>NC_058100.1:62267500-62892500 GCF_020171115.1 Neogale vison
AATTATCAGGTATGCAGCATAATACTCAATTTTCAATTTTTAGTTCTCTTATTGCATCAAGAAGTATGCTTAGCTTACTATTCACATGACATACAGAACATCATTAATTTTCATAGGACTAAATAAACCATTATGGGACATCTCTAAGATTTCGTAAATAATTTTAGAAAACAAGATTATTTTACAGCTCCAAGAATAGCTGTGCAGTGGTTTTCTGTTTGTCTAATTAACAAATTCAAAGATAACTGAATGGAGGGGTGGGGATCTTAGTTTTGTTACCTGCACGTTTCCTATATCTGATGTGCCGCAAAGGATCAGGTCCGCTACATCACATTGAAGTCTAAAGCCACACCATGATTCAAGAAGTGCATGGTCAATGATCCAGAAGGTCTCCGTCCAGAAATGGAGAGCTCAAAGATGACCTGATTGATGGCTGCTGAAGTCAGTTCTTTCCCCTTTCCTCTTTAAAATGGTAATGATAGTGGGCTCTCTGAAGTTTGAAGGCATTTCTTTACAGCTCCATATACTGAGGAAAAGCCTGTGCAGATGTCTACATAGTAACTCCCTCCCCTGCTTGAGGATTTAAGCAGCAATGCCATCAGATCCTAGGTATTTTCAGTCTTCCTGGGCCTGACACAAATTGGAATGATCAACCCACTATCTTTCAAAAGGAAAAACATTCTAATATAACAACCTCCATCAAAAAACAAAACAAAGACAAACTGTTTTCTTATGAGAATCTCAGCGACCCAAAACAAATATAAGTTGTATTTTGAATTGGTTGATAGAATCCTATTGACATAAACATTCAATTTCAGAAAACTTACATTTAGCATCTGGGATACTGTGATATGGTGACCACACAAGCATTCCTCCATTATCTTTATCTGTGTACTTTGTAGCACCTAGGGAAAAAAATTCATTACTTTAAATATGATGGATTTTATGTACATTTAAAATTAAGTATAAACAAAGTAAATTTTTTTCTATTTTAGTACAGTACCTGCAAGAGGACAAAGGAACCAAGTACAAGGAAACAGAGAAGAAAAACAGATTTTACATTAAATATACTAAGTATTTCATTTATGGAATTGAAGAAAATTTCACAAAGACTGAAGTTAACCCCATTTAAATTAAAAAGAAAGACTTTCTTAAATACACTATATAGCCCTATTTCTTGACAGGTAATACATTTGATTTAACCTTCTAAACATAATTTGTGAGTCATTAAAAATTCTGACTTTTAAAACTAGAGAATACCTCAGGTGGTAAGTTATTTCTGTTTTGCCCCATAACTAAATGGGTCAAGACTACCATCATTCAAAAATACTTATACCTGCTTTTTATGTTTTTTATTTAATCTTATTCCTGTGAGTCTGCCAACTGTTCCTTTTGAGCGTTAATTTCACTTATTACAGTTTATATTTATAAAATTATGTGCTCTGTTTAAGAGGAAAACAAAGTCAAAAAATGTAAAAGTTAACAATGCTGTTTCTCCTTGAAATAATCAAAAGTCCACCTCCAAACGTAGAAGCACAACATTACTGTTGCTTATTTCTAACCTGTTATAACCTAAAAAGTCAGAAAAATCAAGCTCTATTAATACTACATCGAGGATAGAGACTGAATGAAAGCCCAACGCAGCTGTCCCAGTGCCAAATACATGCCTGTGGGTTCTGTCTTTTAATTACTCGGTGGTCTTTTTCTGGATTCTTTCTAATTCCTAGGTGCATTCAAGTTAATTAAAACTATCAAGAAATGAAGCATTGTTGCTACCTACTTAAAGACTTGTCTATGAATGTATCATAATTGACTTTTGTGAGGTATTGATAGCTACCAACAACAAATGGCAAAAATTCCAAAATTACTCATTATTCATAAAACATTAACAGAATTTTGAGGTTAAACTATAATCATTCATAAAGTTGTAAGATATTTGGAATAAAGAACACTCACCTCCAGGGGTAAAGGAACTAAGGGTATAACCTCAATCTAGAGAAGTTATCTATCCAAGAATAATCTAATATAGTTTAGTAGTTTTTAACTTTCGGAGAATCACTACACGTGACAATTGCATATTCAATCAACACACTATAGAAAATTATAATTATATACTGTTAGTGAAAATATGAAGCTAAGATTGTTTAAAAATTGTATGTGTTTTACTCTAGGGAAAAATTTAGGATGGAAAAAAGAGAAATGAGAGAATAGTACCAAAGAATTAGAAAAATCATATTTATAAAATGAATCTAAAAATCTACTGCATTTTGTCATATCTTTAATAAAGAGGACAAAAATCTAAGACTTTAAAAAAATGCAAAGTAGAAGTACATTATCTAAAATCTATATTCAATGAAAACAAATTTCAAGTTTTTTAAAAACTTCAAAAATAAGATCTATATTAAATTTCTAACCACATAAAATATAAACACAAAAGCAAAACTGGCAGTCACTCAGTGGAAATAAAACAGACATATCCAAGTTGGTCAGAAGTCTTTATCTACTTCTATTTCTATTGAGTATTCTAAACTTCAGTTCTTCAGCATGGATTTTTTCTTTTTCACAATGAATTATAACAATAAGATAATTTAAATCCTACTTAATAAGGAGTGCAACAAGAAAGGTTTCCATTAAGTCTCAAGTCTTTAAGAGCGTTATCATGCTTAATATTTAAACATATTTCTTGCATCTGATTCTTGCATTACAGAAAATCTTAATTAAAATACCTTCATGAAATATCTCTTCTTAAACAGATATAAACTATTTTTTGTATTTTTTCCCCAGAAGAAAAACAGTTAGGTTTCCCCCAAAATTCTTAGGACTACAATTAAGGGCCTGGTCTGACAAAAACTGACATCCAAGCTGTGGGAACTAACAGCTCTTCTAACATGGGAGTAGGGGATGCTAATAGGGAGAGTACTAATTGTGTCTGGTAGCAGAAAATGACTAATTAGGCTTTTCAAAGTGTTCCTTTTTTTTTTTTTTCCAAAGATTTTATTTATTTGAGAGAGAAAGAGCGCATGAGTGGGAGATGGGGAGAGGGATAAGCAGACTCTCCACTGAGCAGGGATCCCCAAGCAGGGCTCAATCCCAGCACCCTGGGATCATGACCTGAACTGAAGGCAGACACTTAACTGACTGAGCCACCCAGGCATCCCCACATTGTTCTTTTCCTAACCTTGAACTAAACTCCACCATTTTCAATCATGTATGTGTCAGCTAGGCCCAAGAGATGACTGATGTTCACAAGAAATGAGATATTTTAATGGTTAAGAGTGTAACCATTACAGAGTCAGACTCTAATTCGAATACAAGCTCTACCATTTCCAAGCTTTGTCATCTTAGGGAAATTTACCCATGTGTCCATGCCTTAGTGTAATTCTTTAAAAACACTGATGAGGGATGCCAGGATAGCTCAGTCTAACAGTTAAGCAGCTGACTATGGAATTCAGCTCAGGTCAGGATCTCAGAGTCCTGGGATCCAGACCCCACACGGAGTCCCCATGCCAGGCTTCCTACTCAGTGGGGGGTCTGCTTGAGGATTGGTCTCTACCTCTCTTCCTGGCTCCTCCCAGCCCCACCCCCACTCGCTCGCCAGCTCTCTCCCTAAAATAAATAAATCTCAAAAAAAAAAAATAGGGAAGATGAGAGTACCTACTTCACAGAATTATTAAAAAATTAAATGAATGTATGCAAAGTACCTGGCATACAGTAAGCATTACCTAAACATTATTATTACTAGTATATGCTCACTGTAAGTTCTTTCTTGTTCCATTCGATCTCTACTCTGAAAAGACTTCTTGTCACCTTATCAAATAACACAAACGAATAAAACCTCATGGGGCTCTAACATAAATAGCTAATGCCTCCTCTCACCAATCCCTTGAAAATGAGACTGGATAGCTGAAATGACTTTTTTTTTTCCTAAAAACTCAGACCTGACTTCTCTCCTATAAAAGAAGAAAGTAACTTGTATTATTTTATTATTAACATATAAAGTATTATTTGTTTCAGGGGTATAAGTCTGTAACTCATCAGTCTTACACAATACACAGCACTCAGCACAACACATACACTGTACCCCTCAGGATGATTTGCATACAATAATTTTATCCTTTCCATTGTAAAAGTTGAAGACAAAGATCTCAAGGACTTAAAGTCAATATTTATTTTGCTTTTATGTGCAACAATATTTATTTATTTATTTTTAAAAAGATTTTATTTATTTATTTGACAGACAGAGATCACAAGGAGGCAGAGAGGCAGGCAGAGAGAAAGAGGAGAAAGCAGGCTCCCTGCTGAGCACAGAGCCTGATGTGGGGCTCAATCCCAGAACCCTGGGATCATGACCTGAGCCGAAGGCAGAGACTTTAACCCACTGAGCCACCCAGGCACCCCTGTGTGTAACAATATTTAATACTATATCTCAAACCTGTCTGATAACTCAGAAATAATACTGAAGGGATGCTTGGGTGGCTCAGTCAGTTAAGCATCTGTGTTCTGCTCAAGTCGTAATTGAGTGCTGGGGTCGAGTCCCACATCAGGCTCTTTGCTCAGCAGAGAGCCTACTTCTTCCTCTGCCTGCCACTCTTCCTGCTTGTGTGAGTGTGCTCGCTCTCTGACAAATAAATTAAAAAAAAAAAAAAAAAAAAGAATACTGAAAATCAAGCTTGCCTCACCAACGAAATAATCCAACCTTAGAAGTATCTTATCTTCCAAACAGATTAAAAAAAAAAAAGAAAAACCCAAAACCTAGATAGCAAGTTACCATCATTTTTAAAGACTATATATTAGGATGACAGTTCTGAAAACAAAATTATTAAACAATTTTTAAAAGTATGAAATGAAACACTTAAAAGTTTAATCATTTTGAAATCTTTTAAATACCTTAACTGCAGTTAGTAAGTACATTTTTTTTTTCTTTAAAGATTTTTTATTTATTTGTCAGAGAGAGAGAGAGGGAGAGCGAGCGAGCACAGGCAGACAGAATGGCAGGCAGAGGCAAAAGCAGGCTCCCCGCCGAGCAATTAAGTACATTTATGAGATCAACTGGTAAAAACCAACAACTAAAAAACAAAAATATAATTTTGAGGGGCCCTGGGTGGCTCAGTGGATTAAAGCCTCTGTCTTCGGCTCAAGTCATGATCCCAGGGTCTTGGGATCAAGCCCCACATCAGGCTCTCTGCTCAGCAGGGAGCCTGCTTCCTTGTCTCTCTCTGCCTGCCTCTCTGCCTACTTGTGATCTCTGTCAAATAAATAAATAAAATCTTAAAAAAAAATTTTTTTTTGATGAGCTAGGATTTTTACATCAATAGCAAATTTCAAAATTTAAGTACAAAAATAAAAACCAGGGCACCAGGGTGGCTCAGTACATTAAGTGGCTGCTTTCAGCTCAAGTCATGATCTCAAGGTTCTGGGATCAAGTTCCACATTGGGATCCCTGCTCTGCAGGGGAGCCTGCTTCTCCCCCTGCGCCTCCTCCCACTTGTTCTCTCACTTTCTCTCTCTCTCAAATAAATAAAATCTTTTATAAAAAATAAATAAATTTACTTCTTAGATTTAGGACATTTAGAATAAGGAGTTCTACAGAAATCATGGGACAAATATTCTATAGGAAAGAACTTAAGGGGTGCCTGGGTGGCTCAGTTGGTTAAGCAGTTGCCTTCGGCTAGGGTCCTGATCCTGAGTCCCAGGATCGAGGTCCACATCAGGCTCCCTGCTCAGCAGGGGAGTCTGCTTCTCCCTCTGACGTCTCCCCTCTCATGCTCTCTCTCTCTTTCATTCTCTCTCTCTCTCTCCAATCAATAAATAACATTTAAAAAAAAAAAAAGAACTTAAGTACTGAGAATATTAAGACACACCAAATATTTGTTAAAGTTCTCTCAATTTATGAAGTAGGCTCTCACATATTTAATTCACTACCTTCATATTGGGATAAATAATGACTTTCCAAGGGTTATATAAACATAAGTAAGTTTTATGGGAATTAATTTTCAGAACTTCAGCTTCCCTTTGTGCTCTTCCCCAAGATAATCTGCCTGAGAACTCACCTGCAGTCAGAGCTAGCTGTTCATTCTACTTATGTATGACCTCTTTCACAGATGCCCTTCCCTCACTTACCAAAATAAAAAAAAAGGGGGGGGGCAGCTCTTTTACCCCATCCCACATCTGAGAAGAGTACATCACCTAATATTTTAAGACCTCTACACTGCCAAACGAAGGGTGTCAGCAAGGCTCTCCTTTACTTAAGGTATCATAGCTATTACAATTTCAATCAATTATACATTAATTGTAATAACTCAAACCAGAAGAGACTTAACACTTAGAACCTTATGTTCACAAGAATGCATATTACAATGGTAGAGAAATTAGATAGTTGATCAATAAAGCACTTTCAAGCACAAAAATATAAAATTCCATGGGTAAAATCCATGGCAATAAATTTGAAGATAAAAAGAAAAAATGTAAACTTTCATGCTATTCACCTCTCCATACTTCTTATAAAATAGATACTATCATATTACTATAGTATTTATATTTAACTGGATGCATTTAAAACAAGGATATAATGGCTTTATTTCAAAGTCCTAGTATTTTCAATACACTGGAGATTATGTTTTTCAACTATTTTAACACAGCAACAAGTGATGTCAAAAATACACGAGAAAATTTTTTTGAAAATTCTTTTATGGGGGTGCCTGGGTGGCTCAGTCGTTAAGTGGCTGCCTTCGGCTCAGGTCATGATCCCACGGTCCTGGGATTGAGCCCCACATCAGACTCCCTGCTCCGCGGAGAGCCTGCTTCTCCCTCTCCCACTCCCCCTGCTTGTGTTCCCTCTCTTGCTGTGTCGCTGTCAAATAAATAAATAAAATCTTAAAAAAAAAAAGAAAGAAAGAAAGAAAGAAAATTCTATTATGAATATACAAGCAAAACATTTTGAAAACCACTGCTTTATAGACATTAATTTTCACCTAATCTAATGATATGGTTAACATTATCTCCTTTCACAAATCACAAAACAAAGGCATGGATACTTTAGGCAGTTTGTCAAGGACACTATACCATATTAGCTAAAAGGCGTATGAAAAGAGGTAAGATTTAATCGCCACACAAAACTGCTCTTCCTTGATACACAAATAGGCAGGAGGCACTAAATAAAAGTTGGGAAGTGAAAAATCTGAAGGAAAAAAAAAAGCACCTAAGAAAATAAAACCCGGGATGCCTGGGTGGCTCAGTCGATTAAGCATCTGCCTTTCTCAGGTCAAAATACTAGGACTCTGGGATCAAGTCCCACATTGGGCTCCTTACTCAGAAAGAAGTCTGCTTCTCCCTCTGCCTGCCACTCCCCCTGCTTACACTCTGTATCTCTCTTTCTGACAAATAAATAAAATCTTTTTAAAAAAAGAAAAAGAAAGAAAATAATCAAATCCAGTCAGTAAATTTTTATAAAGGCATTCTTAGCAATGGTGTTAATTAACATAAACTGTTCCTAAAATTATATTCAGTAATTCCACTTTAAATCACAATTCTCATATTTTCTAAAATACTCATTTTAGTAATTCATTCTGTTTGATTTCTATCACTATTAATTTCTTCAATAAAAATATCCTAAACACACATACACACATAAATCCCCTTTAATTTTCCTATATTCTGATCATAATAATCTTGGTACCTTGGGAATTTTTCTTCCAAATAAGTTGGTTATGGCTGAATAATCTCCATGAAGGTAGACTGAATGGTTTATGAGACTAAAGATGAAGGTATAGAAAAAGAGAAAAGCAGAGAGAGATACTGACCATTCCTCAATTTCTATCATTAATAAATACCTCTTTTCCTTTTATCTTTTCCAAGGAAATATGTTTAATTTCTCACCAAAGTATACTGAATTGATGAAACTTCACCCAATAGCACAACACTTAGAATAAAATAGATGAATAGCACTGTATTGAAAGGCATAGAGGTTCAATAGTTACTTTAAAAAAATGTCTAACAACTGATACATTTGCTTGACAAGATTTGCTTATAATGGTTATAGGAAAGCCTATCCAGGTTTAAGTGATAATTGGTTTTAGTTGTGTCCCTAGGTTCAGTATTCTTCTGCAGATTAAGGAGAAAATTTACACATGAATTTTTAAAATGTGACATATATTCATTTTTTTAAAAACAGATTTTATTTATTTATTTGACAGACAGAGATCACAAGTAGGCAGATAGAGAGAGAGGAGGAAGCAGAGAACCAGACGCGGGTCTTGATTCCAGGACCCTGAGATCATGACCTAAGCGGAAGGCAGAGGCTTTAACCCACTGAGCCACCCAGGTGCCCCAATGACATATATTCTTACCCTAATAGAAAGTGGCAATTATAATCTGTGTAAATAACTTGAAATGACTTTTAAAAATGTAATAATGCAGTGATTTTTTTTTCCACAAATATTCTGCTTAGGCTCAAAGTAATAAAAAAAAAATGATGATCAAGTAAACTGGATAATTCAAATAGTGGCCATGTGAAACTACCTGAAGTGTTCTGCACTTTTAATGAATTATTTTTCAAATTTTGAACTTTATTCTCTATCGTGAAATGAAAACAAAACAAAAAAACCTTTACAGTGATCTAGACCAAGGCATATATAAATTTGTTCCAGCAAGAAGTCTGGTTTTTAAACATAAGACCTCCCAATCAACTGTGTACAGTTGTCTATAAAATATAAATCTATCTAATGGAGCAAAAAAATAGATATGTTTATTAACTTATGAAATAGTTCTGGTTGTTGAATTCTAATTTGTAAGTCAGTTTATCATTTCCCAAAAAAGCAAAGTACCAATAAATGCCCCAAGTCATAAAGATATAAATGTATGCAGAATCATTCTTAATTATCAAATTTGATCTTTACTGAATAACCGCCATATGCCAATCAGGTATTTCTGATAAGAATTCCATGAAGCATTTTTTATGTCCATTTTACAGCTAGGGAAACTAAGGATCAGGGAAGGTCACTAATTTGCTCAGAGCACAAAAATAAAATACCTGGGAACTGAATTCAGTCTATTTTAAGCCAAAGCATGCTTTTTCCAAGTAACAAGTTAATACCTTGTAATGCGAAAGTGTTATTCCCCTACCAGCTACATCAATAAACAAAATTAGTTTCACAAACCATTTAAAATTATTTGAAGACAACCAGTACCCACACTTGATAGCTTTTGAATAAAATATACTAACAGCTATGTCGTTTGGAAGGCAACCCAAACCTAGTGAGCACTCGAATCACTGGTTTTACCTACTGAAAAACGGACCGCACTAACAATCCTTTTAACACTTATTATTTTACCCTCCCCCTCAGGACAGGAGGATAGGTTACCTAAAACTCCTCTGCATTGTTGTAATGGGCAGGGGATGAATAATACCCACCCATGCCCTATAACGATGTAAAGACGCTATCCCTCCCCTCTCCCACCAAAAAACACAATTAAGCCCTATTAATATCTAATACAGAATTCAAAAGCCCGACACAATGTTATTATGAGGGGACAGGGGGCAAGAAACTGACCAACTGTGAGGGAGAAAGGGGTTAAAAAAAAAAGAGCTCCTTCAAAGTCTATCCAAAGCCTGAACTGAAGAGGGTCTGGGGTGGGGAGAAGGAACACGCTCCACTCCGGGAGGCTCTAGCAAGGGCGCCTCCATATGCGGAACTCTCGCCCAATCCCCGTCCAGGCTGAAATCCCGTGACCGCCAGAGAGCCTGTTTGGAGAAAAGTAGACAGGGAGCCCGCAAGCTGGGTTAGCAGAGGACGCTGGAACCTGGCTGCTCGGGGAGAAAATGTCTCCTTGGCAGCTGCTGCCACTGTCCTGTGGTCTGACTTCCTAGGGCTGCCTGGAGGGCGAGGTGTGCCTCTGGCTTCTCCCCACCCCCTTTCCCCATCCCTTTCTCTCCGCGGCTCCTACACTCGCAGAGCTGTCGCGACTAAAGCTACACCACCCAGCTAAAAAGAAAGGAAAAAGAAAATCCCGTGTTCGAGCGGGTTGGCCAAGGTTCGCCCTCAGCTTCGGCCGATGACAGCAGCCCCGGCATCCGCCGCCCTTGCTGAGCGCGGCCCTCCGCTCCCCGGGGGCCGGCGGTGTGGCAACTGACATTTGCATGGTTCTTCCACAAGCAGCCTGCACACCCTCTCCTCCAGCCTCGGCCCAACAGCCGCTCCTTCCCCAGCCTCAGACCCTCGAATCCGCCAAGGGCCGCCTCCCTCTGCTCTCCCCAACCTCGCCCCGGGCTCATGGGGACAGAAAGGCGATGCCAGCAGCGGGCAAGTGGCCTCTGAAGGAACCATGTTAACCTTGCAATGCACACATCTGCCCACACGCCCTGTGTCACAGCCCTGCCAAGCCTGACAGCCTCCCCGCCAGATGCCTGCCCATCCCAGCCCCGCATCCCCGCCCAACCGCACACCCTGACCCCTACCTCGGCAGCACCTCTACCCCTTCCACCCTAAACCATTCCCAGAAAAGGGGAGACAGGATTTTGCTTAAGCAAATATATCTACCTGGATCAAATTCAGGGATCCGAGCTTGGTATTCAGCTCCGACTCTCATCCCAACATCTGCAAAGCAATGCCAAAAAGAAAAAAAAGAGAGAGAGAGAGAGAGGAAAGAGGAGGAAAAAAAAAAGAAGAAAAAGAAGAAGAAAAGAAGAAAGAAAGAAAAGGAAAAAGACACTTAATAAAATATAAAATTTGCTGGAGGGAGGAAAGAAGCGGCGGGTGGATGGGAAGATATTAACTCGGGCACTCCGGGAGATGGCAGCGGATGGGGGCGGGGAGCGGGGGGGGGCAGGGCGGAGGATTGGTCGAGGGGCGGAGGGACGGGGGTCGCGGGGGGTGCTGCTGCACTGCACCGGGAGTTCGAGGCTACCGCAGCGCCCGGGCTCCGAGGGGAGGGAGGGCGGGAGCGCGGCGAGGGGAGGGGGCTGGGGGAGGGGAGGAGGGAGGGGGGCAGGCGGGCTGGCGGGGAGGAGTTCGAGGCTACCACCGTGCTCGTCGTCGCTACTGCAGCCGCTCTCGGGCTCGGAGTAGTGCAGCCCGCCGTTGGTGGATGAGGCGCCGCCGCCGCCGCCGCCCGCCGGGCTCTTGGCGCTGCCGTTGGCCGATCGATTCTTCCCCAGTAACTCGGGCCCTTTCTCCATCATGCCGGGCATGGTAGAAGAGGGGAGGGGGAAAGGTGAGGGGAAGCGGTAGGCGTCAGGGTGAAGGGGGAGATGGCTTACGAGTGCGGGCGGGAGGGAGAGGAGGAGGAGGAGGAGACGGCGGCGGCGGAGGAGGAGGAGGAGGGTGTTAATATGGAGCCGCCATAACCGCCCCGGTCCGGCAGTAGCGCAGTCGCCTCACAACAACCCGCCCCGGCCCCGCCTCTCTCCCCTCCTCCCTCCGCTCGCCCCGCGCAGTCCCGGGCGCCCCTGTCGGCCGCGCCGCGCTCTACGCCGCCGCCGGTATCACTCCGCCCCGCAGGGAGGTTCCGGCCGCCGGGCGGGGAGGGGCAAGGAGGGGGAGGTGGAGGAGAAGGGGGGAGGGGCGGGGAAGCCCCGCTCGCCGGCAGCCCCGGCAACCCCAACCGAGCTAATAAAATCGCCGCAGAGAAGCCGCCGCCTCTCCGGCTTCCTTCCTAGGGGGCGCTCTAGCGCGCGGGCGGAGGCGGACAAGAGGGCGTGGGACTCTTTGCCCTCTGGGCGGAAGGAACGCGCCCAGCCTGAGAAAGGGCCGGCGAGATCCGAGGCGCCGGAGTCTGGAGAACGGCCTCTCTCTCTCCCCGGTGGTTGCGGGTCGGGACGGCCGGGAGGGTCTCGGCGGGAGCGCGGCGGTTTGCTGCTCGTTTTTGCGGCTCCTCCAACCGCGACGAGCTGGTGTTGCGCCCGTTCCCGCCCGGGAGCTGGACTGTGTGGCGGGCCGCCCTTAGAGCTCCAAGCCCAGAGTAGCAGACGCGGTCTTGTTTATCTGGACGCTGCAGTTCTGGTGTCTGAATCCCAGATCTGGGGCCTGACTCCCGAGAGAGACTGAGGGTGCCAAGATGAGTTTCCAGTGCTAGCATTGCAGCTGTATTTTGCTAAAAGGTGTCTTGTTAAAAACCTTTCTTCAGTTTTCTCTTCTCACCTTTGCTTTATTTTTACCCATTTTTCGCCTCTACTGTTTTATTAGTTAGAAAGTGGGTGTTGTCACTGGTGAAATAAAATTACGACCGGGGCCTTGTGGACTGGTGCTTACTCAGTCCTCGCTGACTTGTGGTCAGGGCTTGGAGCAGAGCTGTAGGGAGGGCGGAGTCGCCTAGTGGAGGTGAGGCAAGAGCTGCATTCTGGCAGAGTTTCCAGCTTGGCAGGCTCCGTGCTCTGTAATGCTTTTCTGAATTGCGTTAGGCAGAAGGAATAGGGAACTGCATATTTCCTTCACCCGATTTGAGGATATCTGCTCTGTTCTGGCACTGGGAGCTGTTTATGATTTTCTGTTTCTTTCTTCGTTCATTCATTCATTCTTTATTTATTTATTGTTTTTGCTCAGCAGTAAGAATTGAGGACTTCCCGTGAACATCTAGTATGCAAATGAATGAAGAGCAGTATTTGTGGTCCGGAGGTAAGGTATTCTCCAAACACTTAAAGGCTGTCCTGAGTAACTCTGTTACAGGTCAGTGTGGAGTGGATCAAAGCAGAAATAAGCATCTCTGGCCAGAGCAAGACTTCAAATGTCTCAATCAGGAATTGAGCCAGGGGAAAAAAAAAAAAGCCTGGGAAGTAAATATTTGGCAGGCTCCCTGTCTAAAGGGGAAAGTCTCCTGAGCAGGTTCAAAACACCTATCTTGTTCTGATCGTGGAAATAGTTTGATCTATCGAAGCTTGATATGATTCCCATAGATCATACAACTAAACCTTTTATTCTTCTCTTTCTCTCAACAAATACAGTTCTGGATATTATTTTAATTCCTGTATAGTTTTTCTACACTGAGAGAATATCCTGGGCAAATGAAATTAGTAGCCATTTCATTTTCATTGTAAATGAATACATTGGTGTTTTTATTTTTATACGCAAACTTCAAAGAACATGATTCAGCATCTCTGGTCCTGTAATGCAAAGGCCCGACCATGAACTAAGTGAATTCATGAAAGGTAAATGTCGCTCTGATGCCCTTTGGCCAGCGTGCTTTCTAACTCCTCAACTTTGCAACACTTCAGCCTCTTTTTTTTTTTTTTTTAAAGATTTTATTTATTTATTTGACAGGCAGAGATCACAAGTAGGCAGAGAGGCAGGCAGAGAGAGAGGAAGAAGCAGGCTCCCTGCTGGGATGTGGGGCTCCATCCCAGGACCCTGGGATCATGACCTAAGCCAAAGGCAGCGGCTTTAACCCACTGAGCCACCCAGGCGCCCCAGCCTCTTTTCTATTGAAAGGAATTTCTGCTTATAGATCAAGGATTAAAACGTTTTAATTTGGGGACTTTTGTACTTATTTCTAATGATTAGTAAAACCCTTAAAGAAGATTCCACACTTCTCTCGAGTACAACAAAGGGGACAGAACGCATTCCACTCGTGGGAGAAGAACCTCAGGGATGGGGGCTTTTCTTTCTGTTTTGCCCCGAAGAAAAGAACAACACCTGAAGCTGACCTGCTTCTGAAAAAGAATAAGACCTTAAAATGATTTCCCAACAGTTAATAAGAACAGTATAAAATTAGGAAAAGCCTAAGAAGAAAATTCTGCGAATGTCAATAAGGGGTTAGAGGAAATGAATCTGGTCAAGGAAGAAGAAAGCTTTAAGAAAGTTAATAATGTCCAATGATGAAGAATCATGAGAAGGGTTTAAGAAAAGGTCTCTGGATTTGTTAACAAACAATATTTTATTTGTTTGACTGCTTTTTTACTGTATTAAAAATTTTTTTTACTGTTTTCATTGCAGTTTAAATTTGGAATAGATATATCTTATAGTTCTAATATCAAAAGATATCAGAGGAAAAGCTTCACTATTGTACTGGATATCCCAGCAAAAAAAAAGGCAAGGAAAAAAATGTATAAGGATTGTTTTGTTTTGATTTGTTTTGTTTTTAATTTATTTGAGAGAGCCAGAGAAAGAGCATGAGTTTGGGGGAGGGGCAGAGGGAGAGAGAAAAGCAGACTCCTCACTGAGCAGGGAACCTGACTTCAGTCTTGATTCCAGGACCCTGAGATCATGAGCTAAAGATAGACACTTACCTGGCTGAGCCACCCAGGTGCCCCCCACAATGTATAAGGATTGAAAAGAAATAAATTAATTTGTTAACTGGAAAAAAAAAAGATGATAGGCTGTATATATAATTATAATCTATAAACTTTTAGTATTAATACTGAATTTAGCAAGTTGCTGGATACAGTCAGTATATAAAGAGCAATTATGTTTTAAAATACTAGCACTAAACAATTAGAAAATGAATTTTTGAAACTGATAACATGAATGAATGCATCAAAAATATCAAATATCTAGTGTATTAGCTTTCTGTGATAGCTGTAACAAATTATCACAAAGTCAAGTGGTTTAAAACAAACTGTCATACTTCTGGAAACCAGAAGTCTGAAATCAAAGTGTCAACAGGGCTACACTCGCTACAGAGGCTTTAGGGAGAATCTGTTCCCTGCCTTTTCCCATTTCTGGTGTCTGCTAGCATTTCTTGGTTTGAAGCTGCATCACCCGATCTCGGTCTCCATCTTCACATTGCCTTCTCTTCTGTGTGTGTCACGAATTTTCCCCTTCCTCTATTATATAAAGACACTGATAGCATTATGATCCATCTGGATAATCTAGGATTATCTCCTTGTCTCAAGAGCCTTAACTTAATCACATCTCCAGAGACCCTTCTTCCAAATAGGGTGACATTTATAGGTTCCAGGGATTCGGACCTGATTTTGGGGGGGCACCATCTAACACATGGCACCTAGGAATAAATCTTAATGAAAGGTGTATTAGGATACTATACTGAAAATTATATTTTTCAAAGAAATTAGAGAAGATCCAAATAACTGGTCAGGTGCAGAATGCTCATGGATTGGAAAATTCGATATTGTAAAAATGTCCGTCTCCCAGTTGGTCAGTGGTTTTAGTCTAATCCCTGTTAGCATCCCAGCAGATTATGTGTGTGTCATTTGACAAGCTAAAATTTAAATGGAAATTCAGAAGATCAAGAACAGCCAAGACAATCTGGAGGAAGAGCAAAGTTGGAGAATTTATAGTACCAGGTATTAGAAAGTAGACCAGTGGAACTAAATAGAACTCTTGTGAACGTTTTATTTATGCAAAGGTGACACTGTACTAATGTGGAGAAAACAATGGATGCTTTGATAAACGTTGCTGGGTCAACTGAATGTCTATGTGGAAAACAAAAAACCTTGATGTCTACTCATACTAAAAATAAAAGCAAAAAAAAAAAAAAAAAACCTCTAAATAGATTGCGGACCTAAAAGTTAAAAGTAAAATAATAGTGCTTTTAGAAAATACCATGGTTTATTGTCTTACAACATTGGATAATCAAATTATTTCTTAAATAGTACATAAAAAGCATGAGGAAAATATTGAGCATTCCAGGTACAGAAAATAGTACAGGGGCCACTTGACTAGCTCAGTCAGTAGAGCATGCAACTCTTGATTTCAGGGTTGTGAGTTCATGCCCACCATGTCAGGTGTGGAGATAGCTTAAGAATAGAGAGAGATCAGCGGGGAATCTGCTTCCCCCTCTCTCTGCCTGCCTCTCTGCCTACTTGTGATCTCTGTCAAATAAATAAATACATCTTTTTTTTTAAAATAGAGGAAGAAAAAAAAAGAACGGAAAGAAAAGAGCATGGAATATGCAAAGAATCTTGAATTGTATTATGTCAAGGAGCTACAAATAATTTTGTATTCCTGGAGCATGAAGTGAATTCAGAATGGGCCTAGAGAGTTAGGCAAGGGCTGAACCACATAAAGGCCTTGACAGTGTTCAAAGAGTTGGGCAATTTTTATTTTTTAATTTTTTTTAAAGATTTTGTATTTATTTATTTGACAGAGAGAAATCACAAGTAGATGGAAAGGCAGGCAGAAAGAGAGGGAAGGAGGCTCCCCACTGAGCAGAGAGCCCGATGCGGGACTCGATCCCAGGACCCTGAGATCATGACCTGAGCCGAAGGCAGCGGCTTAACCCACTGAGCCACCCAGGCGCCCAATTTTTAGATAATGGAAGAGGAGCAGAGGGCTCTAACCGAGAGAGTGATTTAGTTCAGTTGGTTTTTTAGGTAAAAATTGAATGTGGAAATAAATGAGAAGGCCATTGAATTAGTTAAGAAATTATGAGGTTTAGGGGTGCCTGGGTGGCTGAGTGGGTTAAGCCTCTGCCTTCTGCTCGGGTCATGATCTCGGGGTCCTGGAATCGAGCCCCACATCAGGCTCTCTGCACAGCAGGGAGTCTGCTTCCCCTCTCTCTCTGCCTTCCTCTCTGCCTACTTGTGATCTGTTGAATAAATAAATAAAAATCTTTTTAAAAAAAGAAATTATGCCCCTGGGGATAAAAATACGTTTTAAAAATTTTTTTTAAATTTAAAAATAAAATTTAAAAATTAAAATGAATTTTAAAAAAGAAATTATGAGGTTTAAGTTATGGCATTGGTAACAAAAATAGAATTGGGGTTAGATGCAAATAATTAGGAGGTAAAAGTAGCAAAATTGGGGGATTGGTTGAATATGGAAAGGAAGAAGGAATGGAAGAGTCTAAGCTGACGCCAGTATTTTAGCTTGAATGGCTGAGTGGATTGTGTCAACAACAGAGTTGGTGAATACTGAAGACTTAACAATTTGAAGGACAGGGAGAATGAAATAATTTCCAGATAGGTTGGGTCCTCAATATGGAGATACCAGCATGTAGTTGGATATATAATTAAGATCAAGAGTGCAGAGAGGGGGACGCCTGGGTGGCGCAGTTGGCTGGACGACTGCCTCCGGCTCAGGGCGTGAACCTGGAGTCCCGGGATCGAGTCCCACATCGGGCTCCCAGCTCCATGGGGAGTCTGCTTCGCTCTCTGACCTTCTCCTCGCTCATTCTCTCTCTCACTGTCTCTCTCTCTCAAATAAATAAAATAAAATCTTTAAAAAAAAAAAAAAAAGAGTGCAGAGAGGGATTTGTTACCAATTGATTGTAGCTAACCAAGGTCATGAGACCAAAGTAAATCACACAAGAAGAGGATGTAAGATGAGAAGTATAATGAGCTGAGGATAAAAAGGAAATGGACATCAACATTGAAAGGCCATACAGAGGAAAAGAAATGCATAAAAGAGACTGAGCATAAATAGAGAAAGTAGAGAAATAAGGAGAGTGTAACTTCCTGAAACCAAAGGTTCAGAGAGCTCTAAAGAGAAAGGATCAGCAGGACAGCAGAGAAGTCAGTAATTAAAGCTGAGGCTCCTGGGTGCCTGAGTGGCTCAGTTAAGCAACTGCCTGCCCCTAAGTTCATGATGCCAAGGTCCTAGGATCGAGTCCTGCATTGGGCTCCCTGCAGCAGGGAGCCTGCTTTTTCCCTCTGCCTCTCCTTCTCTCTTTCTCATAAATAAGAATGAATAAAATCTTTAAAAAAAAACATAAAGTGGGGGCGCCTGGGTGGCTCAGTGGGTTAAGCCGCTGCCTTCAGCTCAGGTCATGATCTCAGGGTCCTGGGATCGAGCCCCACATCGGGCGCTCTACTCAGCAGGGAGCCTGCTTCCCTCTCTCTCTCTGCCTGCCTCTCAGTCTACTTGTGATTTCTCTCTGTCAAATAAATAAATAAAATCTTTAAAAAAAAAACCATAAAGTAAGGTTCCAATATGTACAGTGCTTCGGCACATAAGAAAACATGATCTTGGAAAGACCACTTTTACTGGGTCATGAGCCAAAGAACCAAACTGCAGTGGATTGAGAAGTCAAGTCTTTTTTAAGGAAATGAGAACAACTAATATGAACCTATTCCAGGAAATTACTCATATGGATAAGAAAAGGAAAAAATGGAACTAAGTGTCTTGGAGCAATGTAGCTCTAAAGTTATAGGCAAGAGTATGTATATATATAATATTTCAAAAGTTGAAGTACCAAGTGCAGTTGTTTCTACCCTATTATCAGTTGGATATATACAGCTGGAACTTTATGTTAAGGAGAAGAGAGAACAAAGGTTATCTAGGTCTGTGTACACAGTAGATGTTTAATAAATGTTTACTGAGTTGAACAAAACTAATATCCAGACCATAGCAGTATGTGTATATCTCCTTTCTAATGTATACACATAAATCACTGTAGCTGCCTGAACATGCTGAGAGTATTTCTGAAAGAGTATAAAATAAACTGTTTACTGCTGGGAAGGGGGTATCACTGTTTGAAATGAAAGGGGGATTTTTATCTCATGTATTCCATTCACAGTTGGTCTCTTTTGCCATGAGTATGTATTGCTGTTTTGAGGAAATACATGTCTAAAGAATCAATAGACAAAACACAGATAAGTATAATTTTTAAAAATAGTGTAGAAGTTCCACCTACTAGAAGTTGAGAGGTAGAACAGAAGAGGAAAGATGGAAAGAGGGTAAGGGGTATTATCCTCATTTTACAAAAGAGGAAAAATTTAAGCAGGGCAGTAATTGTGGACTACACCTTAATTCACCAACTACACTAGGCACGCAGGAAGGAACTCAAATTTTATTCTTACCATCCAGGCTCATAATGATTTTCTTTATGACAACAATTTTGCTGAAAAGTTTATTGATTTGGTTTTTGCTTCTTCTTCATTATTACATTAGAAGTTCCTGTCTCAGGGGCGCCTGGGTGGCTCAGTGGGTTAAGCCTCTGCCTTCGGCTCAGGTCATGATCCCAGGGTCCTGGGATCGAGCCCCGCATCGGGCTCTCTGCTCTGCAGGGAGCCTGCTTCCTCCTCTCTCTCTGCCTGCTTCTCTGCCTACTTATGATCTCTGTCAGATAAATAAAGAAAAAATCTTAAAAAAAAAAAAAAAGACGTTCCTGTCTCAGAAGTTTACCTCCCAACACTCAGGTGAGGCTATGCAACACTGAGCCCAGTTTAGTGGGGAGGGCCCAAACAACAGGGAGGAGCTCCAGGTTTTTGTTTTGTTTGTTCTGTTTTTCTTGGAGCCACTGATCCTCAAGGAGGAGTGAGGGTGGGATCACATAATTTTAGAGGTCTGGCAATGCCCTCCCTACCCCCATAGCTACCATTTCTGAAGCTGGTCTTAAAACCACCATTTAAACAGATAGGGAGATAGGAAACTACAGCACAAAGTAGATCATTTTTTTAGGATGTTGAATCCTAGAAAACCTTTCTTTTTCCTTCTTTTTTTTCCCCTTCTTTTGTCCTTCCTTCCTTGTACCCAAAGTTCAACTACGTCTAAGAGAAACCCCAAATAACTGCCTTAAACAAAACGAAAATTTACTTTTCATGTAAAAGATATCCAGAAGTAGGCAGTCCTGGGCTGAAAAGTCAACTGCAATGAAAAGGGTGAGCAAGGCAGGCTGCTTTATCTCTGCTCTCCACCATTCCTAGAGTGTCCATTTTGCCCTTGTGATCCAAGATGGTGGTTAGAATGCCAGTCATCATGACCACATTCCAAGTTAGAGAAAGAAAGGCAGAAGGCCACACCCTGCTCTTTAAGACTTTCTGGAAGTATAGCATACCATTTATGTTGGTATATCAATGTTCAGAACTTAGTCACATGGCCCACTATCTTCAAAGGAGACTGGAAAATGTCAAAAGTGCTCCACTAAAAATCAAGGTTCCATTGCTAAGGATGAAGTAGGAAATGAGTACTGAAAGGTAGCTAGCAAGCTCTGTCACACTGTTTGTTTAACTATTTGAAAAGAACAGGGGTGCCTGAATGGCTCAGTGGGTTAAGGTCTGACTTTGGTTCAGGTCATGGTCCCAGGATCCTGGGATCAAGCCCAGTGTTGAACCCCATGTGGAACCAGAGTGGAGCCCCTATCGAGCATCCTGTGGAGCCCAAGGTTGGGCTCCCTGCTCAGCAGAGATACTGCTTTTCCTTCTCCTTCTCCCTGCTGCTCCCCTAGCTTGTGCTCTCTCCCTCTCTCTCTCTCAAATAAAAATATAAAAATATTTAAAAAATAATTAAACAAGCTTTCTTGGAAACAACTGCCTATATTACTAAATCTGGAGTCATCTCTCTTCTCTGGGTCTTTGACATTTGTTACTGTTTAGCCAAGGTCTCCGCTTAAACTCCCACAGATTTTTAATTTTCTTTTTTTAACCCTTCCCTTCCTAAGCAAATGAATATAAATGTATGGTCATTTAATTTCACCTGTTTTGTTTTGGTTATCTGAAACTTTTGAGAAGTTTTTGAATTGCAGCTTTCCTACTTAGCTGTAAAGAATTTTGCTTTAAGAACAGGAATAGTGTATTAATTTATATTTTCAGCATTGGGTACAATCCCTATGCATAGGATTCTCAATATTTATTTAATGAATGAATTCTGCAGTTAGAAGTAAAGGACATATCTTGAAGAGTTAGGTTTTTGTTTTTTCTTTTTGTTGTTTGTTTCAATTCTGGAATTGTTTATGAAAGGAGACTATGAAATCTCCCTGTTGGTTTGTTGTTGTTGTTTTTTTTTTTTTAGATTTTATTTATTTTATGGCTGAGAGAGAGAACACAAGCTGGGGGAGCAGCAGGCAGAGGGAGAGGAAGAAGTAGGCTCCCTGCTGAGCAGGGAATCTGACCTGGGGCTCGATGGGGGGGATTCCACTTGGGCTCCACGTGGGGTACAACGCTGGGCTCAATCTCAGAATAATGGGATCATGACTTGAGCCAAAATCAGGCACTTAACTGACTGAGCCACCCAGGTACCCCAATCTCCCTGTCTTTTAAAATAATAAAGACTTTTTAGGTGCCTCGTTAGCGCAGTAGGTAGCGCGTCAGTCTCATAAAATAATAAAAGTCTTTTAAATGTCTGGGAGAGTTATATATTTGTTTTGTTTTCAAATCTTATGTATTTTATTTGAGAGAGAGAGATCACAAGCAGGAGAGAGGGGCAGAGGGAGAAGGAGATGCCCCGCTGAGCTGGGAGCCCAACTGGGACTCCATCTCAGGACCCCGCGATCATGACCTGACCTGAACGCAGACACTCAACCAACTGAGCCACGCAAGCACCCTGGGAGAATTATATGTGAACACATACCCTGACTTTTAGAAGTGGGAAGGTGATTTAAACTTTTGCTAAATTTCTAGATCATACAAATGTGATTTTGTGATGATTTCACTGGCTAAATTTTTAAAAAGGGAAAGACTCTAGATAGTGACAAGTTTAAAGTTTACATCTTAACTCTGCCTGTGATACATAATATCCTTTCCTAACTCACTTCTTCCCGTCAGTTTTATAAATTACAAAATGGGATTATAAATCATTTTTTAATTGAAAAAGATATTTAAAGAACATATTGATTAAAATCAGTGTAGGATTCAAATTCTGACATAATCTGAAGATTTGGGGATAAGATTAGAAATGCCAACCTCTGAAATGGAAACAAACTAAGTCCATTTGTGGAAATAATCTTAGAAAGTAACTTGAAAATGTATTAGAAAAAATGCTACTCATGAAATTAAGGTTTCCCAATATATATTCTTGTAGACTGGAGATAGTAATCAAAATACAATGTGTAGAATGACCTATAAATTTGTTACTTAGACAGTAATCACACACACACCCCTGTCATTAGTATATATTAAATATTCAGATGTTATTGTTATTAAATGTATAGATTAGAAATAAAGTCAAAGAGAAGGAGACCAAGGAGATGGCACCCAAAATCAGTACAATCGTCCTTTAATTAGAATAAAATATTCCTAGGGATAATAATATAAAGCAACAGGTCTCCTGAAGAAACTCAATTTTCTGGGCTTATACAGGATTTTTTTAAAAGTAACTTACGGGTGTGGTGCATAAACAATTCTGGAACACTGAAAAGAAATTTTAAAAAAAAAAGTAACTGTTAGCAATGGTGCTATGTTTTGTCCCCCTTTCTGTCTGGCTACAGGATTTCATAGCTATATCCTGATCTAATTTCATTACTTTTGGTTACCATAATAATGTGATTTCCTTTAGCATGGGCCAAATTTGGGGCTGTTGGGTCTTGCAGTAGGTGTAGGACCCTTACTGTTACTAAGTCTCTCTGTCTCTGTCTCTCTCTTGCATACACTCATGCACACATCTCATTTCTCATCTCTCAGCTCTATTTTCTCTGGGTTTATCTTATTCTCTAATATGTAAGAAGCCACTCCCTAGACATGAACTTCCTTTAAGCCTCATTAAACAACAAGGAATGAAGGAGAAACATGGTGCTTCACTAGATGGGTGGCTTTTCAAACCTTTTGTAACCCAGTGTAATACACGTTATATTGTCAACCCAATATAGACATACATAAATGTGTATCAGTCAGCTATTTCTGCATAATAACAGCCAGAACATCTCAGGGGCATGTGACACTAAGCATTTATTTTCACTCACTGGTGTGTATTGGTTAGGGTCAGCTGATCTGTGCTGGATTCACCCGGGTTTCATGGCTGATCTTGGCAGGGCTAGCTCATGTCTGGATTGGCTGATGGTTAGCTGACATAGCCTTCTCTTAACTCATGGAAGGGTCAGCCTTTTCATTCTATTAAATTTTCAACTGACTGGAAAAGACCCACCCACATTAGAGAGAGCAATATGCTTAACTCACCTAAGGATTGTAATTTTAATGTCATCCAAAAACACCTTCAAAGAAACACTCAAAATAATATTTGACCAAATATCTGAACATCCTATAAAATACATACATGTATTACAATTAATACATAAAAGTAACTATCACAGTCTCTTTATGCTTTGCTTTCCTAAGATAGTAATCATCCCCAGTCTACCTAAGATTACTCCTTCACCAACACCCACCCCCTCACCCCGAGAAGAAATGTATTGTTAACACTCTTGTTTCTGGATGATAGGTCATATTTATCTTTACTTTTTTTATGTAATGTTTGTTTATTTTTTCTTTTTTTTAATTTTTTACTTTTTATAAACATATAATGTATTTTTATCCCCAGGGGTACAGGTCTGTGAATCGCCAGGTTTACACACTTCACAGCATTCACCATAGCACATACCCTCCCCAGTGTCCATAACCCCACTCACCTCTCCCAAACCCCCTCCCCCCAGCAACCCTCATTTTGTTTTATGAGATTAAGAGTCACTTATGGTTTGTCTCCCTCCCAACCCCATCTTGTTTCATTCATTCTTCTCCTAACCCCTTAACCCCCCATGTTGCATCTCCACTTCCTCATATCAGGGAGATCATATGATAGTTGTCTTTCTCCAATTGACTTATTTCGCTAAGCATGATACCTTCTAGTTCCATCCATGTCGTCGCAAATGGCAAGATTTCATTTCTTTTGATGGCTGCATAGTATTCCATTGTGTATATATACCACTTCTTCTTTATCCCTTCATCTGTTGATGGACATCTAGGTTCTTTCCATAGTTTGGCTATTGTAGACATTACTGCTATAAACATTCGGGTGCACATGCCCCTTCGGATCACTACGTTTGTATCTTTAGGGTAAATACCCAGTAGAGCAATTCCTGGGTCATAGGGTAGTTCCATTTTCAACATTTTGACAACATTTTGAGGAACCTCCAAGCTGTTTTCCAGAGTGGTTGCACCAGCTTGCATTCCCACCAACAGTGGCATCCATGCCAGCATCTGTCATTTCCTGACATTAATTTTAGCCATTCTGACTGGTGTGAGGTGATATCTCATTGTGGTTTAGATTTCTATTTCCCTTATGCCAAGTGATGTGGAACACTTTTTCATGTGTCTGTTGGCCATCTGGATGTCTTCTTTGCAGAAATGTCTGTTCATGTCCTCTTCCCATTTCTTGGATTATTTGTTCTTTGGGTGTTGAGTTTGATAAATTCTTTATAGATTTTGGATACTAGCCCTTTATCTGATATGTCGTTTGCAAATATCTTCTCCCATTCTGTCAGTTGTCTTTTGGCTTTGTTAACTGTTTCCTTTGCTGTGCAAAAGCTTTTGATCTTGATGAAATCCCAATAGTTCATTTTTGTCCTTGCTTCCCCTGCCTTTGGTGATGTTCCTAGGAAGATGTTGCTGCAGCTGAGGTCGAAGAGGTTGCTGCCTGTGTTCTCCTCAAGGATTTTGATGGATTCCTTTCTCACATTGAGGTCCTTTATCCATTTTGAGTCTATTTTCGTGTGTGGTGTAAGGAAATGGTCAGTTTCATTTTTCTGCAGTGGCTGTCCAATTTTCCCAACACCATTTATTGAAGAGGCTGTCTTTTTTCCATTGGACATTCTTTCCTGCTTTGTCGAAGATTAGTTGACCATAGAGTTGAGGGTCTATTTCTGGGTTCTCTATTCTGTTCCATTGATCTATTTGTCTGTTTTTGTGCCAGTACCATGCTGTCCTGATTATGACAACTTTGTAATAGAGCTTGAAGTCTAGAATTGTGATGCCACCAACTTTGGCTTTCTTTTTCCATATTCCTTTGACTATTCGAGGTCTTTTCTGGTTCCATATAAATTTTACAGTTATTTGTTCCATTTCTTTGAAAAAAATGGATGGTATTTTGATAGGAATTGCATTAAATATGTAGATTGCTTTAGGTAGCATAGACATTTTCACAATATTTATTCTTCCAATCCAGGAGCATGGAACATTTTTCCATTTCTTTGTGTCTTCCTCAATTTCTTTCATGAGTACTGTATAGTTTTCTGAGTATAGATTCTTTGCCTCTTTGGTTAGGTTTATTCCTAGGTATCTTATAGTTTTGGGTGCAATTGTAAATGGGATTGACTCCTTAATTTCTCTTTCTTCTGTCTTGTTGTTGGTGTATAGAAATGCAACTGATTTCTGTGCATTGATTTTATATCCTGACACTTTTTATCCTGACACTTTTTGAATTCCTGTACAAGTTCTAGCAGTTTTGGAGTGGAGTCTTTTGGGTTTTCCACATATAGTATCATATCATCTGCAAAGAGTGATAGTTTGACTTCTTCTTTGCTGATTTGGATGCCTTTAATTTCCTTTTGTTGTCTGATTGCTGAGGCTAGGACTTCTAGTACGATGTTGAATAGCAGTGGTGATAACGGACATCCCTGCTGTGTTCCTGATCTTAGCAGAAAAGCTTTCAGTTTTTCTCCATTGAGAATGATATTTGCGGTGGGTTTTTCATAGATGGCTTTGATAATATTGAGGTATGTGCCCTCTATCCCTATACTTTGAAGAGTTTTGATCAGGAAGGGATGCTGTACTTTGTCAAATGCTTTTTCAGCATCTATTGAGAGTACCATATGGTTCTTGTTCTTTCTTTTATTAATGTGTTGTATCACATTGATTGATTTGTGGATGTTGAACCAACCTTGCAGCCCTGGAATAAATCCCACTTGGTCGTGGTGAATAATCCTTTTAATGTACTGTTGAATCCTACCTATTGAATCCTATTTTGGTGAGAATTTTCGCATCTGTGTTCATCAAGGATATTGGTCTGTAGTTCTTTTTTTTTGATGGGATCCTTCTCTGGTTTTGGTATCAAGGTGATGATGGCCTCATAAAATGAGTTTGGAAGTTTTCCTTCCATTTCTATTTTTTGGAACAGTTTCAGGAGAATAGGAATTAGTTCTTCGTTAAACGTTTGGTAGAATTCCCCTGGGAAGCCATCTGGCCCTGGGCTTTTGTTTTTTTGGAGATTTTTGATGACTCTTTCAATCTCCTTACTGGTTATGGGTCTGTTCAGGTTTTCTATTTCTTCCTGGTTCAGTTGTGGTAGTTTATATGTCTCTAGGAATGCATCCATTTCTTCCAGATTGTCAAATTTGTTGGCATAGAGTTGTTCATAATATATTCTTATAATTGTTTGTATTTCTTGTTTCTCTCCTCTTTGATTTTATTTATTTGGGTCCTTTCTCTTTTCTCTTTGGGTCCTTTCTCTTAAGTCTGGCCAGGGATTTATCAATCTTACTAATTCTTTCAAAGAACCAGCTCCTAGTTTCATTGATTTGTTCTGTTGGTTTTTTTTTTTTTTGGTTTCTATTTCATTGATTTCTGCTCTGATCTTTATTATTCCTTTTCTCCCTGGGTTTAGGGTTTCTTACTTCTTCTTTCTCCAGCTCCTTTAGGTGTAGGGTTAGGTTGTGTACTTGAGACCTTTCTTGTTTCTTGAGAAAGGCTTATACCGCTATATATTTTCCTCTCAGGACTGCCTTTGCTGTGTCCCACAGATTTTGAACCGTTGTGTTTTCATTATCATTTGTTTCCATGATTTTTTTCAATTCTTCTTTAATTTCCTGGTTGACCCATTCATTCTTTAGAAGGATGCTCTTTAGTCTCCATGTATTTGGGTTCTTTCCAAATTTCCTCTTGTGATTGAGTTCAGCTTCAGAGCATTGTGGTCTGAAAATATGCAGGGAATCATCCCAATCTTTTGATACTGCTTGAGAAGTGATTTAGGACCCAGGATGTGATCTATTCTGGAGAATGTTCCATGTGCACTAGAGAAGAATGTGTATTCTGTTGCTTTGTGATGTCCATCTGGTCCAGTGTGTCATTTAAGGCCTTTATCTCCTTGTTGATCTTTTGCTTGGATAATCTGTCCATTTCAGTGAGGGGAGCATTAAAGTTCCCTACTATTATTGTATTATTGTTGATGTGTTTCTTTGTATTAATTGGTTTTATAGTTGGCTGCTCCCACATTAGGGGCATAGATATTTAAAATTATTAGATCTTCTTGTAAGACAGATCCTTTGAGTATGATATAGTGTCCTTCCTCATCTCTTATTATAGTCTTTGGCTTAAAATCTAATTGATCTGATATAAGGATTGCCACCCCTGCTTTCTTCTGATGTCCATTAGCATGGTAAATTGTTTTCCACGCCCTCACGTTATATCTGGAGGTGTCTTCGGTTCTGAAATGAGTTTCTTGTAGGCAACATATAGATGGGTTTGTTTTTTTTTTTTTTTATCCCTTCTGATACCCTGTGTCTTTTGATTGGGGCATTTAGCCCATTAACATTCAGGGTAACTATTGAGAGATATGAATTTAGTGCCATTGTATTGCCTGTAAGGTGACTGTTACTGTATATTGTCTCTGTTCCTTTCTGATCTACTACTTTTAGACTCTCTCTTTGCTTAGAGGACCCCCTTTCAATATTTCCTGTAGAGCTGGTTTGGTGTTTGCAAATTCTTTCAGTTTTTGTTTGTCCTGGAACCTTTTTATCTCTCCTTCTATTTTCAATGATAGCCTAGCTGGATATGGTATTCTTGGCTGCATGTTTTTCTCATTTAGTGCTCTGAATATATCACGCCAGTTCTTTCTGGCCTGCCAGGTCTCTGTGGATAAGTCTGCTGCCAATCTAATATTTTTACCATTGTATGTTACAGACTTCTTTTCCCGGGCTGCTTTCAGTATTTTCTCTTTGTCACTAAGACTTGTAAATTTTACTATTAGGTGACGGGGTGTGGACCTATTCTTGTTGATTTTGAAGGGGGTTCTCTGCGCCTCCTGGATTTTGATGCTTGTTCCCTTTGCCATATTAGGGAAATACTCTCTAATAATTCTCTCCAACATACCTTCTGCTCCCCTTTCTCTTTCTTCTTCTTCTGGAATCCCAATTATTCTAATGTTGTTTCGTCTTATGGTGTCACTTATCTCTCGAATTCTCCCCCTCATGGTCCAGTAGCTGTTTGTCCCTCTTTTGCTCAGCTTCTTTATTCTCTGTCATTTGGTCTTCTATATCGCTAATTCTTTCTTCTTCTTCATTTATCCTAGCAGTGAGAGCCTCCATTTTTTATTGCACCTCATTAATAGCTTTTTTTATTTCAACTTGGTTAGATTTTAGTTCTTTTATCTCTCCAGAAAGTACTTTTATGTCTCCCGAGAGGGTTTCTCTAATATCTTCCATGCCTTTTTTGAGCCCGGCTAGAACCTTGAGAATCATCATTCTGAACTCTAGATATGACATATTACCAAAGTCTGTGTTGATTAGGTCCCTAGCCTTTGGTACTGCCGCTTGTTCTTTTTTTTTTTTTTTTTTTTTTTGTGGTGAGTTTTTCCGCCTTGTCATTTTGTCCAGATAAGAGTATATGAAGGAGCAAGTAAAATACTAAAAGGGTGGTAAAGACCCCAGGAAAATACACTTTAACCAAATCAAAAGAGACCCCAAATCGTGAGGGGGAGAAAGGGGATAAAAAGAGGTTCAGAAAAAAAAAAGAAACAAAAAAAGAAAACGAATAAAGAAAGAATATAAAAAAGAAAAAATATATATATTAGATAAACTAGTTACAAAATGTTAAAAAAGAAAAGTGTGAAAGTTAAAAAAAATTAGCTGAAGAAGAAGAAAAAAAAATTGAAAAAAAGAAAAACAAATTAAATTAACTGCAAAACTAATGAATCATGGGGAGAAAGCCATGAGTTCAGTGCTTTGCTTTCTCCTCCTCTGGAATTCCACTGCTCTCCTTGGTATTGATGCTGCACTGCTTGTAGGTGAACTTGGTCCTGGCTGGATTTCTTGTTGATCTTCTGGGGGAGGGGGCTGTTGTAGTGATTTTCAAGTGTCTTTGCCCCAGGCGGAATTCCATCGCCCTTACCAGGGGCGGGCTGAGTAATCCACTCCGGTTCACTTTCGGGAGCTTTTGTTCCCTGAACGCTTTCCGTAGAGTTCCGGAGAACGGGAATGAATGGCGGCCTCCCAGTCTCCAGCCCAGAGGAGCCGAGAGCTCAGGTCCCCACTCCTCAGTGCGCCCTCAGAGAATAGCACCCAATAACTCCCGTCTCCCTGGCCTCCAGCCGTGCTCCGAGCTCACCCGAGCTGTGAACGGTTCAAGGTAACCCCAAGCTGAGAGCTCACTCCTCGGCTCTGTCTCTGTAGCCGGCTTTTTTTTTTTTTTTTAAGATTTTATTTATTTGTTAGAGAGAGAGAGAGACAGAGCACAAGCACAGGCAGAGTGGCAGGCTAGAGGCAGAGGAAGAAGCAGGCTCCCTGCCGAGTAAGGAGCCTGATGTGGGTCTTGATCCCAGGACCCTGGGATCATTACCTGAGCCGAAGGCAGCCGCTTAACCAACTGAGCCACCCAGGCGTCCCGGCTTCCCCGTTCTAATACCTACAAGCTCTGTGACCCTGCGGGAACTGGGGCCATGCTGCCCCCTTGGGCTTCACCCCGGTTTAGCTTCTAGAGCGATGTCCCTCAGTGGAACAGACTTTTAAAAGTCCCGATTTTGTTGTCCATTGCTCCGCCGCTTGCCGGGAGCCGGCCCCTCCCCTCGCAGTCTATCTTTCCATCGCTTTGTATTCACTTCTCCGTCAGTCCTACCTTTCAGAAAGTGGTTGATTTTCTGTTTCTAGAATTGCTGTTCTTCTCTTTGATCTCCCTTTGGATTTGTAGGTGTTTGCAATGTTTAGATAAGCTATCTAGCTGATCTCCTGCTATCTGATATAGCCTCAGCCTGCGACTTCTCCACCATCTTGACTCCTCCCCGCCATATTTGTCTTGTAGTTCTGTGAACTTCCAGTCCACACTGAATGTCGTCTTTGGGGTTTAATATCTCACTGTAAATAATACTGTTTTACACAAAAGTCTTAAAGTAATCGTATTTTTTTTCTACAAATACGCATGAAGCTATTTCAAATCCCTATGGAAAAGAATGGAATATAAATATGCATACATCATTTTTGCCAGCTAAGTGTTTTACATATTTAACTACATTTCTTTTAAAGTGAAAGTTGTCTTTTAAGGTCTTAAATTGTTGGGTTTTCAGACTAACTCAATCTTATCTTTTTTCTTTTTCTTCCCATTTTAATAATAACCCAGAAAAAGTTTCCCTAGTCCTTAAGTTTTTTTGTTTTTCAACAATTTCTTAGTTTGGAGCAAAGAAGTTACAGACTGTATCTGATGAACCCAGAGGCTTTAAAATTCATTCCATCATTATTCCACAAATATTTACATCATAATTTTGAGATACTTGGAACACAAAGATATATAACGCACATTCCATAGCTTTAAGGGGCTCATAACCATATGAGAGAAAAAGAGATTTATCTAAAATAATCCTGGAGTTCAGAGGCTCTCTTTGTCTAGTAACATGCCCCATGTTCTCCACTTTATAGGTGGAGAAAGAGATGCAAGAATCTCTAACCAGTTGGGCAAATTGTAATGAGTTGATAACCCAGTAAGAGAGAAAACACCAAGGTGACACCCACCTTTATAAATCTGTTCCTGGGTCTGAGCCTGGCTCACAAGAATCAAGCCACTGGGCAAACTGCCACTCTAGGAACTGACTGACTCCAGTTCAGTATGACTCACCATACCTCCCAACAGTCCTGCCTTTAAAGGCAGCTCATTTTCTCATTCTCAAAAAGGGCCATTTCAGATACTCTTTGTTTTCATTTCTCTAACCCTACTACTCACCTCTCTTTATTTTCATAGATGACCTTTCTGCTGACTTCAACCCCTCCCCCAACCCTAAGCCATTAAACACTCTACCACCAAATTGTAGTCCAAGCCTCTACCTGCCCTTCCCTTCCAGAGGTCAGTGTAGAGATCACAGGGAAGTTGTTTCACATTTCCCTTAAGCTGCCCACTTAGTTCTCTTTTGGACACCTAGTCAGCTTTGTGGCACTGTTCTTTGTACTGCTGGTCACTGAGAGGAAATCTTGGACATGGTGTCCTTCAGGGAAGACATGGGCCTGGGGTAGACTACCCCTCCGTTTACCCAGGATCACCAGTTAGACTGTGCAAATACACATGAATCTCTTCACAGGTACTTTGGGCTTGTTTTAAAGTGGAATTATACTGTAGGAGAGAAAAGGCTAAAACTTTGCACAGAATGGGCTTCTTCCTGAATCCAAAGGAAAACTATCTGTAGCAAACACTGTCTACATTCTGCTTCATATCCTCTTGGCCTTCTTAAGTTCTCTATGAAGATGATTTCCACACACTGAGTTTCTTACCTCAAGACCCCATGTCTCTTTCCTTTGCCTGAAGGCTCTCTTCAGCCCCATGAGAGCTTGTTCTGCTATAGGCAGGTGCAACACACAAGTGTGGAGGGGGAGTTACACTCATGAGGGCAATGTTCAACCAATTGGGGCTGGGGTTGGTGAATAAATGCCCCAGCCTCCTCACTGTCACTGGGACAAGTCTTTGTTGTTGCACATGGTTTCTCAGAAGATCCTCAGTGGGATTGAGCCTTGTTGCATACCTGTGACAGTGTAAAACTACTCACTACTAACCAACTCATTAACCCCACTCAATAAAGCACACTTGCTGACTTTTCTCCCTTTTCTGTCTCACTTTTCCCATGTCCTCTTCTGTCCTTAGAATCACCTCACAAATAAACCTTCTGTGCCCAAAGCCCTGCACTCAAAGTCTGCTTTTTGAAGAAGCCCAAACTAAGATATTGAACAATTTAGGTTTTTCAAAAAGGGAGTCCCATAACTGGAGTCCCCCCCAGTCCCTCCACTGACTGCTGCTTTCAGATTTGTTCCTGTATCAGACAGCTATTGTGAACCATTTCAGAGTGTCATAGACTCACTTATCTTTTACTCCAACTACTGCTGTAGAAACCTGTTCCCTGCAGCTTTCTCTAGGTGCAATCTGGCAATACTTCCCATCAGGCCCATGGAGCTTGCCTCTCACTCTCCAGCTGGGGTTTGTCTGTTGACTCCATAGTGAAGAATGCTGTGGAAACCAACTGTGGTGCTCATACTTATGCAACTCAGGAGTACTGGGGATCATGCCTTTGGGGGGAAAAGTTTGAGCAGTGGGGGATGGGATCCAAATGATAAATACTATGCCCCTTTAACTCTAATTGACATGTATTTCATGAGATGTATTTCAGGCAACTCCTTGGCAGTCCCCTGGATTCCACAGCCAGTCACCCACAGTAGTGTCCAGTTTGGTAATGCATCTTTGCAGTGGCCTTGCATCTTTCCTGCTCCTCCACATCCCTTGATTCTGCTTCCTGGTTCACACTCATCAATAAGGAATGTACACTTAAGCCTTTGTTTCAGGCTGTTTCCCTGTAAACTAGCCTAAGATGTAACTTTCTTTTTTCTCGGCCTCATTTGTAGATTCTTCTCTATGAAAGTTTACCAACCTTTTAGTAAATCAAGGATGGGGTGACTCCCTGAATCCATACTTCTTGCCTCTCTAGTACAATTCTATAAACTTGCATCATTCAATCTGAAATTATGCTCTGTAGTTTTAGAGGCTGGTTAGGGATGTCAAGTCCCACAGGTGTGTGTGTGTGTGTGTGTGTTTGTTGGTGTATAGCTATAGGGAGATTTGACATACCTGCTCTCATTGTGGGTCCAAAATAGGTTAGGACTTCTGAGTTGGGTCCTCTCTTTGATGTAACTGTCAACGTAAACTGCCCAACTGTTGCTATACTGCTGTACCTGATGAGACAAATGTGAATATGCTGTGGTGGTAGGCACCAGCTAAAGTGGCTCCTGGTGATCTGTGCTCCCAATATTCACTCCTTTGTATAATCCCCTCCTCTTGCATGTTGGCAGGACCCAGTGACTTGGTTCTAACAAATAGAATACAGCAAAAGTGATGGGCTGACACTTCCAAGATTAGGTTAGAAGAACTGTGACTTCCATCTTGTTCACACTTTCTCTCTGGTTCTTCTCACTTTTTCTCTCTGATGAAGCCAGCTGCCACATTGTGAGAGGTACACTACAGAAAAGTCCACATGGCAAGGAACTGCCATGTTCCCTAGAGGGATGCCTCTAGGCAACGGTCTGCAAAGAACTGAGGCCTTCAGTGCAATAGCCCACAAGAAGCTAACTCCTGCTGACAACCAGGTGAGTGAGGTTGGAAACACATTCATCCTTCAGCTGATTTTTGAGATTAGTACAGACAGTCCCCAACATATGATGGTTTACTTACAATTCTTCATTTTACAACAGTGTTGGATGAAATATTCAGTAGAAACTATACTTCGAATTTTTAATATTTTCCAGGGCTAGCAATATGCAGTACAATGCTTTTTCATGACACTGGGCTGCAGCAGTAAGCTGAAGCCCCCGTCAGCCAAGTGATTACAAGGGTGGACAACCAAAAACACAAACATTGTTACCCACACAATCCTGCTGTTTTTCACTTTCAGTACAGTACTCGATAAATTACATGATATGTTCAACACTTTTTTATAAAATAGGCTTTGTGCTGGCTGATGTTGCCCACTCTAGGCTAATGTAAATGTGAATAAGGTAGGCTAAGCTATGATGTTTGGTAGTTTGCGTGTACTAAAGGCATTTTTAACATAATGGTATTTTTAATTTACAGTGGATTTATTGGAATGTGGTCCCATTGTAGTCAAGGAATATATCTGTACAGCTCAACATCTTGATTGTAGCCTTGTGAGAGTCCCTGATCCAGAGGACTCAGCTAAGCCATGCTGTGATTCCTGACCCCCATGAAATGTGAGATAATAATTATATTAATGATGTATTTTCCAAAACAAATATTAATTTTCTGGGACACTAAATCTAAAGCCATAAAGAAAAAGAACATATTTTCTGATTACATTTCTGATTTGAAATGGGCTGCCTTCCACAACCCACTCCCCTTGGAATCAACTATTTTATTTTATTTTCAAAATTTTATTTATTTGTCAGAGAGAGTGAGAGAGAGAGCAAGAAAGAGAGTGCACAGCAGGGAGAGCTGCAGGCAGAGGAAGAAGTATGCTCCCCACTGAGCAAGAAGCTAAGTGTGGGACTTGATCCTAGGACCTTGGGATTACAACCTGAGCCAAAGGCAGATGTGTACCCCACTGAGGCACTCAGGTGTCCCTCAACTAGTTATTTTAAACTGTAGAATATTTAGTTCCTTTTATACTTGCTCTTTTGGACTTCAGATATAATAAAGGAGCTATAAGGGTTCCTCCCTTAGTTAAGTCAAGACCACTGAAATGATGGTTTTAAGTGTTTTCCTTCAAGAAAAAGAAGATTCTATCCTGATTTTATGGTTTTATGACCACCTCTATCTTTAAAGCATTTATTTAGCACACATAATTGGGAACCTCCTACTGTGTGCACCAAGTCCTCGGCCTGAGGTTGGGGCTACTATTCTATTCTATTTCACTTTTTCTGTATTGTTAATGTCTCCCTTTCCATTTGGCATCTTCTTCATGGCCTTTAAACATCCTAATATTTCTTAGATTTAAAAACAATGAAAAAGAAGATGGCAGAGTAGGAGGACACTAAACTCATCTTATTCCATAGATAACTAGGTAATGCTCACACTAGCAGATAACCTAGAAAATAACCTGAAGGCAAGCAGAATAAACTTCACAACGAAATGTAGAGATGAGGCCACATTGAAGAGGGAAAGAAGGACAGAGATACCTTTAAAAGCTAAATGGACCTACAGAATTGTCAGTGGGTGGGAGGGACACCATGGGCATGGCAAAGGAAGAGAAACAGCCCCTTACACAGTGAGCCTGAATCCCCATAACGTTTGGCTTTGAAAACCAGAGAGGCCTAATATTGTGTGTTTCTACAACCAGCAGGACTTAAAACCCGGAATTTTAGAAATCAACAGGCTTGGCTTTGGGTGAGCCAGAACAAAAGATCCAAAGGAAACTGAGTCCCCATCCTTAAACAGATAACACAGTGGAGGGATGGAGGGATAGGGTGACTGGGTGATGGACATCAGGGAGGGTATGTGTCGTAATGAGCACTGGGTATTATACAAGACTGATAAATCACAGACCTGTACCCCTGAAACAAATAATACATTGTATGTTAATTAATTGAATTTAAATTTTAAAAAAGAGATCACACACACACACACTCTCTCTCACACACAAAACAGCCAGCAGAGACACAGCATGGAAGATGCAGTTTGAAAAATGCCTGGGGCAGGGCGCCTGGGTGGCTCAGTGGGTTAAGCCGCTGCCTTTGGCTCAGGTCATGATCCCAGGGTCCTGGGATTGAGGCCCGCATGGGGCTCTCTGCTCAGCAGGGAGCCTGCTTCCTCCTCTCTCTCTACCTGCCTCTCTGCCTGCTTGTGATCTCTCTCTGTCAAATACATAAATAAAATCCTTTTTTAAAAAATGCCTGGGGCATACAGGAGGGAGAGTAGTTACTCATTTCAGAGCATGTCCCCAAGGGACAGGGGTCCTTGGAAGACTTCTCCAAGAATAAGGGAGCTGGCAGGCACCTTTTCCCTCCCTTGCCCCCAGCATAAACACACAGCCACCTGCAGGGACTATCCTGGTACTGATACTACCTAACTTGCTAAGACTGTCCCGCCAACCCCTTTCCCCCCTGTGCTCTGTTTTGGTGGATTCACCCTCTCCAGTCAAGACTGCCTCAGTCTCGGAGCTGCAGGGCCACTTCCACAGAGGACCAGTGACCCAAACCTTGCTAACTCTACTGCATTGCTGTCCTCCCCAGCACTCCCCTTTCCCACAATTTGTAGATCTACTCCATCCAATATGCTCTTGGCTGGAGCCTATCCTGGGTGGTGCCACAGGCTTAGAAGTGTGCAAGCCACCCCGTTAATGCCCAGCACCACTCCAAAGTGACTCTTGCCCTGGAGAGAGGGGAAGATAACCACACACACCAGTGAGAAGGAGGCACCAGTAGTGGGCTGAAGGCAGACAACTGGTACAGCTGCAGGCTTCCCACACCAATGAAAGCTTTTCAGGGACAACACAGGGAAAATGCCCTGCAGTTTGGTGCTACAGCATCTTTGGCAAACACCTGGTCTGACTCAACTCAAAACTAAGGCAGCCCCAGACTGGTACACTAACACCACAGGGACCAAACACTGCCTAAAACAGGCAGAGAGCCACTGCAGATAACTGGACTGAAGGAAAAAGGGGCTCAGTTACAATAACAGGGCACATGCAACACATGTAGAAGACACACCCGAAGCACTAAATTCCAGTAAATGGGACATTGCAGGGCACGACAGGACCTCTTCTTTATAAGACCACTACTTTCTTCTTTTTTTATATATATATATTTTATTTATTTATTTGACAGACAGAGATCACAAGTAGGCAGCGAGGCAGGCACAGAGAGAGGGAATCAGGCTCCCTGCTGAGCAGAGAGCCCAATGTGGTGCTTGATCCCAGGACCCTGAGATCATGACCTGAGCTGAAGACAGAGGCTTAATCCACTGAGCCACCTAGGTGCCCCAAGACCACTACTTTCAAGAGCAGGAGAGATAGCTGACTCTGAGCACAAAGAAACAGAGAGTTAGACACAATGAGGAGACAGGGAATATGCCCCAAATGAAAGAACAGGACAAAATCACAGCAACAGACCTAAGCAAAATGGAGATAAGTAATATCCCTGATGCAGAATTTTTAAAATTATGATCATAAAGATACTCAATGGACTTGAGGAAAGAGTGGTGGACATCAGCAAGAACTTTAACAAAGTTAAGAAAGAATCAACCAGAGATGAAGAACACAATAAATGAATTTTTTTTAAAGATTTTATTTATTTATTTGACAGAGATCACAAGTAGGCAGAAAGGCAGGCAGAGAGAGGAGGAAGCAGGCTCCCCACTGAGCAGAGAGCCTGATGCGGGGCTCAATTCCAGGATCCTGAGATCATGACCTGAGCTGAAGGCAGGGGCTTTAACCCACTGAGCCACCCAGGTGCCCCACAATAAATGAAATTTTAAAATAACACTAGGTGGAAGAAATAATAGACTAGAGGAAGCAGAAGAACAAATCAGAGACCTAAAGGGCAGAATAATGGAAAGTAATCAAGATAAGCAGGTGACATAAAAATTATACAGAATAAGAATAAGCTTAGGGAATTCAACAAAACCATCAAGTGTAATAATATTCACATTACAGGGATCCCAGAAGGAGAAGAGAGAGAAAAAAGGGCACAAAATTTCCTTGAAGAAATAATAACTTAAAACTTTCTGAATTTGGGGAAGGAAACAAATCCAGACCCAGGACACAGAGATTCCCCAATAAAATCAACTGAGCTACCCAGGTGCCCCTCTACAAAACATTTAAAAAAAAGAGTTAATACATATTCTTTTTTTTTTTTTCAGATTTTATTTTTTTGACAGAGAGCATAAGCAGGCAGAGTGAGAGGGAGGAGCAGACTCCCCGCTGAGCAGGGGGCCTGATGTGGGTCTCGATCCCAGGACCTGTGATCATGACCTGAGCTGAAGGCAGATGTTTAATGAGTGAGCCACCATGGCATCCCAAGCTAATATATATTCTTCTCAAACTATTCCAAAAAATTGAAGAGGATGGAAAATTCCCTAATTCATTCCATGAGATCAGCATTACCCTGATACCAAAACCAGGTAAAGACATTATAAAAGGGGAGAAAGAGAGAGAGAGAGAGAATTACAGGTCAATAATTCTGATGAACATAGATGCAAAAATCCTCAACAAAATATTAGCAAACCAAATCCAACAATACATTTAAAAAATGTTCCACCAAGATCAAGTGGGATTTATCTCTGGAATGTAAGTGTGGTTCAATAGTTGAAAACAATCAACATGATACATCAATAAGAGAAGGATAAAAACAATATAATTTCAATAGATGTAGAAAAAGCATTTAACAAAGTACATCATTCATTTATGATAAAACTTTCAACAATGTAGGTTTAGAGGAAACATACCTCAACAGAAGAAAGGCCATATATGAAAACCCACAGCTAACATCATATCCAATGGTGAAAAACTGAGAGCTTTTCACCTAAAGTCAGGAACAAGATAAGAATGTCCACTCTCACTACTTTTATTCAACAAGTACTGGAGTCCTAGGCGCAGCAATCAGACACTAGAAAAAGAAAGCCCAGAAACAAACCCACGATCATATGGCCAACTAATCTCTGACAAAGGAGGCAAGGATATACAGTGGGAAAATGCAACAAATGGTGTTGAAAAACGGGGCAGCTACATGCAAAAGAATGAAACTGGACCACCTTTTTTTTTTAAACATCTACAGACAAAAACAAACAAATCTCAAAATGGATTCAGGACCTAAATGTATGAGTTAAAACTATAAAAATCCTGGACAATAGCACAGGCAATAATTTCTCTGGCATCAGCATAGCAACATTTTTCTAGATATGTCTCTTGAGGCAGGGGAAACAAAAACAAAAATAAACTATTGGGACTACATAAAAGTAGAAACCTCTACACAGCAAGGGAAATAATCAACAACACTAAAAGACAACCTACTAAATAGGAAAAGGTATTTCCAAATGACATACCCAATAAAGGGTTAGAATTCAAAATATATTAAGAACTTATATAACTCAACATCCAAAATCAAATAATCCAATTTAAAAATGGCCAGAAAACATGAACATACATTTATCCAAAGAAGACATACAGATGGCCAACAGACACATAAAAAGATGCTCGGTGTCCCTCATCTTCAAGGAAATGCAAATCAAAACTACAGTGAGATGCTGAGAGAAATAAGAGAAAGACAGTTATCATATGATCTCTCTGATATGTGGAATTTAAGAAACAAGGCAGAGGATCATAGGGGAAGAGAGGAAAAATGAAACAAGATGAAACCAGAGAGGGAGATAAATGGTAAGACTTTTAATCTAAGGAAACAAACTGAGGGTTGCTGGTGGGGAGCGGGGTTGGGGGATGGGATAACTGGGTGATGGACATTGGGGAGGGTATGTATTGTAATGAACTCTAGGTATTATACAAGACTGATGAATCCCAAACCTGTACCCCTGAAACAAATAATACATTATATGTTAATTAATTGAATTTAAATTAAAAAAAAGGAATATACTCTGATGTATGTGGAAATGGGGGGGGTAACTATGAGATATTACCTCACACCTATCAACATGGCTAAAATAGAAAACACAAGAAATAACAAGTGTTTGTGAGGATGTATTGAAAAAGGAAACCTTGTACGCTGTTGGTGGGAATGCAAACTGGTGCAGCCACTGTAGAAAATTGTATTTGAGGTTCCTCAAAAAATGAAAAGTAGAACTACCCTATGAGTCAGTAATCACACTACTGGGTATTTGCTCAAAGAATACGAAAACACTATTTCGAATGCCTATGTTTATTGCAGCATCATTTACAAATTACAGAAGCAGCTCAAGTATCCATAGATAGATGAATAGATAAAGAAAATGTGAGACATATATACAATGGAACATTATTCATCCATAAAAAAAGAATGAAATCTTGCCATTTGCAACAACACGGGAGCTAGAGAGTAAAATGCTTGGGAAGCTAAGTCAGTCAGAGAAAGACAAATACTATATGATATCACTCATGTGGAATTTAAGAAACAAAACAAACAAAGGGAAAAAAAGAAGAGAGAGAGACAGGCAAATCAAGAAATAGGCTCTTAACTATAGAGAACAAACTGATGGTTACCAGAGGGGAGAGGAATGAGGGGTTGGGGGAAATCAGTGATGGGGATTAAGAGGTGCACTTGCTGTGATGAGCACTGGGTGATGAATGGAAATGTTGAATCGCTATATTGTACACTGGAAACTAATATAACAGCGCATGTTAACTAAATGGAATTGAAATAAAAACTTAAAAAAATGGAAAAACTTATTTTTATTATGTTCTTATCTGTTTGGTGAATAGCTGAATCATGATAAAATTAGATAATGCATATGGAAGCAACATGGAAGCTGTCAAATGCTACGCAGAGGAATCTAAGAGCTATAGTTAAAGACATGAAATTGCTTATTCTCTTCCCCAAAGAGAATAATCCTAAATCCTTAATAGGATTTCATTTCCAACTGCACAAATCTTTGAGAATTTTTTTGGAAAATCTACTAAACTACAGTCAGAAATAGAGCCTCACACATCCTTTTCATCTAATGTGTCCTTATACCAAGCCAGAGTTCCCAGACCTGTGTCATGCTGCCCTAGGTCTGATTTAGATATCTAGTTTTCAGAGAAGTGGAGTATTCTTTGCTGATTTGTGTCTTCTTTATTATAGCGTTAAGCTCAATCATGCAAACTTCATGTAGCTTTTCTTTGAAAGCACCCAAAAAATAGCTTCAAAATTATTTTAAAAATTAGAGAATATTTAGCCCTTCCCTCTCACCACCAAGAAAAATTTGGCAAGTTTTAAGTTTAGGAAAAACTACATTTTCTCATTATGTCCAAATGTGAATGATTGCATTACTACACACTAGCAAAAATTGTTTCAAGTTTTCAAAAACGCACTATCTACAGACTTCTAAGAGCTTATTTATAGTTGGAATTTAAAAAGATTATGTTATACTTACTTAGTTACTTCAATATTCCTTTTCTATACTATATAAGATGCTACTAAACTCTTAGCAACAATAAATTTTTTTTTTCTTATAGGAAGCTAGTCAAAACTACCAAGGAATTATTAAAACACACAAAATTATTATTATTGAGAATAATTTCTTGATATTATGTGGCAACAAAGACATTAAGCCATATTCCACATTTGTACAAAGTCCCCCGAAGTAAGGCAAGTCCTATGATAAATGTTAAATGAGTAAATTTATCCTAAAATCTTGGTGGATTTGAAACATATAAGATAATAATATATTTTAAATGAGGTAAGAAGATATTCTGCAATTTTCCCCCAAAATTTTTTGAGGATAACTTTCTTGGCAAATATCAGAATTTATGAGACCCTGATAACTTGTCTTAAAATAATATTTTATAAAAAAAATTTAGGATCTTTAGAAAGAGAAGTTACTTTGAAATGCTAATTACCTTACCCTTCCTTGGTTTCTATTGCATTTGTCATCTTATTATCTTAAGACATGTTGGTAAGAGGCTGATATGGAAGGGCTTTGAAACAAGAAGAAAGTCTTTCCAGCCTTGAATTAAGGTAATTTTAAGTATCAAATCTGCAGGCATCCAGGGGGTTGTTCAAGAACAAAGCTTCATCTGTTGCCGGTTCTTATGCATTTTAATGTACTCAACACTAAGACTCAAGCTTCTGACTTTTGATCGAAACTCTTTTGCATGGACTTTCACAAAAACAGTTTATAACACAGAGAGTTAACTAAGGATTTTTAAATTTTATTTATTTATTTATTTATTAGAACAAAAAGAACCAGGCTTTGAAAAGCATTCTTCTAGAAACCTAAAGGTTTGCTGATTGCTTCCATGTTTTGATATATTATTGTGGTTAACAGGATACCACAGTAGGGGCATCAAAGAGATGGTAAATTTACACCTAGAAAATAATTCTATTTTTGTATTGAAATTGAATTTGCCTTTATAAATAGAATAAATATATGTTTCAAATAGCAAAGGAAATTCTGCAAAGGAGTCCTACAACATCCATACCCAAGTTATCTATAGTCTACCACCTTCAATGACTTCTTTGCCAATTATCCTGGATCTGCAGAGAAATTCCTATAAGGCCATTTTAAACACCATGAGGAATGTGTGATTAACTTTTATAGAAAAGCAATCTAGGGTGCCTGGGTGGCTCAGTGGGTTAGGCCGCTGCCTTCGGCTCAGGTCATGATCTCAGGATCCTGGGGTCGAGTCCCGCATCGGGCTCTCTGCTCAGCAGGGAGCCTGCTTCCCTCTCTCTCTCTGCCTGCCTCTCTGTCTACTTGTGATCTCTCTCTCTGTCAAATAAATAAATAAAATCTTTTAAAAAAAAAAAAAAGAAAAGCAATCTAGAATATAAGAACTATAGATTATATGTCCAAAATGCCTTTCTTTCTGAAGAGCACAGACTGTGGGTTCATCAAGATGAATACAAATCTAATGAACAGAAATAAGAGATACTGGGAATGACAGGAATTCAAGCTGAGGTGTGCCCAAAGCTCAGGGTGCTACTTGGTGGCTTGGATGGTGCTGGGGAGATGCCCTTTCACCTCACCCAGGTCAGCCAGGTACCTGTCATCCTCAAAGAGCCTCTCAGGATTAAATTCACCTTTGTCACTCATCCCTGTTTTCATTAATCAACATTTAAGTTTCTTGTCCTTGACCCAGTCTTAAACTTTATTTCCTACCTGTTTCTAAATCATTTCACTGCATTTCTAGGAACTTTTAGTTCACAGATTAAACAAACCCTCCAATTATCTCAAGCTATGACTGAGAACTCACCTCCAAATCTTGCTTTAACTGAAACCTGACTCTGCTGGAGATACCCTCCTCTGTGGGCATTTCCAATAGTGGCTATTTTTACACCCAGCTATAGAGGAAGACATTTTATCAATGGGACCACCTCCTTCTGGTAAATATTTAAAGGTTGTATCTTCCCTTTCTGATTCTGCTCAGCACTATCCTCGAGATTGAGCTAGCCTACCAGAAGGATGTGTTCCCTCCTTCCCTCCTCTTCCCCCTTCCCCTCCTCCCCCTACCCTTTCTTTCCCACCCTTCCTCCCCCTTTCTCCTCTTTCTTGTCTTGTCCTTATCCTTGTCCTTGGTCTTGTTCTTTTTTTTTTTTTTAAGATTTCATTTATTTATTTGACAGAGAAATCATAAGCAGGCAGAGAGACAGTCAGAGAGAAAGGGGGAAGCAGACTCCCCACCAAGTAGAGAGCCTGATATGGGGCTCAATCCTAGGACCCGGAGACACTACCGAAGGCAGAGGCCTAACCCACTGAGCCACCCAGGTGCCCCTTTGGTCTTGTTCTTGTTCTTCTGCTGCTGCCTCTGGTTCTGCTTTTTCTGTTTCTTCTTTTGGCTGCCAAGAAGCATGTAGTTCTTGGTGAGTACATTTAACTGGTAAAGTTTTAGTAAGTTTCAATGATGTTTAATAGGAAAAGATCATATTTTGATCTTCACATCACCTTTCATTTTTGCCAATATGAAAAAGCATTTTATACTAAACTCTGAATATGTAGGAGAAAGGAACAAGTTTTTGTGTTTGTTTTTTTATAAACATATAATGTATTATTAGCCCCAGGGGTACAGGTCTGTGAATCGCCAGGTTTACACACTTCACAGCACTCACCATAGCACATATCCTCCCCAATGTCCATAACCCCACCACCCTCTCCCCCCGCCCGGGGCGCCCTCCTCACTGCCCCCACCCCACCACCAGGAACCAATTTTTTAAATGTTTCTTTTTGTATGTTAATCAACTGCCTTATTAATTTTTCTTTTTTTGTTGTTTATTATTTTCCTGGGGTTACTTAATTATTTTCTTAAGTACTATTCAGTGAAGCCATGTATAATTATTGGTGGATTTAGACTATCTTTTCCAAGTTTTGTTCCCTAATGCTGATGTGACAATTACTTAAAGAAGCATTCTCAGGTCTTTGGAGGGATTCTGATCAATGCTTTCTCTGAAATCTGGTAAAAGTATTTTACTTTCTTTTGCAACAAAGACATTTAATGTTTATAATAAATTTGGAAAGATTATTATTATTTTTTAAAGATTTTATTTGTTTATTTGACAGAGGTCACAAGTAGGCAGAGAAAGAGGAAGAAGCAGGCTCCCCGCTGAGCAGAGAGACCCATGCGGGGCTCGATCCCAGGACCCCAGGATCATGACCTGAGCTGGAGGCAGGGGCTTAACCCACAGAGCCACCCAGGTGCCCCTGGAAAGATTATTTTTTTTAAGAATTTATTTATTTGACACAGAGAGATCACAAGCAGGCAGAGAGGCAGGCAGAGAGAGAGAGGGGGAAGCAGGCTCCCCGCTGAGCAGAGAGCCCGATGTGGGGCTCGATCCCAGAACCCTGAGACCATGACCTGAGCCGAAGGTAGTGGCTTAACCCACTGAGCCACCCAGGCGCTCCTGGGAAGATTACTTTAATGGAGGCTGCCTATTCTCACATTTCCATAGAGAAAGGTCCTGGAGCAATCAACATTCTCTTAGTGCCTGGACTTTTCCCATTTTTTTTTTTAAGATTTTCTTTCTTACTTTTTTTTTTTTTTTTTTTTTTTGACAGAGAGAGATCACAAGCAGGTAGAGAGAGAGGGGAGGAAGCAGGCTCCCTGCTGAGCAGAGAGCCCGATGCGGGCCTCGATCCCAGGACCCTGAGATCATGACCTGAGCCGAAGGCAGCGGCTTAACCCACTGAGCCACCCAGGCGCCCTCTTTCTTACTTATTTAACCGAGACAGAGAAAGGGATAGCAAGAGAGAACACAAGCAGGGGTAGCGGCAGACAGAGGGAAAGGAAGAGGCAGGATCTCTGCTGAGCATGGAAACTGACTTGGCACTTGGTCCCAAGACCTTGGGATCATGACCTGAGCTAAAGGCAGACGCTTAACCGACTGAGCCACCCACTGCCCCTCTAGACCTTTCTTTTTCATCCTTATGTAACAATCCTACTGTCTTGGAATTGATACTATTTGACTATCCTCATTGCTGATATCTTCACACCTTGAGGTTACTTCCCTCATTGTTGAAGATTTTGACTCCTGTCTTCTCTTCTTAACACCTGCTCTCATCCTAGATGCTCTCTCCAACACCAAAGCCTCAAAGTTCTTTGATCTCTTTGACCCCATTAACCCATCCCTCCAATTTATTTTAGCAAATTACTTGCCACTTGGAATGACTTCACCTTTATCACAGTTGTGGGAAGGAAGGAAAGTGCAGTTTACTGAAATTTTGGTGGACTCTAATGAACCATGCTAGTATTTATGACCTATATACCTTCTTGCCTTGACTCTGAGCTGGCTATGTGACCTGCATGAACAGTTACATCAGTTCCAGTTCTAAAGCTTAAGTCTTGAGAGCTCTCACTTTGCAGTCTTGAAGAAGCCAGCTTCCATGTGTAAGTAGCTCAAACTAACCTTTTGGAGAGGCCATATAGAGGATAATTAAGGCCCTGGGAAACAGCCCCAGCTCAGCTAATGACCAGCACCACGTGAACCATGCTATTTTGGACCTTTTGGCACGCCAGCACTTGAGGAGATACCTGTGAAGTAAAGTAACCACCTAGTCAACCCATACCTTGTGAGAAATAATAATTTGTTAAGATTTTAAGAACTCTAAGTTTTGTGGGTAGTTTATTATGAAGCAGTAGATAATGGAAACACAAAGTATTTTCTCTCCCCACATTCCCATCCTGGACCATAGAGGAGGAACATATATGACCTCTCTTCTCCCTTAGGTGTAATTCCCAAGAATAGCTAATATAATTCTGAAGAATTTGCCCATAGCCAGTTGAATAGTGTCCCTCCCCAAAATTTATGTCCATCTAAAAACCTCAGAATTTAGACATAAGGTAATTAGTTAAGGATCTTGAGAGGAAATCATTTTGGATTTAGGGTAGGCTCTATATCTAATGACTGATAATTTTATATGAGAAAGGAGAGGGAGATTTGGACACACAGACACAAAGGAGACAAAGTGCAGATGGAGACAGAGATCAGAATAATGGGTCCACAAGCCAAGGACTGCTAGGACCACCAGAAGCTGGAGGGAGTTTCCTCCTAGAAACACTGGCATCTTGATTTTGGATTTCTATCTTTCGGTACTGTGAGAGAAGAGACTTCTGTTGTTTTAAGCTACCCAGTTGGTGGAAATTTGTTAAAGTAGCCCTACAAAATGAATATGTTGACATTCACTGTTGGATGAAATCATTGAAAGGAAATGGGTGACCATAATTCCTGAATCTGTCTGTACCTGGTTGGGTGTACCAGGCCTGAGTCCTTAATCTATGCATCTGATTAGAAAAGTGGACTTAGAATCTCTTCTGCAAACCCTGTCATATCTCTGACTCTCGGGAAAATTTTCCTTCCCAATGCTACTTCATATGATTAAGTGTATCTACCTATTCTCTCCCAATCCAGGATTCTCCTATCTTTTTTGATAAAGGTAGTTCAGTTCAACTGTAGTGTTTCCAATTAGCACCAAAGACAGTGTCTAACTTACTTTTAAAAAATGTTAGTTCAAGAGGCACTTGGGTGGCTCAGTGGGTTAAGCCTCTGCCTTTGGCTCAGGTCATGATATTGGCGTCCTGGGATCGAGCCCCATATCGGGCTCTCTGCTCGGCGGGGAGCCCGCTTCCCCTCTCTCTCTGCCTGCTGCTCTGCCTGCTTGTGATCTCTCTCTCTGTCAAATAAATAAATAAAATCTTTTTAAAAAATGTTAGTGCTGCCAAGGGACATAATTATAGACAAGGAACATATGCTAAGGGACATAGTTTAGGAGGTTGGATAGCAGTTTGCCCCGGTAAATCCAACATAATATTTGCATTCACCCCACACTATGCAACTTGGTTCGAAATGAACTATGAGCTGAAGTAACATGTATCCCTTCAATAGTAGAAGCTTTCAGAACTAAATGTGAATTGATATCTTTTTCCTGCTTTTGTATTCATAGAATCACATGGCAAGATGACCTCCATCAGTACTGGTTTTTGAATGTCTGTAATGAGTAAATTTCGCTTAGTGCTCTATATTAAATATGTAGTGAGAAGTAATGTTGGTTTTTTTTTAAGGTTGTTTGTTGTTGTTGTTGTTGTTTTCAGGTTGTTTATTGCCTTGGCATAACCTGGCCTATCCTATTTCAATACCAATATCAGTAAATTCATTGAGCATCTAAAATCATACTCTTCCTTTCTTGTTCTAACACCTTCAGAATTCATTTTCACACTTACTGTCCAGATTTCTGCATAGCATAAATAGCAGAATCTTATAATTATTAGGAACTGTAATCCTTTTCTTCTTGTTTTAAATTTGCAACTACCTTTTAAGGGTTTCTGGGGGTGCCAGATACTGTCTGTTGCAAACTCAGCATCATCCCTGCCCTTCTAAGGAATCTCCTGTATTATAGTGGCCAGAAATCTGGAAACTACATTTCCCAGATTCCCTGGACATCAGGGTTTTGGTTTTGATTCCTCCAATAAGAGTTATTTCTGCTAGATTTTGGAAGGTGGAAGACAGAAGAAGTCATTATTGTTCAATCTTAGCAGGCAGGCGTAGTCTTCAGTGACATCAGGTGTGAGATTTTCCAGTGGTTTCTAGGCTTTCTATTGAGCACCATCTGTTTTTGTGCAACAGGCTATTGAGAACATTGGTGCTAGTTTCCTGTGATTCCTGAAACTTTCTGATTTCCATATGTAACTGATGACTTTCCTTGTCCATCGCCTTCTTCAGCACTTCCAAAAGTTTTATAAACATCTAATCTCTTTTATTAAATATTTTCCTGCCTGAAAAGTAGTGATTTCTGTTTTCCTGACCGTAGACTTGCAGACTGTGGTCTAACTCTAGTTAGTATTTAGGCATAGACACCAATCAATCAGAGCAGATCCTAAACTAACCGAAATAGATTCTAGTTACAAACAACCAGTCCAGCTTCACTGGTGGTACCAGCTGAATATCACCTCTGGTTTAGGAACTGGAGAAATGTGTATATGAGATAGGCCTGAAGTACATTGCTCTCCCTTCAGACAAGTCTTCACAGTTTAAAGTAACAGCTTCATCTGATAGGTAAGAGGTAGCCGCATTGCTAGTGTGGTGTAATAAATATATATGATCTTTGTCCTGCATTTCCAGCACAGAGTTCCAAAGACCCTTGGAATTTCCTGAGTGATAGGATTGTCTTTTATCGTGCATTAGAAGTCCTTCTGAGCACACTTGACTTTATGCTAATGAGACAACTTAAGGTAGCTGCCCCCCACCCCATAACCTTGGGATGGAGCCTGGCACCAGAAAGATGAAGTGTCTAGGATATAGGAACTTTCAGATGCACCCAATGACCTCCAGGGAGGGAAAGGCAAGGGCAGCTACAAATAAAACACTACAAAAACTCTGGAACAATAAGAGTTGATGAACTTCTTGGTTGACAAACACATGGAAATGGGGAAAAGTGGAGAACTCAAACACCCTTCCCACAAATCTTGCTCTATGCATCTCTTCCATCTGACCATTCTTGAGTTCTATCTTTTTATAATAACTGGTAATTTAGTAAGTACAATGTTTCTCTGAATTCTTTGAGCCACTGTAATAAATTAACCAAACCCAAAGTGAGGGTTGTGAGAACTTCCAATCTACCGTGTTTGGTCAGAAACACAGGTAACAACCTGGACTTCCAACTGGCATTTGAAATTGGGGTCATTCTTGTGGGACTGACCCTTAATTTGTGGGATTTGATGGTTTCTTCAGGTAGACAGTGTCAGAATTGAGTTAAATTTATGGAACACCAATTCATTAAGAATTGAAGATTGCTTACTGTTGGAAAAAAAACAAACCACATTTCAGCTAGTAAGAGAGATTGATGGGACTGGGAATTGAAGGTGTTCCAAATCATTTTATTTTATTTACTTATTTCAAAGATTTTATTTATTTGACAGAGAGAGACACAGTGAGAGAAGGAACACAAGCCAGGGGAGTGAGAGAGGGAGAAACAGGCTTCCAGCCTAGCAGGGAGCCCAATGTGGGGATCAATTCCAAGACCCTGGGATCATGACCTGAGCTGAAGGCAAATGCTTAATGAATGAGGCACCCAGGCGCCCCTCCAAATCATTTTATATACTCCAGGTCTAATTACTGAATCCCAGTCTTTCTTGATCAGTGTCCTTTCTTGCACACCTGACAGATAACAGCAAGACTATAGGTTTAATGGCCCTGTAATTCAGTAAGTTTGAGGTCAGTCTTTGAATTTATTTTCCAGCTATCTCAACACTGTGGTATTAGATATTTAGCAAAACCTAGAAAGTCCACAGGTTTCAGAATGTGACATAAGTAAAAAATTTAGGAATCTGAACATTCTTTTACTTTAAACTTCCTGGGGCCATTAGAAAAGCTATCCCATGTCATAGTCCTTGAATTCCTTATAATTTCCATGTATTCTATGTCAATAGCCATTTAGTTGCCAATACTTCAAAAAGCACTTTATTCCAGATAGTAACCACTGGTGGTAATTTAGTTAGTTCTTTGGAAACTATGTTCCATGGACTATCAGATCACATCACTTAATACTAACTGAGTTTTTTATACCTTCAGCTTTAATCATACCTTATGACTAACCTCCTCTTCTGCCCGTATCACCTCCTCTTTTCCCTTAAGTTCTGTTGCCTACAACCGTGTCTTTTCAATATCTCTGAGTTGCAACCTCAGTTGCAACTTTCAGAAACTGGAAGTCATAAGAAAATTAATCTATTGAAACTAGGTCAGGTGATTCCTGATATCTCTAGGTATGCTAAAACACCAAGCTAAAGAGATTGGTACAAGGCGTCCCAGAGAGCTACATTCAGGACCATACCTGCCATCCCTGGCCACTGGGCACTTCAACTTGTGCTACTGCCAAACTCACATCTTGTGGTCCAAGATGATCCACCCAGCTCATTTCATCACATACCATTTAGAACGGCACGAAGGAATATGAGAAGTAGAGGAATACCCCTTTCCTTTAAGGCAAAGGTCTGGAAATGGAACACACTACTTCTGTTCGTAGCCCATTCATCAGAATGTCACATGACCATACCCAGCTATAAAAAATAAAAATCCCCCCAAACCTGGAAAAGTGATTTCCTCTGGGAAACCATATGTCCAGCTAAAATTTTGAGGTCTTATTACTCCAGAAAGAAGGGAAGAATAGGTAGCAAAGGACAATTTTCTCTACCAAGGTAACTTTGTGGAAATAAAAATACTCAAGGAAGTATTCTAGCCAAATGAAATTTGTAGCAAGAATAAAATCTCCAGATCAAAAAGACATGAAACATAGAAATAATATCTAGTGTTCAATTCAATAAAGCATGTGTATAAGTCAAAATTTAAATTAATGGTTATATGGCTAAGAACTATACTGAAATTGTTAAGGATTATCATTATTATTATTATTATTAGAGAGAGAGCAAGAGCACATGTGCAAACTCAAGTGGGATGGGAGGGAAGGGAGAGCAGAGGGAGAGGAAGAGAGAAAATCTTAAGCAGTCTTCATGCTCAACACAGAGCCAATGCAGGGCTCAATCTCACAACTCTGAGATCATGACCTGAACCAAAATCAAGAGTTGGACACTTAACAATGGAGCCATGCAGGACCCCAAAAAGAACTCATTATTTTTTTTAAGATTTTTTATTTATTTATTTGACAGAGATCAAAATTAGGCAGAGAGGCAGGCAGAGAGAGAGAGAGAGAGAGAGGAAGAAGCAGGCTCTCTGCTAAGCAGAGCCCCATGTAGGGCTTGATCCCAGGACCCTCGGATCATAACCTGAGCCAAAGGCAGAGGCTTTAACCCACTGAACCACCCATGTGCCTCAAGGACTCTTTAAATAGAAAAGCGATATCCCTGATTATCTCTTACTTAGGTTTATCACTTGTTAATATGAAATTATTATTTTTTTAACTTGTAAAAATGAATTAAGTGTCTTTTCAGAGAACAGGTGAGAGACATATTTATTGTTGAATTTGGTATTAATAGAGAAATGTAAATACAGATGCTCATAAGAGCTTAAAAGAAACTATTATAGAGTTCTTTGTTAAACTCAATATTGCCAGAAGGAGTAAAGAGAATAGTGAAAACAGGCAACTCATCAAAATAAAAGAAAGGATCAGGGAGGAAAACAATATGAATATACAATAAACATAATGAGTTTATTAAGGAGTCTCAACTTGTTGGTATGGTAAAGTGAAATGATTAAGCTTGGGGGCACTGAGATCAGATTTAATGGTTTCACCACGTACCAGCTGTATGGCTAAGGCAAATTGCTTAAACTCTCTGGGATTCAACTTTTCATTATAAAAGCAACATTGCTTCATGGGGTTTATTGTGAGGTTTAAACAGACTTGCTATGTGTAAAGTGCTTAATATAGTGCCTAGCACTTGGGAAGTGCCCAAAAAATGTTAGTTGTTGTGATACACTGTGACATTGGTAATCTTTAGTTAACCACATTTCTTGGTATTTGAGTCCTTATACAACCCCCTCCCACATTGACCTTGGACTTGGCCATGTGACTTGCTTTGGCCAATGAGAAATTTGTAAGTATGATGTGTGCAGAGGCATCCCAGATGCTTTACATCTTGGGCTCCCTCACCACTGTGACGCTGTGAACTTTATCACAGCTATCCTGCTGGAAAGAAAAGTCACATAAACAGAACTGGGAGGATGAGATACCACATGGAGGGGAACTGAGGCACCAGGCCAAGCCCCTGCTAAATGCAACAATATGTGCCCTCATTGGATAGTATGTGAAGAGTCCAGTTGACCTTTAGAGTCATGAGAAGTAATTAACCATTATTATTTTAAAACTACTGTCTTGAAGTGGTTTGTTATATAGCAATAGATAATGAAAATATTATCATTCTCAAGATGAAAACATTTTTCCTTTTTTCCTAATAATCCCCCAACTGTGTTATGTCAACGGCTCTCCTCCCCTGGGTAAAGAGGGAGGATCCATGCTGGAAGAGATTGCTGTCTTCTGTTGTCACTGCTTCTCTGGTGATGTGAATTGATTGTGCTTCATGACCTCTGTTCGCAGGTCTCCAAAAGCTGGACTTTTCATGGAACATGAGTGATTTTTTCAGGGTGCCTAAAGGAAGAGCCACACACCACACCCCATGGCATATTCCCTGAGAGCATGATCTGGCTCAAGTTTGACTTCTTCTCCCTCCATCATTTCTACAAAGTTTCCCCATGGGCACCTTCTCCTGGGTTCCTTTAGCCCAGAGATAAGAAAATGTGTAGAACAGATAGCTCAAGCCCTGAAATTTCTGGGTATTTCCAATACTTTTATTTCACATTTATTCTTGAAAAGCAGTGTGGTTAACTCTATTTCTCCCTCACATTTATTTTTGTTATCATTACCATGTATTTTAATTCAACATATATTTTAACCTCAACAAGATATTTTCATTGTTTAACTAGTCAACATTCGTTTAGTTTTAACCATGTAGTTACCCTTTCTTCTTTCTTTCTACCTTATGTTACTGAGCTTAAATCAGGGATCAATTTCTTTTCCTGAGGAACTGTTACAATGTTGCTTTTGGTGTGGGTCTACTGGCATTAAATTCCCCCAAGTTTTTGTGTGTCTGAAATTGTCTTTACTTCTTTCACTTTTGAAAGATATTTTAACTAGATATATTTTCTGAGTTGACTGTTACTCTCTTCCTTAAATTTGAAAATTTTATTCCATTGTTTTCTTACTTCCATATTTTCTTTGGAGGAGTCAGCTATCAGTTTTTATTGTTACTTCCCTAAAATTATGCATCTCTCCCTTTTGCTCTGTTTTCAGGTTTATTCCTTTTTCTTTAATTTTCAACAATTTTACTCAGACGTGTTTAAGTATTATTTTCCTTATATTTGTTCTACTTGAGGTTTTTCAAGCTTTTTGAATTGGTGGCTTATTGTCTTTCACCAATTTTGGAAAATTCTCAGACAGTATCTTTTCAAATACAATTTGCCTGTTCTCTTTCACCTGTCCTTTGGGATGGCATATTTTGATCATTTACCATGCCTTACAAGTCCATTTTATAATTCTCTTCATTTTCCCTTCTTTTTATTTGCTTTAATCTGTAGAATTTCTTTTGACCTATTTTCCAGTTCACTAATCATCTTTTCTGTTGTGTCTGATTTGTTTTTAACCCTATATATTGAGTACTTTATTTCTGAAATTTTATTTTTAAATTCTAGATTTCTACTTGATTTAATTTTACATGCCTTCAGGTCTCTAATAAAATTCCCTATATTCTCACCTATTTCTGCATCATTCCCTTGATATTTTTGAATATATTGTAATTTTAACTTATAAGACTGACAACTTCAAAAAAAGGATTCATCTGAATATCTGTTTCTACTGTATTTTTATTTTGCTTTTGCCAGTACATTTTTTATTTAATGCTGGACATTGTATATGAAACTTTGAGAGGCATTGGATGATGTTATCTTCCTCCAAAGAAGATAAAATTTTCTTCTTGCCCTCATTTAAGTAGAAGCAGATTAATCATTGGTCCTATCAGGCTTTGAGATGATTGGAGGATGGGCTTAACACTTTGTAAGAGATGATATATTACTTTGTAGTCTTTAAACTAGAATATAGTCATTCAGAAATCTCTACTTGAAAACTGACATATTGTCCAGAATTCCTTCTCCACTTCAGGCTCTGAACTCCTATTTTTGTCTGTTTAGCTACATATGACTGTCTTAATCTCTGTATATCCTTTAAACACCTTAACAAATTTGAGAGGTGTGTGTGTGTGCATGTGTGTGTGTGCGTGTGTGTGTGTGTGTGTTTACTTTGTTTTGGTATTTTGTTTTGTCTTTACCCTTACTGTTATTCTTCCTTACCCTATTCCCCTAGGACTTACAATTCAGAGAAATTCTTGGAAACAAAATCCTTGTGGAATGCTATATTCTTTTCTCTGTGATTCTCTTCTCTCTGAGATCCTGGCCGCTGTACTTGTCTTGACTCTAATTTTTTTCTTCCTACCCTGATGAAATTGCTAAAGATTTTGACTACTGTTTTATGCTGTGCCCCTATCTCCTAGCTAGGAAATGGCAAATTCCCTGAGAGAAAAATTGGAGACTGTCCAGTTTATTCTAGTTTGTTTCCCTCTCCTCTGGGATCTTGACTTTTGTGGCCTGGCTACTGGGCTGCTCTTTAGTATCTTCAAATGACTGTCTCTTAAAAATCTTAATGTTAGACTTAAAAAGTAAAAATGTAAAGCCTCTACAGCCTTTTAAGGTTAAAAGAACCATAACATTTCCAACGACTACTTTTTAGACTCTCTAAGTTTTTAGCATCCTCTGGTTACACCAAATAAAAGATGGCTTTCAAAGTTTTTCTTAAACCATCTCTTCTGTTCTCTTTACTTGTGACATACTCATGTAAGTGTCCATTATGTATCTATTTTTCCCTCTGAATGCATCCCAACAGAAGAGTGTTCAAATAACAACAAAACAAAAACTGCCGAATAGATTAGTTGAGAGGGAGAAATACAACTCTTCCTTAAAAAAATAATGTTGAATGAAATTCTCACTTTTTGCTTATTGAGAATCAGGGTAGTAATCTTCATCAGTGCATTTTTGTTCTTGAAGTTAAATAACTCCCTCTGCTCCTACTTTCTACAGCTCTCAGGTAGTGGCTTATCATAAAAGTGACTTTTCAAACCGCAATTGATACCTATCTGCATTTGTCACTAGAAAAAAAATTGTACTAATTTTTAACACTTTTTTGTGATTTGGCATTAATATGATTATCCGAGATTCACTGACTGAATGCTTGTCTTGTTCTAGGCACTAAGCATGCAGTCATAAGCAAGCAGACACATGGTTATTCTAGTCTGTGGTAAAAATTGACATGCCTCAGAGGGATGATGCAGGTAGAACTTAACCACTCTTTTTCCTGAATATTGCTAGGATGCTGCACTGTCTTGATTCACAGCTGGGCTATCTTCTTCTTCACTGATGCTTCTGAAATGGTGTGGTTTGTAGGGCTGAGTGCTTCCATACTGCATACTGTTAGTCTGTTTTTGGTGGTGATAATGTTGTCTTCTTTCTTGTTGCATCTGCCTTCTCCATGGTAACTTCTTAAAGCTGCCAGAATGATGTAACTTTTTCCCTCTTCCTTTCTTTCAGTCACTCCTGCACAGTTGCCAAGGGAAACCAGATAAGTATTAAGTGTAATATTAATTCAAATATTATCTGTTTGAATAGAGATAAAGTGCATCGCTTTAATGACATCTATTTCAAACTAGCTTCAGGCTTCTGCTGCATTTACTTTAGGTTTTTTATTAGGCTCACAGGTGTTTCAGAGTTGAGGTTCCTGGAAGTCTGAATACCAGATAAATAGGGTAATGTCTATAGGGAGAAAGTCTAGACAATGTTGTTAGGGAGATGGGGGGGTGTTAAACATTTTGACCTATTTGAGATGGTCCTAGTGTTAAAAAAAAGACTCTAATATGAAGGACTACTGGTCTATAGGTATTTTTAACTCCTATTTTTTGTCTCCTCAATAGGCTGGTCAATCTATGCTCAGCTTCTCAAATTCTTACTATCTGTATCTCTACAGTTTTGATCAGCTCTATCACATTGTGGCCTTTATGAACTAGTTTAATCCCTAAACCAACCATTCTGTTCCCTGCTTTGTGTTGCCAGATGCTGCAAACCACAGTTTTTGCTTTGCCAGCTGCCCCCTCTAGGATTTGACAACAGTGATTCTTTATAGTGACAAAGACAAGTGATTGCACTGTTTGGTTTCTGTTTGCAGTTCTTCCATTATACCAGTAGCACCCTTACTGTAAAACCAGAGATACAACACAACCTGACCAGTGTCCTTCTTCAAAGGGTTAAGTACCAGCTTCTTGGGGCTCCTTCTCCAAGACTTTACATTTTAATAATACCGATGTCTTCATTTTTTGTCTTTCTACAGCTCTAAGACTGGTACTTGCTTCCTGAGGTTACTATCTCTGTGATACCTTATCTTCTAGGACGATTGCCTTTTAAGGCAAACAATTGACTAACATGACTACATGACTAACAATTGTTTAGATTAAATTCTTTCAGTTGAAATAATTTATGTAGTTTTTCTCTTTTGAACTTGACCCTGACCATGCATATGTACACTTTTATTTCTTTCATAAGAAGTACCATATGTTTATGACACATTAAAAGTATCTAGAGGATGGCCAATGTTCATATCAATCAGCCCATAGTTCCTGGATTCCAGGTGAGGAACATATGCTGTAGCAAAAAAGCTATTCAGATAGGAACAGGGTGGTGTGTAGTCATGGATTTCTAAAACACAGAAATTTCTAGTTTAAAAAAATGAGCACAATGCAGAAAACTGATGAAAGCATGGGGAGTGAGGTTTGTTACCATTCAATTGAGTTTTCTTTTTGGTTCTCCAAGATAAATGAGTGTTTCCAATGGATGAGGCTTGGGATCTCTGCTGAAGTAATCTGCAGCCTGACTCTCATGATAATTTTACTTAACAGTTGTCAGAGGGATTATTAAGTATAATTGGAGTATTTTTAAAAAATTTTTTAAAAGGTTTTATTATTTATGTGTTTGAGAAAGAGCACAAGCAGGGGGAGTGGCAGAAGGAGAAATAGAGACAGGCTTCCTGCTGAGTGGGGAGCCCCATGTGGGGCTCTATCCCAGGACTCTTGAGATCATGACCTGAGCTGAAGGCAGACACAACCAACTGAGCCACCCAGGCACCCCTAGTTATCCGAGTATTTTTTTAAATGTTTATTTACCCATTTGGGCTGCTTCTTAAGGACAGAGACTATGTCTGTTTTATTTCTTTCTCTATTTCCAATTTATAGCACAGAGCCTGGCAGAAAGGAGCACAAAAAGTTTGGTAAATGAGAAACAGGAGGAAAAAAGATAATTTAAATCTAAAGGTCACATGCACAGAATGCCCAAGATGTCCCTTTTTGGAAGTCACCAACTGGTCTAGGTGCCCAGGACATCATTTTCCTCTAAAATTCCTCTTATTTTATTGTCACAGGCTGTCCATCAACCAGGGATATAATTTAGTTGGTGCATCAGCCATTATCATTCTACTTTCCCTTTCTAGTAAACTCATAGTGAAAAAAGACATCAAGATTTCTGGTTCTGAAAAAATAATAGGCCTGAAAATCTTTCTGCTAAAAACACCTAGAAATGCTGGATATAAGTTAAGAAGACATTATTTTATTTTTTAAATTTTATTTATTTATTTGATAGAGAGAGAGTGAGCACAAGCAGGTGGAGTAGCAGGCAGAGGGAGAGGGAAAAGCAGGCTCCCCACTGAGGCATTATTTTATATACATTTCTGAGTTGGGTCCTGCTTTTTCCTCAGATTATCTCTTCTGTTATTCCTTTCCCCCCTCCTTTTTAATGTGTTTAGTCCATTAACATTTAATGTAATGAGAGATGTGGTTTAAGTCTGATTTTTCTCTTTTTTTCTAGTTGTCTCCTGTTTTTTTGTTTTATTTTGCTCTTTTGTCACTTTCTGCCTCCTTTAGAATTTTGTTTTTATTTGTTAGATTTCCAGTACTTATGTCTAGTTGTTTACTCCAGAGGCTATATTATTAACTTTTTAGTACATTTGAATTTAATGTTTCATGTCTCATAATGTATACATCTTGATTTATAGTCCATTTAACCCTCCATGCCATCCTTTATCCTTTAGTTGTCATATGTATTACATCTATTCATTATAATCTCCAAAAGTAATTCTGTAATTTTTTTATAAACAATTATGTTTATTTTAAATAAAATAGGAGAACCAGTCAAATATACTTATCCAGTATTTCCCATTCCTGATGGCTCTAGTTCATTCCTGAGGATCTGAGCTTCTCTTTTGTGTCATTTCCCTGTAGTTCAATGAATTCCCTTCAGCATTTCTTATAATTATAGTACACTTCTGGTAGTAATGAAATCTCCCAGTTAACCTTTATTTTAAAACTTTTTTAGTTTTCTTTCATTCTCGTAAGAGATTTGCTAGATACAGCATGCTGAATTGATAGTTTCATTCTTTAAGGATGTGAAAAATACTGTTCACTTGTTTCTGGTCCCATAGTTTTTGATTAAAAGTCCAAAGCCATTGAAAAAATTTTTCCTCTTATGTATTATTCATTTCTTCTGGCTGCTTTCACAATTTTCTCTTTATTTTTGGTCCAACCATTTATCAGTTATCTATTGCTGTGTAACAAATTATTCTAAAATTTAACGGCTAAAACAATACACATTTATTCTCTTACAGTTTCTGTGGGTCAGGAATTCAGAATCTGGACACAGCTATCTCAGTGCTCTGGTATTGGTCTCTTATGGGTTAATCACAGTTTTCTCAGGCTTGATTGTGAAGAACGTACACATAGCTCATGTGCAAGATTGTTGCCAACATTCGGTTTCTTATGGGCTATTGGCCAGGTGTCTCAGTTTCTCATGAGCTATTGACCAGAGTTTTCCCTCAGTTCCTTGCCACGTGGTCCTCTCCATAGAGGATCTCACAGCATGATAGTCTGTTAATGAAAGTAAGAAGCAAGTTTGGTGGGGGCAGGGGGTGGAGGGGGGAGAGAGAGAGAGTGCACACTACCAAGAGAAAAGTCACAGTTTTGTCATCTAATCATGGAAGTTATATCCCACAAATTCTGTATTTTATTCACCAAACACAAGTCACAAGTTTCAGCCTGCACTTAAGGAAAGGGATTACACAAGGGAATGATTACGAGGGGTCGGAGTTATTTGAAGCCATTCCAGAAACTGTCTACCAGTTTGACAACCATATGTCCAGACTTGGTTTTCTTTGTAATTATTCTTTTTTTGAAGATTTTATTTATTTATTTGAGAGAGTGAGAGAATGAGCAATGGGGAGGGGTAGAGAGAGGGAGAGAGAGAGAAAAGCAGACTCCCTGCTGAGCAGGAAGCTCAATGTGGGGTTTGATCCCAGGACCCAGAGATCATGACCTGAGGCCAAGGCAGACACTTAACTGACTGAGCCACCCAAGCAACCCTATTTTTTTTTTCTTTTTAAAAGTTACTTATTTAAATTCGATTTGCCTAACATATAGTATATTACTTGTTTTAGAGGCAGAATTTAGTGTTTCATCAGTTGTATATAACACCCAGTGCTCATTCCATCTAGGGCCCTCCTTAATGCCCATCACCCAGTTACCTCATCCCCCCACCTACCTCCCCTCCAACAACCCTCATTTTATTCCCTAGTTAAGAGTCTGTTGTGATTTGTCTCCCTCCTTGTTTTTATCTTATTTTATTTTTCTTTCCCTTTCCCTATGTTCATCTGTTTTGTTTCTTAAATTCCAAATATGAGTGAAATCATATGGTATATGTCTTTCTCTGACTGACTTACTTTGCTTAGGATAATACCCCCTAGTTCTATCCATGTCTTTGCAAATGGCAAGATTTCATTCTTTCTGATGGCTGAGATATATCTATATCTATAGATATAGAAAATGTAAGTGATATATCTATATCTATATCTATAGAGTTATATAGATATAGATATATAACTCTATAGATATAGATATAGATATATCACTTACATTTTCTTTATCCATTCATCTGCCAATGGACATCTGGGACCTTTCCATAATTTGGCTATTATGGACATTTCTTCTCTAAACATTGGGTGCATGTACCCCTTCAGATCAGCACTTTTGCATCCTTCAGACATACCTAGTAGTGCAATTACTGAGTCATAGGGTAACTCTATATTTAACTTTTTGAGAAACTTCTGTATGATTTTCCAGAGTGGCTGGACCAGTTTGCATTCCCACCAACAAAATAAGAGTAGAGGCAGGCTGCAGTAGAGAAATTTTCCTCTTTCTCCACATCCTCACCAATATCTGTTATTTCCTGAGTTGTCAATTTTAGCCTTCTGACTGGTGTGAGTTAGTATCTCATTTGGTTTTCATGATCAACATGGGGCTTGAACTCATGACCCTGCAATCAAGAGTCACATACTCTACCAATTGAGCCAGTCAGGTGTCCCTGTATTTATTCTCATTGGGGTTTATTAAGCTTCTTGAGTATGTAAATATATATTTAATCAAATTTGGGAAGTTTTATTCCCATCATTTCCTTGCATATTTTTTCTACCCTTTCTCTCCTTTTTTGGGGGGGGGGGATTCTAGTTGCCTTATATCAGCCCTTTTGATATTGTCTCTCAGATTCCTAAGGCTCTGTTAATTTTTTCAAAATTTTCTTTCTGTTTTTTTCATATTGGGCAATTTCTATTGATCTAACTTACTTGGCTCTCAACTTTGTCTCACTATTAAATCTGCCCAGGGAATTTTTTCTAATTCAGATACTATATTTTTTTTTAATATTTTATTTATTTGACAGAGAGAGAGAGATCACAAGTAGGCAGAGAGGCAGGCAGAGAGAGAGAGGAGGAAGCAGGCTCCCCGCGGAGCAGAGAGCCCAACGTGGGGCTCGATCCCAGGACCCTGGGATCATGACCCGAGACGAAGGCAGAGGCTTTAACCCACTGAGCCACCCAGGCTCCCCAGATACTATATTTTTTAGTTCTAAAATTCCCATTTAAAATATTTAACAATGTTGTAACCCTTATTAGAAATTCCTTAGAAAACCCTTATTAGAAATTCCTTCAAATTTTTAGTATAATAGTACCTCAAAAATGGAAGTGGTCAGACCTCTCACAACCTCTGAAAAAATGATTACCTAGAAGATATTTGACACATGTTTGCTGATTTGGGGGTGCCTGGGTGGCTGAGTAGTTCAGGTAATGATCCTGGGGTCCTGTGATCAAGCCCCATGACAGGCCCCATGCTCAGTGGGGAGTCTGCTTCTCCCTCTCCCTCTGCACCTGCCCCCCTCCACTTGTGTTTTCTCTCTCTCTCAAATAAACAAATAAAATCTTTAAAAAACACACACAAAAAAACAAATGTCTACTGATATGAATTTTTATTTATTTTTCAATTTTTATTTTTTCAGTGTTCCAAGATTCATTGTTTATGCACCACACCCAGTGTTCCCTGCAATACATGCCCTCCTTAATACCCACCACCAGGCTAACCCATTCCCCCACCCCACTTCCTTCCAAAACCATCTGTTTGTTTCTCAGAATCCACAGTATTTCATGCTTTGTCTCCCCCTCTGATTTACTCCAATTCACTTTTCCTTTCCTTCTCCTAATGTCCTCCATGTTATTCCTTATGCTCCACAAGTAAGTGAAACCATATGATAATTGACTTTCTTTGCTTGACTTATTTCACTTAGCATAATCTCCTCCAGTCCCATCCATGTTGATATAAAAGTTGGGTATTCATCCTTTCTGATGGAAGCACAATATTATGTTGTATATATGGGCCATACCTTCTTTATCCATTTGTCTCTTGAAGGGCATCTTTTTGCTCTTTCCACAGTTTGGTGATGTGGCCATTGCTGCTATGAACACTGGGGTATATATGGTCCTTTTTTCACTATGTCTGTATCTTTGGGGTAAATATCAAGTAGTACAATTACAGGGTCATAAGATAGCTCTATTTTTAATTTTTTGAGGAATCTCCACACTGTTTTCCAAAGTGGCTGCACCAACTTGCATTCCCACCAGCAGTGTAAGAGAGTTCCCTTTCTCCACATCTTCTCCAACACTTCTTTGCTGTCCTGTTAATTTTGGCCATTCTAACTGGTGTAAGGTGGTATATCAGTAAGGTTTTTTTTGTTTTTTTTTTTTTTTAAAGATTTTATTTATTTATTTGAGAGAGAGAGAGACAGTGAGAGAGAGCATGAGCGAGGAGAAGGTCAGAGAGCGAAGCAGACTCCCCATGGAGCTGGGAGCCCGATGTGGGACTCGATCCCGGGACTCCAGGATCACGCCCTGAGCCGAAGGCAGTCGTCCAACCAACTGAGCCACCCAGGCGTCCCTATCAGTAAGGTTTTGATTTGAATTTCCCTGATGGCTAATGATGGTGAACATATTTTCATGTGTCTGTTAGCCATTTGTATGTCTTCTTTGGTCAAGTCTCCTGCCAATTTTTTTGACGTGATTATCTGTTTTTGGGTACTGAGTTTGTTTGTTTGTTTGTTTTTTTAAAGATTTTATTTATTTGACAGAGAGAGAGAGATCACAAGTAGGCAGAGAGGCAGACAGAGAGAGAGGGGGAAGCAGGCTCCCTGCTGAGCAAAGAGCCCGATGTGGGGGCTTGATCCCAGGACACTGGGATCATGACCTGAGCTGGAGGCAGAGGCTTTAACCCACTGAGCCACCCAGGTGCCCCTGGGGGCTGAGTTTTTTATAGATCCTGGATATCAGCCCTTTGTCTATAGTGTCATTCATTTGCAAATATCTTCTCCCATTCTGTGGGTTACCTCTTTGTTTTTTGACTGTTTCCTTTGCTGTGCAGTTTTTTTTATCTTGATGAATTCCCAAAAGTTCAATTTTGCTTTTGTTTCCTTTGTCTTTGGAGATATGTCTTGAAAGAAGTTGCTGTAGTTGAAGTCAAATAGGTTACTGCCTATGTTGTCCTCCAGGATTTTGATGGATTCCTGTCTCACATTGAGTTCTTTCATCCATTTTGAGTTTATCTTTTGTATGGTGTAAGAGAATGGTTGAGTTTCATTCTTCTGTACACAGCTGTCCAATTTTTCTAGCACCATTTACTGAAGAGATTGTCTTTTTTCCACTGGATATTTTTACCTGCTTTGTCAAACTACAGAACATTCATGAAAGAAATCAAAGAAGACAAAAAAAGATGGAAAAGCATCCTAGGCTTATGGATCGGAAGAATAAACATTGTTAAAATATCTATACTGCCCAGAGCGATCTATACTTCAATGCCAGCCCAATCAAAATTCCACTAGCATTTTTGAAGGTGCTGGAACAAACAATCCTAAAATTTGTAATGGAACCAGAAAAGACTCTGAATTGCTAAGGAAATGTTGAAAAAGAAAAAACAAAGCTGGGGGCATCATGTTGCCTGATTTCAAGCTTTATTACAAAGCTGTGATCACCAAGACAGCATGGTACTGGCACAAAAACAGACACATAGACCAATGGAACAGAGTAGAGAGTCCAGATACAGACCTGCGACACTATGGTCAAATAATCTTTGACAACGCAGGAAAAAATATCCAGGGCGGATTTGAATTTAGTCATAACAAAGCCAGTGAACTCAACATCAGGCCATAGAAAGTCCAGGAAGGGAGCAAGTAATACCAGGTATCTTTATCGACTTGTTTTGGGAAGTCAGGCACACTGACTTCAAATAAGTCTGATTAATAGAATACCGAGAAAAGAGAATGTATATCTTAACTTGCAGACAAGGACAGTTTTAATTCTGTGTAGCAGACAGATTATAAAATGGCTCTCATAATTTCTGTCAATTGGTGTTCACATCTTTGTTAAATCCCCTCCCCTTGAGTATAGACAGGACTTCTGACTTGCTTCTAACCAATAAAATATGACAAAGGTGATGGACTCCTGTGATTAGGCTGTATTAGACTGTCTTGCTAGCAAGACTCACTATTTGCTGGCCTGATGAAGGAAATTGCATAGTTGGGGAAACCTCCATGGCAAGGCACCACAGCTAGCCTCCAGCCTCCAGCCTCCAGCCAGGAAGAAGCTGGTCTTACCACCACAAAGAATTGAATTCTGCCAACAGCTGAAACTGATTTAAAAGCAAATTTTCCCCCAGTTGAGCCTGCACATGAGAACACAGCACAGCTAACACCCTGACTTCACCTTACAGAGGACCTAGCCAAGCCATCCCTACTCTCCTGACTCACAAAATCCGTGAAATAATGAATATGTGTTCCTATAAGCCACTGAATTGGTAGTAATCTATTATGCAACAATAGAATATGAATACAAACTGCATTGTTACAGAGTTGTGCTACCTTTTATTTTGTTGACAGTGATTTTCCTAAGTGATTTTCCTATTTAATATGCTGCTTGAGTTTTAGGAAATGAAATATTTTGAGAGCAGCAATTTTATAGAGTAATTGTAGGAAGAGTAGGACTCTGGGGAACCCACAAGAAAAGGTTTTGTTGTTGTTGTTGTTGTTTGTTTTTAATGATCCAGTGCCAGCATTTCCATTATTGGGGATTTGTCCATAGATATAAAGTCTTATTCAGTGAGGATAAAAGCATGTATATATTTTTAATTGCATTGTTATAGTGGCAAAAGAACCAGAAACAAATTTTTAATAGCTAAATTGTTTTCCTCAAAGGCTGTTAGAATTCACATTTCAAAAAAAGAAAAAAAAAAAAGGAACTCACATTTTCACCAGCAATGTGTAAGTACCCTTTTTCCTATGTCCTTTTTTTTTTTTTTTTAAAGATTTTGCTTATTTGTTTGACACAGAGAGAGAGATCACAAGTAGGCAGAGAGGCAGGCAGAGAGAAAGCAGGAAGCAGGCTCCCTGCTGAGCAGAGAGCCCAATGCGGGGCTCGATCCCAGGACCCTGAGACTATAACCTGAGCCCAAGGCAGAGGCTTTAACCCACTGAGCCACCCAGGCGTCCCTTTCCTATGTCTTTTTTTTTTTTTTCATATATTTTTTCTTTTTAATTTTTTTTCCAATTTATTTATTTTCAGAAAAACATTATTCATTATTTTTTCACCACACCCAGTGCTCCATGCAAGCCGTGCCCTCTATAATACCCACCACCTGGTAGCCCTACCTCCCACCCCCCCTTTCCTATGTCTTTTAATGGATTTCTCCTATCCATCTATATTAGTTTGCTAAGGCTGCCATAACAAAGTACCAAGTGGTTTAAACAACTGAAATTATTTTCTCACAGTTCTGGAGGCTAGAAGTCTGAAATTAATGTCACCAGGGCTCTTTTTTTCCTGGGCCTCTCACCTGGGCTGTGGATGACTGTCTTCTACCTATGCCTTCTCATAGTCTTCCCTCTGTGTGCTTGTATCCAAATTTTCTCTTCTTATATGGATACAATTAAGGCCCACCCTGATTACTTCATTTTTATTTAATAAGGGCATATTTTTGGTCTGCACTTATCCTTCATGATACCTCACAGTTGTAATATAATCCTATTTTTGTCAAACAAAAAATTATAATCCTCATATATCTGTGTGTTTATATATTCGTATATAATTATACAGAAATGACAAAAAGTATAAAAGATACAATATAGATTGGTAACATTGGAAACATGATAGTTGGAGAAGAGAATATGGTATGCAAAGCAGCAGAGATGTAGTAAGCAAGCAAACAAAAGTCCACCACAAAATCTGAAAAAGTATGGCATTTATGCATGTATGGATAATACTGTACAGTTTAATATTTTTAAAAATGTTTGTCATTACCTATATATAGTTGTATAACAGAGTTGCAAATTTTCAGGGTACCTGGGTGGCTCAGTGGGTTCAGCATCTGCCTTTGGCTCAGGTCATGATCCCAGGTTCCTGGGATCGAGCCCCACATCTGACTCCCTGCTGAGCAGCTTCTCCCAGGGCCCCTCCACCTCCTGCCCCCACTCATGCCTACTCTCACTCTTAAAAAATAAATAAATAAAGAGTTGTGAACTCTCATTGACATAGAGCAATAAGCGTATCTTCTACAGCTGGGCTTGACTGAACCAGCAGAGGTTTTGCACAAAGTGGGATCAGTAGGAGGGTTAAAACAAGCTTTTCTTTGGAATAGCAGAATCCCAAGAGGTCAATAGGAGATATGAGAGGTTATCTGCAAGCCTCGGCTTGAAACTGTACATTGTCATTATTGGCCAAAGGGAGTGACAAAGTCAAGGGATTGGAAAATATGCTCTACTCATAGAAGTGAGGCTAGGGAGGGAGTTAATATTTCTAATAATAATCTAATCTATAGCAGTTATATAAATATATATTTAGATTATGACTAGATATCTATTTCATTTTATTGCAGGATTTAAAAGTCACAATTTCTACACCTTTGAAGGAAGAAGGGGACTCTTAAATTTCCCATTTCCCAGCCCCAAACACCTAAAATTTAAGAAAATGAAATTTTTGAAGCATTGAATACTTTTCACCAGAACTAGTTACATGGCTGATTGAAGACCATCAACATGCAACTTCTGAAAACTGAAGATGATGCCTGTTTCAGGTTTTTCCACCTTTCAGAGATGACTTTATTTCTTGATCCAGCAGCTCTGGGATCATGCAAACACCAGTGAAGACGGACGACTCCAAAGAAGGAATAAGGAGTAAGAGGTGCCAAAGGCTGTGCTAAACCAAGACCTTGTCAGGGTACCACAGGGGTGTGTCAGGACGGGCAGGGCACAGGCTCTGCTCAACTCATTCTGCTCTACTCTGCTCCACACCTTGTATATGCTTTAAAAGAGCTTTTCTAGCACCGGGGCCCAAGGGTACTGCTTAGTGAGTAACCCTATCAAATGCCCAGGCGGTGTGAGCCATTAGCACCGTTTGCCTCTGCTTTCCAGTGAGTAACCAGAGATGTGACAGCATGAATTAGAAGGCAACCAAATCTCAGTTCTCTTCTCTTTTTCTGTTGAAAAGCCCTATGAACAAGGTCCTTGTCTGCAACATCGTAGGGATTATTCTCAAACTGTCACGTAATTTCAAAAATTAATCACCTTAAATTATATTTCATTTTTATCTCATTTTCAAGAATCATCTAACTTTCCTATCCTTTCATCTAACACCTCATAAACTTCTGAGTCCCCATTTTCTAGGTAAAATGAGCTTCCTGAGTTTCTCTAGGTGCCCATCTCAGTGACTTACAAGTCCAGTCAGTTTGCGGAGACCACGTTTGAAGACTTCTTTGATTCCCTGGTATAGTGCATGAACAAGAGATGATACTACCACAAATATTCCCGAAGAAAACTCTAAATTAGAGAAGGGCAATCCCCACACTGCATAAGCCATTTTGTTTTTCCAGAAGATACCATGATAGAATGTTGAACAGAACAAGCCCAGACATGAAATGATGGATCCAAAATTAATGGGAGTTATCTGAACATGGTTGAGTTTGAAATCATGTTTACTTTTTTGTTTGTTTGTTTGTTTTACTTTATGTGTTTAAATTTTTTTTTTAAGATTTTATTTATTTGACAGACGGAAATCACAAGCAGGCAGAGAGAGAGGAGGAAGCAGGCTCCCTGTTGAGCAGAGAGCCTTACACGGGGCTCGATCCCAGGACTCTGAGATCATGACCTGAGCCGAAGGCAGCGGCCTAACCCACTGAGCCACCCAGGTGCCCCATGTGTTTCAATTTTTTGCCATGCATATACTTCTTTATACAATCTAACAATAACAGTAAAGATATTTTATTGGGGAATAAAGTAATTTACTCAAGTGAAGGGTATGTTAGGGAGAGGGAAGAGCAGTCTAAGCAGAGAAATACCTCCAGAGTCAGGCTAGTTTTACAAACAGCCATGAACCCCTAAATAACTTAAGTAAAAGTTTTCTGACTTTGTCAACATTATTTTGGTCATTATGCAAAACCACTGTGTTTAGTCATGTAGTCAGTTATAATCTGATATATTATCATCCTAATTTAATTTAATAATTATTTCATATTTATATAAGAAAAGAAATTAAAGTAATGGTTCTCAAAATCCTAGCTGATCACTAATCAACCAGAGTGCTTTTCAAATTATATAAATTTCAAAGTCCTACTACTGACTCAGGTCTGTGATATGAGGCTTAGAAAGCATTTTCATAAAGCTCACAGATAATTTTTATGATCACTCACATTTGGAAACCCTGGTATAAAGCCAGTCTTGTAGACTTTGTCCAGCATCCCCTCTCTCACACAGACAATGAAAATGAAAAGAATTAAATTATGTGATTGTCTATGGGCCTTTCAGATGTCCTGACCATCCAGACTAGTTGTTTATATTGCTCCCACATCACTAGCACAAACAACAGTTGCCATACCCTCCATGTTGCTTGACTGTGTAGACTCATATTATAAGTAGCTATGAGATATGTGAACTTGATCCTAGGGTTAATTTATATACTTGGCAGGAAGGCTGATTCACTTTTTAAGTGAAATTTAACATTTCAACAGAAATTCTTGGTTAGACTGACTTACATGCAGAGGGTTTTCCAACAGGGTTGAAAAACCTCCACATAACTAGAAGTGCTCTTCCTTAAACTAAAAAAAAAAACGTAAGTTTTTCCTCAGTCACCCAGGTACTGGCTCAATGAACCTGGAAGTACATGCCCTAGAAAGGGTATAGAATAATTCCTGAGGTTTAATTTTTAAACATGATTTGGTTCCTTTTATGCTTTGTACTTAACGGGCAGGCTTTGAGGCTGCTTTACTCCCCAGGTGGGCAGACCTCAGGCCCATCGGAATAAGAGGAGATAAGCTTATTCTTAGCACTCTGGCTAAGAAAACAGAAAAAATGAAAACAACCAAAACCCAGATGCCCAAAATTTGGGAGGCTAGGAGAAATAGAAAAGATTTAAAATGTTTGGGTATACAGGAAGGGAACTCTTTGAGAAAGTAAGTAGAAGAAAATCAAGGAGGCTATAGGTTTTTCTGACAAGCTTGTCAAGTTTGTCTCAATGTGGAGAGCAAAATCAAATTGACAGGCAATTAACGATTTGGACCCGTTTTCAAAATTTCTCTGCATTACAGCCATAGGAATTTGGAATTTGCAGAGAGGTAAAGTAATTTTCTAAGGTAAAGTAATTTTCCTCTCATATTTCATGCAGGTAAATGTGCTGAGAAAAATAAATAAACCTAAACTAAATGTACAAGAGTATATATTTCTTGTTCTCTTGCCTGTCTCAAGGGCTGGAAAATTCCATCTCTCCCTATTGCATCTTAAACTTCTTACTTGCTTGATTTTGGATGGAGTCTGATCTTTACAGTCCAGGCTGTAAAAGGTAAACACAAAGGCCTGTGAGGTACAAGGCATTCCCAATTGTAGCCACAAATTTAACCAATTTGTCCCTTGTGTCACTAATTAGGATTGCCAAGAAGAAAATGCAGAACAAATAAAAATGTGATTAGAATTATAAATGAAAATGAAAGTCACCAAATTCAGAATTTAGTTCTGCTGCAATGTGCTGACTCTGGTCTGGGGGAGTGCCATCACACTGTGGCTAGTCCTAGGGAATTCCAAAACGGCCCTTTCTCTCACTCAGTTTTTCCGTTCATTATTCTTCCCTCACAGCATGCCGTTTACCACTATATTACAGGTCCTGATGCCTGTAAAAAAAAACCAAAACCAAAACCAAACAAAACTTCCAATTCTCCTAAAGATATTCCATACAGTGCTCAAGGTAAACCACTGCCTTCCCTTCTCAAGAGGTACAATTTAACCAAACGGCTATTACTTTAGGTTGTTTTGGAGAATATTGTTGTGGACCAGATTTACTCAGTAGTTATATAAAACACAGCTACACATTCCCTTCAATCTGAACTGGTAATGTGCTTTCAAAAACCTTAAAATTTATTTGAAATACAGCTAAAATATAGCACTCAAATTTATTGTGTACGTATAATTTGTTTTCAGATGTAATTGTTTGATTTTGTTCCAGTATCAGCCAAGGTTACCATTGTTAAATCAGTCCTGGAAATAAAAGAAGTCCAGTTAAATAATTTTTAATATTAATTTTGGCCCTTGATAAGAGAAGAATTTTTTTTTTCTAAATAAAGGAAGAGAAGATTGGGAAATACCATGTCAGTGATTCTTAAAATATATTAATACAGCCTATCATCTGAGGATTTGAAGGAGGAGACAGGGAAAAGCAGAATATATATATTTTTTTAATTTAAAAAAATTATTTATTTATTTGACAGAAAGAGAGAGAAAGAGCCAGAGAGCACAAGTGGGGAAAGAGGGAAATGGCAGAGAGAGAAGGAGAAGAAGAAGGCTCCCCACTGAACAGGGAGCCTGGTGAAGGCTTGATCCTAGGACCCTGGGACCTGAGCTGAAGGCAGACACTTAACAGACTGAGCCACCCAGGCACCCAAGCAGAATGTTTTAGATGAAAACTTTCCCTCTCCTTCCATGATCATTTTAACAATATTTTAATCCATATTCTTATTCCAACTTCCAAGATAGTGACCCAGAAAGAGATAAAAGAAGGAAAAGAAAGATATAGCCAAAGAACCATTCTAGATGTTTGACAGTTGTCTAAAAGTCCTAGGTTATAAAGATACAAATGTAGTGATCCAAAGGGCTGCGTGCACCCGAATGTTTATAGCAGCAATGTCCACAATAGCCAAACTATGGAAAGAACCTAGATGTTCATCAACAGATGAATGGATAAAGAAGACGTGGTATATATATACAATGGAATATTATGCAGCCATCAAAAAACCCAAAATCTTACCATTTTTGCAACAACGTGGATGGAACTAGAGGCTATTTTGCTAAGCAAAATAAGTAAATCAGAGAAAGACAATTATATGATTTGTCTGATACAAGAAACTTGAGAGGCAGGGCTGTTGGGGGAGAGTAATGGGGGGAAGGGAGGGAAAAATGAAACAAGATGGGACTGGGGAGGTTAACAAACCATAAGAGATTCTTAGTCTCAGGAAACAAACTGAGGATTGTTGGGGCAGGGGAGGAGAGATAGGGTGGCTGGGTCATGGACATTGGGGAGGGTATGTGCTATGGTGAGTGTTGTGAATTATATAAGACTGATGATTCACAAACCAGTACCCCTGAAACAAATAATACATTATAGGTTTAAAAAAAAATAGTCCTGGGTTAGATGTCAGCCTTCCTCTTACCACTTTTCCTAAATTCAAGTCTTCAAATGCATTTTGTTTCTCAAATAAAGAAACAGATTAAATTTAGTAGTTTGCCTTAAGAGAAGTCCAAGAAGTTAATTTTTTAAATGCTGAAGACTTAACCAAAACTTTATCAAAAGTAGTGGAGTGATTAGTTGTTTTGATTGCTTTAAGAAGACCAATAATCGTGTTAGGGATTGAATGTTTGTGTCCCTCCAAAGTATCTGAGTGATATTTGGAGGTGCGGTCTTTGGGACGTAATTAGGTTTAGATGAGGTCATGAGAGCAGGCCCTCAGGATGGGATTGATGTCTTTATAAAAAGAGGAAGAGAGAGTTCTTTTTCTCTCTGTCATATGAGTATACAGCAAGAAGACAGACACCTATAAGCCAGGAAGAGAGCTCTTGCTGGGAACTAAATCTGCTAGCACCTTGATCTTAGAATTCCCAGCCTCCAGAACTGTGAGAAATAATGGGTTGTAGCTTAAGCCACCCAGTATATGGTATTTTGCTATAGCAACCTGAGCTGACTAATAGAGATAGATTCAAAAGCAGTCATAGTGGGATGTCTAGGTAGCTCAGTCACTTACATGATTCTTGATTTTTGGCTCATGCTGTGGTCCCAGGGTCATGAGATTGAGTCCCGCGTGTCTGGGCTCCCTATTCAGCATGGCGTCTCCTTGAGACTCTCTCCCTGTGCACCCCCCTCTCTAAAATAAATAAACAAATCTTACAAAAAAAAAAAGGGTAGTAGTAGTAGGATGCACAGAACAATCCTGAAATTAAGTAAAGAGACATGTAGAGCATAACAGAAATAAAGGAAAAATGGGTAAAAGTTAATCATCTGGTCTTAGAACCAGACTTAAAATGAACGTATAGGACTTCTCCTTTCCAACCGAGTAATTGGTCTTGGATTTCCTCTCCTACTACCTACTATAAGGATACCAGATAAAATATGTTCTGAGATTCTTCTTTATTTTAGGTTTTTAGCAGTTTTAAACATTATTAATTAATTTTAGCATACAGTGTTAATGGTTTTTTTAGCATACAGTGTTAATGGTTTTTAGCAGTTTGACCCTTGTGTGCTAACTAGCTGTGGTTTTCATTGCATTTATCCTGTTTTGGAGGTTTGTTGAGCTTATTGAATATGCAAATTAATATTTTCCACCAAGTTTGGGAAATGTTCAGCCATCATTCATCAAATATTTTTCCTGTCCCACACTCTCTTCTCTTATTTTGGGACTCCAATTACATTGTCTGACAGGTCTTTGAAAATGCTTCAATCTTTTTCTCATTATTCTTCATATTGAATAATTTTTTAAATTTCTTTAAAGTTCACGGATTCTGTCTTCTACCATATCAAATGTGAAGTTGAGTCTATGTAGTGAACTTTCCATTTCTATTATTCTACTTTTCACCCTAGAATTTGTATTTGTTCTTTATTAAAAAATATTTTCCACATGTCTATTGAGTTTCATTATCTGAGCATTGAGACTACTGTTTCCATTCTTTCAACACATTTATTTATTTATTTATTTGACAGAGATCAAAAGTAGGCAGAGAAGCAGGCAGAGAGAGAGGAGGAAGCAGGCTCCCTGCTGAACAGAGAGCCCGATGTGGGGCTCGATCCCAGGACCCTGGGATCATGACCTGAGCGGAAGGCAGAGGCTTTAACCCACTGAGCCACCCAGGTGCCCTTCAACACATTTTAATTCTCTATAATAGCTGTATACCACATTGGGCTCACTTGGAGTCACTATATATTGACTTCCTTTCTCTCTGAGTGTGTCATGCTTTCCTGGTTTTATTGTTTTTTGTTTTTTGGGGTTTTTTTTTTTTGTATGGCTAGTAATTTTTTATTGAAAACTGAATATTATAGATAATACATTGTGTCAACACTGGATATTCTTTTTTTATGATTTATTTATTTATTTTTGAGAAAGAGAGAGAGGGAGTGAGCACAAGCCAAGGGAAAGGTAGAGGGAGAGAATCTCAGGCAGACTCTCCACTGGGTGCAGAGCCTGACATGGAGCTCTGTCTCATGACCTATGAGATCATGACCTGGGCCAAAACCAAGAGCTGGATGATCAATTGACACTGGTGATGAAGTTTTAGAGTATAGGTGCGGTTCAGTGGGGTGGAGTCTGGAACCAATGACCAAGAAAGAATTCTTGAGATGTCTTTTGAGCAAAATGGTAGTTTATTAAAGCATAGGGACAGGACCCCTGGGCAGAAAGAGCTGCTGCCCCAGGGCTGTGAGGGGTGGCAGGTTATGTAGGATGGTATTGGGGAAGGTAAGGAAAAAGGGAAGTTTCAATAGAACTTTAATATGCTAAAGACCTACAGGATACTAGATACCAGAGGCCTTGCCAATGTCAAGGTCATTTCCCCCTTCTTAGCAAGGTATTAACATTAAGATAGTTGGGAGAGTCCTAAAGAATGTCACATATGTCCCACCCAGGAGTGGGGGTGGGGGAAGGTTGCAGGGTGTCAGTTTCTGCTTTGTCCTCAGCCAGTCTTCTGTTCCCTCATCACTGGCACCCAACACTGGATATTTTTATATTCTTCTAAGGATTGTTGGTTTGTATTTTAATAAGCAGCTAACTTGACTAAAACTGTTTAAAACATTCCATTGGTATGTCTAATGTGATCATAAGCTAGTGGCTGGTCAGGGAAATGGCAGATTTATACTCAGGTTTTGACACTTTTGTCCTTTTAGGATTACATTTCTAAATTTCCAGCTGCTCCTTCAGTCTTGGACTCTATTCCCTGTCACACTAAATAAGTAAGACTTTAGTTTTCTGTTTCTGGATATATGGAGTTTAGGAGAATATTTTAAGACAGAAGCATCACAGACACGATTCTTACCTATTTCAGTTGGGGATTTTCAAGTGGAAACTCTCTTTTGGTTTCTTCTGAATACTTTTGAATAGTTGTTTTTAAAAACATTTTGTCCAGATTTCATAATTGTTATCTGTGAACAGATTTGCTTGAATACTTCATCCTGTAAATATGGAAAACTGAACTTTCACTCTTATTTTTGAAATGTATTTTTGCTGCATCTAGAGTTCTGTGCTAAAAGCTTTTTCTTGTTTTTGTTTAGCTCTTTAAGAAGTATTTGCTGTCTTTCTGGCCTCCATTGTTTCTAATGAGAATTTAGTTATCATTATTCCTCTGTACGTAAGGTATCTCTTTTTCTCCAGCATGTGTGTGTGTGTACTTGTCTTTGTCAAACTCGGGGTTCACTAAGCTTCTTGAATAAATATGTGCCTAAGTACGTTTTTCACAAAATTTGGAAAATTTTGAAATTTGAAATCTTTAGTTATTACTTCTTCAAGAAATGTGTTTTCTGCTCCATTCACTCTCTTCTTTCCTTCTGTGATCCTAATTATAAACATTAGACTGCTTAATTTCTTTTGAAAACATTATTTAAAGCAAAAGTAGTAACATTTCATAGTGGGATTTATAACATAAGTAACAGTGAAATATATCACAAAAAAGGCACAGAATATGGAGGGCTAGGAATGGAGTTGTATAGTATACTCTTTTAATTTTATGTGTTCAATATTAACCCTAATTAAACTGTAGTTAAGTTAAAGTTACTTACCGTAATTCCCAAAGCAACTGTAAGGGCCTGTTTAGCCAGAGCAATTCCATCCGGTTAAACAATGACTTTGAATGACTTTGTTGTTTATATAGTAAAATTTAAACTGTCCCTGTCCACCCCTCCCCCCAGGGGACTTACTTAAAAATCAAGTCCCGGAAAAGTCCCAGGTAACAAAGCGCGAATACAAGGGTGGGTCAGGACAGGTGGAGGTATCCAATCAGTGGGGGCACATAGTGTCTCCCTAGCTACCAAGGAGTATGGGTCCCGCCCTTTGGGCACCTTTTGGTCACCAATTCTAACCAAGGTGATAGGCTAGTTCAAATATGTACTGTAGGGTAAATTGTATTCAATTGGTCACTTATGTGTGACCTAGCCTGACTGTGCAGCTTTCTCTGTGTGTTACAATCTCATTGGCCACCTGTGCATGTCCAGGCCCAACCACATGGCCTTTGCTCTTAAAAGCTAGTCTGCAAGGCACAGAGAGGTCACCTCTTTGTAAGGGGTGGCCCCAGCCGGTCGGTTTGATTCTTGATACTTGGCTCGAAATAAAGCTTTGCTTGACCTTCGCTTTGTATCAGTCTCACTCCTTTGATTACAGACCCAACACAACCACAACCACTAAAAATAATCCAAAGATGTGTTGCTAAAAAAAAAAAAAAAAAAAAAAAAAAAGAATTGAAATGCAATATTAAAAATATTTTATTAGGGGCGCCTCGGTGGCTCAGTGGGTTAAAGCCTCTACCTTCAGCTCAGGTTGTGATCCCAGGATCCTGGGATCAAGTCCCGTGGCCAGCTCTCTGCTGGGCAGGAAGCCTGCTTTCCCACCCCCATCCCCAACCCCACCTCTCTGCCTACTTGTGATCTCTGTCTGTCAAATAAATAAATAAAATCTTTAAAAAATATATTAGAAAATATTTTATTAAACCAAAAGAAAAGGTTAGGGGAGAAGAAATAATGGATAGGACATACAGAAAACTAAAAGCAAGACTGTAAACTCAGTCCCAATGATATCAATAATTATATTCCCTATAATTGGATTAAATACTGCAATTAAAAGAATAAGATGGTCAGAATGGATTAAAAAGAAGAGCGAGAGAGAGAGATGCCCATGACTCTGGGAGAATGAACTTTCAAATTAAACATAGTTCAAAGTGAAAGAAGGAGAAAAGATAGATCATGCAGGCAATAAGCATAAGGAAGTAGTTGTTATTATATCAAAATCATGCAAAATAGACTTCAAATAACATCACCAGAGATAAAGGAGGAGCATTTTATAATGATGAAAAGATTGATTCATCAATGAGATATAAAATTCTTAAGTATCTATAAGTCTAATAATAGACCTTCAAAATATATGAAGCAAAACTGACAGAACAAAAAGGAGAAAGCAACAAATGCACAATTTTTAACATACCTCTCTTAGTAATTAATGTAACAAGTGGATAAAACAAGTAGACAAAAATCAATAAGGATATAGAAGATAGCTTAATCAACTTGACTTATTTGAACACTCAACAACTGCAGAATATGAATTCTTTCAAAGTGAATATGGAATGGTTGCCAAGATAGATCATATGCTAGCTCATAGAATAATTCCATGTAAATTTCAAAAGGTAGAAATCTTATATTCTCAGAACATAATGAAATTAGAGATGCCTGGGTGGTCCAGTCAGTTAAACATCTGTCTTTTGGCTCAGGTCATGATCTGGGGGTCCTGGGACTGAGTCCTGCATTGGGCTCCCTGTTCAGCAGAGGGTCTGCTTCTCCCTCTGCCTGCTGTTTCCCCTGCTTGTGCCCTCTCTCTCACTCTCTGACAAATAAATAAATCTTTTTTTTTTTTAAAGAAAGGAACATAATGAAATTAAATTAGAAATTAATTACAAACAAAATACCTAAAGAAACTCCAGATATTTGGAAATTAATCAACTCATTTTTCTATAAGCCGTGTGTCAGGAAACCTCATAGAGGAGAGTAGAAAATATTTCAAACTGAAATACAATAACAAGTACGTCAGAAGTTATGGGAAAATGTTTTACTTTTTTATTTTTTTTAAATATTTTATTTATTTATTTGACATAGAGAGACAGTGAGAGAGAGCATGAGCGAGGAGAAGGTCAGAGGGAGAAGCAGACTCCCCGTGGAGCTGGGAGCCTGATGCGGGACTCGATCCCAGGACTCCGGGATCATGACCTAAGCCGAAGGCAGTCGTCCAACCAACTGAGCCACCCAGGCATCCCTGTTTTACTTTTTAAAAAATGCTTATGTCAGGCCTGCCTGGGTTGCTCAGTGGGTTAAGCCTCTACTTTTGGCTCAGGTCATGATCTCAGGGTCGTGGGATCAAGCCCTGCATCAGGCTCTCTGCTTGGCAAGGAGCCTGCTTCCCCCCCACCTCTCTCTGCCTACTTGTGATCCCTGTCTGTCAAATAAATAAATAAAATCCTAAAAAATAAATAAATAAAAATGCTTACGTCTGAAAATGGCGAATTCTCAAATCAATGACCTCAGTTTCTACTATAAGAAGCTAGAAAAAGAGGAGCAAATTAAAGTAAAAAAAGTACAAAGAAAAAAATAAAGAGCAGAAATCAATAAAATGGAAAATGTATAAAAACACAGAGAATAATTAACAGCTTAAAGTTGGCTTTTTGAAAGAAATCATTAAGCTGACCTAGAAAAAAGGAGAAAAAACACAAATTACTAAAATCAGGGGTGAAAGAGGAGCTATCACCATATTAGATCCTACAGATGGTAGTGAACTGTCTGGGCTGATGGAAATACTCTGTATCGTAATTACTATTTCATTATAAGAGTATGTATATTTGTTAAAACTGAATTGTTTTGAATTTGTTAAATTGAATTGTTTTTTTTTAAGATTTTATTTATTTATTTATTTGACAGAGAGAGAGATCTCAAGTAGGCAGAGAGGCAAGGCAGAGAGAGAGGAGGAAGCAGGCTCCCCGCAGAGCAGAGAGCCAGATGCGAGGCTCAATCCCAAGACACTGGGATCATGACCCGAGCTGAAGGCAGAGGCTTTAACCCACTGAGCCACCCAGGCGCCCCAAAACCAATTGAATTGTGTACTTAATATCTATGCATTTCATTGTAAGTAAATTTTACCTTAATTTTAAAAAGTTAAGTCAAATGTATCATGCTCTCAGTTGGCTTCTTTCTTTCCTTTTGTGTATGCTTTGGTGCAAACCAGCATTTTGGTAAGATTGAATTGATTCAGCCCATTCTCTAACTTGGAAATGCAGTCTTTGACCTATTCATTTTGTAGTTACTGTAATTGTATGTTCTTATTTCCTTTCTTCTTAGATTATATGCTCTTGAAGAATAGGACTCTCTCCTCTGTACACTATGTTCCAAGGACCTCATAAGGTACCATGAACTTTGTGGGTGCTTGACAAATATCTGGATTATTTCTCAACTCCCAGCTTTTGATCATAATTAAAGCAAGCAGAGCTAACCAGGATAGGATCAAATATCAGACATTTAAGAGGGTGAATTAGAGCATGCCTGCGAGTGTTTGTGTGAGTGATTGTGTGTATATAGCTCTGTTCCACAACAGATGAAGAACAATTTGGGTTCATTCCACATTAGTTATTTCTCTTCTCTTAGATACTGGGCATGATTAAGACTTAACATTTTTAATGAGTCTGGAAAATCATCTCAAGGATTTTACTTTGTTAAAAACATCTCTAATAAAGTTAAGGATTACTGTGCCTCACTTCCTTGTCAGAACCTTCATCAACAGACATGAAATCATGTAAAATGCATAGGAAAAAAAATTCCCTAATGTCAGTTAAATTGTTAAATGTGTATACTAGCATGCCCAAACTCCCACAGTAAATATAAATTACAAGAAAGTAAAAAAGACAATGTCAAACATGCATTGGTGTCTTAAAACAAGGGAAGTGCATAAGCTTAACTTCTGAAGATATGCCTTTGAGGGGGTAAAGAAGAATGAAGAGGGCAGGTGGGAGAAAGAAAGAAGTGAAGGGCAAACTGCGGGTGAAGACTTATTTTTAAGGCATTAGAAGCTTGAGTTCAATTCAGGGGCCACATGCTCTTTTCTTTCATTCTCAACATTTATTGTTCATTGATTTTGAAGCTCCATGGTTATTGAGACATTCCCTACCCTTGGGACAGCCTGGGACTTATGCGGATTCAGTGCATAAAATGTACAAAGTGCCTCATATTTCTCAACATTTGGGCTACTTTCAGTCTTATTGTGTTTGTTCACTTTATGGATCCTAGTACTCCTTCCCCTCCCCTGGTCACTCCCATTTAGATTTCAGACTTATGAAGAAATATGCCATGTCTTTTAATTTCATCTGTTATTTTGTATAGTACTTAACGCCCTACAGGCAGCATAACATTACTGTCCTTAGACTCCAGCGAAAGGGCCTTTGCAATGCTTCAGAGGGCTCCACTTACCACACACACAAATAGAGATGTGTGGACTGTGTCACTCATGAGATGAGCTCCTCTGTGGCACAGCATGACCTGTGGTCCTAAATCCCGTCTTGAGACAAACAGCATTCATCTCCTCACCCCTTGCTACATGTCCTCAACATAAAAAATGACTGTGTCTGAGTGGTGATGATTATAGATTGTGCCACTGCCAATATTAGAAACAAACATTTTTGAGGGAAAGATTTGAGCAGTAGAAGTGCTTAGGTAAGAGGAAAAAAAGCAAATTAATTAACTTGCCAATTTCTTCCTCTCAGTTAATATGAATATAATAGATTTTCACATAATGAATTATCATATTCCAATACTGCCTAACATCCATTTTCTTACTTGCTTACACCTGAACACTATATCTGCGAAATACTGTGTAATATTAAATGACTCATATTACTCTTACATTGATAAACATGTAGGTCTTACATAGATAAACATGTGTAGTAACTGATTATTTATATAGAAGTTTGGATATAGATATTGATTTAAGAAAGGATAAAAACTGGGTGCCTGGGTGGCTTGGTGGGTTGAGCCGCTGCCTTCGGCTCGGGTCATGATCTTGGGGTCCTGGGATCAAGTCCTACATCGGGTTCTCTGCTCAGCAGGGAGCCTGCTTCCCTCTCTCTCTCTCTCTCTCTGCCTGCCTCTCTGCCTCCTTGTGATCTCTGCCTATCAAATAAATAAATAAATAAAATCTTTTAAAAAAAAGAAGAAATGATAAAAACTATTGAATGATAGTGACTTGTATGGTGAAATTAAAATATTTTGTAATATTTAGCAATCATAATAATTTTTCATATATAGCTTTTTAAACAATGTTTGAATAAGATACAAAGAGTTCATGATTTGTTTCTGAATCTAAATAATGCCTTAGAGATTTTACTTTAGTTGCTGTTGTTTCAGTAAAGTTTCTCCAAATTGAAATTAGGAACCATCAAACAAACAAAAACTTATATAGGAACTTCTCTGGTTCAAGAAAGGCCATCTAATTAGGAATGACTGAGAGTAGAAACTAACTATGTGAAAAATCTTTTTTTTTATTTGTTAAATTTATTTTCAGCATAACAGTATTCACTATGTGAAAAATCTTGATTATAACCACATAATTAGTGATTTTGCTAGAATGGAAACTAGAAAAGTAAATTTCATGGTGATGAAGTTCTAGAACCTAGGTGAGGTTCAGTGGGCTGAGGTCCGGAGCCGATGACCAAGAAAGAATTTTTGAGACATCTTTGGTGCAAAATGGTGGTTTATTAAAGCATGGAGATAGGACCCGTGGGCAGGAAGAGCTGCTGCCCAGGGTTGTGAGGGACGTATGTACCCTACGGTTGGGGGAAGGTGAGGGGAAGGGACGGTTTCAACGGAGGTTTCGTATGCTAAAGAGGACCTACCAGAGGCCTTGCCCTTGCGGCTTGATCAATGTTGTCTTTAGACCAGCCATTAACATTAAGATAGTTGGGAGACTTTTTGGTGGGGTGTCACAATCCTGCTATCAGTCGTCTTTGTTAGTGAGATTTAGGACATTTGTAAGCCAAGGGAGACTCCTGTCTTGCAGGATTGTGATCCCTGCAATATAACTATTTGCTTATTGTTCATAGCAGTCAGGGCTGCCTGAGGGATGCTACACATGACTGAGGGGGAGCGGATGGAGAGGGGGTGCAAGGCGCCAGCTTTTGCTTTGTCTTCAGCCAGCCTCATGCTCCCTCATCGATGGAATAAATATAATTAATGAATGTTTTGTTGCTAATCAGTTATCATTGACTCATCAACAGAATACCCAAGATGTGCAGTAGTAATTAAATAGTTGTTTTTGATATTTAGCTTTTGATCATATAAAAAACATAGTTTCATACATTTAAAAAATTTTGTTATGAAAGATAATTTGTCAAGGTAAGAGGACAGAACACATTTTATTTGAAAGCTTATTAATGTGAGTTAGACCTTTCCAGTATCTCTTCTGTGGTATGTGGGTCTACATTTGTACTTACACTGGGTCATGTATGTACAAATACATGGGTCCGTGATTAAAGGAGCGAGACTGATACAAAGCGAAGGTCAAGCAAAGCTTTATTTCGCGCCAAGCATCAAGAATCCAACAGAACATTTGGGGCCTCACCTCTTACAAGAGAGGGCGACCTTTCTCTGTTTCACAGGCTAGCTTAAGGGCAAAGGCCATGCCGTTGGGCCTGGCCATGCACAGGTGGCCAATGAGATTGTAGCACACACAGGAAACTCCACAGTGATGCTAGGTGACCAATTGAGTTACAATTTACTCTAGTAGACATTTGAACGAGCCTATTACACCTTGATTGGGATTGGTGCCAAAAAGCCTCCCAAAGGGCGGGGCCCATACTCCTTGGTAACCAGGGAGACAGTATGCATGCCCCCCCACTGATCAGATGTCTCCACCTGGCCTGACCCACCTTTGTATCTGGGCTTTGTTACCTGTAAATCCCCTGGGGGAAGGGGAGCAGGGACAGTTTCTAAATAGGTCCTTTCAATGTACATGTTGGGGGAAATTTCACAAAGTTGTGTATGATGACTACAGTTTTGTTTATGGGTTGATACAAGATCTTCATGGGAAATAAACATTTTCTTCATGGTTAGAATTCATTTAAAAATGCTTGAATTTGCTGAAGATCTTTTTCTAGAAGATTCAAATGAAAGTTTCTGGTGATTTCTAATTTCCTGGAACAATTCTCATGTTTTAAAATAGCATTTGATAATGTATCAGTTGGTTTCCTTTCTCCTTTCTAAAAAGCTCAGATACTAAAGTCAGAATAAGGTGGGCATTGTGCAGTAGTTATTGTGTAGGGGAGCCAGAGGTGGGTGAGGAGGGCATTCACAAGGCAGGGCACCCTAAAGCAATGCTGGAGCGCAAGCTAGGTGAAGTGAGCACCCATGTGTAGAGGGAAACCTAGCCATGAGGTTTCAGAACCTGAGCAGAATAAAGATGTTGTCTATATAGGGAAAAGATGGCAGCAATACTGGGACATGGATTACAAAATGAGGGGGAGTAATAAAAAAGATAAAGACATCAAGAAAAATGGGAGTCAATATTTTCATTATCTATTGGAAACGGAGAAAACTGGAATGGACACTGTGGTGTTAGGTTGGAATTTGTTGTATCTGTGTGAACTCATGATTTCAATAAATATAATAACTTAAATAATAAAGAAATAGATACAGATGTGTGCTATGTATGTATGATGGCCTTGCAGTAGCATCCATTCTCCACCCCAGCAGCAATGAGCAAACTTTTCATCCAGGTTTCTAAATGTCATTTCCTACTAAAAAGTATCAGAACTTTCTAGAGATGACTGATTCCAGGCCTCAGTTAAAACTTTTGGGACATTTTATTGAGCCAGAGAGTAAGTGTTCTAGGAATGAAGGAGTATGTCAAATGAATACAGGCACAGCAAAGAAAACCATCAACAAAATGAAAAAGCATCCTACTGAAATGGGAGAAAATATTTGCAAATTATATATCTGATAAGCAGCTAATATCCAAAATATGTAAAGAATTCATGCAACTCAATGGCAAAAAAAATCTGATTTTAAAATGTGCAGAAGATCTGAATATACATTTTTCCAAAGAAGACATACAGATAGCCAATTTATAATGTACTTGTACCTGTTGCTCAATATCACTCATCATCAGGGAAATGCAAATCAAAACCACAATGAGATATCACCTCATACCTGTCAGAATGGCTATTATGAAAGAGACAAGAAATAACAAGTGTTGGTGAGAATATGGAGAATATGTAACTCTTATAAAATGTTGGTGGGAATGTAAGTTGGTGCAGCCACTATGGGAAATAGTGTGAATTTTCTGCAAAAAAAATAAAAATAGAGCTACCATATGATCTAGCAATTCCGTTTCTGGGTACGTATCTGAAGAAAATGAAAACACTAACTTGTTTTCACCCCAAGTTCATGGCAGCATTATTTACAATAATGAAGATATGGAAACAAGCATCCATCTTTGGACGAATGGATAAAGAAAATACGATGTAGCCTAGTGCCCTTACGCGGCTCCTGCCTAGCTCCGCAGACAACCATAGCACCATTGACACCGGTGCTCTGACTGCTTCGGCATTCGGTCAAGCTGAACCTCTGGGAATGTGGTTTGAAGCTTTTGTTAAGAAGAGAAACAAAATGCTTCTGCCTCTTTTCAGGAACTGGAGGATAAAAAGAGTTATCAGAAGAATCAGAAGATGAAGGGTTGTAGTTAGAAGAGTTTCCCACATTGAAAACACTTGATTACAAAGAGCTGAAGATAAAGCAATGGTTTTAAAACAAACGGAAAGCAGCTGGTGAACCAATAAAGAAAGAGATAACACTACTTCACTTGCATAACTAGGGCTTATGAAATGCTATCTGATCCAGTGAAAAGATAAGCATTCCACAGTGTAGATCCTACTTTTGATAACTTGGTTCCTTCCGAAAGTAAAGCAAAGAACACTTTGCTTTGATGTATTTTCCCCAGCGTTTGAAAGGAATTCCAGATGGTCAAATAAAAAGAAAAAAGTCCCTAAACTTGGTGTTATGAATTCATCATTAGAAGGTATAGATCCTTTTCATTCTTTCTGGTATAATTATGATTCTTGGAGAGAATTTTCTTATTTAAATGAAGAAGAAAAAGAAAAAATAATATGATGAGAGGAGATGGATTGAAAAACAGAACAGCAACAAGGGCACAAAGGGAAAAAAGAAATAAACAGAATAAGAACATTAGTTGTTAATGCTGTGATCCAATGATAAAAAAAAAAAAAAACTGAGGAAGAAGAAAAAGCCACAAAAGAAGCAGAAAAGAAAACCAAAGCAAAGCAAAATGGAAGGAGAGAAGAACTGAAGAAAAACAAGGACAAGCTGAACCAGAAGCTGTTTGATTAGCCAAAGAGAAAGAAGAGGAGGAAGTCAGACAATAAGCATTTTTGGCTAAGAAGGAAAAAGATATCCATGGGGGAAAAAAAGGCCATTTAAAGGAAAGGCAAAAACTTCAAAACTTGTCTGGAATCACTTTCCTGACAATGAGGTAGAGCAGGTTAAAATGATGGAAGAAGTGGATACAATTTGTGATTGACTTCAACTAGCAAGCTTACAGTGTTTGAATGAAACACACCATCTACTAAAGAAGTAGGAAAGGCTGCTCTGGAAAAACAGAAGAAATAAATGAACAGGTTAGAAAAGAGAAGAGGAGCCTGAAGGTCACATGCAACAGCATTTAAGAATGTAGACAAAGCAACTGGTGAAGTGGAAACTGCAGTACAAATCGGTCAGAGTGATGAAGTTCTAGAACCTAGGTGAGGTTCGGTGGGCTGAGGTCCAGAGCTGATGACTAAGAAAGAATTCTTGAGACATCTTTGGAGCAAAATGGTGGTTTATTAAAACACGGGGACAGGACAGTGGGCAGTGTAAAGTTTTTCCGACGAAATAAACACAACATCAGGTGAAGTGGGTGTAAGGCAAGGTTTATTAAAGGTTCTCTCCAGTGAAGTTTCAGGGCCCAGGTGAAGGGGAGCTGAAAAAGTTGCACCAGGAGGAGGTGGGCACCCTGGGGTGAGGGTCCGCAACTCTGGAAAGCAGAGGGGGGATAGTCGCACCCAAGGCAGGGAGGAGGGGGCTTTTAAGGGGTCTTGGGGAAAGCTCAGGGGTCTTTTGGCAAGTTTCCCTTATTCGGATATCCTGCCTGCTCGTTGGGATCCCATTGGTCCACAGGAGCCCGGGGCAGGGGTCTCAGATTCCCGCTTGGGCCTTTGTTCTCCTGTCCAAGCTCAGGTCTTGTGGCAGGAACTTTCGCCATCTTTAGTAGCCCTTCCTGCCAGCCCAACAGGCAGGAAGAGCTGCTGCCCCGGGTTGTGAAGGATGGCAGGTTATGTACCCTGTGGTTGGGGGAAGGTGAGGGAAAGGGAGGTTTCAACGAAGTTTTCATATGCTAAAGAGGGCCTACAAGGTGCCAGGATACTGGAGGCCTTGCCCTTGCAGCTTGATCAATGTCGTCGTTAGGCCAGCCATTAACATTAAGATAGTTGGGAGACTTTTTGGTGGGATGTCATAATCCTGCTATCAATCATCTTTGTTAGTGAGATTTAGGACATTTGTAAGCCAAGGGAGACTCCTGTCTAGCAGGATCGTGATCCCTGCAAGTTAACTATTTGTTTCTTTAGGTGGTCAGGGGTGACTGAGGAATGTCACACACATTACCGAGGGGAGCGGGTGGAGAGGGGCTGCAAGGTGCCAGCTTTTGCTTTGTCTTCAGCCAGCCTCCTGCTCCCTCATCAAGAAGACTATTGGTCTGCAATTACTAATTAACCTTTTTCCTGCTGGAACAAATTCAGCATGGGAAGTTACGGCTACATCCTACTAAGGATGAACATACATCCTTCTTCTGGAGTCAAGAGAACTGCCAAAGATGTTATTGATAAAGTAAAGAGTCTTCAAAAACTTGACCCTCATCAATAAGATGATAAAAGAAAAAGGGGTTTGATAAATTTTTAAAAAAACAGAGTGGTGCCTCAAGCAGACAAAGCAATACCTTCAGAAACTACTAGAAGGTCCACACACAGATTTCACCCCTTGGACAACAGAAAAAAAGACGCTTTTGGAACAAACTTTGAAAACATACCCAGTAAATACATCTGAGAGATGGGAACACATAGCAGGAGCAGTGCCTGGTGGGCTAAAGAAGGACGGCATGAAACGATGGAAGGAAACTTGAGATGCTAAAAGCAAAGAAGCTGCTGAAATGCACTGCTGAACACAAGTAGAGCCAAGAAATGGCTTATGACAATTTTTGTTTTGTGTGCATTTTTATAGTAAAACTGAAAATACTGTACAAAAGAAAGAAAGAAAGAAAAAGAAATTGTGCTGTATATTTACAACAAACTATTATTCAGCCATAAGAAAATGAAGTCTTGGGGCCTGGTGGCTCAGTTGGTTAAGCAGCAGACTCTTGGTTTCCAGTCAGGTCATGGTCTCAGGTGGCGAGATGGAGCCCTGCCTCAGACTCTGCACTCAGCCTGGAGTCTGCTTAAGACTTTCTTTCCCTTTGCCCCTCCCCATCACTCTCTCTCTCTCTGTCTGTCTTGCCATGTGGAACATGAATGGACTTTGAAGGCATTGTGCTAAGTGAAAGAAGTCAGATAGAGAAATAGACAGGATCTCACTTAGGATCTTATTTATATGTAGAATCTAAAAAACTCCAAAAACAAATGAAAAACCAAGCTCACAGATACAGAGAAGAAATCAGTGGTTGTCAGAGGTGAGGGGTGGGGATAAGTGAAGTGGGTGACCGAGGTCAAGAGGTACAAAAGGTACCAACTTCCAGTTATCAAATAAATAAATCATGGGGATATAGTGTACAACATGGCAAAACAAGTTAATAACACTATATTTGAAAATTGTTAAGAGAGTAGATCTTAAAAGTTCTCATCACATACAATTTTTTTGGTAACACAAAATTTGGTAACACAAATTTGATATTCATATACATAATACATATCATGTATATGTTAATTAGACTTAAGTATATGGATGGATGTTAATTAAACTTATGTATATGAATATCAAATCATTATATTGTATACCTGAAATTAACATATTGTTGCATGTTAATTATACCTCAATAAAAAAAATAGAAAGTAATACAATAACAACAAAAGGACATGAGTTAGCTTGAAGGAGATCCCACTGATCAATTTGAGCCTCAAAGAGATATAATCTATTATCTTACAGATGGTAACCCACTGAATATAATAGGAAGTTATGAGTCCTTTTAATATAAATTAATAAATTTACATTGTTTTAATGTGCTTCTACATAAAATATTTATTAATTATAAAGGGAAGAGTAGGTTTGCAGTGGAGAAGCTTGGCAGACACGACCTAAATTATATAGTTAAAGGTGACATTCTCCAAAAAGGAACAAATCAAAAGCTGCACCACCTAAGAATGCAATGAAAGGATGTCAGCATTGTTTCTGGAATATTTCTACCGAAGATGCCTAACCTGAATTTAATGAGGAGAAAATATCATCGGATGACTCTAAATTGAGAGGCATCCTATAAAATAACCGGCCTGTCATTTTCAAATATGTCAAGGCCTTGAGTGTCAAGGTCAGAACTGTTCTATCCTAAAAGAGATTAGAAAGGGGACCTGTCTTGATGCAATGTGTGATTGTGATCTGGATCTATGAACTACATTAATAGACAATAGGGGTCTGAGGATTAAATTGTAGTGCAGTGTCAGTGTTAACTTTATGATTGTGTTGGTTGTGTTGTGGACTGTAAGAGGATGCTCTTGTTTGTAGGAAAGACACACTAAAGCATTTAGAGGGTGATGCGCATCAGGTTGGCAACTTATTCTCAAATGGTCTAGGAAGAAAAGACCTTTGAATTCTACTTGCAACTTTTCTATAAGTTTGACATTGTTCCAAGACCAAAAAATTGATGATAAAAATAAAAAATAAAAAATAATTCTCAAAATCACTAACTATAATTCTGAAAATGAATAGAAAAGAACAAATCAGTTTTGGCCAACTAACATGAAGACACTTTAAGAGCAGCTTACATAAAACATCCCAGGCTGCACAAAATGCCACATAGCAAGAGGAGAAGCCTACATCTGTGTGAGTACTGAGTACTCAAACTTGACGTCTGAGGTAGGCTAATGAGTGTAGAGTATATTTCTATTTTATTAGAATAGAAAAAAGAATATATTTCTGTCTGCTAAGATAGAACATCACAAGTGTTTGGATTATAATTAGTTGATTGATTCATCCTGACTCTTTCGTTTGCTAGCTATAAGACCTTTACATGTCACTTAATCTCTCTCTCTGCCTCAATTTCCTCATAGATAAAATAAGGATAATTATAGGGCCTACTTCATAGGTGCCCAATGGGTGAACTTTATTTACTTTTTTAAAAATTTTATTTATTTATCAGAGAGAGAGAGAGAGAGAGAGCATGAGCAGGGGAGAGGCAGAGGGGGAGAGGGAGAAGCAGGATCCCCACTGAGCAGGGAGCCCAACACAGGATTTGATCCCAGGACCCTGGGATCCTGACTTGAGCTGAAGGCAGAAGCTCAACCAACTGAGCCACCCAGGTGTCCCACAATGAGTTAGTGTACGTACAGTACTTAGATTATTGCCTGGCACAAAAAAAAGTGCTACCTGAAGGTATTAGCAGTCATTGTTATTAATTCATTCACCAACAGTACAATTTGCATTTTCCAGTGTTAATGATGGTAATGCCATGGTGCGTCTCCCTACTGGGTTTTGAGAGAAACTTTCCCTGCTATGGAATTTCCTGTACCATCCCCCCAGCCTCCCACACCCCCACCCAGCTTGTGTCCCTCCAGACCCTCCTCAAAAGCAGAGTGTAAATACTCACCATGACCTGACCCCAGCTTTTCATTCTGACACTAGAACCACACTGGCCAAGCTGGAAGCACTTGCCATATCTAGAACATATCTTATGTTTTCTGGCAAATGGTTCATTGTTTTCCTTTGTACCACTCTGCCTTTAGGATGTTTGTCTCTTTACCTCTTTGTAGAATTAATCAAACTGTCTGGGACTATTGACCAAACCTACCTCCTCTGTGTCACACAGAGCTCCTCTGTTCACCTCAGTTCCATTTTGAAGTCAATGCATTTGAAACTGAAATACTGCTACATGTTTTATATTTTCCCTTTTCAATAACACTTAGGCGCCCCAAATTGATGATTATGAGATTATTGAACACTGACAGAGAAGGGCTTACCTAATTTTTTTTAGGATCATGTGCAACATTTTAAGCTTTAATTATTGTTATCAATAACAGTTAGACTTTTGTTCTTGTTTGCATCTGTTTATGGGACTCATTTAGGCAACTCTCTTATGGTCTGTGAGTCATTTATTTATGCATTTTATTGCTGTGTCACCATGAAGAGCAGATGGCAATAAATATATTCTAACTTGATTTAAGGACTTGAATCTCCCTGGCATTTATGGATTGCCACTTTTAATGCTGCCATCCTCTTTATAGTTGCTTGCTTGAGAGCATCTGAGACTAGATAGCAAAAACCTGCATGTCCTTTACCTCATTTAGTACATGTGCCTAAATGTGTACACCAGTGAATAGAATATGAATTTCAAAGTCAGTCACAGTTGTGTTTAACGCTTGGCTCTTGAAGAAAGTAGCTCATAACACCTGATGAGTTTGGGCAAATTTCTTCATTAAAGAATGGAGCTATTGACAGTTGACTCCCCAAAAGACCACCAGAAAAACAGAACAAGACCAACTGGCCAAACAAATCGATGTGTATTGGATTTGCTATAGTAAGGGTGAACATCATCTTGACAGAGAGTAATATCTCAGAAGGGAGAAGTCAGGGGAGGATATTTATAGGATTTAGGTAGGCTGGATAGTATTCAAGGTAGAGAACTAGTTGAAGTGGGCAGAAATGATGAAATCACAACTTTGGATTGGGGGGACTAGGGAGACAAGTATGCAGCTGATGTTGGAATTAACCTATTTTATTTGGTTCAGGGTCTTATTTTCCAAGGGCAAGGAGTTAGGTCTTTTTTCTTTTTTCAGTATTGTCTAACACTGGAACAGGAAGGTACATCCAGTTCCAGGACTATTTAACACAGGTTTAGGAAATTTGTTACATCAAATTATGTCATCAGATTGTCCTATAAAATAGAATACTGTATATAAATGAGACTTGCACTGAGTAAGTGCTCATTAAAATCTTAGTTTCTTTTCTCTCCTAGTGCAGCTGCTTCCAAACCTTTCCACCTCTCTTTATTTATGTGGAGAACTCCTCTTCATATTAACACCATCTAAATCCGTGGTCCGCCATAGTACTAATACTCAAAAAAGCTTATTGAATGAGTAAATAAAAATCAAAAGATAAGACTTGGAAAATCAAAGTATTTTCAGAATTTTAATAATAGCTTAAACCCATGAAATTGGATTTCTTCCAAATATAATTAATTTATTTATTGTTGTACTGAATGGAAATTTCTCATTAACTCATTGAAGTTCTGGAAACTGGAAAACCTAAAGGAAAACACTAGATTTTTATTCCAAATATTTAAATTATTCAACTTTGTTGTCTTTCATGGGAAAACAAGTTATCCAAATTAGTTAAGAGTCGTTATAATAGGATCTTCTAAGGATGCTGCTCCGACATCAGAATAAAGGGAGAGGTCTAAAGCTCAGGTTCCGTTTAATATTTTTTCCCCTTTGAACTTGTAGTCTTTGTTTTTGACCACCTTCATTAGAAAATGATTTTATTTTTTATTTATTTATTTATTATTTTTTTTAAAGATTTTATTTATTAATTTGACAGAGAGAAATCACAAGTAGACAGAGAGGCAGGCAGAGAGAGAGAGAGGGAAGCAGGCTCCCTGCCGAGCAGAGAGCCCGATGCGGGACTCGATCCCAGGACCCTGAGATCATGACCTGAGCCGAAGGCAGCGGCTTAACCCACTGAGCCACCCAGGCGCCCCAGAAAATGATTTTAGGTGCTTCTGAATTGCTTTGCATCTACTTTTACAGATAAAGTGCAATAAATTGTACAATTGTAAAGGTCTTACAACCCATACTGCTCTGTTTTCCCACAGCGTTGCCTGCTTTTTCTGTCTCCCTAACTCTGTCTCTCTTTGTCTCTCTCTCTCTCTCTCTCTCTCTCACACACACACACACACACACACACACACACATTCCAAACATCAGTAGTTCCTGGACCATTAGAGCCTCTCAAAACTTTTAATGGTACAGATATCAGAATCCCTCTCTCTCCTCATTCACTCCGAGGAGATTTGGACTCAGTCAAGTCTGAGCTGAGTAGGTATGAATCTGCTCTTTTGCAAAGCACCTCAGGAGATTCTGGTGATCCGCCAGGTTTGGGAACCACCCTCTGAGGTATATGGCCATCAGGGCGTTCCCAGCTCCTGGGGGTTGGGACAAGCCCTGCATCCTCCAGCAGCCATTCACACACATAGGGTGCAAGGGCTTGTTTTCCTTTCCTGCCACCATTCTAGCTTTACTGGAGTCCCCCAGGTTGCATCTGGTTCCGGGAATGCTTCATTAGCTGCAAGGTTAATACAACTGTGACTTTTGTTTCGTTTTGTTTTGTTTTGCAAGGGCCACCAAAAGGGCGAGATGAACAGGAAAAGTAATTGAATACAGTAAAAAAAAAATTTTTTTTTAAGCAACTGGAGTACCCTTTATTCCTTCATGTGCTCTAGGTGTAAGGAGTTGATGTGTCAGCTGACAATTGTTCATGGAAACCTCACCAAGAAATGTCTGAGTTTCTATAGAATTTAAAATCCAGACGGATCTGTTTGAATTTGGAGGCAGGTGCTAATTCTTAGGGTTATAGCAGGCCTCTCTCCCTCTTTCATGTGGTGTTGGACTAACAATAGCTACCTTTTTTTTTTTTTAAAGATTTTATTTATTCATTTGACAGAGAGAGATCACAAGTAAGCAGAGAGGCAGGCAGAGAGAGAGGAGGAAGCAGGCTCCCTGCCGAGCAGAGAGCCCGATGCGGGACTCAATCCCAGGATCCTGAGATCATGACCTGAGCCGAAGGCAGCGGCTTAACCCACTGAGCCACCCAGGCACCCCATGGACTAACAATAGCTACCTTTTATTGGCAGCTGCTATGTTCAGAGAACAAGTTCAGCACTTTTTCTACTTTGTTTTATTTAATCCTAATAGCAACACCGAAACCTGTTTTCCTCATATTACAGAAGAAACTGAGGCTGGGTTAAAATTAAATGATTTACTTGGGGTTAGACACCAGGTACACAGAACAGCCAGCCTGGAAACCCAGGTTTTTAGCTCCAAACCTGTACCCTGAAGGCATTACAGAATAGTGATTACAACTGTGGGATTTGAGCCCCCCTGCCTGGCCTCAATCCCCCACTGTGTCACCCTGAGCAATTTGTAGAGCCCCTTTGTGCCTCAGGTTCCTCATCTGAAAATGGGGTTCTTAACCCGGTTAATAGATGGGCAAAAGATCTGAACAGATGGCAAATGAGCATATAAAAAATGCTCAACATTGTATTTTGTCATTAGGAAATTGCAAATGAAAACAACAATGACGTACCACCACACACCTATTGACATAGCTAAAATCCCAGGGGCGCCTCTGTGACTCAGTGGGTTAGGCCTCTTCTTTCAGCTTAGGTCATGATCTCAGGGTCCTGGGATCGAGCGCCACATCGGGCTCTCTGCTCAGTGGGGAGCCTACTTCCCCCTCTCTCTCTGCCTGCCTCTCTGCCTACTTGTGATCTCTGTCTGTTAAATAAATAAATAAAATCTTTAAAAAAAAAAAAAGAAAGAAAGAACTAAAATCCAGAACACTGACAACCCCAAATACTGGAGAGGATGTGGAGCAACAGGAACTCTCATTTATTACTCGTGGAAATGCAAAATGGTATAGCCACTTTGGAAGATAATTTGGTGGTTTGTTTGTTTATTTGTTTTAAAGATTTTTATTCATTTATTTGTCAGAGAGAGAGAGAGAGTGAGGGAGCACAAGCAGGGGACTGGCAGGCAGAGGAAGAAGCAGGCTCCCTGAGGAGCAAGAAGCCCAATGTGGGCTCAATCCCAGGAAGCCCAGTTCATGACCTGAGCTGAAGGCAGCCGCTTAACCAACTGTGCCACCTCGGTGTCCCCAGTTTGGTGGTTTTTATAAAGTTATACATTCTTACCATACAATCTAGCAATGATACTCTTCAACATTTACTCGAACAAGTTGAAAACATGTCCGCGCAAAATCTTGCACATTTACAGCAGCTTTATTCTTCATTGCCAAAACTTGGATGCAACCAAGATGCTCAACTGATAAATGGGTGAACAGGCACATCATTACGATGGAAGATTATTCAGCAATATGAAGAAATGAGCTATCAAGCCACACAAGATGTGGAAGAACCTAACTGCATACTGCTGGTGAAAGAAGCCATTATGAAAAGTCTGCACATTATAGGATTTCAACCATAGCATATCCTGGAAAAGGCAAACAATGAAGAAAGTAAAAAAAGCAGTAATTGCCAAGGTTCAGGGATAGAAGGGAGGGATCACTAGGTGGAACACAGGGGAATTTTAAGGCAGTAAAATTATTCTGTATGATATTGTAATGGTGGATATACATCATTACACATTTATTAAAACCCATTGACCTGTACAACACAAAAGTCAACTCTAACATAAACTGTGGACTTTAATTAATAATAATGCACCAATACTGGCTCATCACTTGTTAAAAAAAAAAAGTACTACGTTAATGCAAGATGTAGATAATAGGGAAAACTGTGTGCATGGTGGGGTGGAGAGAAGAGGGAAAGTAGGGAATATGGGAACTCCCTAAACTTCCCACATAATTTCTAAATCTATAGAGCAACCTTGAGTTGCTCTAAAAATTTAATTAATTAATTAATTAATTATTAATTAAAGAAGAATGTCCCAAAAATACAGACATTTAAATAAAACCCTTAAAAAATGCCTGGCACTGAATAAACATTATCATTGTTGTTGTTTTTATTTTTATTACTAATCTGTATCACTTCCTTGGAGGTGATCCAGACATTTGTCTGAAAGCAGCCTGAAGTTTTTGTTTGTTTGTTTGTTTAGCAGCCTGAAGTTTTGGTGGGAAATTTAGTGTGACCTTGGGCAGGTAACATAAACTCTCTGTACCTCCATTTCCTTCTCTATAAGGTGGGGATGAGAATTGTACATACTTCTTGAGTTGCTGTGAAAAATCAGTGGGTCAATGCATATAAATTTTCAGAATAGTGCCAGGCATGTAAGTGGACCCTAAATATAGCTACTTTTACTGTGTTTCTATATGACCTCCTAACCCTTCATACTCCATGGAACTGGGCTCAAACCCATCACCTAATTTTTGTTTTCTTTGCTTGCCCCCATTTCAGCACAAGAACTTAATATTTGGCTTCAGTACAGGATGCGGCATATGGAGATGCTCAACATCTGCTGAACAAACTGGCAGAGCTGTAGACCTGAAACATGGACACCTCACCTGCAAGGAGGCCTTCAGCGTTCTAAGTTGTGAGAGCATTCAACGTTATATAGGTCTTACATGCAGTCCGGATTTTGAGGAGTACATTTGCTTTCCTGGGGGACTCCCTCCTTTACTATCTAATGTGTCTTGGGCTCTTGGATTATTCTAACGTTTGGGCACTAGTTCTACAATATCTATCTCCCACCCCTCTTCGGGTTTGCAACTCCGACGGACGATATTGTAATTTATTTCAGCTGTTTGATATCCCAGTGATAGTATGTTCTTAGTCCTATGGTTGACTTTGAATTTGGGAGGTATTGTTTCTGGTCTATCAAACTTCATCAAGTTTATATTTAACCTTCACAGTCTGATATGAATTCTAGATTTCAAATAACATTTAATCTCTTAGGGGGCAGAATTACAAGTATTCCACCAAAGTTAGTTTCTTTGTCTAGAATGGTATACATATATATGTGTGTGTTTATGTGCACAGGCGCATGCATGTGTATATGTATGAAAGATATGTATTATTTTATGTTTCTTATCAATTCTACAGATATTTAATTAAAATATATAGACACTGAATGTTCTCAAAACAGAGTCACTTTTTTATGAGTGCTTAAAAGATTGACGTGTTTAGGTCTAACTCTTCTGAGGAAAGAGTGAATTAAGACAGTTTTAACAACAGCAAAAGAATCTATTGCCTTGCATTTTTAGATATGATAATTATAATACCAATGCATAAAAATTAGAATCAAGTTATTTCAAACTAAAAAAAAATCTGGGGAAAATGTACATACAAAATATGATATCTTTACTGGTTATTCTAATAATAGGCTGAAAACACATATATACTTTTTACAAATAAACTAAATAATAGTAATTCACTGGTTCAGACTATGCTCCTTGGAGTTCTTAAATATGAATCTTAATCTTCCAAGGTGGCCTAGAAGATGCATTTGGTTTATCAATGTTGATGGTGTGGAAAATTCTCAAAGGAAAGAACTCCGTCTCTCTGGATAGTTTATCAATAAGCCAGTGAATGCTTGACCCTTTTATTGAGCCAGTCAATTGTGTTTGTTGATTATTCCAGCTTCATGGGGAACCAAATGGCTCATAAGACAGAGTTATTAAAAGGTTTTTGTTCCTTAGAAGAGAGATACTTCACAAATATTAAAATTTTTGGAATTCTCTCTGGAATACTAGAAATTTGCCCTGAGTACATTGCACATAAAATAGATTCTGTATCATTGTGATAAGGGAAGGAGGACTCTGCAGGGCTAGGTAGGATGCATTTTCTAAAATGAGAAAATTAAGATCCTGGATAGTCAAGTGACTTATATTTTTTTATTATTATTTTTAAAGATTTTATTTACTTATTTGACACACACAGAGAGAGAGAGAGAGAGAGAGCATAAGCAGGGGAAGCAGAAGAGGGAGAGGGAGAAGCAGGCTCCCCGCTGAGCAGGGAGTCCTGCTGAGCAGGACTTGATCATGACCTGAGCTGAAGGCAGACGCATAACCCACTGAGCCACCCAGGCATCCCTCAAGTGAATTTTAGGTAGCCAACTTGAAACTTGTCTTTCTGCTTGATTTAACTGCTCCCACTCTATCTCCTCCTATAAGGGTATAAATATCTTCTAACTTCCCTAATTTTTCATTACCTCCACCAACTGGTCACTGCCCCCAGGCTTAGCCCATTCTAATATATACTTTTCACTGCAGTTGAAATGGTCTTTCTAAAATGCACATCTAATCCTATGACTCCTTTCTTTAAAATCCTTCAATGGCTTTCCATTGCTTTTTGGTAGAGTAAACCTTTCATTGCGTCAACAACGTCAGACATAATCTCCTCATTAACACATCACTACGCATGTCTCTCACATTCTTGGAGTAAGCTTCACAACCTTTGGCCTTCTATTACCTCAGTCTATAATGTACCCCACACCACCTGATTCTTAGAAGAGGTAATTCCTTTAGGTGTCTACTTAGATCTCATTTCCTCTTCCTATTCCCTAAACTCTGCTTTTACTCTCCTCACCCATTCTCCTTAATTCTGTATCATAAAAGGTCTGGGAACTGTGATGGTAAAACACAGTCCACTCCTTGAGGTTTCTGGGGGGTGTTGGGAAGTGGAGAGGCAGGAAGGCCCTTGGAAGGAACAGTCCGGCATTGGTTAAGTTTTGCCTCTGTCACGTGAATGATTGAGATTTCTGTTCCAGTTAAAAACAAAGCTATTTGCTTCTCTTCATCAAGATCTCGTGTAGCCTCATGGCTCCTGTGGTGGGTGAAATGCTGTATTAAATGGCATGTGGGATTCTCTGGGTCTAAGAATCTGCTTTTCTCTGGGTAAGCTATCTTTCTGTTCTTAGGCTCAGGTATCTTGTTCCTTCCATATTTCAAAATGTCTGTCCAAGTTAGCTCTAAGAATTGATGAGAAATACTAGAGAGGTTGAAGGGGCAACTGAATGATTGCCCTTTGTCAATTTATTTTCATCTTTAAGGCAAAACACCATCGCATGCATGCTGGTAAATGTATAACAATCAACCGTCTAGGGGTGAAGAAGGACGCCTATATTTGCAATATTTGCTTGTTTCTGTGGTGGAAATTCTCCCACCATCCTCACTTTCGAGCTACAAACATGCAGTAGTACACCACTCCATAGCATTTCCACGGGACAGAAAAAATAGTTGCAAATAACTTCAAGAATCAGATAATAGTAAAGTAATAAAATATAAAAGTAAATAAATACTATACAGTAAAGCAGCAAAATAATTAGAATGTGATGAGTTTTGAGTATTTGTTTTTAATGTAATTTATTTAATTCTAATTTAATGTAACGTTGAATAAGGCCTTTCATTAACAACTGTCTTGCAAGATTCTGAAAATGTAACCATCGATTCTCATAAGTGTAAAGTTTTTCTGGCGAGATAAACACAACACCAGGCAAAATGGGTGCAAGGCAAGATTTATTAAAAACACTCTCCGGTGAAGTTTCAGGGCTCAGGAGAAGGGGAGCCAGGAAAGTTGTGCCGGGAGGAGGTGGGCACCCTTGGACGAGGCTCTTTGACTCTGGAAACCAGAGTGGCGGAAGTTGCACCCAAGGCAGGGAGAAGGGGGCTTTTAAGGGGCTTCGAGGGGAGTTCAGGGGTCTTTTGGCAAGTTTCCCTTATTTGGATATTTCGCCAGCTCGTCGGGGTCCCATTGGTCCACTGGAGCCCAGGGCGGGGGTCTCAGATTCTCGCTTGTCAGGGTCCCATTCGTCCATGGGAGCCTGGGGCAGGAGGGTTTTCAGATTCCTGCTTGGGTTTTTGTTCTCCTGTCCAAGCTCAGGTTTTGTGGCGGGGACTTTCGCCATCTTAAGTAGCCCTTTCTTTCGGCCAGCCCAACATTCCGACCTTTTGACTTACATAATGGTGCCAGAGGCATTGACTCAGTTCTGGCTACTTCCTGCTGACGGTGGGGGTGGGGGGCGTCATCATAGGGGTAGTTAGAAGTGGGCAGGCGAGAGTAGGGCTGAAGGAGGAGTTCATTGATGGACATTCAGGCAAGTTCTTGTAGGCGACCCTGCAGGCATCGGAAAAGACAGGGAGCAGCTGAGATTAGAAGGAGGATTATGCATACAGGTCCTGCCAAAGGGAGCAGCCAGTTTACCCAGGTGTAGGGGTCCAGGCCCCAGAAAGACGTGTCTCGCCGCCGTGCTTGAATCCGATCCCTGAGTTCTTTAATCCTGGAGGTAACTATAACTGATTGGGTAACAAAGTAACAACATTCTTCATTTAAGTATAAGCAGGTCCCCCCTTTTTCGGCAGTCAGTAGGTATAAGGCCCATCGGTTCTGCAGGGGTAAGGCCGCCAGGCTGGTAACTTGGCATCTGTAGGGCTGTGAGGGAGTCAGCAACCCATTCCATGTCATCATTCAGGACTTGGGAGAGTTTGTAATAAAAGTCTATGGAAGTTCCTATCCCCGCTGTTCTGGTTGTCACCCCTGTGACTATTCCTGCCCCTATTATGAATGGGAGGAAGGCAACCCTTTCTCCACGGTGTTGGGGGAATAGGATGGATTGCAGCGGGGATTCAGAGTAGATGGTGGTAGAAGGAGATAGTAGAATGAATATACAGCCTAGGGGGTCATTAGTGGTCAGGCAGCGACCTCAGGTTCCCTGAGGGCACGAGAGAAATATTCCCGAGGGAGTTCAGTATGGGAGGGAGGAGTTAATGATGTTAGCAGCTGCGGTGGTAAGGGGGAGGACACATTAATAATAGGTATGTTTCCCGCGATGGGGCCGATATGGACCATATCATTTGTGGCCGTGGAGTTGGGGAGTGGCCAGTCAATGGGGGGGGGTATCCCTACAATGTTGGAACGTGTTGAAAAAGGGAAACAGATCCAGCAGTCACTGTCACCGTTCTTCGACACATTTTGCCATAGGTTGTAACTAGAGTTCAGGAGGGCCACTGTCAGTTGTTTGGTGGTAGGAAATTTTTGGATGCTACCAAGATTGATGCCCTTATAGACCGGGTCGCTGGGGGTTTGGAGTCGTTTAGTCAAGTCCGTGACCGCTGTTTTAATGCGTTCATGGCTAGCCTGGTTCTGGACACCCCCTCCCCCGTCAGAGAGACTAACATGACCCAGATAGGTCCAGCAAACTTTTCCAGACCTGGGGTAGATGTTGCAGGGGGCAATACCGCGTTTGGCTGTCACGAGGTCAGAGACCAAAAAGGTTTTCTGGTTATACGTACAGGTTGTTGGTTTCTTTCGCCAGTAGCAGGTTGCAGGCATATGAGTAAAGGCTGAAAAATAGTGAGAGGTACCTGAACCCCTCATGCAGCTATATTCACATGGATCCACCTGGTTTGTCTGGATTAGAAGGAATATGAGAAGGGGCCCTAACCAAGCGGAGTTTGGTAGGGCCTGCCATCTGGGAAGTCCAGTCAGTATCTGTGGGTGCCCGTTTGAGATTGTTGTTATGTACCCATGCAGAGTGACCCAACAGTTTCGCAGCAGTTGGGGTGATAAGGACGATCGTATGAGGCCCAGCCCACTGGGTTTGTAAGAAGCCTGGCCGCAAGCTTTTGAGGAGGCCCTGGTCCCCAGAAGATAGACCTCATCTATCCCCTTCGGAAGCATGGTCTCTTGGGGCTGGGATGACAGTGTCAGCATGGGCCCTTAAGAGAGCTTGGAGGAGAGTGAGGTAAGGTAGATAGAATAAAAGAGGCGGGGAAATGGTTGGAAGGCTATGATTTATAAGAAAGGGCCGGCTGTATAGTAATTCGAATGGGCTTAAGCCCGAAGGCCCACGGGGCGTAGCCTGGAGTCTGGTGTGGGCCAGGAAATGTGGGTCTCTAGGGTAAATTTGGTGAGTTGGGCTTTGAGCAGCCCGTTGGCCTTTTCTACCTTACCGATGACTGTGGGTGGTACGGGATGTGAAGTTTCCAGGTTATGTTGAGGCTCTCAGCAACCTGTTGGGTTACACTGGAGATGAAGGCGGGACCATTGTCTGACTGGAGGGTCCGGGGCAATCCAAACCTCGGGATGATGTGCTCGATGAGTATTGTAACCACCACGTCCGCTGTTTCCTGGGCTGTGGAGTATGCCTCGATCCAGCCTGTGAATGTATCAACCAAGGTTAATAGTTAGCGAAAGGTTTTATGGCGAGACATGTGAGTGAAGTCCAGTTGCCAGTCTCCCCCTGGCTGATGACCTCGGAGCTGATGGTTAGGCCCTGGTCTGCGGATTCCTCCTCGTGAACTCCCGGCAGAACAGGTTTTATAAGCCCTGTGGACAACTTCAGTTACCTTAGATAAGGAAGGATGATAGAACAATGGCTGAAGAAATTGGTGGAGAGCCTTTGGGCCAATATGGAGGGATCGGTGGATGTTGGTAAGTAAGGTGTGCGACAGATTGCCTGGCAGGGCAATCCTGTCCTGAATGTAGATCCACCCCTTATCTCCAATCGTTCCTCCCCGTGCCTGGAGGGCTTGTATTTCCTTTGTAGAGTAGGAAGGCTGGTGAGGGGTGTTAAGAAAAAGGATAGGAGACACAGGGGTATTTAGGGCCATTTGTCTGGCCACTGAGTCTGCCTTATTGTTACCTACGGAGACCAGATCCTTGGCCGTTTGGCAGCCTCGACAGTGAACAACTGCTACCTCAGCGGGCCGACTAAGGGCCTCAAGCAACTTGGCGATGAGGGGTCCATTAGCTATAGGGGTGCCCTTGGTTGATAGGAACCCCCGTTCTTGCCAAAGAGTAGAGTGTGTATGAGTTATGAGGTAGGCATATTTTGAGTCAGTGTAAATGGTGACTTGTTGTCCCTTCGACAGGTGTAATGCCCTGGTAAGAGCTATGAGTTTAGCCTTCTGGGAGGTGGTTCCGATTGGGAGGGGAGCCATCTCTAATACTGCATCCATGGTGACCACAGCATAAGCAGCGTGTCTTTGGCCATCTGAGGCCAGGAGGGAACTGCCGTCCACAAAGAGTACGCCGTCAGGGTTGGATAGTGGTTGATCAGAGAGACCGGGATGGAGAGGAGTGAGGTCCTCTAGAAGTTGTAGGCAGGAATGAAGGGGTTCCAGGGTGGGCGAGGGTATAGGCAGTAAAGTTGCGGGGTTGAAGTGGGGGGAGGTAGAGAGAGAGAGATGTGGGTTTTCTAGGAATAGCAGATGGAATAGCTGGAGATGAGAAGGAGTCAGATGGGCCAGGGATTGGTGGCTAAGGAGGTCCATGAATCGGTGGGGAGAGTAGACCTTGATGAGCTGCCCTAAGGTCAGTTTGAGGGCCTCCTTTGTCAGAGAAGCAGCTGCCACTAAGGCCCTGAGGCAGGGCTGCCATCCCTGGGCGGTGACATCCAGTTGTTTGGACAGGTAGGCTATAGCCCTATGTGTAGGCCCCACCAGTTGTATTAGGAGGCCGGTGGCCGAGCCGGAGCACTCATCAGTGTAGAGATGGAATGGTTTAGAGAGATCGGGTAGGGCTAAAACTGGCCCGGTGGTAAGGCAGTCCCTTAGTTTAAAGAATGAGTGGCGGATCGAAGTGGGATCAGTTAGGGGACCCTGGGGGGTCTCTTTAGCCACCTGGTACAGAGGATGGGCCAGGATAGAGAAATTTGGAATCCAATATCTGAAGAACCTAACCAATCCAAGAAAAGAGAGTATTTTATCTGCTGTTTGGGGAGGTTGGAGTTCTTGGAGGAGTCGTATGCGGTCCCACGTAAGAGACCTAGAAGTGGGAGTCAGAAGTAGGCCCAGATAGGTAACTGAAGGGGCACACAATTGGGCTTTAGAGGGGGTGACTCGATATCCCTTGGCCCCCAGGAAGTTAAGTAGGACGGAGGTGTTGTCCTGGGAGACCGAGAGGGAGGAGCTACAGAGGAGGAGGTCATCCACATATTGTAGTAGAGTACTGGCCTTAAGGATGCACTGCTGTAAGTCTGTAGTCAAGGCCTGGCCAAAAATTTAGGGGCTGTCCCTGAACCCCTGGGGTAGGACAGTCCAAGTTAGTTGTCCAGAAGCGTGCATGTCAGGATCCTCCCAGGTGAAGGCAAAAAGAAAATAGGAATCAGGGTGCAAGGGGACGGTGAAAAGGGCATCCTTTAGGTCTAGTTCTGTAAAATGAGAGGTGTTTGGGGGAACGCGAGCTAATAGGGTGTAGGGGTTAGGAACGACTGCATGGAGGGGGACCACAGCCTCGTTGATAAGCCTAAGGTCTTGTACCTGTCGATAAGCCCCTGAGGGCTTGCATACTGGGAGGATAGGGGTGTTACAGGGGGAATTGATGGGGATCAGGAGTCCCTGATGTTTAAATCGTTCTATGATAGGTTTCAGGCCCTGGCAGTGGGCTAAGGAAATAAGAAACTGAGCTCTAGAGGGAAACTTGGAGTTATCTTTAAGCTGTACTTTAACCGGGGTAAGGTGGGAAGTGATGATGGGCTCCGAGGTGTCCCACATCCGAGGATCTACAGTGGGTAGGTCATCTGGACAGGGGTTCGAGGGAGTGGAGAGGTGTAGGATGAGACGGGTTGAGGTGGAGGGAGGGGAGGAAAGGGAGAGGCAGATAGTTGCCCTCAGTTTCTGGAGAATGTCCCTCCCCAGTAGAGGGACCAGGCAAAAAGGAATCACTAGGAATGAGTGGGAGAAGGGGAACCCATCCAGGCTACAGGTAAGGGGAAGGGTCACCCTAGGATTGGAGGAGGTCCTATTGATCCCCATAACAGTAATTGGTGAGGTTAGAGTAAGTCCCGAGTAGGAAGGCAGAACAGAGTAGGTAGCCCCGTGTCCAGCAGAAAGGAGATGGACTTACCCTCTACCTGGAGCGTGACCCTGGGTTCGGCCTGGGTGAGAGGGGTGGCTGAGTCTGGGCTTCATTAGTCGTCCCCCAATCCGAGCAGTTGAAAGGCCGGACTTACTGTCTCGGGGGGTCCCCCACGTTGAGGCGCCGAAGATACACTGAGGTTAGGGCAGCCGGATTTCCAGTGACCCATCAAATGGCATTGAGGGCAAGGCCGGGTTGGTGGCTTTGGATTGGGGCATTGGCGAGCCCAATGTCCCTCAGCCCCGCATTTGAAACAGGCCCCCGGGGGGGGTGCAGTTGGTTGCCCCTCTCTGTTGGCTCCCGGAGCCGGCCGGCCGCAGGGCTGCTACCAAGGCTTGTACCTTTTGCTGGAGTCTGGCTTGTTGTTTAAGCTCAGCGCCTCCTCACGGGAATTAAAGACCTTAAATGCCATTTTCACCAAGTCAGAAATGGGGGTCTGAGGGCCCTCCTCAGCCTTCTTTAACTTTCTCCGTATATCTCGTGCTGATTGAGAGATTTATCTGAGTAGCCAGTACCTTGGCCCCTGCAGGAGAGGTGGGGTCCAAGGGAGTGTACTGGGTTGAAGCCTCAGTCGATTGGTTAAGAAACATGGCAGGGTTTTCATCAGGGGCCTGGACAATCTCCCTAATCTTGTTGTAATTAGCAGCCTTATTAGAAGCTGCCCACATGCCGGCTATGAGACATTGGACCATGTGGTCGTGGTGCCGGCGGCCATCTTGGCCATCCTGATAATCCCAACCTGGTTCTACAGCTGGGACCGCCCGGGCTCCAACTGGCATGGCAGCATCAGTGAGCTGGACCTGATCTGCGTGCTCCCAGGCAGCAGCCTGGATGCATTCCCTCTCCTCTGAGGTGAGGGTGGTGGTCTGGACCACATGTAAATCATGCCAGGTAAGGTCATAGGCTTGGGCCAGACATTGGAATTTTTTGATATAGTTATCAGGATTGGCCGAAAAGGAACCCAAATGTTTCTCAATTTGGGAAAGGTCTTGTAGAGAGACAGGCTCATGAACTCGAACAACTCCCTCAACTCAGCAACCTTCCTTAGGGGGCAGACTAAATCAGGGGAGGGTTTTCGAGCACTAGTGCAGGTGGAGATGGGAGGGGAGGCTGGAGCGGACGAGGGCGCCAGTTCAGAAATCCTGAACACAAGGGTCCTTGGCCCATCTGCCTTGGTGTCTGCTGAGGTTATTTAGGTCCATGAAAATCTGATAATTAAATGTGCCTTCCGGAGGCCATTGGGACTGATTGACTAATTGGTACTGTGGCCAAGTGACAGTACAGCAACATCGTTTTCACAGGTCCTGGTCCAGTTCCAGGGTTTTAAGATTGACCAACAGGCCTAAAACACCCCCGGGATAGTCAAATTTGGATTGGGAGGTCCCTACAATTTGTTGCCGGGCAACCGAGGGCTGGAGGAAGGTGTCCCCTCCTCCACCACTGGGTTGTGGAAAAACTGTGTCGACTGCCATAGAGGTTAGGGCATCTCCCAGCCTCTCGGAGTCACAGAGGTCACCTGGTGACCAGCAGGGTCCTCCCTGACACGGCTGCGATTAGGGCAGGGCTTTCTGGAAGGAGGCTTCAGAAGTGGCGTTCAGAAAGGCGGGTCCGGGTCCGGTTAGGGAAAGGAGAGAGCCTCCCCACTGGGGTGGGGGCTCAATCTCCTTCCCTGGTTTCGGCACCAAATGTAAAGTTTTTCCGGCGAGATAAACACAACACCAGGCAAAGTGGGTACAAGGCAAGATTTATTAAAAACACTCTCCAGTGAAGTTTCAGCGCTCAGGAGAAGGGGAGCCAGAAAGTTGCGCCCGGAGGAGGTGGGCACCCTCGGGCGAGGTTCCAGGACTCTGGAAAGCAGAGTGGCGGAAGTTGCGCCCAAGGCAGGGAGAAGGGGGCTTTTAAGGGGCTTCGAGGGGAGTTCAGGGGTCTTTTGGCAAGTTTCCCTTATTTGGATATTTCTCCTGCTCCTCAGGTTCCCATTGGTCCACTGGAGCCCAGGGCGGGGGTCTCGGATTCCCGCTTGTCAGGGTGCCATTGGTCCATGGCAGCCCAGGGCGGGAGGGTTTTCAGATTCCTGCTTGGGTCTTTGTTCTCCTGTCGGAGCTCAGGTTTTGTGGTGGGGACTTTCGCCATCTTAAGTAGCCCTTTCTTTCCGCCAGCCCAACAATAATCTGGGGTGAATCAGTTCAAGCACATACTGAATACCATTTTCTCCCCTTAGCAGGAAAGGTCTGTTCACTTTGAGATTCAGCAAACATGAAATTTAAACTTCCTAATTCCCTGCAGGAAATTAACTTGTGTATAAAGTTAGAGTTGTGGGGCGCCTGGGTGGCTCAGTGGTTAAGCCACTGCCTTCGGCTCAGGTCATGATCTCAGGGTCCTGGGATCGAGCCCCGCATCGGGCTCTCTGCTCAGCAGAGAGCCTGCTTCCTCCTCTCTCTCTGCCTGCCTCTCTGCCTGCTTGTGATCTCTCTCTGTCAAATAAATAAATAAAATCTTAAAAAAAAATAAATAAAGTTAGAGTTGTGAGTTAGGTACTAAAGGTATTGTAAATGGGGCATCTGGGTGGCTTTGTGAATTAAAGCCTCTGCCTTTCGGCTCAGGTCATAATCTCAGTGTCCTGGGATTGAGCCCCACATCAGGCTCTCTGCTTCGCGGGGAGCCTGCTTCCCTCTCTCACTGCCTGCTTCTCTGCCTACTTGTGATCTCTGTCAAATAAATAAATAAAATATTTTTTTAAAAAGTATTGCAAGTAAGAAAGGTTAAGAAATGTTATACTGAGGGGCGCCTGGGTGGCTCAGTGGGTTAAAGCCTCTGCCTTCAGCCCAGGTCATGATCCCAGGGTCCTGAGATTGAGCCCCACATTGGGCTTTCTGCTCAGAAGGGAGCCTGCTTCCTCCCCCTGCTCTCTCTACCTGCCTCTCTGCCTACTTGTGATCTCTGTCAAATTTTAAAAAATTAAAAATAAAAATAAATAAAAAACTTAATAAAAAAAAAGAAATGTTATACTGATCTTTTCTCACTGTCAGGTGATTTTCTTGTTGTTCCAATATGATTTTTCCCATGAAGGAAACACACACCAACTTAATAACATATAGAAATTTATATCTTTAGATTTAATGGCTTTCAGTGTTACTCAAATGTTGTCTGCTAACCCACAGTATAGTTATCGCCTGGCATCAGGTTGGAAATGAAGATTCTCAGGTATTATCCAAAACTCTTGAATCACAATCTGCATTTTGACAAGATTTACCTGCTCAGTAAATTTTGAGAAGCATTGGGTCTCCTGGGTGGCTCAGTTGTTAAGCATCTGCCTTCAGCTCAGGTCATGATCCCAGAGTCCTGGGATTAAGCCCTGCATAGGGCTTCCTGCTCAGTGGGAAGCCTGCTTCTCCCTCTACCACTCTCCCTGCTTGTATTCCCTCTCTTGCTATCTCTCTCTGTCAAATAAATAAAATCTTAAAAACAATTTTTTTTTTTCTTTTTGAGAAGCACTGACAGACTGAGTATCAGCTTGAAGTTAGACAAGTCTGGCACTAGAACAACACTATCCAATAGAACTTTCTGTGAGGATGGAAATGTTCCATATCTGTGCTGCTCAAAACATTAGCTGTTAACCACATGGGGCTACTGAGTGCATGAAAAGTGGCTAGTGCCTGAAGAAGGTCCCCTTGAGTATTCAGCAAAGTATGAGATTAGCACATGTGTGTGAGGAAATTATTCACATTGGGAAAGAAGCATCCAAGAAGATTAAAGAGAATAGTGCTTACCACCAGGAGAGCCAGGAATAGTTCTTGTTCCTATAAATCCAGTGTTCTATACAGTGAAGCAAATGTTAAGTGCTTAGCTAGTGTTACGGTTGGTGCTGGTGTTGAATCCTTAAACTCTTAAGAAAGTTACTATTATTAACCTTCATTTATAGATGAAAACAGGAACAGAGAGGTTCGGGAACTTGCCCAAGATCACACAGCCAATAAGGAGTACAACTGAATCTCTAATTTGTTCTATTTGACTTCAAAACTCATATTTTCAACCATAATGCTGACCCATTTCCAATAGATTATTTTTTTCTCCTCTGCCCTTCAGTACTGAGCTTGCTCCAAAACTGGATTTCAGTAGAAGTTGATTCCTCAAAAGGATTTGTGGTTGACAAGACAGATTGTCCTTCCATAAACCATTTTTGGAAAATGTCAGTGCTCCCTAGGAAGCATTTCCCATTTTCCCCTGCACTGATGCTAGCATGATTTCTTAAATGCTGGTAATATGTGGGAAGGTAATTGGAGCCTTGCCCTCTCTGCTAGGAACTAAAAGTATAAGACAATGAATTGGTGATCTGAGCCACTGTCTGGCCTTCCTTGCATTACTTTGTTAATCATGGCACTGCTCTCTGCCCTGGGTTTAATGAGTTTATTTATTTATTTTTTAAAGATTTTATTTATTTGACAGAGAGAAATCACAAGTAGGCAGAGAGGCAGGCAGAGAGAGAGAGAGAGAGAGAGAGGAGGAAGCAGGTTCCCTGCTGAGCAGAGAGGACCAAGGACCCTGGGATCATGACCTGAGCTGAAGGTAGAGGCTTTAGCCCATTGAGCCACCCAGGCGCCCCTAATGAGTTTATTTTTAATGTCCCCATATAAAATCATTTTCCCCATTCACAAACTGAAATGCTCCATGATTTGCAACTCTTCTTTGCCTTCCTACCCCGACTGAGCATTTGATTGCCTTTTTTCATGTCATCCTCTAACCTCTAGGCATCTTGCCATGCCAGTCACCTCAGGGGTTCTGTATCTTCTCCAAGGCCAAGTAGAAAGTCTTTTTTTGGTTTATGTAAACCATGAGTCAGTTTTAGATCTTTTAACCACTGAAACCCAAATAGAATCACCTCAATCCAAGAAAATTCACGTTTCTTTCCACGATTTCTGTCTCTTCATCTTTTGCATGAATACTCCTACTTCTTGGCTCGGATTTTAGTGGGTAGTGCCTTCGCAGGTATGAGTCTGCTTCTTTGTAAGTTCTATAAACATTTAAGAGCCTCCCTAGAATTTGGCCTTGAAATTAGCTGCCTTAAAGCTAATTTTGGGAAGATTTATATTGCATTAGTGCAAGTGACTTCAAATTGAACATTAGATATTCCTTTTTTGAAATGCCTTGTAGCTATTCCCACATTACTGGCCTTTTACCCTACATGGTCTCCAACTGTGCATCATATCTTTTCTCCTCTTACACTCTCTGTTTAGATGTTAAAATTTATTTCTTTCTTTGCTTTAGGAAGACCACTCTAGCCACTTTTTAAAACATTTACCATGGTACCTGCTGACATTCACACTCTTTGGTCTGTCAATAAGTAGTAATCTAAATATTGCTCAAAAAATTACAGTAACCTCCCTAAGAGGAATTCTGGTGCCAGTTGTTAAGATAACACATTTTTCACTTCCACTGACCTAATTTTAGCTAACATTTCCGGCCTCGTCTCCCCACTAGTGCACGTGCTATTTCTGTTATCAACATACTATGTTTTTCCTCATTTCCATATTTTAAAAAGATGTCACTACTTCTTTTGCCTGGAACTCCTTTCCATCCTCCCATAAAAGGAAATATATGTTTTAAAGGGAAAGTCTTGCCTCTATACAATTTAAAAATTTTTTTTAAATCAAAGATTTTATTTAACTCATTAATTAATGTGGGAAAAAGTAAGATGCTACAATAGGTTCAAAGGACAGTCCAGAGAGCAGAAACATGTACAGGCCATACAGGCCATCAGGAGCATGAAGACAAATTTTCTTCAGAAATACAAAACTGGTTTATTCCACATTGGGGGAGGAAAATCAATTGAAGCTTCATCAGGAAAAAATGCATTTGTACACCTCTGGACAAAATTAATTTGCACTGCTCTAAGTTGTCTACAAATTACAGAGCTATAAGTAGCTCAATGTCCATGAAGGGCACAAAGACGCCATAAAACCAGGTATCTTTGGAGGATGTGCTAGACACCACTTGGTTTTCATTAAAGACATCCAGTAAGATTTTTCATGCATTTCCAAGGAATTCACAATTTTCCCTTTTATTCTTTTATTTCCTCTACCATCTTCTGCTCCTTTCTTCCTCTCTTTCTTCCTATTTCTAATTCTCAGTGGTTGACTCATTTATTTCTAGATAGTCTCAATCTGTGTACTTAATCTACAGTTTGTGCAGAATCTGCATCATTAGCTTGCCAAACAGTGTTTTTTTTTTTTCTTATTTCTTTCATTCTTTCTCCTTTTGAACAGAATTGGGAAACCATTGTGTGCTTAGGTTTCTGGTTACTCTAATGTTGCATTCAGTTGGGTTTGGAGGCTTGAATTAACTTGAATGAGCTGTACGTTTTCTTAATACATTTTTCCTAAGTCTAAGTATCTTAGACTTCAATTTCTTCTGTATGATGTTGGAAGGTTGAATATAGTACAAATATTATTCTCTTTAACAAAGAAGCAAAAGGGACCTTGAGGAATTCCATATTTGCTGTCATTTGTTGCATTTTTATGCATACATATTCTATAAATAGTGGTCCTCTGCTTTATATATTTCTTTACTTGCTCTAAGAATAAGGCTTTGCTGCCTGCAACATTTATCATAATTCTCAGAATATTAAAGGAGTTAGTTTCTGGCATTTGGTTCACAGGCTAATACAACTCTTCAGCATTTATCTTTTGTCATTTCTATATTTATGTCTTAAATGTGAACTGTTTGCAGAGCTGTAGTGCTCTGATTTCTTTATGTTCTTCTTCACTTTCTTCCTTCTTGGGATGATACATAATAATACTGTTAGAACTGTATTGTAATAGTCAATACTTTATAAAGGTAAATTGTATTAAGGCTCCTGATAATTCATGCTATGTAATTCTTACTGGAATATACGTTAACAAGTGACTTAATTAGGAGGCCACAGAAGGGGCCTATTGATGCTGAGACAGTATTAATTTCAGAAAAGGATGGCCAATGATTAAACCAAATGGCATTTGAAGGATGGAGGTAAGTAGGATCTCATGTTGGTGTAGAGAGAAATCTTGTGATAACAAGATCATGTATAATGTAAACAAACTAAAGCTATCCAAACAGTGTCACAGTGATTCTTCAGTGACTTAAAAGTACAAATAAGGGTTATTATTCCACTGGATTTTCAATTCTGAATCTTGCCCAATGTTAAGAACAGAGAGGAAAAAATATTTTTTAAGATTTTATTTATTTATTTGACAGAGAGAGAGAGAGATCACAAGTAGGCAGAGAGGCAGGAAGAGAGAGAGGGAGAAGCAGGCTCCCTGCTGAGCAGAGATCCTTACACGGGGCTTGATCCCAGGACCCTGAGATGGTGATCCGAGCCAAAGGCAGAGGCCCAACCCACTGAGCCACCCAGGCACCCCAACAGAGAGGAAAATCTTATGTTGTTCTCCTAGATGCTCTGGGTACAGTTGGACAATCTTTGGTGTGGTCGAGACTATAAAAACTGCTGCTCACAAAACTGTGGGGATTGAGGATCTCTGGCCTGGGTTGGAGAGGAAGGCTCTGCCTGCCACAGGCACTGTAGTAGGTAAAAAGCCAGGCTGTGGCAGGTGGGGCCAACTTTAATTGTGTTGTCATGCAATGGGCACCTTCATGGTCTCTGTCTATGGCTTCTCTTAAGAGACCTCTGCTATTTGTATGTCTTCTTTTTTTATTGTTCTTTGGAGAAATGTCTGTTCATGTTTTCTGCCCATTTCTTGGTGATTTTTTTTTTTTTTTGAGTGTTGGTTTTGCTATGTTCTTTATAGATTTTGGATACTAGCCCTTTATCTGATAAAGCATTTGCAAATATCTTCTATTTCATATGTTGCCTTTTAGTTTTGTTGACTGTTTCCTTTGCTGTGCAAAAGCTTTTGATCTTGATGAAGTTCCAATAGTTCATCTTTGCTTTTGCTTCTCTTGCCTTTAGAGACATGTCTAGCAAGATGTTGCTGCAGCCGAAGTCAAAAAGGTTGCTGCCTGCATTCTTCTCTAAGATTTTGATGGATTCCTTTCTCACATTTATGTCTTTCATCCATTTTGAGTTTATTTTTCTGTATGGTGTAAGAAACAGGCCCACTGTCATTCTTTTGCATGTGGCTGTCCGATTTTCCCAACACCATTTGTGGAAGAGATTTTTTTTTCCATTGGATTTTCTTTCCTGCTTTGTCAAAGATTGACTATAGGGTCCCTATTCTTGGTTTTTTATTCTGTTCCATTGATCGATGTGTCCGTTTTTGTGCCAGTACAATACTGTCTTGATTATTGCAGTTTTGTAATACAGCTTAAGTCTGGAATTAGGATGCTTCTGGCTTTGGTTTTCTTTTTCAACATTACTTTGGCTATTTGGACCTTTTCTGGTTTCATACAAATTTTAGGATTGTTTGTTCCATCTCTATGAAAAATTCTGGTGGTATTTTGATACAGATTGCGTTGAATGTGTAGATTGTTTTGCATAGACATTTTAACAATATTTGTTCTTCCAATCAGACATTTCTTCAAAGAAGACATACAAATGGCCAACAGGCACATGAAAACATGCTCAACGTCACTTGGCATCAGGGAAATACAGATCAAATCATGATGAAATACCACCTCACACCAGTCAGAATGCCTAAAATCAACAACTCAGGAAACAGCAGATGTTGGTGAGAATGCAGAGAAAGGGGAACCCTCTTACACTGTTGGTGGGAATGCAAACTGGTGCAGCCAATCTGGAGGTTCCTCAAAAAGCTAAAAATAGAGCTACCCTATGACCCAGCAATTGCACTACTATGTAATTATCCAAAGGCTACAAGCATAGTAATTTGAAGGGGCACATGCACCACAATGTTTACAGCAGCAATGTCCACAACAGCCAAATTTTGGAAAGAGCCCAGATGTCCATTGGCAGATGAATGGATAAAGAAAATATGGGGGAATATTGTTGAGTAATATTGAGTAATATTGTTGAGTAATATTCCATTTGTGTGTGTGTATATATGTTCGTGTATATATATATATATATATATATATATATACACAAACATATATACACACACACAAATGGAATATTACTCAACAATAAAAAAGAATGGAATCTTGCCATTTGCAACATGAATGGACTAGAGGGTATTATGCTAAGTGAAGTAAGTTAGAGAGAGACAAATGCTGTATGATTTTACTCATATGTGAAAGTTAAGAAACAAAACAGAAGAACATAGGGGAGAGGAAAGAAAAATAAAATATGAAAATTGAGAGGGAAGCCAACCATAAGAGACCATGAACTCTAGTAAATAAATAGGGTTGCTGGAGGAGAGATGAGTCAGGGGAAGGATAATTGGGTGATAGGTATTAAGGAGGGCATTTGGTATAATGAGCCCTGGATGAATGACTAAATTCTACCACTGAAACTAATAAAAAGATAAAATATAGGAAAAATAAATACACCACCAGCACAGATGGGGATGATTAAAAAAAGAAAGACAGACCTCTCTTATAGCTTCCTGGAAAGATTAGTGGGGAAGGGGAGGTTTTAGCTTCAAAGAGAAACCCCTAGAATTCCTGGTTTTTCTTCTTTCTCTTCTTGTGCAGTGTCTCTCCCAACTCAATCCTCTGAGCTACAGGCAGTTTAGCTGTATTAACCAGTTTTAGACAGTGAAAGGGAATGGCAGGACATAAAGTGTATAACCTAAAACAAACAAGCAAACAATGGTGTGCCAGACATTGTTCTCATTGGTTTAATTATTACTTTGTTTACTCCTCAGCACAACTAAGTAAGGCAGATAATATATGACATTTTATAGATATGTGGATTATATAAAATTACACACATGTTGTTCTATATAATTCAGTTATTTTGCCTTGCAAAGCAGTAATGCATTAAAAATAAGGCTCTTCTTATTTTACATGACAGCTAATCCCAAACTTTGGTGGGTTTAGGGGGATGTGAGGGAGGGGAGACCTTGTCTCTGATTAATAGAGTTAATTCCTGCCCTCTAGTCTGAAGTGTCCCCCGACCCCACCCCTTTCTCTTTTAATTTCTGAGGGAATAAATGCCATGTGTGAGGGTCAGCGATGTCCTTCTGCTGCAGGCCATACCTAGAAATATTGATTTGGCATTTGATACCATGACTTAAATCACACTGAATCTTCCAACTTCCTATAATGCATGCTAAACATCTTGGTCTCCTTCTATATCTGTGGATCTACTCATGATTTTCGCCAGCAATATGGCAATGGTAACTGGTCTTTAGATGGCTGTGTGTCTTATATTTGATGAAAATATTTGGCTAATAGTGATAATAGGACTCTTTCAAAATAGTTTTATTTGGGCGGGGGGAGCATGGTGCCTGGGTGGTTCAGTCAGTTGAGTGTCTAACTCTTGATCTCAGCTCAGGTCTTAATCTCCAGGTCTTGAGTTCAAGCCCTGCATTGAGCCTACTCAAGCCCTGCATGGAGCCTAATTAAAATAAATAAATAAATAAATAATAGTTTTGGGGTTATTTGAAACTGCATACAGTAGAGTAATGAGGCCCAACTATGTTTTCCATGATAGCTAAGGATGTTTACTGTACCCCAAAGATTGTCTAAAGCTACCAGTGTTCCTTTAAGAATAATAATGGCTAACAGTTATGTGGTGCACTGTGCTAGGCCCTGTTCTAATTGCTGTATGTATATTACCAAATTTTAATCCTTATAGTTTGCATAACTTATACAAGCAAAATTAGTTTGACTTGTTTCCTTCAGTCTATCACTTTCTTCTAATTCCAAGTCTCATGTGGATACAGTAAGTAGTGAGACTTAATGTCACATGCTTACAGTTGATTGCAAGGGAGGCTGTCAAGGCAGGCCCAGGTCTCTGCCTTAGGAGTTTAGACTCATTGTGAAGAAAGTGAACATGATATGGAATTGTGTTTAAAAGATTCTAGGACACCATAAATATAAATAATGCCAGTATAGAGACAGAGTAGGAAAATCAGGAATGTGGCATCACAGAAGCCAAGGGGAAATGTATGTTTCAAATGCCACCAAGAGGTCCGGTACTGTGAAGAGTGAAAAATATTCATTGGCTCTAGTGATATGGAGGTCACCAATGGCCTTAGTGAGAACCATTTCAGTAGAGGGTTGGGAGGGGAAAGAGATGGATTGGACTGAGGAGAAAATATTTGAGGCGATGAAAATAGTAAGTTTAGGCAATTCTTTAAAGATCAACAGTGAAGAAGAGGAGAAATACAGGATAGCAGTTGATAGAGTGGGAAGTTGGATCAGGGATTTTTTTTTAAATTCTAAGGTGAAGGATTCAATAGAGAGAAGATGATGAAGGATAGAAAAGGTATAATCAGTAGCGTAAGCTTCTGAGGAGTCTGGGGATGGTATTCAGGGCACACTACTATGAGAGAATAGTAGCAATTGAGATGAGAGAATAGTAGCAATTGTAAACAGGTCATTGTGATAGAAAGTCAAAGAAGGGGCGCCTGGGTGGCTCAGTGGGTTAAGCCGCTGCCTTTGGCTCAGGTCATGATCTCAGGGTCTTGGGATCGAGTCCCGCATCGGGCTCTCTGCTCTGCAGGGAGCCTGCTTTCTCCTGTCCCTCTCTCTGCCTGCCTGTCTGCCTGCTTGTGATCTCTGTCTGTCAAATAAATAAATAAAATCTTTTAAAAAAAAAGTTCTTTAATTGACATAAAATTGAAACTGGGAGAATGAGGGTGTGTTGGTTGAAGAAAGGTTTTAGCTGGTAAAGCGTAGCAAGCAAGCTGACTCAAGAAGTATACCATGACTGCCAGGGAGTGCTGAAAGCTCTGGTCAGGGAGGAAATCTTTCAGGTATAGGTAGCAATGCCTCTCTGGCCTATTTCACAATTTCCTTAAGCATGGTTTAGCTGCCAAGATGCAGACACAAAGAGAACAGATAGTGTATTTATCCAGGATTGGGTTTATGAAACAATAAAGGGTAAAGGGGCAAGGGAGTCTTAAGATGTTGGTGAGAGAGTTACTGACAAACAACGACAATCTAAACTGAATGACGTGGGAAGTAAACATCATGGTGGTAACGATGGTAGTGTTAACTAATAGGGACTTCAGTGACCTGAATGTCCCAAAATCACAGAAGGATGTTTGAGGTGGACAATGATTGAATAATCAAACTGAAAAGATAGAAGTTTTGGGTTAAAAGTAGATGTGGTAAGCAGCCTCTAAGACAATTCACAATAACCTCTGCATCCACTCTTGTGCTTTCTCACTTCCTCACTCTGAGGGTCTGCCGTGTTGTCAGCTTCCCCAGGGAGAGGCCCACCCAGCAAGGACTCAAGGATGCTTCTGGCCCACGGTTAGGAATTATATCTTGCCCAAAACCATGTGAGGGAGCTTAGGGGCAGATCCTCTGCTATTTAATCCATCAGATGATGGGGTGCCTGGGTGGCTCAGTGGGTTAAAGCCTCTGTCTTTGGCTCAGGTCATGATCCCAGGTCCTGGGATCGAGCCCCTGCATTGGGCTCTCTGCTCAGCAGGGTGCCTGCTTCCCTTCCTCTCTCTCTGCCTACTTGTGATCTCTATCTGTCAAATAAGTAAATAAAATCTTTAAAAAAAATTATTAAACCATCAGATGAAACTGCAGTCCCAGTCAATAGTTTGATTTAAGTCTCATGAGAAACGTAGTACGAAAGGCACCCAGCTAATCTCCCTAGATTCCTGGCCCACATAAACTGTGAGATAATAAATATTGGTTGTTTTAAGCTACTAAATTGTAAGGTAATTTGTTATGCAGTAGTAAGTAACTAGGCAGGATTTTCACAGTACTAATTAGATGTGAAGATCTTTTGTTTAAAGGAAAAATGAGATCTTTTTCATAAAGGTCATGTTAGAATTGGGTTAGAGTAACTTTTTATGGGTTCCAATACCAGTGATACTGAAGTAGTCAACTGGAAAAGAAAATGCCAAAGGATCTTCTGAGAAGGCGGAAAACAGCTGAAATATCCCCTTAACTTAACAGCACCCATCTCCAAGATCTCATGTTGGAAAATAATGCTGACAGTTCAGATATTTCCTATAATGATTATACCTGCTCTGGATCTTTCTCTTTTAGCTGCAAAATGAAATAAAAGTGAGTAAAAAAATCTATGCTTTAACATGCAAAATAAAGTGTGTATTATTTTTTTTTTGCCAACCTACTTAATCAGAATTTAGCTCCTTAAGGAATATTTGCCTTCTTCACTACTGTATCCCCAGAACCTAGAGTAATTCATGTACCTGTTTAAGTTTTTGTTCCTCTAGACTGTTCACAGAGTAAAGTCTAAACTCTTCAACATGACAACAAAACTTTTATTGACATGGCCTTTGGTTTTCCATTCTCCCACCCCTAGTTTTCTTGGATGACCACAGTGTAAAATGCCACAGTGTCTCATTGCTTTGTTTTCAGTTCTGTCTTTGCTTTTGGTCCCTGAACATTTATTTATATTTGAATTGATAGCTACTCACTTAAAAGGATATATATAAAATTATTTGTTTTATCCAGTGTTTTTTTTTATATATGTAGTAGGAGGGTTTTTAAATTTCTAATTTGAAATACTGCCCAAATCCAAAGTCTTACTATATCCATTTTCATCTCTTTCCATATTAAACATTTCTGTGTAATCATCCTCCAAGTGAGATTCTTTTAAACCAGCAAAAGAGGGATTTTGTTTTGTTTTGTATGATCTAAAAGTTTGTTTTAATAAGCAAATTTAATCAATTTATATTTATTGTGATTACTGATATATTTGGTTATATTTCTGCCACCTTTAATGTATTTTATGTCTACTGTATTTATTCTTTACACCCTTTTTTCCTCTTTTTTTTATTTTTTAAAGATTTTATTTATTTATTTGACAGAGAGAAATCACAATAGATGGAGAGGCAGGCAGAGAGAGAGGGAAGCAGGCTCCCTGCTGAGCAGAGAGCCCGATGCGGGACTCGATCCCAGGACCCTGAGATCATGACCTGAGCCGAAGGCAGCGGCTTAACCCACTGAGCCACCCAGGCGCCCCCTTTTTTCCTCTTTTAATGGCATATTTTAATTTGATTATATTTTCTTTATCCCCATTCCCATTTCCATTTGCTGATTTGAAAGTTGTAAATTTTTCTAACAAAGTCTAAAATTTAACAGATTTTTGCTATGTCTAAATTAGAACTTTAGAATATTTCAATTTCCAATACTCATTTCACTGTTTTCAAGTATTTCAGTGCCACCATGTTGTTAGGATTCTTCCAATTTACCTGTTATTGTCCTCAATATTTTTAGGAATCAATATTTATTGAACTTTAGTAATACTTTTTTTTATTTTTACCAGTTTCTCTGTTTAGCATTGTATCTTGTGCTCCACTCTCTCTTCAGCTCATTTTCTTTTCTGCCATAGTATAATTTTAATCATTTCTTTCAGCAAATGTCTAGCAGTTTTATCCTTTCTGTATTTGAAAATGCCTTATTTTATCCTCCTTTAAAGTTAATAGTTCAGGTGGATATGAAAATAATTCAAATATATGGAAGAGTAGAAAGACTTTTACAGTAAACACCTATATCCTAACCACCTGGATTCTATATTTGTTAACACCGTGCTGTGTTTGTTTTATCCTATATCTGTTTATTTATTTCTCCATTATTTTTTGATGCATTTAAAAAAGTTGTAAACATCCATGTACTTCACTCTTAAATGCTTAGATGGAATATGATTAGCTATTGTTCAATATGTGTTTAGAATTCCTTTTCTGAAATAAAATATACACAATGTATAAAACTCAAATGTATCATATTGTGAGTTGTGACAAATACATGTACCTTAATAACCTATACTCTCATTAAGATATAGAATGGTGCCATTCTTTCTAGAAAGTTCCATCATACCCCTTCCCAGGTAATCTCCAGAAACCCTCTTAAGAGGAAAACATCGTTCTGATTTCTTTTCACCATTCACCCACAAGACTGGGGAGAATTTCCATTTGATCTATGATACCACGGCTTGCTTTGCTCTTCATCAGATTACACCTGAGGAGGTTAAGTATAAGTTGTACAAAGTGAGTGAGATCTTCTTCTTGTTGTTGTCTTTTTTTAAAAGATTTTATTTGGGACGCCTGGGTGGCTCAGTTGGTTAAGCGGCTGCCTTCGGCTCAGGTCATGATCCCAGGGTCCTGGGATCGAGTCCCACATCGGGCTCCTTGCTTGGCAGGGAGCCTGCTTCTCCCTCTGCCTCTGCCTGCCTCTTTGTCTGCCTGTGCTCGCTCGCTTTCTCTCTCTCTGTCTCTGACAAATAAATAAATAAAATCTTAAAAAAATAAAATAAAAGATTTTATTTATTTATTTGACAGAGAGAGAGCACAAGTAGGGGGAGCAGCAAGTAGATTTAAAAATTTTTTTTAAATTTTAAATTTTAATTATTTGACAGGGAGATGGAGAGCACAAGTAGGGGGAGCAGCAGGTAGAGGGAGAGGGAGAAACAAGCTCCCCACTGAGTAAGGAGCCCAATGCAGGGTTTGATCCCAGAACCCTGGGATCATGATCTGAGCCAAAGGCAGACACTTAACCAACTGAGCCACTCAGGCTCCCCACAAAGTGAGAAAGACCTTTGTGGGAAGAAAAGGAATCCCCCATCTGGTGATCCATGATGCCCACACCATCTGCTATCCTGATCCCCTCATCAAAGTGAATGACACAATTTAATTTTTTTTAATTTTTTTTTTTAAAGATTTTATTTATCAGAGAGAGAGAGGGGGAGAGAGCAAGCACAGGCAGACAGAATGGCAGGCAGAGGCAGAGGGAGAAGCAGGCTCCCTACTGAGCAAGGAGCCCGATGTGGGACTCGATCCCAGGACGCTGGGATCATGACCTGAGCCGAAGGCAGCTGCTTAACCAACTGAGCCACCCAGGCGGAATGACACAATTTAGATTGATTTGGAGACTGGAAAGATTACCATTTTCACCATCTCTGACACTGGTAATCTGTGCATGGTGACCTGAGATGCTAATCTGGAAAGAACTGGTGTGATCACCAGTTGAGAGAGTTACCTTTGTTCTCTTGATGTGGTTCATGTGAAAGATGCCAATGTCAAGAGCTTTGCCACCTGGCTCTCCAATATTTTGTTATTGGAAAACTCAAAAAGCCATGGATTTCTCTTCCCCATGGAAAGGGTATCCACCTCACCACTGTTGAAGAGAGAGATAAGAGACTGGTGGCCAGAGCAGTGGGTGATGTGATTGGAAGTCCTTAACTAAAGACAATACAGCATGATAACAACAAGAACAACAACAAAAACCTGCTAGGCTATTTTCCAAAGTGGCTTTTATTATTTTACATTTCCACAACAACGTATGATGGCTCTACATCCTTGCCAACACGTTGTGCTGTCAGTCTTTTTGATTTTAACCATTCCATTGGGTATATATGGGAATTCGTCATGTATTCCACTGTTTCTGACTCTCTTGTTCATGTTGAGATCTCTAATGGCAGTGTCATTTTCATTTCTTTGTAGCTAATGTATTTTTTCCTACAATAGTTTTTAAGATTATCTTTTCCTTTTATGTCCTGAAGTTTCACTGCAATATGTCTGATTTGTTTGTTTCCCCTTATGCCACTTTTTAAGTTTGAGAATTTAATTTTGGAAAACTCAATTTGGTGTAATTTGTAATTATGTCTGTATGCTCACTTTTGGGGAGAATTTTTATCATTTGGACCTTGAGGTATTCTGTTTAGTACAGGTTTTCCTTTGGGGGTAGTTTCTTTTTGGTTTCTGATAGGGCTATGTGAGATTTCTATATAAATTTCTTGGCACAGGGAGGCCTGGGTGGCTCAGTTGGTTAAGCCTCTGCCTTCAGCTCAGGTCATGATCCCGGGGTCCTGGGATCGAATTCCGCATCAGGCTCTTTGTCCAGCAGGGAGCCTGCTTCTCTCTCTGCCTCTGCCTGCCACTCTGCCTGCTTGTGTTCTCTCTCTGACAAATAAATAAATAAAATCTTAAAAAACAAATTTCTTGGCACAGAGTTGTCACACTGTGAGGGCATCTGGGAAAATCCCACTCCAAATATGTGGGATGTTTTGTCTAGGGGTTCTGATTCCTGAAAATCAACTGTTTCTACCCATGTTCTGGGCAAGCTGAGAGCTAGGGATGGTAGGTCCCAATTTTCCAAGCTCCTGATTTCACCAGAATTCCAGTTCCAGTTTCCCCACTATGCACAGAGCCTGTATCCTCAGTTTATACCATCACACAAATACTTAAAGTGCAGTCTGTAAGGTGCCTTTATTTTTAGGTTATAAGCCTCCCCATCCCCCTTAGATTCCCAATAATTGCTGTGGATTCCTTCCTATTTTTGACATGTGAAATTTCCCCCTTTTTGCTTTTGATCTTGGCAATATATTAAACATACATTTAAAAACATTTTTTCCAGGGCACCTGGGTGGCTCAGCGGGTTATGCTTCTACCTTCGGCTCAGGTCATGATCTCAGGGTCCTGGGATCAAGCCCCATGCAGGGCTTTCTGCATGGTGGGGAGCCTGCTTCCCCCTCTCTCTCTCTGCCTGCCTCTCTGCCTACTTGTGATTTCTGTCAAATAAATAAAAAAATTTGTTTTTCCTGTCCTTTCTATGTTTATTGTAGAAAGGCAGTACTCACCTCTCCTTAGCTCAATCTGCCATCTTGATTGTTAGTTTCTAGTTACCCTTTAAAGTCATTGTAACTTGGCTTCTTCCCCAGTATTCCATTGAAAATGTATCTACTAAGGTCTCAAATCACCAGTGAATCATTAGATCCAGTGGACATCTTCCAGTGTTTACAGCATATAGCATATGATGGTGTTCTTCATTTCTCCCACTTCAAAGAATTTTTCTCTCTCTGGGCTTCTAGAAAACTGCTTCTCAGAGTTGTCCCTACTTCCAAACTGCTCCTTCCCAGCCTCCTCTGAAGTCTGTAAATTGTTGATTTCCAATCTCTGGCTCTACCCAGATGTGTCTTTTGGGCTCTACACCCGTGTGTATCCCCTGCCTACTCAATATTTCTTTGCTATGTCCCACAAACACCTCAACTTTTTCAAAACTGAATAAAATCTTCCCTAAATCTATTTAAAGAAATGAAGAAGAGTAGAGTGTTATTTCTATTGATCATGGTCTTCAAAGGAAAAAGTTTATATGAATGTGGAAGAGTAGTGATTTGGAGATGGTAGTGAGGGGTTAGATGAATTCTCATTGCAGCTTCTGGCTTCTAGGAACACAGGTCATACCAGATGAATAACCTCCAAAGGAGGGGGATCGGTGGGATTTCAAGACCTTAGAGGAAGATCAAGTGTCAGTTAAGAGGAGTTGGGAAAGTCTTCAGGGATGAGATCAAGCTGAACTATAATTGATTGACAGAGAAAGAAAGATTTAGGGTGTGTAACTGAGAGAGGAAGGTAGCTAAAAGGAGAGAAATTGTAAAGAAGCAAAGCATTCACCAAGTATTTGTTGAGTTTCTTGAGCGTAAGTGCCAATCATTAGCATCTTTCCATCCTCAGAATCTCTCTCAGTGACTGGAATATACTAGTCTCTGAGCAAATGTCATAATAAAATGAGACTGTTGTAAATGGCTTTTAATTATTTTCCATGAGGGGGAGTGCAGTAACAGATCCTGTTTTCTGATGGTAATAGGAAATGAGAAAGAAGGATATTAAGTTTGGACATTAGAAGGACATAACTCAATTCTACAGACATTTATAAATGCCTATTGAGTTAGCCACAGTTGAGTGCAACACCCACATCTGTGCATCCTTTTCCCTGGTCACACAGATTATGGAGTATGATTCTCATTGTGGCAGATTCTCTCCCTTCTCCCAGCCCTCCAGGGGTGAGGCGAAGTATCTATAATAAAGAACAGGTCCTTCCAGTGGATATGGCCTTCACAACCCTCTTCCTATAAGTTTATTAGAAAACAATTTTTGTTAACAGAAATTAAATGTAACAAATAACACATCAGTCATTGGGTTATAGGAGCTGAAATTTCTCTTGCTGCAAATTCCCCCTGTTTTAAATATTTAATCATGGTGGCAGAGCAGGTGAGGTTACCTTCACGTTCAATTTCTCCTAATGGTGCTAATTTTTTGGTAATGATAAGGCATTACCAGAGATTCCAGGACTCATAGGTGACTCTTTCATGTCTGAGGGGTCTGTAGGGGCCTACTTAGCCAGAGCGACTGCATCTCAGTTAAACAGCCATTTTGTTGTTTATGCAGTAAAACTTAAACTGACCCTCCCCCCATCCCCCGCCACAGCCAGGGGAACTTACTTAAAAGCAAGTCTGGGAAACCAGTAAAATATTGTCAACCAGTCCCTGATAACAGAGCCCAAATACAAGGACGGGTTAGGTCAGGTGGAGATAACAGAGCCCAGAATGCAGGGACGAGTCAGGCCAGATGGAGACATCCAATCAGTAAAGCACACATATTATCTCCCTAACCACCAAAGAATGTAAACCCCGTCTTTTGGCGCTAAACTTGGCGCCAATTCTGACCAGAGTGATAGGCTAGTTCAAACAGCCACTATAGGGTAAATTGTAATTTAATTGGCCACCCATGTGTGATCTAGCATGACTATGCAACTTTCTCTGTGTATTACAATGTCATTGGTCAGGCTCAACCACATGGCCTTTACTCAATAAAAGCTCGTCTGTGAGGCTGGGGGTTGTCGCTTTCTCCATAAGAGACGGCCCTGGCCGGTCGGTTTGATTCGCGGTGCAGGCGCGAAATAAAGCTTTGCTTGACCTCTGCTTTATATCAGTCTCCCTCCTTTGATCACAGTCCCCATCAGGGTCCTTGGCTTTCTGAAAGGTGTCACCTATACCTGACGGTCTTAATAAAAGAAAAAAAAAGTAATTTCTCTCTTTGCATTTTGTCATTTCCACCGTCCCCACCCCCCATACATGGCATTGTCTTCCTCTGCATTTGATAGAGGTTTTTTTTGTTGCTGTCGGGCATAGAGATTTTTCTGGTAACCTCTGGACTCCTTTCCCAGCCAGTCTGCACACTTTGATGGCCATGCTCTCTCTGTTGTAGTATCCATCACTATCCAGCCCCTGGTGAACTCACTAATTACATCATGGCTTAATTACGTTGGTCAGAACAAAGACTGGCAAAGTTCACCTTTGTTTCAAGGAGCTCTCCATCTATTGTGTGATATGATATAATGATAATATGATATAATTGAGGGATAAACTAAATGCTGGAAAGTACAGGAGGAGAACCGCTGAGAAGGGTAGGTGAGAGGCATTGGAGTCAAAGTTTACAAGGTTTCATTTCAGACTCTATTCTTGGTAGAAGTTCTAGACAGTGGTACCCAACTTTCTGCAAGGAGGGATAGAGGCAACTTAATTTGAATTCTGGTCACAGTTATTTAAAATTGTCCCTTTATTTTTTTTTTTTAAGATTTTATTTATTCATTTGACAGAGAGAGATCACAAGTAGGCAGAGAGGCAGGCAGAGAGAGAGGAGGAAGCAGGCTCCCCGCTGAGCAGAGAGCCCAATGCGGGGCTCGATCCCAGGACCCTGAGATCATGACAGCGGCTTAACCTGAGCTGAAGGCAGCGGCTTAACCCACTGAGCCACCCAGGCGCCCCTAAAATTGTCCGTTTAAATGAGAAGTGGCTTTGCCTGTTATATAAAAATACTGGAACTCTCAACTGCTTTGCCAAGGCACATCGGTAGAGTGTGAATCCTTTACAAATGTGTTACCAGATTTTGACAAATTTGTAAGAAGAAAGCTTGCTCCAGCTGAGATTCTTACATTCAGTAATAGATCTCAGAATTTGAAGCTGAGCAGATCCTGGAACTGAATGTAGAGTAGGGAACAGAAGGTGTCAAGTAAGAGGTAAGAAGTAGAGTGTATTGTCAAACCTGCTCCTGAAAAGATGGTGTGTTTACTGAGCACATGCAACCTTGGCCTGTGAATTATCAAAGAGAACATGGATGGGACAGAACACAACTCTCTTCCCACAGTCTGATAGTGCTGAGCGTGGGGCAAGAGAATGCTTTGCTTTCTCTTTGAGACATGCTTTCATAGACACTGTGTGACATGGTCACACTGAGTAGTAATGGTGGTTAAAGATTGCTGACTTTTTAGTGTTCTTTTAGGTCTTTAATCTCTCCAAGTGTGCCACTAAAATTTATAGTATTTAAGACGGTGCTCCTCCCCTTACAATGTAGTGCATGATGAGAATCACAGTAGTACTACATTTAAAATTAAAATGGGAGAGATCTTCTTGTTCTTTCTTCTTATCAGGTAAAAGTCTTTAACATCTCTCACCTCAAATGAGTATCATCTGTTTCTTTTTTATCTGAGCCACAGAACATGAAAGCTCATTAAAATCTGAGAAGTTTTATTAACTCTGACAGTTCTCCCCCATTCTCTTCTTTATCTTCTTTGCACAAGCAGGATTATGAGGTTGCTTGACGGGTTTTTAATATTGTCATGAAAAATCTCCCTTTGGGCATGTTTGTGCCGTAGATAACATAACCTTAAGAACCTTATTCAAATGAACTTATTCAAATGAAGTGGGCAGTCACCACCGAGCCAGCTCAGCACCAAATACATTTCAGATAAGCTCTTGCCAATCACCGTGTTACCTCATTTGTAATGGAACAAAGGCCCACTAGACGGAGCTAGGGCTTAAGAAATTGCAGCTCTAAGCTTATGTGATGGGCATCTTACGTGATGGGCTATCTTATGGAAGAAGTGTTATCATTACTTCGATTTCAAATCCTACACAAACCTTACCTAACTGGGCTATTAGCCCACCCCTGTTTACTTTGTGGCCTCACACAATGATGTCTGCAATGGCCCAATTTATTTAGTCACTCAATGATGCCATTTTACCTTGGTATAGCACTTCACAGTTTAGAGCGCTGCCCCCCACATCATTATGTTTGATCTTCACGGTAACGCTGAGGCTTTGCTGGGCAAGAATCAGTCCCTGCATTTTGAGACTAGTAAATGGAGACAGGCTGTCTGCAATACAAATAGGGTGAGTCAGGGTGGTTAACCTGGACCATTGACATGGTGGGGTCTGTTTTTCCCTTGTAAACATTTTTGTGTCAACTATTCATCTAGTCTGGAACTGACCAGAAGACTATCAGCTCATTCCTTTTGTGGGGCACCATTTCTGGCCACATCCATCGGGGACATACAGTAAAAAAGACAGGTAAAAAGAGTCATGTTCAGGTGGAAATGGCCCAACTAAACGAGCACAGGAAAGCAAGCCAACATGAGGTCCTGCCCGGAAAACTTTGATGTATGTGATTCATTATATCAGGGTCAGGTGTGGAGACCAGTACCTCATCCTTGTGGTATAGACAGTCCTTCACGCCAAGTCTGGGGAAGCTGCTGGCCCCATCCCTCCTACCCCAAGCATTTGTCCTCAGAGGCAAGCCCACTGTTTTTGTTTTTGATTTTTAAGATTTTTATTTATTTATTTAATTTATTGGACAGAGAAAGCGATCATAAGTAAGCAGAGAGGCAGGCAGGATCCTGGGATCATGGCCCGAGTGGAAGGCAGAGGCTTTAACCCACTGAACCGCCCTGGGGAAGACTGACAGTCTTGACGGTATTCAGTTTTCCTACCTATGAACGCCTCTCCATTTATTTATATCTTCTCTGATTTCTCTCATTAGAGTTTTGTATTTTTTCCTCATATAGATTTTTAAAAAATATTTTTATTTATTTATTTGACAGAGATCACAAGTAGGCAGAGAGGCAGGCAGAGAAAGGAGGAAGCAGGCTCCCCGCTGAGCAGAGAGCCTGGTGCGGGGCTCCATCCTAGGATCCTGGGATCATTACCCCCACTGAAGGCAGAGGCTTTAACCCACTGAGCCACCCAGGTGCCCCAAACCCACTGTTTTGATGTCTGTCAGTTTGCTCAGATTAACAGGTTGCGCTTGGGCTAAAAAAAACGTTATGCATATGTGCATATATTTTCTTGCCCTTTTTGGAAAGTAGATGCTGGATAAGAGTGGCAATCAGGTCAGTCACTCAGCAAATTTATCAAACGTCCAGAGCCTGCATTTGTGCCTTTGGTTATCTTAGCAACTCAAGACCGTTCTTCGGGAACTCGGTCAGGTGGTCACTCTGCACGTCTGACCTCTTAAAATTCAGCTTCTTTAAGTACTGGTGGAAGGAACACTGGCAGCTTTCACAGATGAGGCTAACAAACCCTAAGGAGAGGCGGGAAGGTGTTCCAAGAGGCTCAGAGCTCCCCCAGAGGCTCTGGCCTGAAAGAGAGCGAAGGAAGAGAGTTACAGGATCATGTCCCCCCAGGACTCGTGGTGACCTTGTTTGAAGTGAATCCACCAAGGACAGGGCTCAGAACCCCTTCCTCTCCACTAGCCCAAGGCGCATCCCGAACCCATCGCGGAGCTGTGCCCAGAGGGTGGCGCTGCTAACCCAGTCTAGGCCCACGGTCGCCAGCAGCTTCCCGGCCGCTGCGGGAGCCCCCCGCTAGCCCTCCCGCAGGCCGGCGGGGGGTGGGGGGCGCAGCGCCCGGTAGGGGGCGCCCAGTCCCAGGCGCCGCGGCTCCCTCCGCCCACCCGGAAGCGGCTGCGGCTAGGCGAACCCCGCGCGAGTGCTCTGGAAGGGAGGCGCGAAGAGGGCGCGAGGGTGGCCGCGGGAGGGAGCCGCCGCCGCTGGCCGCCCGGGTCCCCGCGGGGCGCATGGGGCGCTTGGAGCTGGGATCGCGTGAGGGCCCGGCGCCCAGCTTCCTGCTGCTGTGAGAAGCCGCGCCGGGACGCCCCCAGGACCCCAAACTGCCGGGAGGATGACCATGGCCGGGGGCAGGAGAGGACTGGTGGCCCCGCAGAACACGTTTCTGGAGAACATTGTCCGGCGGTCCAGTGGTAAGAGGTGTATTCGGATTTCGGTTACCCAGGCTTTTCACCCGTGCCTCGATTGCCGTCGCCTCCCGCCGCTCGGCGCCAGCAGATGCAGTAGGACCCGGAGCTCTGCTGGGAGCCGCGGCGCGGGCGCCGGGGGCTGCCTCCCGGAGGCTGGGGTAGGTGGGTAGGGTGGGGCGAGGTCTGTGGGGCCCCGTCCCAAGAGGAGAGCTCTGCTGGGGACGCCTTTGGGGCTCTTCTCGCTTCTTCTCTGTCTCCTCTCCAGAGAGCGTGATAGCTGATGGGCAAAGTATTGGGAAAAGTGATGGGAAGCCGGACGCGGCAGGAGCGGCGGCGCGCTCCGCATCCGCACTGCCCACCCCGCCGCCGCGGCTCGTCGGGCTCCGGCTGCACCCTGGGCGCTGCCTCTCCCCAGGGAGACCCAGCAGCAGAGAAGGCCACTCGGGTCTGCGCCCCGGAGGGATGGGGGCGGCAGCTGCTTCCCACCTTCCATCGGGCAGCAGAAAAGTCCGAGGTGTGGGGACGCGGGGATATAGGGACGAGCGGCAGGTTACCCGGTTCCACCTCTTCACCCACCCACCCTCTTGGAGGTTAAGTTGAGGCTCCCGAGGGACAGAATCTCCTGGACTTATATGGGAAATGGAGCGCATAGGTGCGGAGCTGGCCAAAGGATCACAGGAACAAACCTGCCGTATAGTTCCTCTCTTCCATACCTTAGCGGTGTTTTATGCCTATAAATCTTGCTCAGCTCTCCATTCCCAAGCTCACCAAGTGTGTCAGTCTATCCCTTACCCAGTAAACCAGTGCTCTCCGCTCCTCTCTTTCTCTGTGGCATTAAGAGGGACCGTGTCGGGAAGCGCTAGACTGTGAGAGTTCTAGCAGCAGGGATGGAAAAGATCATTTCTGATACCTTTAGGACCCACAGCAAAGCATCCTGGCTAAAGCCCTGGCAGAGCAGTTAGGAGGTGGCATCTGGAAGGTGCGGTGCACACCCGTTCGTCACAGGACTGGATGGAAAGGGGCCAAGAGCGGAGATATCTTCACGGGATCTGGGACTCCTCTCCTTCCAGATGCAGAGGATACGAAGAGTTGACTGAGGAAATAGGTTTTAAAAATGCGGAAATATTGCAGCTTTAGAGCTTTCAGAAGGAGCTTGTGTTAAAACCATGGGCTTCTATTTGGATTTAGTTAGGGATTCAGGGGAAGAGCGTGAAAAGTGACTTAAGCCTCCAAGAAATGCTCTTTAATTAAAAAGTGATGTAAGGTTAGCTTGCAACAAAAAACTTGTCAACTATGATAACATATTATTGTGGATTATTTAAATATTTTAGAAATGATCCTTTATCGTGTGCCTCTGAAGAATAAGAGTATTGAAGAATTTCTGGTTGGTCACCTTTCCCTTCAATGTCTTGTCCACTCAAACTTAGTGAGGTGGCTTTTAGAAGAAGGGCACAGCTATGACCTGGGGATTCGAGGGGATGATAATTACTACATAAAGGGTCAAATGAATTCTTTTGTCATAAAAAAGCTAGAGGTGTTCATGCATTTTTAAAAATGAAATCACTGAGAGTTAACTTGCTGTGGTTATTGACCTGTTAGGGGCTGTGGAGACAGTCTTGCAGATTTGGGGATCCCAGTGTGCCTGACACCCAACTTTCTCATAAATATCAATGACAGTTCCATTTTGCAGGGGGCAGGGGGAGTGTGGTGTGAAGAGGCTGTGTTCTTTAAGGTATAGGGGAAAGCTTATGTTTAATGTGCATCATATAATGTTTTTGAGTGGAGAGAGAGGTAAGAATCTTATATGGAACAGTCATAAGTTTCATTGGGCTTGTAGGAGGACCTTAAGAATAGTGGAACCAGGGGCACCTGGGTGATTCAGTCCGAGGAGTGTCTCACTCTTGGTTTTATCTCAGGTCATGATCTCAGGGTCCTGGGATCAACATCTGTGGTGGGCTCCCCAGTCAGTGGGGAGTCTGCTTAAGGATTCCCCCTCCCTCTGCTTCTTCCCTGCTTGCACTTTCTGTCTCTCTTTCTAAAATTACATAAATCTTAAAAAGCAAAAAGAATGGTGAAATACCACGCAAACATAAAATGAATCTTGGAGCTGAGACGGCAGATTACTCTAGTTGATTTTCTTAGAACCACTTCTCTCTAAGCATATATAGAATGTCAATAGACTAAGTCGCTGGGAATATTTTTAGTGTTGGCATTTTAATTTCACCAATTCCAACAGCTTGACTTCAGTTAACCACCCAACCAAACAGCATCAACAACACAAACAAAACATCCTAGGAGAGCTGGATGAATTTTTTAAATTATCTATTATTTCAGAAGAAAATATTCTGGTCTTGACACGTGGGATATAAGCTTTTAGTGATCCCTTTCACCACATTTCCAAAACACAAATAGAAGAAAAATATGTGGACTCATGGAACTATCACAATATCTCCATGCATTATTTTATTTTACTGTGATGGAAAAAGTCTATTTAAAAATATTGATTGTCTCCTCCCCAAATCCACTAGCCTTTTTTTGGACATTACGGTATTGAAATAGCAGTTTACCTTTAAATAGCAATACTTTTTGGATCATCTTTATTAAGCATTTTCTCCCAGTGGTCTTATTGCAGTATTTTTGTTCATCGTTTACAGATCAGAAAACAGCCTAGGAATAGTAAATGACTTATTCAAAGTGGGAGGCACACAGTGCCTGACGCAGGAGGTCTTTGGAGGCTATCATTCATCATTGTTTTTCCAGCCATAAGATTTAGCATGTGTAACTACTGTTATCCTTAAAAAACAACAAAACAAAACAACTACTCTCATATGTTTATGGATAATAAAACTGGCTTTGTCTTGGGCCATTTGAATATCTGGTGTCTGGAATATTATAACCTGTAGTGTTTGCTGCTATGTTGTCTGCCTCTCCTTCCCCATCTTTGTATACATGAAGAAAGTGAAGCAAGCACATTTCCTCAAATATTTAAGGGCAGAGCGGATGAGACCCAAAGTCCCTTGACCCCAGTGTCGTGTTCCTCATGGTACATTCTGCAACGACCTTCTTGTATTACCATTATGTTCTCTAGAGAAGCTTGATTTCCCAGTGGAGATTGAATAAAAATGTTATAACAACAAGAACACATTCATTTTGGCTAACAGCCACACTGCCACATCCAAACAGAGTAACAGGGCAAAGGAGAAGCTAATTCTGTTTTAAGGAAGGGCAGCAGTTTCACCTTTGTCCATGGGTTAACTGAAGTCACCTGCAGGGTAACAGGCCCTTACTGATTCAAGCACCTGTCATAAAGTATTAAATAACTTGTGCATCATATATGCAAGCAGAAGAGGAGCAGTGTCTCCATTTTAGAATTTTAAGACCTGAGAATCTTGGGACACCTGGGTGGCTCAGTCAGTTAGAAGTTTCCTTTCAGCTCAGGTCATGATCCCTAGGTCCTGAAATCGGGTCCTGCATCAGCTCCCTGCTCAGTGGGGAGCCTGCTTCTCCCTCTCCTGCTTCCCTTGCTTGTGCTCTCTTACTCTTTCTTTCAAATAAACAAATAAAAATCTTAAAAAAAAAGAATCCTTAAGTTAAGTAATTTACCTCTAGTTAGTAAAAGGCAGAGTTAGAAAATGCAGTTAGAGGCCCGTCAGGGACTAGTCAGCAGCTCTGACAGGTTTGTTCATTTGAAAAGGACTTATTGAGCCCATTTCTTGAACACCGGGGATATAGTGGGAATCCAGAAACCCTCCTTACCCCTTAGAATTCTACATTCGAATGAATCTTGGTCCAAGCACCTTTCCACAGGTGTTTCTGCCTGGAGCTCTTATTTAGGCCTGACATTGTGTTAAAAAAATTAAATACAGAGGAAACACAATGAAAAAAAAATTTTTTTTAAGGTGTTTAATTGTCCTTGATGGGACTAAAATCTAGTTTAACTTTTTCTGAAGACCATTTGGAGGAGAGATACAGTCATTATCTGTGGTTTGGATAGTTGCAAGTGGTTAGCAGGAATAAGTGACTATGCCCCAGATTTTGCTTCTGATCATGTCGGTGATCATTTCAAATCCTCCTTTTGACTTTCTAACCAGCCTGTTTCTCTTTATATTCATGATTGGAAAGTGTTTTTCCAGAACATTTTTTGATGGTTGCTTAAATTCAGTCATTTACTCTCTTAGGAAGGCTGGCAGACTTTAGTGCCAGAAAACTACAAAAATATTACCCTAAATGGTCCCATCCTAGGCAGAACATATGTTTTAATGTTCGGAAACCTGTATCAAACAATTGTAGGTGCCAGTAAGAATCCATGCACATTAGCAGGAGTGAAACGTAGCACATTCTGGTACAGATTTCTGTACATGTATAATTTACAGATTGCTAAATCAGCTGTGTTTTTGTATAGTGTTAAGTTGGTTCAGGTTGTTGATATAATTAGTACACAAACAGGATGAAAGCCGCGGGTAATGTTGTGTCTCCTAGATATGTTGAGCCACGATAATATTTATAAAACAGAAAACTGGTTAAAATCCATTGTTGCTCTGAAAGGGGACTAGTTGGTAATCTGGATTATTACCAGCTCAGTGGATCCTGTTTTTTTTTCATGTAATGTGTTCTAAGATAACCTTCAGCCAAGGCTCTGCTCTCTTGCTCTGAAAGCGTCAAAGAGTTAATTCTGGTGATTGATATCAGCTCGGAGGTGGGGAGGATAAAGGCTTCTGAGTTAACGTGAGGCAATAACATTTCCATACTCCATGGTTTTTATGAAATCCTTCTATTTTGATAATCGATCATAAAAGAAGAAAAGCATTTGAGGAGCATTGTGGACGATTTGGATTTTTGCCTTTGTTCTGACACCAGCTCTTCATTTATGATCGGGCCTTATTTGACAGTGGTTTCTCCAGCATTACGGTGAAGTTCCTCAGTTTTCCCCCCTCCCCACCCCCGCCTCCGTCCTTTATTTTTGGTTAATGGCTTGTACGCAAACCCTTAAAAAATACCTGTTATTTTTTCAAAGGAACCACTTTTGTGAAGTGAGTGTCTACTTTGTATGTTTAGGATATTTGGATCATTTGTTATTGTTTTGGGTTTTGTTCTGTTTTGTTTCTTTAAGTGGCCGCACCTGTAACTGGTGAGAAAGAGAAATAGAATCATAGAATCTTAGGTCTGAAAGGACATTGTTTACTATTCATTTTCCAGTGTTCCAATGTCTCCAGAACCTCCCTCTCAGTTTATCCAGCCCATGCTTGAATAGCTTCAGGGATGGGACACTCACTTTCTTACAAGGATTGTTTTGCTTTTAAGTAACTGATTGTGAACAGGTGTCTCTTCCCTCCCCTTTGCCTTCCTTTGCCTTCCCTCCCCTCCCCTTCTTTTCTCTTTTTTCCTCCCTCCCCCTCTTCTTCCTCCTTTTTCTTTTCTTGTTGTTATTCTTTGGTCTCACCCAAATCTGTCCCTTTACAGCTCTGCTCTGTTTGAGGTATGCCTCATAGAACAAAACTGACCTAGTTCACTCTTTTCTTCCACCCAAGAACCAGTTTTTTTTTTTTTTTTTTTTTTGGTAGTAGTTATTTGGTAATAGTTGTCCTACCTTGATTCTTCCCCCCCTGCTTTTTTAACCTTTTTGATTGCTTAATACCACAACAGAAAAGCACATAAAATAATTTTGTTATTATTTTATATACATTTGTATAAAGTAAATACTGTGCTGTTGCCATCTATGCCAAGAAATAGAATCCTGCCAGCTCTCCAGAAGCCCCCGGAACCCTTCCTAATCCCAGCTCTCTTATCTCCCAAAGGGAGCCATCTTTTGATTTTATTCTGATCACTTTCTTGCTTTTCCTCCTAGCTTTACCACCTTGTTTTGTATTTCTGAATACCCATAGGTTAATTTCTTATCTGTTGCTGAGGTTTATATGTGTGGGGCCACAGAGTGTGTGTTCTCTGGTCAGCTGGAGATTTGCCCATTTTGTTACAGGTGCCATTGGTTCATTTTCGCTGTGATGTCATAGTTGATTGTATGACTATACTACACATTTTATTTACCTCTTCTGTTCTTGATGGACATACATTGGTTCACAAACTGGCCCCTGGACACGGAGGGCGAGGATATACCGAAGAAAGAGGCAGAGCACTTCAGATTGGTAGCTGGCAGGTTTAGTCAACAAGGGAACTTACTTCAGAAGCTTGTCTTGGGCTGCTGAAAGTCAAGTAGATCTCTACCCCCACTGCCAGAATCTCAAAAGTTTATATACAGGCCTTAACTGGGGTCAGCCATATATACAGCCCACATGGTATCTACCCCTTACTGTCTCAGGGCTACATACTTGGAATGGCTCCCCCCGTGGGAGCTATGAACAGAACGTACATTTCCAGGGCAGGGGAAAGGGTGAGGTGCCTCTGATTGCCTGGGTCCATCTGGCAGGTCAACTAGTGGTCACGTCATCTCCATGACTTCCTCCAGCAACTTGTGAGTTGTTTCGAGTCATGCTATTCGTGCTGCTGCAGACATTCTTGGACATGTCTTTCTGGACACGTGGGCACAGGTTTCTCTTGTGTAGATACTGGATATGTATGGTTTACTGTGGTTGAAGCTGCCCGCCAGTTGTTTGAAGGATCTGTATCAACTCACCATCCCACCCTGGGCAAAGAGAGAGCTCCCACCACTCCACCTCCTTGCCAACATTTGGAATTTTTGTCTTTTTTCTCTTTGGTAGTGACATTGGCCAAAGAGTCTCATAACTCCTAAAACAGGGTCATTTAGAGTTATGTTAATAGTGAGCACATGAACAAAATGAAATGAAAACGAAACTTGCTCTTGTCCTTGGGAAGGCATCAGCATCTAGTGTGTTTTGAAATGTTCTCACAGTCTGAACTCCCTCACACACGCTGGTGGATGACCTGAAAGACTAGCACAGTTAGAATTGTGTGCGAAGGGTGCATGCAGGGGTGCGTGCTTGCAGACATGCATGTGGGTGTGTGTATTTAGGAACTCCATTTTCTTAAACTGAGAATCACTAAACCCCAGGGATGGAGATTGTGGGAGAATCAGAGCTGGAAGTGAGAAGGAAATAGGAAGTGAATGAGTTAGGTTTATTTTAGTGGAAGATGGAAAATGACTGATGGAAAGAAGGGCAGAGATGAAGGAGGAATGAAAAATCAAAGATAAAGTAAAATGAAAAGTAAAGGCTTGCTCATGGGTTCAGCTTCACAAGCATGGTGGACCTCCTTTGTGTCTCATACTGAGCTAGAGGCTGAGTGTACCAAAAGGAGGAGGACTTTTGTGATATTGGGGTTCGTTGAGGGATTTATGATAAAGACCAACACGCCCTATAAACCTGGAAAGATTTAAGAAATGTTACGTCAGCTGAACACACACTACATTTTTTCCCCTTATAAATGCCTCACCCCCAAATTATTCTTAGATTTTTACAGCCATTTCTTTTTCTGCGAGATGAAATGTGGGATGACTAGATCGCTGAAGTCAGTTTAATGAAGATTGCAGAATGTGTGAATCTTTGTTTCGGTGGGTAGAAGTTCTCCTAAAAAAATCTTATTCCTCTGGGATATCTCATTGCTCTGACTTCTTTGGCATGCTCTCTTGGTTTGTTCACCCATTGTGAGTTTTCAGCTGTTGACTTTAAAAATAAAACAGTTATTTTACCAGCAGAAGTGGGTTGTTTCAGGAATAGCAGAGAATTGCAATTTGGGACAAGCAGGCTATGGCAGAAATGACAGGATAGTCCAACAGAGGAGAGGAACGTTGTTTTATGGAGAAGAAGGAGGAAGTTGGAAGGGGTTGTTTCAAACAAACATTCATGGGAGAAAGGCAAAAATTCAGGGTGATGATGGTTTCTCATTGGCTGAGTTGCTGAGGTGGTCAGTTCTTACAGGAGACAGTGTACTTTGTTCCCTATTGGGCCTGTAGCTGATGATGATTCTTTGCTGTTGAGGATTCTTCTGTTGGGGGTTTGTCTGTAATGGACAGTTTGGTTTTTTTTTGTTTTTGTTTTTGTTTTTTTTATGTTGTTAGTCACCATACAGTACATCATTAGTTGTTTTTCTTTTACATCACTGGTTTTTGATGTAGTGTTCCATGACCCATTATATGCATAAAACCACCAGTGGTCATTAGAACACATGCCTGCCTTAATACTCATCACTGGGCTACCACATCCCCCTCCTCCTCCCCTCTGAAACCCTCAAATTGTTTCCTGGAGTCCATAGTCTCTCATGGTTCATCTCCTCCTTTGATCTGCCCTGCTTCAGTTTTCCCTTCCTTCCTCTAATGTCCTCCATGCTATTTCTTATGTTCCACATATGAGTGAAACCATATGACAGTTGTCTTTCTCTGCTTGACTTATTTCACTGAGCATAATCCCTTCCAGTTCCATCCATATTGATGCAAATGGTGGGCATTCATCCTTCCTGACGGCTGAGTAATATTCCATTGTATATATGAAGCCCATTTTCTCAAATCTATAATGGACAGTTCTTGATGTTGAATGGTACCGTGGGAGAGCTCCCCTTTCTGGGCTCTCCACTCGCATTTTAGTAAGGTGTCCCTTTTCTAATTTTCGCACAGCATGAGCTAGATGCTGGGATTTGTTTGGTGCTCTGGTGGTTCTCCATGTGCATGCAGTCTTGGCGAACCCACTGTGCTCTGACCAACTTTAGCATCTCCTCAGTTTTCATGGTCTCTGCTCTAACAGCTCCCCATTGCTGTTAATGATCAACTACCAAAAACTCTTCTGATTGGGTATTAGAGAGATGTGCCAGTGATCAGGATGTTTGCTTACTCATCCTGAGATTGCTCATTTTGAAATTTCAAATGACAGTCTTTTGGTTAGTCCTGTGTTGCATAAAGCTGAGTTTGCAAACTAACAGAGTCAATTATTCTTCTTTTTTAATTTATTTTTATTTTTTTTAAAGATCTTATTTATTTATTTGACAGAGAGAAATCACAAGTAGGCAGAGAGGCAGGCAGAGAGAGAGAGAGGGAAGCAGGCTCCCTGCTGAGCAGAGAGCCCAATGCGGGACTCGATCCCAGGACTCTGAGATCATGACCTGAGCCGAAGGCAGCGGCTCAACCCACTGAGCCACCCAGGCGCCCTCTTCTTCTTTTTTTAGATTTTTATTTATTTATTTGAAAGAGAGAGAGAGAGAGAGAGCAAGAGAGAGCATGAGAGCGGGTAGTGGCAGAAGGAAAGGGAGAAACAGACTCCTTGGTGAGCTGGGAGCCTGATGGCGGGGCTCGGTCCCCGGACCCTGGGATAATGACCTGAGCCGAAGGCAGATGCTTAACTGACTGAATCACTGGAAAGGCCCCTGACTCAATTCTATAATTATTAATGTAATTGTAACTGAGAGTGCCCCCAAACCATCACTTCTCACATCGTTTTAAAGGTCTTGTGATGATATCAGGTGCTTCTATAAAGAATGGCCTCTCCTTCCTCCTCCTTCTCTGAAAGCAACAAACAAGCATAGGCACCCTGCCCTGACATTCAGGGGCTGGGGTCAGCATCTGGAAGATGTTTAGCTCCTGCTTGAGTTTGGTTTTTATTGTATATTACACAACCATGGCAAAGAAGATGGAGTTAATTTGAATGATAAGACTGAATTTATTTTATCTAAATAGATTTTTTTAAAAAGATTTTATTTATTTGTCAGAGAGAGAGAGAGAGCATAATCCGGAGAGCAGCAGGGAGAGGGAGCAAGGAGCCCAATGTGGGACTCAATCCCAGGACCGTGGGATTGTGACCTAAGCTGAAGGCAGATGCTTAACCAACTGAGCCAGCCAGGCACCCCTCTAAATATATTTTTCAGTTTCAGTTTTTTGTTTGTTTGTTTGTTTCTTCTCAGCATTATTGGTATCAAATTGACTAGAGCTCTATCATGACAGTTGTGCTCTGAGCCTCTTCTTGGGTCACTGTCCTGCCCATTTTCTCTTTGCCTCCCTGGAGCCAAAGAGAACTGCTCTGTGTCTGTGAGGCTGACTTGGACGGATTATGTCCATAGGCTCCCCTGCTTTCTGGCTTCTGGCTGGCTTCAGCTTGTGGGGTGTGCCACCATGGGATGGGAGGGAGAATTTATTTACTCTGTGCTATTTATTCTTCCAGTTTCCCCCCTCCCTCCCTATCTCCTTCCCTCCATTATAGACTAGCTGTTTTGCCTTGATGAATGGTTACACATCCAGCTCACTCTCTTTGGGTTTGGGGAGGGTTGAATGTCTTACTAACCCTGGGGGTGCTCCGTGTCCCTCAAGTTTCCTCAGAGGTGTTCTGGGGGGGGGCAGGCAGCAGCCAGCTGGTACCCCCTCTTAAGATCTGATTATGCATGTCTCTTCCGTATTCTTGGTTCTGGGACATCAACTGGGTAGCTGCAAACCTACCCTGCTGGGAGCATTTCCCTCAGAAATCGGCAAATAGTATATATCATTTGCTGCTGCTGGCACCTCACACTTGCCTTTGTAAATAGTTGCGTCATTAAACACTCCTCTAGCTAACTAATTGAGTGTGCCATTTCCCTGCCAGGACTGATGGACAGAACCAGTCACTTGTTCTCTGGATCAAGTACTTTCTCAACCTTCTGTCCAGACCAGCTGTAATTCAAGGGGTTGAACTTGGTCAGGGGTGTGTGTGTGTTCAGGTACTTCTTTCAGCTTCATGAAAAGCACCTGTGTTCTGCCTGCTGAAGACAGCAAGTCCTTGCTTTTCTGAACGGCAAGTTGGTCATCTGGAGGCTGGAGAGCTGCTTTCACTTTCCTTCTCCGTCTTTCTTCACTGTCATGATCTCAGAAGTCACGGAAGACCATAAGTAAACTGAGAGTTTACCAGAGACGGAAAGCAGGAACCGCTAGTTAGGAGCACTATTAGATTAGAGTTATTGGGGGGCGCCTGGGTGGCTCAGTGGGTTAAGCCGCTGCCTTTGGCTCAGGTCATGATCTCAGGGTCCTGGGATCGAGTCCCGCATCGGGCTCTCTGCTCAGCAGGGAGCCTGTTTCCCTCTCTCTCTCTGCCTGCCTCTCCATCTACTTGTGATTCCTGTCAAATAAATACATAAAATCTTTGAAAAAAAAAAAGATTAGAGTTATTGGTTACAGTTGTGACCTTGGATAGATGGCCTTTCTCACATGTGTGCCTGGCCAAGTGCCTGAGGTTTGCATGCTTTGCCTACTCTGACCTTCAGGGTGACTCTTGTCCTGTGGGTGCTTCTGTTATTGCCACTCTACCCTTGCAGATGCTGAGGTTTAAAGACACTAAGTCAATGGCCCTCAGTTAATTTCTAATAGTAGAATCTCTGGGACTCGTTAAGAACACAGATTCTCGGGTCACCTGGGTGGCTCAGTGGGTTAAGCCGCTGCCTTTGGCTCAGGTCAGGATCTCAGGGTCCTGGGATCGCGTCCTGCGTCGGGCTCTCTGCTCAGCAGGGAGCCTGCTTCCTCCTCTCTCTCTCTCTGCCTGCCTCTCTGCCTACTTGTGATCTCTGTCAAATAAATAAATAAAATCTTTAAAAAAAAAAAAAAAGAACACAGATTCTCAGGCCCTCATCCCGGGTGCATCAGAATCTCTGGGCGAGGGCCCAGCAGCTGTGTTTTCCTGAGCCTTCCACGCAGCTCTGAAGGCTGTCGCAGCAGAGAACCACTGCTTTGAGACCCACCCAGGTGGTTTTTTACTTGAGAGCCACAGGGTTGGCTGCTCGGTGAGTGGATGGAGGAGGGTGCCTGTTGGAGGGTGAGTGTACCTTTTCACTCACTGAAATAGCCTTTTGGTTACTGTTCCAGTTTTTTTTTTTTTTTAAGATTTTATTTATTTATTTGACAGACAGAGATCACAAGTAGGCAGAGAGGCAGGCAGAGAGAGAGGAGGAAGCAGGCTCCCCGCTAAGCAGAGAGCCCGATGCGGGGCTCTATCTCAGGACTCTGGGATCATGACCCAAGCGGAAGGCAGAGGCTTTAACCCACTGAGCCACTCAGGTGCCCCTGTTCCAGTTTCTCTAACATGCCCTTCCTGCCTCAAGTGGCAGCTAATGTTTCAGGGTGTGAAATCTCTCCAGGGACCTGTGGGGCCCTGTTAGCCCCTTCTGTGGCCAGATTCCTCTGGAATTTTGAAATTGTGGTTTCCTGTGCTGCACGTTTACTCCCCATCAACTTTTCATCTCCCGGAAACAGAGTTCATGCCTTCTCTTTGTTGTTGTGTATATTCCTTTCAGTTTTCAAGCTGTCATTCCAGAGCGAGGGGATACGTGGCGTGATCCATCAGCCGTTTTGAAGTGGTAACTGATACCTTCTGAAGACCAAGGATTCCCTCAACTCTAGTCATTCTCCCTCTGTCAGATGAAATGACACCTGATGTTTTTCCCACCTAGCGAGCACAGCCAGGGATTGTGCTCCGGCTGGACTTTCAGAGTGTGCCATTTTTCTCTGTTGTTCTTTTTTTTTTTTTTTTGATGGAGAGAGCAAGAGACATAAGCAGGCAGAGCAGCAGAGGGAGAGGGAGAAGCAGGCTCCCCACTGAGCAGGGAGTCTGATGTGGGGCTCGATCCCAGGACCCTGGGATCATGACTTGAGCCGAAGATAGTTGCTTAATCAACTGAGCTACCTAGGTGCCCCTCTCTGTTCTTGACAATGACAGAACTAAAACAATTTAGTGATGACTTTGATGTTCTTTATTCAAGAGAAAAGCAATGCATGGACTGGGGGAGTGCCGTGCCTCACAAGTGGCAGAGGCTCTTCTGGAGGGATTTGAGGGCAAGAGCAGTTTTTATAGAAGAGGTAATGTGGAAACAGGGCAGCATGATGGATTAGGAGGTCAGGGGGTTTCCTCACGAGACTAAAAGGTCTTGTTTTCTAAGTAAGGTAGGCTAACTACAGCTGAGTTGGATGATTGGGATTGGTGTGTCCTTGACAGTGAGATGTAAGTGGGCTAACTTAAGTTTACATTTGTGACATGGACTGGGCGACTGGTGCAGCCACCATTTTGTGGGTCCCAGCGTATGAATTAGCTATCCCTCTTCCCAACTTCCCAATCCCTGCTTTCCTGTTGTCTCTAGTTATGCCTTCTCTTTGAATTTTCTGGTTTTCTTCTTTTTCTCTATCTCCCTCTGGCTCTTGGTCTCTGTCTCTCTCCTCAATCTCTCCTGCATGCTCTTCCGGTGGGCTTATGTTCTCTGCTCACTCACCCTCTAGGTCTTGCTGTAGGTGTCTTGCTCTTGGGTGCCCATTCTCCAGCTGCGACTCACACTCTAGTACTCCCTGTTGGCTGTCTTCCATCTCCCGCACCCCTCACCAATACTCCCTGTCCTCCCATTCCCTCTTTCTCTCCTCTCTCCTTCTGTCCTTCTGCTCATCTCGCCCTACTGCTGCTTGCCACAGATTTTCTCTGTTTTCTGTCTCTGCTGCTCTCTGCATTTTGTCTAGATCCCCGAGTGTCTGTCTTGATCTCTGCCACCTGTGTTCATCACTGTCTGTCATCTTGCTTCATCTCATTCCTGTCTCTCTTTGACTGTAGTCTCTGCCTCCATCTCTCCATCTCTGCCTTTGTCTCTCTGCCTCTTTTGGTCCAGTCCTGTCCTCACCTGCCTCAATAGATGCTCTTCTGTGTATCCATCTGAGTGCCTTGCTTCTCTCCCAAGACCTCCTTTCTCCATTTACTGACTAGCATGTACAGGATCAACTGTTTAGACCTCTTGGCCTTATTGTCTTAGTTTTTGTTCTGAGAGAATCTAATTGGTTCAGCCCTGCCTATGGGTTGGTTGGGCAGTTGTCCCCTTCTGGTCTCGTGTGCTGTGACTGGGACCTGGGTGGGCGATGGGGAGGGTAGGGAGTTATGTGATGTGTAGACTGTGGTAGGTACAGCTGGGCTGGGGAGGTCAGCAGAGCTTTTAGACACACAGCTATGTCCCCTGTACTCCTTCTGTGTCTGGGACAATGTAGATACTCCAGTATTTGTTGTATTAAACTGAGCTGCTCTGAGATCCCTTCCATTTACCTTGGTACTATACTTTAGCTTCACTGAGCTGTTTACCAAGAAAGTTCTAAAGATTTTATTTATTCATTTGTCAGGGAGAGAGAGAGAGAGAGCACAAGCAGGGGGAGCAGCCAGCAGGGGGAGAAACAGGCTCCCTGCTGAGCAAAGATCCCAGTACCCTGGGATCATGACTTGAGCTGAAGGCAGACGCTTAACTGTCTGAGCCAGCCAGGTGTCCCACCAAGAAAGTTTTAAAATAACACAGGAGGCAAATGTAAAACTAATTAAAAAAAGAATTTTCTAACACTATATAATATTCTATACTGCTTACTTTGAGTTACTTTTTTTTTTAAGTTCTGGGAATCAAATTTTTACATGTTCTTCAATGATGGTCAATGAGTTTTGTTAAAAATGCCTATAATATGTATAGATATAAAAATTATCTTGACTATAAAATGAGAATAAAACACCTACTTGATTAATCTGTTTCACCATTTGTTAGCAACTGAGGACACCAATAAATATTTCTTCCCAGTAATTCAACATATCACTGACCGCTTATTTATTATGTAAACTGTCATTGAATCATAAAAAATCTACACTTTTAACACAATTTCATGGGGTTTTGTTCCCTTCCATCCTGCTTATAAAACTGATTCATCTGTTTTTATTGTTTTAAAATCCTTTGAGTAAAGGTAGAGGTCATGTTTCTGAAACCATGTACTTAGAGGTAACTACCCAGTAAACAGAGTTTTGAGTTTGCTCTTCAAACTGAAGCCTCTCTTTCCATTGTAATTTACTGACTTAATCAAAGTGTATTTATGGGGGTACCTGGGTGGCTCAGTGGGTTAAAGCCTCTGCCTTTGGCTCAGGTCATGGTCCCAGGGTCCTGGGATCGAGCCCCACATTGGGCTCTCTGCTTGGTGGGGAGCCTGCTTCTCCCACCCTCCCTGCCTGCCTCTCTGCCTACTTGTGATCTCTGTCTGTCAAATAAATTAAAAAAAAATCTTCAAAGTGTATTTATGTAGAATATTAAAGTTAGAGGCAAAACAAGTGATTATCGAATCTCTTGGGAGTTTGATTTATAATGTGCCAATATTGGGCCCTTTATAATTTAGACGAGTCATTTTCATGGAATTTTATTGTTGAAAAACACAATAGAGTCAGAACATCACTTCTGCTGGTATTAAGATTTTAGGTATTTTATGTAGGTGTGTCATACTGACCTAGCTCTTATTTCTCTCATCCCATCCTCTCCATTCTTCCAAATATTACCATATCTCAATCTTTTTTGTGTTTCTAAAAATTAATTTCTGGTATAGATTTTATTTAGGTTCAGGCAAGTTGAACTATTGTTTTCTTGTCTTTGTCTAGTGCTTATGTACATACTTCTTGTTCTCATCATTTATCTCAGTGATTTCTTTTAATTGTTTTTCTAGTGTTTTGAAAGAAAGGAAAAGATAATTAAAGAAAAATATTTTTATTTATTTATTTGACAGAGAACTCGAGAGCAGCAGGTTGAGGGAGAGGGAAAAGCAGGCTCCCTGGTGAGCAAGGAGCCCAATGTAGGGCTCGATCCCAGGCCCTTGGGATCATGACCTGAGCCAAAGGCAGCCGCTTAACTGACTGAGTCCTGCAGGCCCCCCAGAAAAAGATGATTTTACTCAAACTACTTTTTGTAAGCACACTGATATCCTTAGTGATCTGTAACAGTGAAAGTATTCCAAAGATGTGTTCCCTTCTAAGAAAAATACCTCTAGTTCTTAGAAGCATATTGTGAAATTTATATTGTAGGCCTCTAAATAACCAGTGTGCGCAGGGAACAATAATACATTACCATGAACTGTTTGCTGGATATAGCTTTTATCTGTGTGATGGCCCAAACTGAGTCACTTGCTAAGTCATTGCTTAGTTAGTCTCTCCTTTGGTTTTTTTTTGTTTTGTTTTGTTTTGTTTTGTTTTGGTGCTAATGAGGGTGAAAAGCAAATTTCTAATAATTTCTTTTTAGAATATCTCTGTGTTATGCTTTAGGAGCAAATGGTAGGTTTGAAATGATGTTCTTTTAATGTGGTGTGACTTGGCTCATGCACCATCAGCTGAAGAAACTTTACATGCTGTGGGGAGGGGGGCCTTTCAAATTTTAAGAGAGTGTTTATTTTATTGTACCAGCTGAAGGAAAACTGTGGGCTGAGGAAGATTGAATTTGGGAAACCTCACATTTAACTGCATGCGTTCTTACAGCTAAAGACCTTCAGGGGGTAAAAAGGCATCAGGGGGAGGCAGTAGAATCTATCTAATTTGCATCAAAGACCTGGAGATAGAGGGAACTTTCAGATGAGAGCCAATGAATAAATCATGGCACAGGCAGCCAAGTGGAACCTACACATTTTCCTGAACAAGGTAGGAGGGACCTGATCAGTTCACAGACTACGATTCTGGAGGTAGAGTTTGGTACTTCCCATTGGCTGACTGGAAGTCACACATTCCATGTGCAAAAGCTATATGTACGGGGGCACTTGGGTGGCTCAGTCGTTGAAGATCTGACTTGATTTCCACTTGGGTCATGATCTCATGGTTGTGGGATCGAGCCCCATGTCAGGCTCCATGCTCAGCACTGAGTCTGCTTGTCCCTCTTCCTCTGCTCCTCCTCTTGTGTTCTCTCTCTCTCTCTCTCAAATAAGTTTAAATAAATAAATAAATAAATAAATAAAATCTTTGAAAAATACCAGTATGTATAATCAAGAGCATATGTCTTACTTGGATTTTACAGATTCCAAAGACACACGTGGGTATTTTCTGTATATATAAGCTGACCTACCAACATGTGATTTCTGTCTACCGTAGACTCCCTTGAAAAATGGTACACTTTTACAGGGTTATGGCCCATCATATCACGTATCCAAATCCAGGCAGTTCCGCTGAGCAAATGCTCTGTACAACATGGTTCACCTGAAATGTGTCACTTCCCGCCGAGTTGAGTTTAGAAGGTATTTCTGCTCCTTTTAAAGTGACCTACACTCTACAGAGTCCAGCATTTAGAGAAGGGATAGTTCAGGGTGATAACTGGTTGATGACAAGGGTGGGTAGGTTGCACGTTGCAGAAATGCCATCTGATTTGTGCTTTATTATGAATCCAGTCACTTAGGAGTCAGATTTTATTGCTACCAGAAGAAGAAAACTTGTAGTTCACCTCCACTGAGACCCAGAGAGCTGAAGTGACATACCCACATGGCTCATGAGGGACAACACTGCCAATAGGACCCAACTTATTGTGTCCATGATTGTTCTTTCAGATGGTGCTCTGGGGACCTAGGGGTTGCTGGTGAAGGGTGGATTAATAGGGTGACTTTCACCCTTTTTCTCCAATTGGTTTTCATTGTTGACTAGGTTCCTTGGTGCTTCTCTATAGAATCTCATGGCCTCTGTCTTACTAGATGCCCTCTGCTTGTAGAATGTCCATGTGGTGTCTCTAGTAGTATAGCTCAGGGGTCACCTGGAAGCTCAGGGCTCCCAAGAGTGCAGAAGCAGATGCTTCCAGACCTTCAGAACTTAGGCCTGGGTTTGGTATAGCAACCATTCTGCTGCAGTCTGTTGGTGAAAGCAAATTGCAGACCCACCCAGATTCAAGGGGGAGGAACTAAACCAGGGCATGAACGCAGGGAGGCATGGTTTTTCGGGGGCTACCAGTGTAATCTCAACTATTAATAGTGATACTTCGTTCCAGATCTCAGAGTCATGGGCCTGAGACATGGAAGGGCTGGTCTCTACTAAATATATATATTAAAAAAAAAAAAAATATATATATATATATATAAAATTTTCCCCCCTCCCCAAAAGAAGAGAGAAAGTGAAAAGGACTTAACAAAGCACCCAGAGTGTTCTGGAGGGGATCATATTGCCTCTTCCTTTGTACATATTTTACAAAGACTCTCATCAGTGCAATTTGGCAGAGTCAGGAGGCAAGAAAGCAGATGATCTCTGAACACCTTTTGGGATTTTGGAGCTTTAATCCATGTTAATGTGTTCGAGCCCATTTAACCTTCATTCCTCCAGTTTTTACCCAAGTAAAGGTTGTCTGAAGGAGCCACATGAAAGTCAAAATACGGTATCAGCTTTATGACTATTAAACCAGATTGGAGAACATACAATGCCACCAGTTTCCCTCCTCAACCCTCTTAAAAAAAAAATAGAGCTTTATAGAGGTACTGTATTCTGCCCAACTTAGAGTCCTGGAGTACTACCAAGGACTTTGAGGGAACTGCAGAATTTATGAGCTATGGGTCTGCTGATTCCGTTAAAGACTTTTGTAGAGCATCATACAGTTAAAAGCATTGGCTGTGGTGTTTGTGATGGTTATTTTTTTTAAAAGATTTTATTTATTTATTTGACAGACAGAGATCACAAGTAGGCAGATAGGCAGGCAGAGAGAGAGGGGGAAGCAGGCTCCCTACTGAACAGAGAGCCCAACGCAGGGCTCGATCTCAGGACCCGGAGACCATGACCTGAGCCAAAGGCAGAGGCTCAACCCATTGAGCCACCTGGGTGCCCCTGTGATGGTTAATTTTATGTGTCAGCTTGATTCAGTACAGAGTGTGGAGATATTTGGTCAGATACATTCAGAGTGTTTTTATGAGGGTGTTTTTGGATGAGTGTAACATTGATTTTATTCATTTATTTTAAAAAAATATTCCACCAGCCTTTTTCTTTTCTTTAAGATTTTATTTATTTGTTTGTCAGAGAGAGAGAGAATGAGCACGCACAAACAGGGGGAGCAGCAGGCAGAGGGCGAAGCAAGCTCCCCGCTGAGCAAGGAGCCCAATGCGGTACTGGATCTCAGGACCCTGGGATTGTGATCTGAACTGAAGGCAGATGCCTAACCAACTGAGCCACCCAGGTGTCCGGGAGCATAGCATTTATTTTTTATTTTTTAATTTTTTTAAAAGATTTTATTTATTTATTTGACAGAGAGAGATCACAAGCTGGCAGAGAGGCAGGCAGAGAGAGAGAGAGAGAGGGGGAAGCAGGCTCCCCACTGAGTAGAGAGCCTGATGTGGGGCTCAATCCCAGGACCCTGGGATCATGACCCAAGCTGAAGGCAGAGGCTTTAATCCACTGAGCCACTCAGGCACCCTGAGTGTAACATTTAAATCAGTAGACTGAGTAAAGCAGATTGCTTTCCCTAATGTGGGTGGGCTTCATCTAATCAGTTGACGGGCTGAATAGAATAAAAAGCTGACTTTCCCCCTGAAAAAGAGGGAATTTCTTCTGCCTGACTACTTTTAAGCTGGGATATTGGTTTCTTCCTGCCTTTGGCTTTGAAATGAAACATTGGCTCTTCCTCAGTCTAAACCATGAGCTCTCCTTATTCTTAGGCCTTTAGATTTGAACTGGAACTACACACCATTGGCTTTCTTGGGTCTCCAGCTTGCCAATTGCAAATCTTGGGATTTGTTATCCTTCATGATCACACGAACCAATTCCTTATAATAAATCTCTTTCTCTGGTTACACACATGTGCACACATGCACACTTCCTATTAATTTTGTTTCCATGAACTCTGATACAGTGTTAGGCAGTCCCTGTTCTACTAGATATATGGCCTAGGAAATGTTTTGTCAATTTAGTACCTTTTTGCAATATTTATAAAAATGAGTTAATACTAGTGTCTGCTTACCTCAGGGAGTAATGACCCAATGACTATTAAAACATGCGGTCTTGATGGGGATGATGCCCTTTGCACCAACGAAGAATGGCATATTTCCTAACATTTCTCGGTTTAAAATCTCCAGATCTCTCATATCCAGATCAGGCCAGTTCTGTTGCAGCCTTAGGAAATTATGTTTGGGTTTGTTTGTTTGTTTGTTTGTTTTTTAGTGTTTTGTCCATGCAATAGGATACTTTCCTAATCAGGTTTTGCTTGGCTTCAAAATAACTTTTCATGTATTCAGCTTGGAAAATAGTAAATAATCCCAGAGTCATTTGTGTTTGGATGTGGAATGCGTATCTCTCCGTTTAGCTAGAAAGTCCGTATCACTTCACTAGAGCCCTCTTATTTGGCATTCTTAATCAGTGGGAGTATAGCCAACCACCTGGAGGAATTAAGGAGAGTTAGTTGAACAAGATTGCTTTCATGGAGTTCTTGCACCAGAGTTTATGCACTTTTTTCAGGAGATTCCCACTTTCTGAGCTGTCTCCTTTTATGCAGATATACTTCCAGAAACATGGTAGCAAATTGACTTAGACCCACCTGGGTTCACTTCCTTATTTTATTTTTTTATTCTTTATTTTTATTTTTAAAAAATATTTTATTAATTTGACAGAGAGAGACAGCCAGAGAGGGAAACAAGCAAGGGTAGTGGGAGAGGGAAAAGCAGGCTTCCTGCTGATACAGGGCTCCATCCCAGGACTGGGATCATGACCTGAGCTGAAGCAGACACTTAACGACTGAGCCATGTGGGTGCCCTGATTAACTTCTTTATTTTATTTATCAAAGCTTATCTCCCTCAGAAGTTCCCACTCCACTAAACAGCAAAAGGAGACTCTGAATGTCCCAGTTCGTAGTATCTCAAATGCTTCTGTTTTAATTATTCTTTTCGAGGTAACTCAGTCTCTTGAGTTGAAAACCCAATTCAGCCCACCCCACTGTTTCCCCCTCTGATGGTGTGTGGGGTGGACACAAGCCACCCCGCGTGTGTGTGTGGTGACGTGCACCGCCTCGGGGCCCTATTCCCCAGGTCCTTGGGTCTCTGGTAATGGCCTCTGTTCTGGTCACTAGATATCTAGCAGCTGACTTATATTCTGTTCCTTGAATTGAGCAGAACTTGATGCCCTGCTTCAACCCATCACATAGTCCTTGTGTTGTGTATGTGTTTGTGGTATGTGTATGTGTATGCATGCATATGTGTGGTGTGTGTGTACTAACTTGATCCTGTCTAGGCCCCCACTGGCTGTGCAGCTCACCTCTGATATTTGCCTGAACTTCTAAGTCAGGCCGTTTGACACAGCCTTTGGCTACAGGGTCATTTCACTCTAGTGTGATAACCATCTGCTTATGCAACATCAGCACTAGTAGCATAGTTGGGAACTTCTGGATCTTTTCCAGAGTCCATAGTTGCTGGGGCGTGGGGGTGGTGGCAAGGGAGGGTGCCCAGGAAATTAATATGGCCAGGTTTGTACGACAGCTCCTTTAAGTCACCAGTGTGAGGTCCTCTCCCACCCCTGAGTGTCAGATGGAGATCTAGGCACAAAGTTTCCCCTCTTCTCCTGTCCTTGTCTGTCACCATGAGACAGGACTGTTAGAGAATAGGTCAGCACACTAAATTTTTGTTTTTGTTTTTTAATTTGAACCTCTTTTTTTTTTTTCTTTAGCACAGTAAGTTTTAAGAAGTGGAGGTGATAATTTACAATTGAGGCAAGAGACAAACATTGGAAATCTAGACAGGGAAATGCAAACATTTAGATGAGGAATGATTACTTCCATGCACATCAGTATTTCCTAAGGACATCACTGTAGATCACAAAGTAGAATTATAATGTATGGTAACAAAAATGGTAATGTTAACTCACCAATTAAAAGTCTCATTATACTTAGTATTTTTATCGGAAAGCCATAAATCTAATGTGTTAAAAAGATTTTCATAGAAATGGTCTGATTTTAGTTCTTAATGGAATGAGGGAGACAATGTAATATGATGATTAAAAGCATGAGTTTTGAAGTCAGATAGACCTAGATTCAAATCCTAACTCTAATCTGCTATGACTGTCCTCAGAGGCCCCGTGTCCTTGTGAGTAAAATGATGAAATCAGTGACACTTCATTTAGTAAAGTAATACCACCTCACAAAAATTATTATGAAGATTAAAAAAACCCTCCCCTTAATATATGATCAAGTCTTAGTATAGAGCCTGGCACAGAGTAAATATTGATAAATGGTATGCATTCTTACTAATATCTTTAATATTGCTTATGTGGAATCCCTTAGTTTCTGATGATATATGTAGCATTATGGTATTTTTATGGGTAGCCCACAATTTAGAAACAGATTGTTTTTTGGAAGGTAATTTGCAGGTCAGTTATTTGTAGTTTAGGAGTTGAAGACAATCTAGACTAGTCCTCCTTTCCAGCCAACCATAATAGGGTACGCACATGTGTGCAAGGGATGGGGCAGGGGAAGGGGGAAACATTTCCTTCCTCTTGGGGACAAATGTCTTTGTGACTGGGACTAGAATCCTTTCCTCCATTCACTCCACATCCTTGGATATCACATGTTAGCAAAAGAACCTTGCTTCCTGGCAACTATAATTTCTTGCTTGGGTTAACGCTGAGAGGTAACTATTTTAGAATTTTAAATTCTATAATGAGACTTGCTTTTTCCCAGATAAGACTAATCTGCACTGCAGCGACAAATGGGAATGCTTGAGGAAGGGTGAGCACCTTTAAAGGATGACCAGAATACGTTTATGGGAAACTGCAGTGATATCTGGAACTTGAAATATATCCTGTTCTCATTTTTTTTAAACAAAAAATTTAATCAATAAGTTAATTTTTTTATGATTAAATTCATTAAAAATTAAGAATATACTTATTTTTATCAAAGTAGTATATATTCTTGGTTAAAAAGTCAAACTGAAGAGCTTATAAAGAAAAACAACCATCCTGTGCCTTGTCCCTCTGCCCATCCTGCTCATCAGAGGTCACATGTTCTAATTTTAGCTGTTTCTTCTTATAGTTTCTGCCATGTCTCTAAATAATATGCACTATAGCTATTTCTAGATATATCAATTTTAGCTATTAGCTGTTGACTTCTGTTAATTTAGCTGAGTTTTTATCTCACATTATTTACTTTCAACCTCCTTCTCCTAATATAATTATATTATTCCCTTATTGGTTATCTTTGCAACTTGAAAATATTTATGCCTTTCTTTTTCTTTTTATTATATCAGCTCTAGACACCATCTTATGATTGTTCTCACTTTTCTCTCTAAACTTATCCTTTGTATTTTTATAACATTGGAATTGCTAAGATTATATTTAGATACTTATAGTTAAATATTGCATGCTTTGACTATGTTGGTTTTAAAAATTAGAAATTAATGAGATGTTTACACTGTTGTGATGGCGATGAGACATGGTGTGATTTGGTTTCCCTTCTTGCACAGCTTTTGTTTCTTTGATAAAATACTTTCTTTTCCTGTCCATTCCCCACCCCCAAATTATGCACTTATATTGACTTGTTTTTTAAAGATTTTATTTATGTATTTGAGAAAGAGAAAGAGAGAGAAAGAGCACAAGCCAGGGGGAGGGGCAGAGGGAGAGGGAGCAGCAGGGTCCTGGCTGAGCGAGGAGCCCAATTCAGGACTTGATCCCAGGACCCTGGGATTCTGACCTGAGCTGAAGGCAAATGCTTAATTGACTGAGCCAGCCCAGGTGCACCCTATATTGACTTTTTATGCTGTTTCAAATGATCAGGAATATCATCAGATCCTGACCTCCTTTATCCCTAGATAACTCTCTTCTGGAACATCTGACATCTGTTCTCTGAACCATTCTGTGCTGAATGCTTTCTGTTAGCTTCCTTCCTGATTTCTATATCTGGAGCCACTTTCCCTCTGGTTCTCATGTTATCTTATTTCCTTATTCCTTCACTTTGCTGATACACATCCCCAAGTAATTTCCCAAGAAAAAATACCTAGGAGGGTTGCCAGGGTGGCTCAGTCGGTTAAGCATCTGCCTCTTGATTTTGGTTCTGGTGATGATCTCAGGTCCTGTAGTCTAGCCCTGTATTGGGCTCTGCACTCAGTGGGGAGTCTGCTGGAGGAGTCTCTCTTCCCTCCCACTCCTGCCAGTCATATGATCTCTATAAAATAAATAAGTAAATCTTAAAAAAGTGAGAAATGGCTTTTCTAGGTCTTTGCACATCTGAATATCTTTATTCTACCCTCACATTTGATAGTTCTAACTTTTAGAAAATGTTTGGCTTTTTCTCATGTTGTTCTTTCTCTTGTTCCTGTTAGTATACATGTTGTTCCTCTCGGATTGATGCTCTATGTCTTATTTTAAAAAACGATTTCTGTCTCTTCGCTACTACTCTCTATGAGACTTTATCTTCTGAAATTTATATTGAATTTTTAATTATTCACTTTTAATTTACAGGGGGTCTTAATTGTTCTCTTATTTTTTTTCATAGCATCCTGTTCTTGTTTTATGTTTGTAATATCTCTTGAATCTCTCTCAGGACACTAATCAGGGATTTTTTTTAAAGTTATTTTTTGTTTCCTATATTATTTCTGCTTCTTCCATTGTCATTTTTTGTGTTCTTTTTTTACTCTAATTTTTGTATGGATTTTTACCTTATTAATTCATTTACTTTAATTTTCAGGGTGCCTAGGGTAAGAGAGGAAATAAACACATGCTGTCAAATCATTATCTATAACTGGCTATCATTCCCTCTTAGCACTTAACTTTAGTGGGACATTAGCCGTGAAAGAGCTCACTCAGTTTTTCTTAACTATTTGAGGTCTTTGAGGGAAATTACTTACACTTTTAGAAGTCAACAAGAAAGCTAAACTGATTGGATTTCATATTCATTTAGGGGTGATTTAGTGAATTTGATTCTTTTCTTTTCTTTCTATTTTCTTTTTTTTTTTTTTAGAGAAAGAGAGAGGGCCGCTGTGGGGAGGGGGATGGCATAGGGAGAGGAGGGGAGTGAGGGAGAATCTTAAGCAGACTTCACACTGAACTCCATGCAGGGCTTGATCTCACCACCCTGAGATCATGACCTGAGCTGAAATCAAGAGTCACACACTTAAATGACTGAGCCACCCAGCCACCCTGATGTAGTGAATTTTGTACTTTTTTTAAGTTCAAGAATAACTCAGGAAGGGGTGCCTGGGTGACTCAGTGGATTAAAGCCTTTGCCTTCAGCTCAGGTCATGATCCCGGGGTCCTGGGATCGAGCCCTGCATCGGGCTCTCTGCTCAGCGGGGAGCCTTCTTTCCCCCAACTCTCTCTACCTGCCTCACTGCCTGCTTGTGATCTCTGTCTGTCAAATAAATAAATAAAATCTTTAAAAAAAAAAGAGTCTGGTATTATGGGTTAAGCCGCTGCCTTCGGCTCGGGTCATGATCTTGGGGTCCTGGGATCGAGGCCCGCGTCGGGCTCTCTGCTCGGCGGGGAGCCTGCTTCCTCCTCTCTCTCTGCCTGCCTCTCTGCCTGCTTGTGATCTCTCTCTGTCAAATAAATAAATAAAATATTTTAAAAAAAAAAAAAAGAAGAAGAACTCAGGAAGAGAAGACCAGCATGAAGGATTATCCACACCTCCTTTTAAAAAAATACCTTTATTGAGATATAATTCATGTACCATAACTTTCACACTTTTTAAATGTACAGTTGTTTAGTATATTTACAGAATTATGTATCCATCACTGCTATTGCATTCCAGAATATTTTCATCACCCCCAAAAAGAAACTCCACACCCATTGGCAGTCACTCCATCTTCCTACCCCTTCCCTCCAGGCTTCTGGCAATGATGAAACTACCTTCTGTGTCTATGGATTTGCTGCTTCTGGACATTTCACATAAATGGACCAAAAATATATGTGACTTTTTGTGTCTGACCTCTTTCACTTAGTGTAATATTTTTAAGGTTCATCCATGTTGCAATATGTATCAGTATTGTTTCTTTTAATTGCCAAATAGATACCACATTTTGTGTACCTGTTCATCAGTTTATGGATATTTTGGATTATTTTCATGTTTTGGCTATTATGAATACTGTTGCTATGAACATTCATGGACAGGTTTTTGTGTAGACATATGTTGCCATTTTTCTTGAGCACATATTTAGGGATAGAATTGCTGAGTCATATGGTAACTTCATGGGTAAATTTTGAAGAACTGCCAATCTGTCAAATTGACTGCAACATTTTACATTCCCACCAGCAGTGCACAAGGATTACAGGATGCAGGTTCCAGTCTCTCCACATCCTCACCAACACTTGCTATTGTCTTTTTTATTATAGCCATCCTAGTGGTATACTTGAAGGGTTATCCTGTCTCCAGAAAAAAGTCAAAGATCTTTGACCATCAAGCCCATCCTAGTCTGGTCTTCAGGCTCATCTCCTGCCAGTCTCCCTGGTGCCCTTTGTCTGTTTATGTCAGTCTTTATGTGTCCCATCCTGCCAGGCCTTGGCTTAGGCTTCTCCTCCGCCTGGAATATTCCCTTCCTCTCACAACCTCTTGAGTTCACCAGTGAAAGTCAATTTGTGTTCATTTCTTTAAATATTGTTTTTGTATCATATGTGATAGTTACAAGTTAGGTATCCATAATGTTTGAATGAGTTTTACTCATCCTTCCAGATTAGAGCAAGTTCAAATGTGACCCCAAGGAGACATGGTCCTTTACCTCCCTCAGAGTTAATAGTTTTATTATTGGTTTCTTAGGTAGTTGTGCACATGTCGTTTTGTCCTGATAATTTCCTGGAATGCGTGGACCATATAGCATCAGGCTGGATATCTCCAGGGTCTCGTAATGTGCTTGGTACCTAGTGGACACTCCAAAAGTATTCATGATTATATGGGAGAAATGGAGGGAAAAACTGGTTATAGGTTTTCAGTAAAAGCACATTTATAAATTTAACAGTTGTATAGATTAACTTACTGATAGTTGTGTTTTATGTTCCTTTTAAGTAGATGAAAGCATTTTTAAGAATAGATTACCATATTTAGTTATTTCTCCTCCTTTTGGTTCCTCTATTCTTCCTCACATAGATAAGAAGGGATGGTTATCCATATTGTGAATAAATTGTAGATGCTGTTCTAGAACAAAATTAACGTCCCAATTAAATGAGGACATTATATATCACTACTATTTCACTTTGAATGGTATGCATATAGAAACAAAACCCCTTCCTGTTTACAGCGAAAGAAGGGTTGTGTGCGTGTTCTTTTTTTTTTTTCCTTTTCTTTTCTTGGGGAAGGAGTAAGTATTCTGTGGAAAGGAGCGAGCCAAGCTAAAATCACGATGATATTTAAGTTCTGGATGTTATTTGCCTAATTTAAGGTCTTGAAGAGAAAAAGAGGGACAGTTATTACCTAAGCACAAAAAGTATTGAAGACTTTTGTTCTTGAAAAATATGGGAAGTGGTAAGAAAACACTGAGCAGCTGTACGTTTCTGGCCCACTTACTCCCTGCATCTGAAGTGAATGCGGGCTGGTGGGCAGTGAAAGAACTCTGAAATATGGCTTCTGTGGCTACAGAATTTCAGAATCAGCAAGAAGGCTTTTGTCCTTGTGAGCATCTTGATCAGGTTCTATAAGGCTCTAGTATTAGGAGTGTCTAGTCACTTCCTTACCAAGGAGGGCTCTCTGATATGTGTGTTGCACAAGGCAATCCTCCCTCTCCCTTTCTCTGCCTCTCTAAGAAGACTTTTTCCTCCTGGGATGGGTAAATGCTCATCAGGGTCAACAAGGCCAATCTGTAGCTTTTGGCCAAAGGACTGACAAGGCTAAGATGCTAGATGGAGCCCAGAAGAAATCCCTTTTGCATTCTCTCTTGCTCCAGAGTACCACTGTACTTTCACTGAGATGAGTTAGGACTTGAACATGTCTCCTGGAAATCACTGGATTTCTGCAGGATTCATTGATTGGTTGGTTAAGTATGCTTCCTTTGCTGACTTCCTCTTGGAGGACAATTACCTTAGCATTTGAATTCAAAATATTCAGCTCTAAAAAACTATTCTTTTGTATTCCTCACAGGGCCCTCTTCCTGTTCAAGAGACTGTTTTAGAGGGAAACCAAGATACCTGGATTTGTTGACATTATTTATGTCCTCAATGATTCTCAATTAATGTCTTGCCTCCTATGCCCCTTTCTTTTCTTTTCTCCTTCTCCTTCTTCTTCTTCTTTTTCTTCTTCTTCTTTTTTTTTTTTAACAGATACTAATTTTGTGTTGGGGAATGCCCAGATAGTGGACTGGCCTATCGTGTACAGCAACGACGGATTTTGCAAGCTGTCTGGCTATCACAGGGCGGAAGTGATGCAAAAAAGCAGTACCTGCAGGTATTTATGTCCGGGCTTGTTCTGTTCAACATTCTATCATGGTATCTTCTGGAAAAACAAAATGGCTTATGCAGTGTGGGGATTGCCCTTCTCTAATTTAGAGTTTTCTTCAGGAATATTTGTGGTAGTATCATCTCTCGTTCATGCACTATACCAGGGAGTCAAAGAAGGCTTCAAACGTGGTCTCCGCAAACTGACTGGACTTGTAAGTCACTGAGATGGGCACCTAGAGAAACTCAGGAAGCTCATTTTACCTAGAAAATGGGGACTCAGAAGTTTATGAGGTGTTAGATGAAAGGATAGGAAGGTTAGATGATTCTTGAAAATGAGATAAAAATGAACTATAATTTAAGGTGATTAAATTAATTTTTGAAATTACATGACAGTTTGAGAAGAATCCCTACGATGTTGCAGACAAGGACCTTGTTCATAGGGCTTTTCAACAGAAAAAGAGAAGAGAACTGAGATTTGGTTGCCTTCTAATTCATGCTGTCACATCTCTGGTCACTCACTGGAAAGCAGAGGCAAACGGTGCTAATGGCTCACACCGCCTGGGCATTTGATAGGGTTACTCACTAAGCAGTACCCTTGGGCCCCGGTGCTAGAAAAGCTCTTTTAAAGCATCTACAAGGTGTGGAGCAGAGTAGAGCAGAATGAGTTGAGCAGAGCCTGTGCCCTGCCCGTCCTGACACACCCCTGTGGTACCCTGACAAGGTCTTGGTTTAGCACAGCCTTTGGCACCTCTTACTCCTTATTCCTTCTTTGGAGTCGTCCGTCTTCACTGGTGTTTGCATGATCCCAGAGCTCCTGGATCAAGAAATAAAGTCATCTCTGAAAGGTGGAAAAACCTGAAACAGGCGTCATCTTCAGTTTTCAGAAGTTGCATGTTGATGGTCTTCAATCAGCCATGTAACTAGTTCTGGTGAAAAATATTCAATGCTTCAAAAATTTCACTTTCTTAAATTTTAGGTGTTTGGGGCTGGGAAATGGGAAATTCAGGAGTCCCCTTCTTCCCTCAAAGGTGTAGAAATTGTGACTTTTAAATCCTACAATAAAATTTGTGATGTGCTGTTATCCTCATTAGTGTCTCTTTCTGTATCTGCATCTCTGTCGATGTTTGCGTATATACAATTAAAACAAATCGGGGAGTTAGCCTCACTTTCTGGTGGGACTTGAGCAATCTTTCCTTTCCTTTCCTTTCTTCCTTCTTGTTGGTTCTAACCAGACACTTGAAGAAGATCAGAGTAGATAACTTGCAAATTTAGGTTTCATGCACAATTGTAGGAAACTTATTTAATTCCCTGAGGGTGTCCCTTTCCTGAAGATAAAGAAAACCTGCCTTTGTGCTGGCTCTGTTCCTAATCGCTCAGGAGCAGGAGCCTCTTTTGCTTATTTTTTGCATTGCAGGTATCTGAAATCTAATGTCCAGGTAAAGGAAACTTATAGCTACCGGTAAATTACAGTTTGAGGAAACAGTACACAAGACCAATGAGAGCAGGGTGTGATCATGGCACCTCACTTACTTCAGGTCTCCATCCTGCAGGGATTTGTTTCACATGGTGAAAGAAACAACAGTGTATATACCATCCTGTCACTTAAATGGAGGTCACTTATCTAGCAAATTAACTCAGAAAGAGCAAGTGGGAGGAAGCTAAAAAGGCAACTGGCTAAGTAAGATGGGCACAGAGCTTACGTTTTTGCCTCCTAGGAGAAGTCCTCTTGTTCTCAGGCAGGGCTAGTTTAGTCTTGATCGAGCTGTCTTTTTAAAGATAATGAGACAAGCTTGGTTATCTGTTTTCCTGATTTATAGATGGAAGGTGGAGCATTCCACAAGAGAAGTACGAGGGCAACCATAGATAATAATGCTCTCAGCAGGCTGGGAAGGGCCGTAATAACAAAAGTGACACAGAATTCATAAAGTCAGCAGCAGGGCACTTTTTTTTTTTTTTTTACACAGAGCGCTGGCAATCGCAAGCCTGTAGTAAGCTCAAGGCTGTCCCAGTATCAAGCCAAGCAAGGCTTTTGAGTTGGTGGTGGCTTCTGGTGTTCTTCGTGGCTCAGCAATTCTATGACTCTGTGATTCAAGTCATCACCAGAGATTGCATTCAGTATGTGCAGTTTTGGAAGACGGGGACTATATTGTTTAGGAAGGCATGCCCTTGCTTCCACTTTACCCAAGGCTTGGGGGCTGAGTGTTGGTGTCTTCTTGTTCTGGTCAAATGAAGGCCTGAGGTTGTCAGGGGAAATGCTTACTGGGTCCATGGGGAACCTTTGACAACTGGCTTTTCCTGCCCCATGGAGAGATGGCTTTTCTCCTCTCCCATGTTGTGAGTGTCCTGTGCCGTGGTTTACTCCACCTAACTGGGGGTGTATCTTATTCCCAGAGGTACAAACCTTGCTCACATTGGAGCCTAGGAAAATGGACAGTTTTTCTGCCTCTGCTGAGAACCAGAATTAGTCAGTAGGAAGTTCTGTCTGGAAGTTTTCTCTCATTTTCTTGCATGCTACTCATTTCCCCCTTAAGTCTACCTTTCTCCAAATGTGAGCAGTAGGGAGGTGTATTGGTAAGAATTGTAGGATTTCATCATTTCAATTTTTTAAACCTAATGCCTTTTTTGGGGATGGGGTAGGGTGGGTAGGAAAACAGAGCTCCACACACAGTGGCTGAATCTTCTCTTTCTTTCCTTAGCTCTGCCTTAATGTTTAGAGCATCAGATTGCCCCCTTTGGTGCACTCTTCGGTTGACAAATTTCTGTGATTTTTCCTATTCTTTTGTGTATTTGTTTGGGAATTAGAAAAGGAAAAAGTCTGTGGTCCAGATTTACTCTGCCATCTTTTCTGGGAAATTTCCCAGAGTTGTACTTCTAAAATGCAAATCTCATTATGGAACTCTCTTGCTTAAAACCTTCCAGTGTCTCCCCCACACTCCCCCTCTCCCCCCATTGCTTTTGAAAGCCATGTGTTCCTTCATGATTTGGTCTGTGCTTATCTTTCTGTGCTATCTGTTGTGAAATCTCCCCTCATTGTGTATATTCCAGTTACAGTGAACTGAACTGCATTCAGACAGAATTAACCTCCCTCTCACTTCTCTGCCTTTGCACATACTTTTCTTTTGCCTGGAATGTTCTTTTCCCTCCTTCCCGTCTAATTTCCATCGGCTCTTCAGATTTCATTTGTCTTTATCTCTGGGAAGCCTTCGGTGACCACACAGGGCTTTGTGCCTGAAATTTTTGTTCTGTAATGTATTGGTCACACTGTTTTCTGATCTACTCTTTTTGTGTGTCTCCCCTTATTTACTGTTAATTTGGGGGAAGATGGTGACAGAGTGCTGGTGTATCAGTAAGTCTTAAAATTTTTTTAAAAATTTAATTATTTTTATTAACATATAATGTACTATTTGCCCCAGGGGTACAGGTCTATGAGTCATCAGGCTTACACATTTCCCAGCACTCACCAAAGCATATACCTTTCCCAGTATCCCATCACCCAGCCACCCCATCCCTCCCCCCCCACCCCCTAGCAACCCTCAGTTTGGTTTTTGAGATTAAGAGTCTCCCGATAGTGAATGTTTTCATTAAGTGTGTGTGTGTGTTCATTCCACATAGCACAGTGCTAGGTATAGGACAGATGTTTAACATGTGCTGGTACAATACTCAATATTTGTTAAACTAACTTGAGCTTTTTGGTTGATTTGCAGTTTTATGTATGGGGAGCTGACCGATAAAGACACAATTGAAAAGGTGCGGCAAACGTTTGAGAACTATGAGATGAATTCCTTTGAAATTTTGATGTACAAGAAGAACAGTGAGTATTCAAACGATTCCGAAACATACCTTTATGTGCTTGCAATAGTAAAAGAGGTGCTCTTCCTCCGTTGTCTTGCATCTTCTTCTCCCCCTTCAGCTAAATGTTGTTTCATGAGGCTATTGTGTATGTTGGGATAAATGGTGTAGATTGCTGAGTTACACTCTTCTTTATGGAACTCTTTTTTTTTTTCCAAGATTTTATTTATTTGAGAGAGAGCATAAGTAGGGGACAGAGGGTTAGGGAGAAGAAGTCTTCCCGCTGAGCAGGGAGCCAGACATGGGGCTCCATCCCAGCACCCTGGGATCATGACCGAAGCAAAGGCCGATTCTTATCCGACTGAGCCATCTAGGTGCTGCCTAATTAAGACTTCTTGATCTTGGGGCACCTGGCTGGCTCAGTCAATAGAGCACATGACTCTTGATCTTGAGGTTATAAAATTGACCCTGATGTTGGGTACAGAGATTACTTAAAAATAAAATCTTAAAAAAAAGAACTCTTGATCTCTTTTTCTGCCAAGGTCATGTTTTCCTTATTGGTTTACTTATGGTGAGCTGCTAGCTGCAAACACTTGTAGACTTTAAGGCTTCTTGGGGGAAAGGAAGACATGGGACAGTGACTCTGGCCAGATCATCTTTGAGTCCATCCTCCACAGTACCTAGCACAGCAGGTGACCCCAGTAGATGCCCTGTTGGGGAAGGAGATTAAGAGCACACATATCTGGATGAGTACTGAGTATTATATAGAATTATTGAACCACCATGTTGTACACCTGAAATGAATATAATCCTGTATGTTAACTATAGTGGAATTAAAAAAAAATGGTTTCTGAATAAAATTTTCTTCTCCTGATGACCTTACTTTTCTGTCAGAGATGGTATTACTATTCAGAGTAGATTGTGAATTTGTATTTGTTTTGGCTACAGTTACTTCCATGGAGTATGTTAATGAAGAATTTTGGTCAATAGCCGTACACAGGTATAAAACTCACTTTTCCCTCCTGAGGTTTCCTATCGAATGGAGACGAGCTGTGTTGGAAGTATGGGACAGTGGGGTATATGGCCATAGCAGGTTCCAGAGATGTCTAATAGTGCTGTGTTTTGGTTTTAGAAAATGATTTTGTCTGTAAAGCTTTCCGTTCTTTATATGTAGGATTGAATGGCAGCTCATAGATTCAATAGAATGTTTCCAGAGTGGCCCAGATAGCCCATGAGATTACGTGTTTCTCTTGGTGGCATATTCAGAGTGATACATTTGGCTCTGAAAAGCAAAAGGCACACTTTTTTTTCTTTTTTAAGATTTTATTTATTTATTTGACAGACAGAGATCACGAGTAGGCAGAGAGGCGGGCAGAGAGAGAGGGGGAAGCTGGCTCCCCACTAAGCAGAGAGCCTGATGAGGCCTTGATTCCAGGACCCTTGATCATGACCTGAGCTGAAGGCAGAGGCTTTAACCCACTGAGCCACCCAGGCGCCCCAAGGGCACACGTTTTTTCTGGAAGGAGCTGGAGATTCAGTCTGGACTGTTGGAGCAGACAGCTGAGAGCGCTGTTTGTTTGGTGCTGTGGGCTAATGTCGATCTGAGAGACTGGCTCGGGGCATCAGCTAAGCCAAGGAGGTTGGTCCTGAGGCTTTCACACTAGCATGGCGTCTTGCTCTGTCCCCCTCCTTCAGCCAGCAGGTTGAGTTTCTCCTGGCAGGAGAGGAACAGGGGGAAAGACTGAATGGCTCTGTGCTGGTCCTCTACTGTGGTGACCACAACCCAGAGCACCAGCTCTTACCAGGAGCCACATGCCTTTTTGTGGGGAGGAGGGGCCCTGTCCATGTGCCCCAAGCTAATGGAGTAAGTTCTAGGTTTTCTACCCTGTGAGCTTTGTATACTGAGCAGTTGGATTTCCCCTTGACATGGCATACTAATTGGATAGGTGTGTCACAAAAATAATGCTTTGCATTTATATTTTGCTTTAGAGTTTTTAAGCTTCATTAGACTATGCATTTAACTTGCTGAAATTATATGTGTTTGGCACCAAAGCAAGAGAAGAGGAAACTTAATTTAAATGGAGTCAGTGATTTCAATTTGCTGTACCCGTTAGGGAGCGTGTACCCCAGAGGAAGTGTGCAATGGGGGAGGAGAAGCTGCTGTTCCCGCAGCTGCCTCTGGGGCTGAAGATCTTGTATTTATGAGTGTCTCGTTGCCTTGAAGGTGATTCTTACAGCTGATGTTCTGTACTTGAGGCAGACCTGGCCCACGCATGTAAGCCAATTGGTTCTACTAATGTTCTACAAAGAACCAGCATCTCTTTCCTGCTTTGAGGTTGTGGGAGGGTTATTGAGAGATGTGTGCTAGTCTCCAGGGCAGCATGTCAGCCTTGGGATGGGGTTCTACTTCTGGGTGGTGGGAAAGAATTTTCTAGAATAATTGTGGTCATATGCAATTTTTTCCTTACCCTTTGGCTTGAGAAAATAAACATTGTGGAAAATAGGACTCCACTCTATTTTAAAATGTTGATTCTTGAAGCCCCATGAAGTAGACATGGTTGATGTTATTTATGCCCATTGTATAAGAAGTTAAATTCCTAATTCAAGGTCATGTGGATCCAGGACTTGGTTTCCAGTGTCCTGGCTATTCTTCCAAGGCTGTGAGTAAAGGCAGGGCCACCGTGTATGGTTGCGGAGGCTATTTGCTGAATAGAGAACAACTAGAAACCAACTTACGGTTTGCTTCCTGAATCCTCCATACACCATAGCCTAGCCTTACCTCTGTGCTGAGGGAGGAACTTCTCTTTCTGATTTACACAAAGATGTCTAGAAAGCTAGTGGGAATTCCATACAAGGCTAAGCCTGTACGGAAAACCGGAAGCATGAGATTGATGCCAATAATGTTTGTTTCTTCCTAGGACCTCCATATCCCATCCTATCCTAAGGAATTTAGAAATTTTAAATTATATATTAAGCCTGAGAATTTTACATTTACATTGAATTCTGTGCTTAAAAAAAAGATTCTATTTATTTATTTGAGAAAGAGAGAACACAAGTTGGTGGGGGGAAGGACAGAGGCAGAGGGAAAAGTAGACTCCCCACTGAGCAGGGAGCCTGTTGCAGGACTCAATCCCAGGACCCAAAGATCATGACCTGAGCCGTAGGCAGATGCTTAACCCACTGAGACACTCAGGTGTCCCTATGCTTTTTGTTTTGTTTTGTTTTTTAATTGCTTTTTATTGACCCACTACTCTATGTCAGACACAGACTTCCGCTAGGGATGTGGTTGTGAAAAGAAGCCCAACCTTTGCCCCTATAGCAGCGGTGGGGCAGCATCTATTCCACAGCACACAGCCCATAAGTGTTTTGATGGTGACACCATTTGGAGAGGATCATCGAGTTCTAATGTAGAAGGTCAGGAAAAAAAGTTTTCCCAGCAGATAGCAAATCCATGTAGAAACTGAAGATGTGGGAGTTAGGCAGAGGGAAGGGCAAAGAGTAGCTCAGGCGGATGAAATGCACTGAAGCCTCAAGAGACCCAAAGCAGGGCTTCTAGGACTTTGACACACATTGGAAATCACCTGCAGCAGACTGAGCACACTGAGCAGACATGGGCGGGAGGAGGGAGGGAGGAAGGAGGCAGAGTTTGCTCCTGCTTTCAAAACATCTAGTTCAATAGACTGAAACTTTCAGCATTTTGAAGCTGTATAGAATCTCATGGAGGAAAGGCATTCCTGTTGAGATTTTAAAATGTGAAATGTCATCCTCTAAAATAATTTTTTTTTCCTGACTTCTAAATTGAATCATTTTTACTATGGAGAATACACGAACATGGGAAGGAAAACAACCACCCACCCCAAAGACTCACAGCAATTTTACTATGCTATAAACTTTTCGGTGTTTCCTTTTAGGTTTTGACTTACACATGTTACATAATTGAGATTTTGATATGTATGCAACTTGAAGTCATATGTGTATTTAATCTTTTATCATAAAAATATCCTCCTCATTAAAATTCCCCATAAATATAATTTAGAAAGAATTCATTTATAGTTCCTCCACTGTTGGATATTTATGAGGCTCTGAACTTTATTAAACACAGAGCTGAAGGTAGTATCTTCATGTAAAGATATTTATTGGGATTCTGAAATATTTCCTAGAAGTTGAGAATTACCACGTCAGAGAACAGGAACTGAGGTTCCCGAGACGTTTTGCCAAACAGTATTTCAGAAATGAACCGATTCCCAAGTTCATTAACAGGTTTCGAGTGTCTGACTCATTGTGCTACATCAGCACCAAACAGTAGAACTTTCAAATGTCAAACTGCCTACAATTGAACTTTTTTTGTTGTTTAATGCGTGTTTTTCATGCTAGTGAGACTGAAGTACTTTTTCCTATTTACTCTCCATTTAAAATTACCTTTTTTATGTGAATTGTTCAGATTCTTCGCTCATATCTTCTATTATTTCCGGTGATTTTCTTACCATTTTTTTTTTTTTATAAAATCTTAATAAATTAAGTTTTCCTCTTTCCCATTCTTTGGTAGTATTTGCAAGGACAATTTCGTAGAAAGACTCTTCTCTCTTTTTTTTTTTTTTTAAGATTTTATTTATTTATTTGACAGACAGAGATCACAAGCAGGCAGAGAGGCAGGCAGAGAGAGAGGAGGAAGCAGGCTCCCTGCAGAGCATAGAGCCCGATGCGGGGCTCGATCCCAGGACCCTGGGATCATGACCTGAGCCGAAGGCAGAGGCTTTAACCCACTGAGCCACCCAGGTGCCCCAAAAGACTCTTCTCTTGATAAGCATTAATGTTTGTCCTGCCTTTGGGTGGTTGAGAGTAATTAGAGTCTTACTGGTGTGCTTTGGAATGAGTGTGTGGAGTACTATTAAGTATCTGGAAGGACGGATGATTTGAAAGGTTTCTTTCTATCTGTTAGCCAGTCTGATGAAGAAACCTGGGCATTGGGACTCCTGGGTGGCTCAGCTGGTTAAGCCGCTGCCTTCAGCTCAGGTCCTGATCCCAGAGTCCTGGTATTGAGTCCCGCATTGGGCTCCTTGCTCTACCTGCCACTCTGCCTGCTTGTGTTCTCGCTCGCTCTCCAACAATTAAAAAAAAAAACCAAAACAAAAAACCTGGGCATTTTAGTAATGCTTTGTGGTTCATATCATTCCTTAACTCATACACTGGTGACAGTCATCATTAACAAACTCATTCAGTAAATATTTAGGTGTTCACTCTTGTGCTAATCAATTAGTTTTTCCATTTTTCAAACAAGGATATCACGAGTGTCAGCTTTGAGAGAAAGCAGGACACTCTCTGGCTAACGGTCCGAGGCATGTGACTGACTCCACCATTTGTGGCATGGCGGGCACCTCCTGTTTGGGACCTCTGGGTCAGCTTCTGTAACAAAGGAGTACAGGAAAAGCCTTTTCCTGTCATTGTCCAGGCCAGCAAGAAGAACCTTCCAGCCAGATACTCATTGATTACCTACCAAAGGCCTATGGGTTTGAGCCAAAGAGATCCAGGTATAAGAAAGGAGAAACCTCCTTTGAGGAGGTTACAATCTAGTTGTGGAGGCAAATCCGATAGGAAAACCAACATATTTTACTTATTCAGTGCTAGGAGCTATTTATATGTGAGGGATATTGATTCTATGTTGAAAAACATTTCTATTTAAAATGTTTTTCTTTTTTCTTTTTTTTTTAAAGATTTTATTTATTTTTTTGACAGAGATAGAGATAACAAGCAGGCAAAGAGACGGGGGAGGGAGTGGGTGAAAGTAGGCTCCCTGCTGAGCAGAGAGCCCAGCAGGATGCTGAGCTGGATCCCAGGACCCTGAGATCACGACCTGAGCCAAAGGCAGAGGCTTAACCCTCTGAGCCACGCAGGCACACCAGAACGTTTTTATTTTTTTTTATTTTTTTTAAAATATTTTATTTATTTATTTGACAGGCAGAGATCACAAGTAGGCAGAGAGGCAGGCAGAGAGAGAGGAGGAAGCAGGTTCCCCGCTGAGCAGAGAGCCCGATGTGGGGCTCGATCCCAGGACCCTGAGATCGTGACCCGAGCCGAAGGCAGAGGATTTAACCACTGAGCCACCCAGGCGCCCCAGAATGTTTTTATTTTTATTAGACTTTCTAAATACCATTCATAAAGTCAAAAAATTATGGCTCCGTTTTCCCTTAGGGTTCTGAGCTTTATATACTGTTTGGGAAGCTCTTCTCTTTACCTAAACCAATGAAAATATTCTTCACTTTTTCCTTCTGGTACTTTTATGTTGTGTTAGGCTATTTAAAACATTAAACCATTTGGAATTTGTTGGATTTTTTTTTTGTATTATGTGACATAGCAGTTTAACTTCATTTATTTTCCATATTGCTTATTTACATTGTCTCAGTACAGTGTATTGTCTCAGTACATTGTCTCAGTACAATGCATTAAAGAATCCAGCTCTTGCCTTTCAGTTTGAAATTTTCCTTTTCTTAGATGCTAGATTCTCCCACATTCATGAAGTTGTTTCTCTCCTCTCCTTTTCCAGGAGCCCTTTTATAACTTATTAGCTATGTGAGTTTGATTAAAATGCTCTCCATTGGGGTTTCCCATATTTAAATGGGGGATAATGCAGACACAATTCCATGCCACAGAGTTGTTGTGAGAAGTTAGCCATAATGTGTCAGGACTGGACCCCATTGTAAGCACTTAATAAATGATATTGTTGTTTTCACTGTTGTTTGTTTTAGGGCGCTGCCAATGGCTTTTAGTTACTGTACAGTTGACCTTTGCACAAGGCAAAGTTAAGGATGTCAGTAGTCTGTGTCCCTCCTCCCCACCCCCCGCAGGAGAAAGTCTGGGTTTAACTTTTGACTCCACCCAAACTGAACTACTCTTAGCCTACCATTGACTGGAAGCCTTACCAGTAACATAAATAGTTAGCACGTATTTTTGAATTTTATATGTATTATATACCGTATTCTTAAAGTAAGCTAGAGAAAAGAGAATGTTACAAAGAAAATTGTAAGGAAGAGAAAATACATTTACAGTAATATATTTATTGAAAAAAATTCATGTTCCCCAGAGGAAGTAGAAGTGATAGGCTCTGTATTTTCATTCCAAATAAAATTCTCTTTCTAAAAAGAAAAAAAATCCATTTTTTTGGACATGTGCAACTCAATTGTGTTTTATTCAAGGGTCAGTGATGGTAGGTAGTCCTTGTTACTATTTTTCTTTCAAAAATTTTCTAAGTTTTCTTGGCTGTTCTTCTACCTTTATTTTTCTACTTGAGTTGAATATCAATTCATCAAACTCCAAGAAAAACAAACAAAAAAAGAACAATTGAGATTCTGATTGAAATTGCATTAAATTTATATATTAAATGGGGAGGTTTGACATGTTACAAAATTGAATCTTTTCATCTAAAAACAATGTAGCTCTCTTCATTTATTTAGGTTTCGTGCTTTGCTTTGGTCTTCAATCACATTTTAATTAAGTTGAGGCTTAGGCATTGATTTTTCTAGTTTCCCCATGTCTGAGACCATCCCTCTTCCTCAGAACAGGTAGAGGTAGCTCTGGAGTTTCATTAAACACCTTGAAATACATTCTCTTTTAAGTCATCCAAACACCCCTGTGAGGTAAGATCGAACATTTCAGTCTTACAGGTGAGGAATATAAAAGGAACAGAGGAATGTATCAGACACATACGTATTTTACTGAGCCTAAAGTAGGTCTATCATCCCCATTTTGCAAATGAGAAAACCGATTCTAAGAGGTTAAGTTGACATGGCCAAGGCATACAGTAAACTAAGAGATAGGGTTCAAACCGGGGATTTGAGGTTCCCAGTCAGATGTCCTAATGGCCAGCGGCTACTGCTTCTCCCTAGAGCTTTCTCAGACTCTCTGTACTTGTCATTTGTCTCAATGAAGGTGACCTGAGACCAAACAGTCTCTTAGGGGAGGCAGCCATTCCCCAGTCCTTTATCGACCTGTCATCTGAATGGCCCAGTACATACATCCATTCCCATGAATCAGCAATATGGTCGTCAGTTCCATTGGTGTTGAATATGGCCTGGATACCTGGCTGCCCCTTAGCCTGTTACAGAGAGTACTTGAGAGGAGGCCCAGGGTAGGAGGAAGCTTAAAGGAGGCCAAATAAATCTTTTATATTCCTGAGCCTTGCTTTTCTGTTATCTGACTGCTAGGGTTGAGAAACCCCATGGCCAAGTCAAGTTGTCAGGTTCAATACTAGATGACCGGAGGCAGCTAGTAAGGGATGAGAATCACAGAGTGAGCGGGAGGCAGAGCCTGACCTGTAGCTGTCCCTCCCCTGGTACCCTCTGCTAGGAAAGACCTTCTGTTCCAGCAGCAACCACCTTTGCCATCAGCCTTTGCTGTGTTTTCCCCAGATTTGTGCATTGATCTTCCTTTATCATTCACTCTTTGTCCTTTTTGCAGAAACAGGACATCGCGTACTTGCTTTTCTCTATTTGCCCACTGTAGGCACTTGCGTGCAGTGGCAGAATTTTAACCTCATCTTCCTGATTTTGTGTCCGTATGTGTGAATATTTGTGCTTGGATTGCCTCTCTTGAATCGTGGTGTATCTTGTATCATGGTGAAATGAATTATAGTCCAGAACCTGGGCTCTCGGAGAGATCCCTGGAGGCCAACTGTCCTGGCCTCTGCCTCTGGGCAGGTCTATATCTGAATGGAGCCAAAGTGCTCCTGACTGTTTTTGGGGGCATCAAGAGGGATGGAAGGGAAGCTGAGTGAGGGCTCCAGGTGCTGGGCAGTCTATGTTCATTTGAAGCACCTGTTTCATATTTTGAGACTTTGAGTAATGTTTCACTAGTTAAAAATGCTTTGCTCTTAAGAGTAGAAGGTTGAGGGACGCCTGGGTGGCTCAGTGGGTTGGAGCCTCTACCTTTGGCTTCAGTTAATGGTCTCAGGGTCCTGGGATCGAGCCCTGCATCAGGCTGTCTGCTTGGTGGGGGACCTGCCTCTCACTCCCCCCACCCCCGCCTGCCTCTTTGCCTGCTTGCGATCTTTGTCTGTCAAATAAATAAATAATTTTTTTTTTTTTTTAAGAGTAGAAGGTTGAGATTACTGGTCTGTGCCAGTCTGGGATTCATGTTCTCCTTTGAAAGAATTTCAGAAATGAAAATTTAAGCCAATTATGCTTGATTTCCTAGATTGTATAGGGAATGCTAATTTGTGAGAGAGGCAGGTCTGAGTGACTCTGAAGACACTGGAAGTAGGATATATTTCTTTGGAACTCAGCAGGTATCCCTAGAGTACCTGCCCCTCCAAGGGTGTTGAGTTTTCCAACTCTAAAATGACACCTTTTGGAGTTGACTGTTATAATAACCTCATGTAACCCAATGCATAACCTTGTACTACACAAGGGTGCAGGGTGATGAGACAGAGAAACCTCAGATCTCCTGCCCCAGAGTGAATCACAGTCTATTTAAGGAAAGAGCCCTCCATTGTTAAGGTTTAAAGGGAATCTCACATAGTCCTTTCCTTCCTTGCCTGTTATCAGAAGCAATTGAGAGAGATTCAGGACTCAGGCAAATGGAGTTTAAAATATCCCCTTTAGGACCAGCAAAGCTGATCCTAGAGAACATAGTTTATGTCTGTGGACAAGTAAAGTTTCGAATCAGACTTCTGCACCCAACACAGGTAGCACTGGAGAACCGCAGGCTTCTCCTCCTACCGGTCATCACCCTACCATTTTGAGTTCTCCCCTAACATCTGTAGAATGGGGACGCAGAGCAGGGTGGGGGCTCATTTCTAAGAAAGCAGATGAAGAGAAGTGGTTGAGCTACATATGTCCTCTGAATTACCAACCTAGAGAAAAGACTCGGGAGTTCCTTTGAAGTCTGTCCGTCCATGAGGAGATACCATATCAGGGAGAAGGAGGTTCCCTCCCTCAAGAAGCCCAACTGATCAATTAGACACATGCTCTAAGGCATCCTGGCTATATGAATTTTGGTATAAGATTCGTATTTATTGCCTGAAAAGAAATGATTGGAATAGCACGTGTTTAATCAGGGAGCGTTTCTGGAGGAAGCATTGGGCTCAGTTTGGTGGAGAGAAGTGCACAGTTTTAAATAGATTGACCTCTAGAAGTAGGGGAGGGGGGAGTTCAAGATGAGTTTGAACTGCAGTAAAATGAAAAAGGCCTTCCACCATGACAAACAGAGTGGGCTCTCATGACCTTGGAGGTGTGGGTAATGTCATCAACCCCAGGAGCCATAAATGGAATATGAAGATTAGATGGCACAGTCCCAGCCGGAAAAGTTCACAGGCATGGGGCCCAGCTGATAAGTACCGTGGGTGGCCCATAGGGTGGCAGCTGAGTTAATGGTTCCAGGGATCCAACAAAAGATGAAGCCCCTGGGTTAGATCTCATGAGTGAGGTGGGGGGGCTCGCCTCTCATTCCTTACTGGTTTGATGAATTAGCAGCATTTTCTGGTTTACCATCTGAGCAGAAAGAAAGAGCAGAAAGAAAATGGTGTTTTGATTTGTTTGCTTTTTGTCTTACCGCTATAGGATGTAAGGGAGAGCTGTGGGTGTGTAAGTTCAATTGGTGTGAAGCATTGAGTTTTCTGTTGTTTAATTGAAAATGGTTTAAAATCCCATAGTTTCTGAGCAGGGAACTGGGAAGAATAGTAATATAGACCTTTAAAAAACAGTAGGTGATTCAAAGGCTATATTCTTCTTGATTTTGGAAGGCTATGTGTGATTTTTGGTATAGTGGATTTTTCTTTCAAAACACTTTTTTCATAGGGTGACATTGTAACCTGTTTGTCTTCTAAGAGCACCCAGAAACTGGCAGCTGAAAATTATGGAACAGAAAATCAACAGAGGAATAAAATTAACTATGGATGAATGTATAGATAATGAAGATGTAAGGAGAATATATTCCCATCTGATCTATTTGCTGCCTGTTTGACTATATATTTTATGGTTATTTATGCTTCCATGTGAGTAAGTGGGATAGCCAGATGTGTAAGCTGGGTATTGTTAAGTTGGATTGTCTAATCCTCATGTCAGTCAGATGTCTGTCTGGCCATGTTGTTGTATAATGTAGAGTTTGCCGTGATTGCCCACAGAGAGGCCCAGAGATACCTCTTGGGGATTTATTTCCGTCTCCCAAGATTCAGTGAGTTGTTTGTGTAATATCTTAAAATAAAATAATATATGTAAAATGCTGAACACAATGCCTGGTATATAGGAAGCTTCTCTACTTCTTTTTGTAAAATATTTATTTGTTTGACAGGCAGAGAGAGAGAGAGAGTGCACAAACAGAAGGAGTGACTCAGAGAGAGAGAGAGAGAGAGAAGCAAGCTCCCTGCTGATCAGGAAACCCAAGGGAGGGAGGTGGGGCTAAATCCCAGAACGCTGGGATCATGACTTGAGTCCAAGACAGATGTTTAACCAACTGAGCCACCCAGGTGCCCCAGGAAGTTTCTCTAATTCTTAGCATGGAGAAATACTTAATGTATTTTAACCTGAAAGTGGTTATAAAATAGCATATAAATTACTATCCCAGTTCTGCAGAATTCAGCAAATCATTGAGTCCTTATATCCCAGATGCTGTTTAAGGGGATATGGGAACTAGATAGGGAAGAACTTGTTTCTTTGTGTCTCATTTAATTTTGCATCACAGAATTGTTTGGTGTGGCTGGCTAGAATGTCCTCTATAGATAGAAAATATTTGTTTTCCCTAATTCTGTTTTGGAAGCCAGGCACTGACTTTGTGTAGTTAGTGGTTGACACCTGAGTGGGTGCCCTCCCTGAGAAGTTAGATGAGTCCTGCCCACCTTCTCCTTGTGTGGATTAGGGCAGTGCTTTGGAAGAGCTCATTTATCCCATTTTTACTCAGGAATTAGGATCGGAATTGGAAACACAGTGGTTGAGCTCTGTAAAGCACTAATGTAAACACAGCCCGAAGCCACACGGGAACCTCCCTTTTTGAGGGAGTCTTTGCTGGGAGAGTGATCGTGGTGGTTCTCTTCTTTCTTCAGTGTGTTGTCATTTGCCCATTGCTTTGGACCTTTGGGGTTTTTATTTTGGGGAGAAAGACTTAGAAATATAGCTTTTGGTCTGTGGTTGATTGAGCATGTGAGTCAAATTGATAGATGTCCAAACTGGATTTGGACACTGGGGCCCTTTAGCAATAATTCGAGTTTGCAGTAGTCTGCCAGCTGTGGTTGGCAATGCCTGTCCTTGTCCTTGCTCTTTACTACGGCATGGTCTAAGGTAAGTATTTAGGTTTCTCTACCTTAGTGACTTTCCATAAGATCAGAAGGGATTTTTCAACCCATTTTCTAATCCTTTTGCAAGGGTTAAAAGACCTACATTTATAAAATATTGGAACCAGAAGAAAATCCCTGCCAAATAGTCACTGAAAGTTTCTTATCCTAGCAAGAAGAGGAATTCACAGTATGACATCCCAGCCCCTGAAGAAATGAAACCATTTAAGAATGAGAAATTATTTGTACCTATTCATTCCCAAGTCTTTTTTTTCAGAGCCCCTCATGTGAGAATGCAAATTACTGACCAACCTTTTGATATTTCTTTCAGGGACGCCTGTGTGGTTCTTTGTGAAAATTGCTCCAATTCGAAATGAACAGGATAAAGTGGTTTTATTCCTTTGCACTTTCAGTGACATAACAGCTTTCAAACAGCCAATTGAGGATGATTCATGTAAAGGTGTGTAATTCTGATCGTGTGCATGTATTTATGCACTGTGTTTTTTTTTTTTTTTAATACTGTGGTGTGACCCCCCTTCCAGAGAATTGGAGGTTGCCAAGGCAATCTCTGCCCAAAGATCAAGATTTAAACTTTAATTTGTGTTGGGTAAAGCATCGTATCATTCTGGAATGTATTAAGGGGGAAGAAGAGAGGGGAAAAAAGCTTTGTTTAGGAAAGCATTTGAATCAGTTTTATACCTTTTTAGATTAACCCTTTCCAGTAATGATTAGACAGAAGAAGAGAGCTGGGCACTTCTGGTAGCAGCAACTTCTTTTCTGGGGTCCCCAGGACAGATGCCGGTTACCCAAATGAGGTCCGTGGCTACATTCATCTTATTTGTATGTAAACTTTGTTAGATATGATTGACTTCTTGTATCTCAAGATTGTTAAAGTAGATTTTAACACATCTCTGCCTCTGTGGTTGATTGAGTTAAGTCTTGGCTGGTGAATTCATTGGAAACTTGGTATTAATGAGGCCAGGGTCTTGAGTAACATTTGCATATGGGTCATTTAACCAGCCTGTGACTGCAGATGGTAGTGCTCACTTCAGCTGTATCACGGGCATGTATTCTTTAAATAACACTGGGGGCCAAGGAAGGAAAGGGCTCAGAATTTCAAGAACGACGGTACTCCTGAAGAGCTTGAGCTAATCAGATACACACAAGGTGGCATGTTATTCCCGGAGGTGTGGGATTCGGGGGCATCCCAGCACTCTCTTCTGTCCCTCTTCCCCAGCGTGCACATGAGGTAACCTGGAGGCTGTAGCTCCCCTTAGTTGTAGTGCTTCTAGGGCCTGTGGCTGATTTTCCAGCTCCCTGAGAACCATGCTCCTTGAGGTTTCCCGAGATGCACCAGAGAGATCTGAGCGGAGTCCAGGGAGAAGCCAAATGGGGATGTGACAACATTGTGATTGTTAAATGTGCCTAATAGGAGGAAATAAAAAGCGTGATGTGGCTCCTCTCCTGGGCTGTGTCCTCTAGCACTTCTGGAGGCCTGCATTTATAAAGTTCAGAGCACAAGACTGTGTATAACTGTCATCATAGTTTTCATTATATTTTTCCTTTTAACTGTCTGATAACCCAGTAAGTCAATTGCAGCCTTCCTCTTGGTTTCAAGACGGCAGCAGGTGTAAAGTTTCTGGAAGAGCACCCCAGCCTCCTGCCATCTCTTCTTTTTCCTGCGGGTTTGTGATTCCCCGATTTCTGGATTCTAGCTTGAGGATCTCTCAGTATGAGAGTGATTCCACGGTGAAAGACCGACTCGTGATTAAGTATCACCCTGCTACCCTCTAGAAAAGCACCTTGCTTCTTTAATGGAATAAACTCATAAACAATTAAAGGCCATTAGATATTTTGCCATTTGTCTTTGTAAGTTTTGTCTTCAAGATGTAAAGAGTCAGCAGGTTGGTTGAGTCAGGTTGCCTGCCTCTCGCCACCGCTGGAACGTCTTTGGGTGACACGCAAGTGTTGTTTAGTAGGAAAGCCGTCCTCAGCAGAGAGCATGCCTCACGTGCCGCCGAGGCTTCTGCATTCGGCTCCCGGGAAATGGGAACGAGGCCATCAATCAAAGTGAGGCAGTGAGATTCGCCTCAGTTTATTGTCCAGGAAGAAAATATGCTCTACGTCATTTTACCCGAGTCAGTGATGCATTTCCTTGCTGATGAGTGTTTGGGTGCACACGCCCGCGTGCACACACGCATGCTCACAAGCACACACGCACGCATGCTTCAGTACTCCCTGTAGGAATGCTGCTAGTGATCGCTTAAAGCCTTCTCCAAGACACGACTTTAAAAGTCTGTCCATTTCCAGGGCTACGACAGATATATTTGGACCCTCCCTCCTGTTATGTCACTGTGCCCCTGGCCTCCTTTGAGTGGAGCACTCTACTCAGGACAAGGTCAGATTTTATATTTGTCAGTTTATGGTGGAAGATCTTGAGAGCTGCCCAGGCCTTGTTCATTGTAAGTCTATAAACTGCAGCTCTGGCTGCAAGGGTCGAGTCTAGGAAGATACTTTGCCATGTCGCTGGATTGTTCTTCTGACTTGACGTTTCTTCTTGGATGTGCTCTCCCATTGGGAGCTTCTGGCAGATTCTAGCTGGGTTTTCAGTGCAGCATCCCAGTCGGCAGTAGGAGTCTTGAGAGCCTTGCTGACCCAGGGTTATTGGGAATTCACTTTTGAGCGGGAAGGGGAGTGTGGCTTATCCAAATCCCCAGAAATCCCCAGATAATTGCTCTTTGGCTTAGGAGCACATGTTTCCCACTATCAGATTCACCCTTTGCTTTAGTCAGCTGTGCTCAAATTGTCTTTAAAAGGAGATTTTGCCCCTTGATCACGCAGTGCCTAACTCTGGGGCTTGGGACAGGGCTGAGTGCCTTGCTAGTGATTGAAGAAGCCAGCGGGCGCCTCACATTTCCCCACAAACAAGCAGCTGTGGACTATTTCAGCATCAGACACAAAGTAACTCCCCTTCCCCCAGGCTCCTCTTTGACAGAGCGTATCAATTCTCAAGCTCCTTTGTAGGAATGATCCAGGTCCCTGACCACCTCATTTTCTCTTTTATGCCCATCTTTTGACTGCTTCCCCTGGTTTCTGATAAAAAGTGTCCACAGATGGTGGGAGCCAGGAAATGCAGGTCAGGCTACAGCTGTGTGTGTGTGTGTGTGTGTGTGTGTGTGTGTATTTGAAGTCAGAATGAGAGAGTAGATGGGAATTTTTGGCTGAAACGAGAATCTGTAATGTTCCAGGGGTTTCATTTTTTCTAATCTCTTACTTAATCTGGTTTTTTTTAAGTTTAAATTCAATTAATTAACATATAGTGTATTATTAGTTTCAGAGGTAGAGGTCAGTGATTCATCGGTTTTATATAACACCCAGTGCTCATTACATCGCGTGCCCTCCTTGATGCCCATCACCCAGTTACCCCATCCCTTCATCTCCTCCCTCCAGCAACCCTCAGTTTGTTTCCTATGGTTAAGAGTCTCTTATGATTTGTCTCCCTCTCTGATTTCATCTTGTTTTATTTTTTCCTCTCTTCCCCTGTGATCTTCTGTTGTGTTTCTTAAGTTCCACATATGAGTGAGATGATATGGTGATTGTCTTTCTCTGATTGACTTATTTTCCTTTCTTACTTTCTGTTATTATAGATAATTGATAGTGGCTGCAGGATATTTTTCTCTGTCCTATTCTCCCCTTTGAACGAGGAGGCTTGGGTACATGGGTAGAGAAGAATTAGATGGTAAGGCTCAGAGTTTTCTCTCCCCATTGTTCCCTGAAAGATGAGGCTGAGTCATCCCCCTTGTTTTGTCTCTTACCCCACCAAATAATCTCACATTAAAAGAGTGAATTCACTTTTAAAGACTCACATATTTACTTCCACACAATAAACTTGAGCCAGATTCAGATCAAAAAAGGAATGTAAAACTTTAGAAGAGATTTTTTTTAAAGGTCAAGATTGAGAACGTGTGGGGAGGAGGGCTCGAGCAAGCTGTTGTAACTGCAGACCCTTCCCCGTATCTCTTTCTGTGTGATGTTTGCGAGGCCGTCTTGGAAAAGAATCTGGGCAGTGGATACAAGTGGATACAAGCCACAGGTCCCCTTGGCTCCTCCAATACTAACATTTTGTCTGTCTGCCCTTGGGATGACAGAAAGGTGATGATTTAGTGACTCCTCCTTGAAGAAGCCATTCTAGAGTTTTGGTTATTTCTACACTGTTGAGGACAAGATCAGGGGAGGAGGACCTGAGAATCCTTAGGCAGTGTCCACACTGACTGTCCATCTTGGTCCCCGGTGTCCTCTATTCTCTTACATACATTGGGTTACAGCACCAGCTCCTCTAAGAGAATCTGTGATTCTGCAGATTAGGACCTGCCTGTCCTCACAGCCTCCCCACCAAAGTCAGGACTCCTGCCAGCCATCCTCTGCAACTTCTACTCAAAGCGACTTGGCATTCTTTCCCGGGGCGGGGGCCTGCACGTCAGTCTTTTCTCCTATCCCTGAACTTACTTATCCTTGGAGGAGCTGGAATTTCATTTCATCCCAGAACCCTGTTGTCTGGCTGAGGGAGGATACAGGGCTGTGTGGGCTCAAGCAGCCTGGTGGGGGTCTCGCCCGCATTGAATTCTGTTGTGTGGCCAAGGAAGGGGGATGTGGTTGTCCTTCTGGAGAGTGGAGAAAGGATCCAAGGAGTGCTTTTTAGCCAACTGCTGGATTGTACATTATGTTTTGTTCCTTCTGGCTTTCTTCTGCTTTCATGCCTCCCCTTCCTGTCCACCCCCTCTCACCCCAAAGACACCCAGTACCTGTGTGTGCTGGATAGATACAAGTTAGCCTGAGACCGGGGGGAGTATAAAAAGAGGGAGCGGGAAGTTCTGCCTGTGGAGGGGCAGTATCCAGGAAGGGCACTCTTGAACCTTATCTTCCTGTGGAAAAGGTCCACTGTGCTTCCCTGAAGGAAAGTCATCCTGAGCTAGGTTCTCATTCGGTTGTCTCCTCCCATTTGGCCTTTCGGACAATAAGAAATTGTTTCCAGGAGGGTTTCTCCTGATGGCTCTGGTCCAAATGGTACCTGTTATGGTCCATCATGTGCGTTTTCTTCTCCGACATGTTTTTACTCTCATTGTGTGGCTGTCACCCCAGTCCCCCAAACCAGGAACCCAGAGACTGCCTGAGTTGCCTCTTCTTTCTTTCCTTCTGCAGCTGTTGCTCCCTGAGTTCTGGGGGTCCTACCCCTACAGCTGTATTCAGGCTCTCCTTGTTGCTGGGCCCAGGCCCTAGGATTGACCACGCATGCAGGACCTCTTGCCTGGGGTCCTGACTGGTCTTTTATTTGTCAACCTTGTTTTTAAAAAGCCTACCATGCTTGTTCCCATTCTGTTTCTCTAAAGTGAAGTTGGTGTGTTTCTTCCTTCCCAACCTATTAAAACTCCTTCCTGGTTCCCCCTAGGTTTCAGGATGAAGTTCAAATTTCTAAACCTGTCATCTTGGTTCTTACCACTGACATTCTTCTCCCTGTGGCCCCTGGCAACCACTTTAACATCACTTCAGGCCATAGTCTTCACCCTTTTTCCCTCTACCAGCTGTGCATCTTCCATCTAGCCTTTTAGGTTGTCTTACTCTTCACTGACGTATTACTCTGTTTTATGGTTTTTGCCTTTGCAGGTGCTGTGCTTTCTGTGTATAACATCTCTCTTTTTCTTCTTGTATTTTAATTCCTACTCATCTTTCAAAATTCTGTTCTGGTGTCACTTCCTCTGCTCTAACCCTAAGCTATGCCTTCTCTGGACAGTCTTGACCTACCATCCTATACTCATGTCTGTCCCAGAACTTAGCTTCCATATCACGGCTTTTAAAAAATTTATCGGTCAGTCTTCCCTGCTGGGGTGCATGCTCTTTGAAGCTGGAATCCGTATCTTATTGATCTTAGTATCTCCAGTACCTAGCACTATGCCTGGCATGTAACAATTATGTTTACAGAATTAATACATGAATGAAGGAAGTTTTTCATCAGGCCCATTAGAAAATATCTATATTTCAGCAAGGAAAACATGGGGTGGAACTTGGAAGAGAACTTATTTTCCTTCCTTCAGAACAGGCAGAGCCTGACCATGCTGATAGAGGTGTGATGGAGAATTTTACACTCTTGGTCCATTTCCCCATCCAACACCTATTCATTTTCCCTGCCTTCCACTCAGCCAGTGGAGAGCCAGCTCCTTTGAGAGCCCCATTCCTGGAAAGGTTTCAGGGCTAGCCCAGAGCGCGAGAGGCTAGCCAGAGCCTGGGGAAATGCCCAGAGGTCCAGGGACCTTTCTTTTCATCCATTGTGCTAGATCAGCTTATGGACCAGGACCCTGAGCTCCCTGCCAGGCAGGGTCTGGGGTATCTGTCATGCCACCTCCTTCTTATCATCTGTGTCAGAGTTTGGTAGTGGTAGTGGTGTAGTGATGGTAGCGGAGGGGTGGGTTGGATCGAGGGCTAGCAGAGCCCTTGCTGATCGTTTCATGCACAGCTGTGCTTTACCTGATAGAAAAATATACTTTCTGTTCTTGAAAAACCTTGCAGAATTCGATTGCAGTTTTGTTTCCAGCTGAAAGAGCCTAACTCTGAAAAAATCCAAGTTCAGTACTAGGCTCTTTGGGATTCCTGTTATTTGGGGAACCTGTCACCAAGAGTCCTTCCCCCATCCCAGAACAGGCTAAAATATGCCCTTGCTTTCTCCCCACCTACCCAGGGATTAGATTCATTTCTTATTCCCCTGGCTTTGGAGATTGTAATGCACTGGATGGCTATTTAACTAGCTTGTCCTTGCCACCCCTGGAACCAGCTCAGTCTCTGCTAGATCAGACCATGTGTGGGTTGGGAGCAGCCTGAGCCCAGTCACGAATTCAGAGAAATAGCTCAACTGTCTGGTATCATGTAGCGGGAAAGCTTTGGGCCCGAGTGGAAAGATCTGGGTTCTAGAATCTTTGTAATTGTCTAGGCATTCTGTGCCTTGGTTTCCCCATTTGTAAAATGGGGCTAAAACCTGCCCTACTTATGTCACAAAGCTATGATTAGAACAAAGTGAAAGTGCAGGTAAAAGTAAATTGCTACACAACTTTGAGTGTGTCTAGATGCTTTTCTGAGAGCCAGTCTGGGTTGGGAGAAATGCAGAGGAACTCACAGGAGCCCAGGAGGACAGTGGGTGTGTGGTCTCCCAACAGTGTAACTGGTGGTGTGAATGTCTGTGACCTTCAGGACGTGATTGAAGCTGTCTTTTCTCTCCTCTGCATGCTCCAGGCTGGGGGAAGTTTGCTCGGCTGACCAGAGCTCTGACGAGCAGCAGGGGTGTCCTACAGCAGCTGGCTCCCAGTGTTCAAAAAGGCGAGAATGTCCACAAGCACTCCCGCCTGGCCGAGGTAAGGACAAGGGGCTAGCTCTTCGTAAACCTTACTTCCTTGGGTCTGTGCGCTAAGAAAAGGGTACAGAACAAGTGCGTGGTTTGGAAGGGACCTTCAGGACCCTCAGATTCATGTCTTGGTTGGGTACACATCATGATGTGTGACTTTGGGAAAGTGACCTCAGTCCTTTCACCTCTGGATTTTCCGTTAGGTAAAAGGAGTCTGCAGACCATTCCAGTCCAGCTTATTGAGGTTACATGTGTCAATTCATTTCCTTGAAAGAGTAGGAAAGGAGGTAGAAGTGCTACATATATGAAGTGGTGTTTATTTATAAACCATAAATAATTTCATTATTTGATCAATACATATTAGAGGAAAACAATAGGAAACAAACAAAAATCACCTGCAATCCCACTAACCAGATGGCTTTGTTATAATTTTTGTATGCATTCTTTAAGTTTTGGTTAAGTATATCCTATTACCTAAAGAACAATAAATACATTTTTTCATAGTTAATATTTATGAAGTTCAAATGTATCTAAGAATCAATGCATATATTTAATGTGGTTGTGTTACCTTTTCTTCACTTTATATAATCATGAACATCTTTCCAGGTTAATAAAAGTACTTGAATTTATCATTGTTCTGGTAACCTTTGTCATAAGGAAAGCCTGTGGTGGTGGTATGTTCCCTGTTGCAGGGACAAATGAGTGGCAGGGAAGCCAGGGCAAGGGGGTTCACTAGGCTTAATGCACCCCAGTGATTCTTACTGGTTTTGGTGGTTCTGCATCCAAATTGTGTATTGTCTTTGATGATGCCTGGCCTTCATTTTTCCCACTCAGCCTGGGTGGAGAGGGTAGAGTGTTACCCTTGCGCATGGCATGTTCCGTCTTACCCAGAGATGACAACGTAAGCTATCTGTTTGCCGGCTGATGGCCCTCAGTTCTTGGCCCTTGCTCATATGACTGGGTCATCTCTAGCCTGACTCCTGGCTCCCTAAGGGAGGAATAGCCAGCTTGGTGCAACTTACGTTCAGGGCTCTAAATATTAGAGGTTCACTACTGATGATCTCCTTGCGGCATTCCAGAGCCTCTGCCAGCAGTGGGGATGAGAGCATTCACATGTGGCACGTTAGAGAAGAAAAGGCACCTGGAAGCGTAGCTTTTTGGTCCTGATGTGGGCTCAGTACATCATGGAAGGAAAACTAAAGGAGACCTTTTGGCATACAGGCTGCACTTATCCTGTCCCTGCTGCTGCTTTTTGTTAATAAAGCAATCTCCTTTCCTGCTGCTCTCTGCCTTGCTTACTCTTACTCAGCTGCGTTCCTGCTGTGTGCTCCTCATGCGCACCAGGCTTGCTCTTCTCTCAGATGTCTTGTGTGGCAGCTCCTTCTCCAGCTGCAAGTCTTGGCTCAAGTGTCTTTTTCTCTGGGGGGCTACCTGCATCAGTCAGGGTTCTCCCAGAGAGATAGAACCACAAGGCTATTTAATATTCAGAGATTTCTTGCAAGGAGTTCGTTTATGAGACTATGGGGACTGGCTGGGTGAGTCCAAAATTCGTAGGGCAGCTTGGCCAACTGGAAACTCTTGGAAGGATCCAATGCTAAAGTCTACAGATGGTATTTATGCTTCCTCTGCTTTGCTCTTAAGGCTTTTCAACTGATTAGATGAGGCCCACCCAGATTATAGGGTATAATCTGCTTTCCAGAAAGTTGGCTGAATGTAGATGGTAATCACATCTATAAAATTCCTTCACAGGAATGCTTAGATTAGTGTTTGATCGAATAACTGGGTAACGGTGGCCTAGCCAGGTTGACCTATAAAACTAATCATTAGAGTTCACCCCCTGTCAGCCTGTCATATACATTTCCTTAAACCATACTCACTCACCAAATAAAGACAGTTACAGAGTGATACTTCCACCTAACATGATCCAGTTATCCTGCATATAACCAAAAATGCCAACTCTTTCCACCAGAGAGGGTGCAAAATCTTTGGGGGATGTTTACTCTTCCCTTTGATATTCTGTAACTTAAATAACTGAGGTGTAAACTGTTGTTAATACATCTTATATTTGATAAGGGAATAAGAGAGGGAAGAAAATAAAATATTTGCTTAATAGATATATGCATATATGTATGTCATATATATACACAAACATTCATGAGAAAATAGAAATACTCATACCTCCTAATTCTCTCCTATTCTTTTTCTCCACTTAGTACCTTAGTATTTGCTGAATACTATAGAACTTATTTATTTATTCTGTTTGTTCATCATTGATACATCCCAAGCACTTCAAACAGTGTCTGGCACATAGTAGATGCTTATCATTAGTGGTTTTTGTTTTTTGTTTAAATTGATTGAGTGGATGAAAGAAAAGAAGTGATGTTCATGCTTTTGTTGACCTCCTTTGGCAGAAATAGTTGCTCATTGATTGGCAATATAAGGCAGACATCTGGGTCCCATCCCAGGGACTAGTTAGCCTGGCTAGAGGCTTATGGATTTTACTGATCTCTTCAAAGAACCAGATTCTGATTTTGTTGATTTTCTCAAAGGATTTTCTATTTCTAATTTTATTGATTTCTGCTCTAATTTTTATTATTACTTTTCTCCTACTTACTTTGGATTTAATTTGCTCTTCTTTCTTTTTTAGTTTCCTAAGGTGGAAACTTAGATTATTGATTTTTGCTCTTTCTTCTTTTCTCGTATATGCATTCAGTGCTATAAATCTTCCTCTAAGCTCTGCTCTCACTGCCCCCCACAAATGGGCACAAGTTCTGTGTTCATTTTCATTTGGTTTAAAATATTTTAACATTTCGGGACACCTGGGTGGCTCAGTGGGTTAAGCCGCTGCCTTCGGCTCAGGTCATGATCCCAGGGTTCTGGGATCGAGTCCCACATCGGGCTCCTTGCTCAGCAGGGAGCCTGCTTCTCCCTCTGCCTCTGCCTGCCTCTCTGTCTGCCTGTGCTCACTCGCTCTCTCTCCCTCTGTCTCTGACAAATAAATAAATAAAATCTTTAAAAAAAAATTTTTTTTAACATTTCTCTTGAGAGTTCTTCTTTGATCCCATGTGTTATTTAGAAATGTGTTGCTTCATTTCTGAGCATTTTGGGATTGGATAGCTATCTTTCTGTTACTGATTTCTAGTTTTAATTCCACTGTAATCTGAGAGCAGACATATGCTTTCTTTCTTTTAAGTTTGTGAAGGTGTGTTTCATGTCCCAGAATGTGGTCTCTTTTGCTGAATGTTGCAGGGGAGTTTGGGAAGAACATAAATTCTGCTGTGGTTGCATGAAGTAGTTTATAGATTGTCAGTCACATCTGGTTGATGGATCGTGGTGTTGAGTTCAACTGTGACCTCAGTGATTTTCTCCCTCCTGGTTCTGTCCATTTCTTGTAGAGGATTCTTGAAGTCACCAACTGGATAGTGGATTCATCCATTTTTCCTTGTAGTTCTCCCAGTTCTTGCCCCACATACTTTGATGCTCTCTTGTTAGGCACATACAGATTAAGGGTTATTGTTATCTTCTTGAAAAATCGACCCCTTTATCATCATGTGATACCCTTCTTTATGCCTGATAACTTTTCTTGCCCTGAAGTCTGGTCTGCCAGAAATCAATGTAGTAACTTCTGCTTTCTTTTGAGTGGTAGCTTTGTATATCTTTCTTCACCCTTTTATTTAATCTATCTGTGCCTTTATATTTAAAATGGGTTTCTTGTAGACAATTGGATCTTATTTTTTGATCCATTTTGACAATCTTTGTCTTAAATGGCATACATAGACTATTGATGTTTAAAGTGATTATTGATACAGTTAGATTAATATCTGCCATATCTGTAACTGTTTTCTATATTTTGCCCTTGGTCCTTGTTCCTATTTTGTTGTCCACTTTTTCTGCTTTTTTTGTGGTTTTAATTGAGTGTTGTTTTTTTTTTAAGATTTTATTTATTTATTTGACAGCAGAGATCACAAGTAGGCAGAGAGGAAGGCGGGGTGGGGGGGAAGCAGGCTCCCTGCTCAGCAGAGAGCCCGAAGTGGGGCTCGATCCCAGGACCCTGGGATCATGACCTGAGCTGAAGGCAGAGGCTTTAACCCACTGAGCCACCCAGGTGCTCCTTAATTGAAGTGTTTTATATGATTCTATTTTCTCTCCTTTCTTGGCATATTATACTTCTTCTTTTACTTTTTTAGTGGTTGCCCTAGAGTTTGCAATATATATTTACAACTAATCTGAGTCTACTTTGAAATAACACTGTACTGCTTCATGGGTAGTGCAGCTACTTTATATAGTAACAAAATAATCCTAATTCTTGATTCCTCCCTTCTATTCTTTGTATCATTACTCTCATTATCCATAAGTGTAGGTAAGCATATATATATACACATATCCATAGATGTATATGTATATACATACATATATGTGTATATATATAAAATATTAATAAATATGTATTCATATAGAATTAAACACATTGTTGCTATTTTATTTTGAACAAGGTGTTATCTGTTACATCATTTAAGAAAATGAAAAGTAAAAGTTTTTATTTATTTTCACTTTTCCTTTTCTGATGCTCTTTCTTTGTGTAGATCTGAGTTTCTGGCATGTATTATCTTCCTTCTCTCTGAATAACTTCTTTTAACATTTCTTGCAAGGCAGTTCTACCGGCAACAAATTCCCTTAATTTTTTTGAGGCAAAGTCATTATTTCTCCTTCACTTTTTTTTTTAATGATTTTCTTTATTTGAGAGAGAGAGAGAGCAAGAGCGAAAGCACAAATGGGGGAGGGGTTGGGGGAGAGGGAGAAGAAGGCTCCCCACTGAACAGGGAGCCCCAAGTGGGACTTGATCTCAGGACCCTGAGATCATGACCTGAACCAAAGGCAGATGCTTAACTGACTGAGCCACCCAGGCACCTGTCCACTTTTGAAAGACAATTTCACAGGGTACAAGATTCTTAGCTGGTGTTTACTTTTTCTTCTTTCAACTCTTTAAATATTCCAGTTAGCTCTCTTTTGTTTATGCTTCTGAGAAGTTAGATGTAATTCTTATCTTGGCTCCTAATAAGTTAAGGGTTTTTTTTTTTTCCCTCAGGCTTCTTTCAGGATTTTTTCTTGACCTTTGATTTCCTGCCATTTGGATATGATATGCCTAGATGTGTTTTTGTTTGTTTGTTTGTTTGTTTTGCGGCCCTGTATCCTGCTTGGTGTTCTGTGAGATTCCTGCACCTGGGATTTGGTGTCTAACACAAATTGGGCGTAAATTCCTAGTCATTACTGCTTCAAATATTTTTTTTCTGTTTCTCTCTTTCTTCCCCTTCTGGTGTTCTCATTACACACATTACACCTTTAACAGTTGTCCCACAGTTCCTGGATATTCTGTTTTATTTACTTATTCTGTTGGTCCTTTTGTTACAGGATCTCTCTTCCTTTAGCACCTGTAGTTCTTGGTCACACCACTTCGAAGAATGAAGAGGTAGACCAGACAAAGAGTGGTTGGTGGGCAGCAAGGCAACGTTTATTAAGCATGAGTACAAAGCTCCCAATGAAGGAGGGGACCCAAGAGGCTTGCTGTTGGAGTTTCTAAGTTTAGGGGTTTTTATGAGCTCTCCTGCATAATCATCTTAAGCAACCAGGGTGTGCTGAGTTGTGGCAGTCAGGGCTTTGATCATGTATCTGTCTACCTATTAGGTTCATGTCTAAGTGCTGTTGGTCGTTTTGGGCTGACAACTAGGAGCTTTTGTCTTAGCTGCCCCTTGCTCATGATAGTGACAAATGCTCTGTGGCTACTTGTTTTATTTTAGGACATTTTGCAGAAGTCATTTCTGCAAAGTCTGCAAAACAGAATGTTGGTGGGGCCCTGTCTAAGCTGCGAACAGAATGTTAGTGCTGTTCAAGTTTAGCTGTCCTGACTTCATATTTTCTTGTTGGGGACCCTGGCCCTGACTCCCCACTGTCCAAGTAACTCCTACACTTTTTGTCTTTGCTTTTCGGTTTTGGAGGTTTCTATTAACATATCCTCAAGCTCGGGGCGCCTGGGTGGCTCAGTGGGTTAAGCTGCTGCCTTCGGCTCAGGTCATGATCTCAGGGTCCTGGGATCGAGTCCCGCATCGGGCTCTCTGCTCGGCAGGGAGCCTGCTTCCCTCTCTCTCTCTCTGCCTGCCTCTCCGTCTACTTGTGATTTCTCTCTGTCAAATAAATAAATAAAATCTTTAAAAAAAAAAAACAAAACAAAACATATCCTCAAGCTCAGAGATTCTTTCCTCAGCTGTGCTCAGTCTGCTGATGAGCTCATCAAAGGCAGTCTTCATCTCTGTTTCAGTGTTTTTGATCTCTAGTATTTCCTTTTGGTTATTTCTTAGAATTTCCACCGCTTTGCTTAAATAACCCATCTGTTCTTGCATGTTACATTTTTCATCAGAGCCCTTCACATATTAATCATGGTTTTAATTCACGGTCTGATAATTCCATTGCCCCTGCCATGTCTGGGCCTGGTTCTGATGCTAGCTGTGTGTCTTCAGACTGGGTTTTTTGGCTCTTAGTATGACTTGCAGTGTTTTGAAAGCTGAACTTGATGTGCTAGGCAAAGGCTCATGGGTAAGTAGGCCCTTAGTGGTATGGGGGTGAGGGGTCAGGGAGAGGCAGCATTGTATAATTCTATGTTTAGGTGTTTTAGGGACTTTTTGTCCCTGGGATGTGAATTTCATGAATGCCTCTGAGTATTTGCCCTACTTCGGCCAAATGAAATGTATAGGGGGGCCCAGAATTGGGTATTTCCCTCCCTCCCCCCAGGGCAGAGAGGCTCCATGAGACCCAACACTTTAGGCTCTGGTTATACACTTTGTCCTAAGGGCAGGCCTTTCTGAAAGAGAATAGAATGCTCTGGTGTATTTCAATATAGTTACGTTTGTTCTCCTGTTACAGAAGCAGGAGGGGATTTTTTCTCTGATTTTCATGGTGAGGATCTGGTACAGCTCTTGGAGATAAAACTCACAAAACCAGCTGGCTCTCCCTGGACTTTGTAATTGTCAGACTTGGCCACACTGAGCTTCCAGAGATTTGCCAGTTTGGGGGAATAGGTTTTCCTATCTGGTGCTAGTTTTTGTGGAAGCTTCTTTTCATGGGTTTCTTCTCTGGCAGGTTGTCACTTTTTATTCACCTGCCTCCTACTGTAGTTTTTGGTGTAATGATTTACCTGCAGTTTCACTTCTCTGACAGATCTAAGAATTGTCAGTTTTGGGGGTTTGTTCAGCTTTTCACTTGTTAGGATCGAGTGACAAGTTCCAAGCCTAACCTCCTGGACTCGAAACTGGAAGATGGCTAGTAAGTTTGAAACAGAGAGAGCTTTGTTCCCTGGCCATAGCTTACAGCCAATTTCCTGCTCAGTTTTCTCACTGGTCGGTGCCATTAGCCAAATGGAGATTGAGTAAGAGTATGGCTATGCCTGGCCTCTCCCCCTTCTAGGAAAAATCTGACACAAAGCTCAAGTGCACTGGAAATAGCAGTTTTGCTTTTTAAATGGATTGCACTTGGTATTTTCAAGGAGAACTTATTTCCCTGTTTGACTGTTTTTTCCTGAGCTCTGGCAATATGGGTTTGGCCCTCACTTTACTCCTTATGTCTCCCTCCTGGACTGATTGTAGGAAAGAAGGAGGCACTTACTCTGTGCTAGGCTCTGTGCTTCTTATCTTCAATACTCCGGACAGCTCAGAGCAGTTTTACAGAGGGGGAAACGGGGCCATAGGGAAGGTCACTAACTTGTTCATGGTCACCCAGCAGGACATGGTGGACTTTGGATTGAGAACCAGGTTTATGTGACTTTAAACCCAACCCATTTCCCATTAGGTTGGTTCCTTCTCTGCATTCTTTTCTTCCCAGTCCTGTGCTGTTACTCAGCCCAGGGTTATACCAGACCTTCTGGCTTTAGATGTAGTAGGGGTCCATGATCTCCCTCATCTCAGGATGGAGAACCAAGCCCACCTTGTCTGCTGTTCTTGGGCACCTGTTCCCTTGCTCTCTGTTTGGTGTGAGCATTTGTTCTTTTACAGACCAGTTTATTTTCAGATTCTGAAAGTATCTTAGTCAATATGTACGTCTGGCTGGAGGACCTTTGTCAAGTGTTGAGTTTTGTGGGATGCAGACGCTGGGTAACATTGATGAAAGAAAAGGGGGAGGAGGCAGCCCTGGGCTGGGGGAGCACCAGACCACAGTGCAAATCTGAGGGAGGCTCTGCAGCAGAGAGGAGTCCCACACGGGAACTAGAGGAGTCCCACACGGGGTAGAAGGGTCATTCCTCTCAGCCACTCTCCTGCTCAGCCTGAAAGATCCCCCCGGGGCTCCAAGCACCCCAGAATGGACCCCTTCTCAGGAGGAGACCCCCGGACCCAAAAACCAAGCCGAGTCCACTGATCAGATGCAAACAGCACGAGGTTTATTGAGTAGACACAGGTACCTGCGGGCGGTCAAGTCTTAGGAGGACTCGCGCGCCAGCCCTTTGTTTAGGGCCTTTTTATGGGGTTTGGGGAAGCGAAAGCATACGTACAGAAGCAGAAGCATGGTTACAAAGTTTTCATTGGCTGGTTTGAATGTAAGGCATACTCGGTGTTTGTAGATTGGCTTTGAAGGACCCCGACGCGCGAAGAGAAAGGTGGGGAGGGGGAGTGGACCTTATTACTTAGCAGAGAAACATCCTGCCTACGTGACTATCTGCGCATTACAAGCCGCGCGGCAAGCGTACCTATCTCCCCCGCAACATGCCGTTGCCCCTCCTAGCTCCAGGGCTGTGCTGAGATAAGGGAGGATTGTCCAAGTAGGGGGAAGGGAAGAGGGGTCTCTTCAAGCCATTGGTAGTGCCTCAGCAGAAAGTTGGGGTTTCCATCCCTTAGAAATCTGATAGGAGGCTGTCTGCTACCTGCACCTGCTGCTGGGTAGAGAATCCTCTCCTGAAGTGGGATTTGAAGGTGCACATTTCTGAATTTACTACCATGCTTTCTGCCTTTCTAGGGCGGAAGGTCACGGTCGGTGTCTGAGAGAGCATTGCTCCTGCTCTGTAGGATTTCACCTTGGTTTTCACGTAGGGGTGACACTGCTGGTGTTTGGTCTGTCTGGGAGCACTCTGCTGCCGTGCCGGCCGCCCTTCTCCCCCCGGAATGGCTGTGGGGAAGACCAGGCGGGGAAACCACATTTTCCCTGTCCCCTCCTCTTTCAGTCCTTCCCTATGAGGGAGCTAGGTCAGGATGTAGTCTGAGATCTGCCCTTGTGGTGGCTGGAGCCCGGGAACATCATGCAGCCAGGTCCCTAGGAGGCGCGAGGTCCAGCGCACGAGGCTCTCCGTCTCTCTGTACGGACATCTGGCCACTGCCGTGCGTTTCAGCATTCTGCTGCTGTTCTTCATGCAGGGGATTGGAGTGCCGGACTGAAACAGCGCTCAGCTCCAACCCACTGAGCAGCGTGTCCAGTTGTGTGGTTACATGTAGGGCATTTCATCTCTGAGAGCTTTAATCTCTTCCTCTTCCTTGTCTTCAAGTGGAGGCAGTAGCGCAGATGAGAGTAATAGGTGCCCATAGATTTGTTTGGGGCAGGGAAGTTTCCGAACTCAAGCACTATGACATATACTAAATGCTCATCAAGATTAGCTTAATATTAAGTTTCAGTGTTTGGTTCATTAAGTCCTTCTGAAAAAAGTTCTCAAAAGGGAAATCCTGCCATTTGGGACAAAGTGGGTGGATATTAAAGGCAGTGCTAAGTGAAATAAGTCAGACAGAGAAAGGCAAATACTCTGTGATCTTACTTATTATATGTGGAATCTCAAAGCAAATAGGCAAACAAAAACCTGAGCTTGGAGAGACAGAGAACAGACACAGAGAACAGGTTAGTGGCTGCCGAGTTGTGGGTGGGAGAAAGGGGTAAAGGGGTTCAAAATGTACAAACTTGCATTTATGAGGTAAATAAATCCTTGGGATGTAACTTACAGAATGGTGGGTATAGTTAATAATACATTTTTGGATATTTGAAAGTTGCCAAGACTTTTCTTTAAAAAAAGAAAAAGAAAAAGAATAAAATGCTTAACTAGCTGTAGTGATCATTTCACAATATACACATATATCAAATCATGAGGTTGTATACCTGAGACTAGTATAATGTTATATGTTAATTTTATTTCAATAAGAAAAAAATTTCAATTTTTGGAAATAAAACAGGTTCTTTATCAGATTTTATTTTTTTATTATTTTTTAAAATTGTACTTAACTTGAGAGAGAGAAAGAATGAGCAGTGGGGAGGGGCAAAGGAAGAGAGAAAAACAGGGAGAGAGAAGCAGACTCCCTGCTGAGCAGGAAGCCTGATGTTGGTCTCGATCCCAGGACCAGGAGATCAGGACCTGAGCTGAAGGCAGATGCTTAATGAACTGAGCCACCCAGGTGCCCCTTTTAGCAGATTTTTTAAAAAATTTATATATTTATTTATTTGACAGAGAGAGAGAGATGACAAGTAGGCAGAGAGGCAGGCAGAGAGAGAGAGAGGAGGAAGCAGGCTCCCTGCTGAGCAGACAGCCCCATGCGGGACTCAATCCCAGGACACTGAGATCATGACCTGAGCCGAAGGCAGTGGCTCAACCCACTGAGCCACCCAGGCGTCCCCTTTTAGCAGATTTTAAAACAGAGGCATATGAAGTAAAAAGTGAAATGCCCACTGTTTTTTCGGTGTAACCATTTTTAAATAGTGTATGAGTTTTATTATAATAGGTTTGTATAAATTTATATATATATTTTTTAAACAAGAAATGAGGTCAAATTGTATTTCCAATTCACATTTTTTTCTTCTTCGCTTAATTGTATATTCGGGGTATTTCCCTAAGAGTACATATCCCCTTCATTCTTTTTAGTAGTTGCTTTATATTCCCCTGCATGACTGTATCCAAATCTATTTAGCTATCCCCTGTTGATGGATATGTAACTGTTAACAATTGTTGGCTATTATAGTTAATGCTTCAGTAAACCTCCTTGTTTGTGTGTGTGTGTGTGTGTGCGTGTGTATTTTTAAGATTTTATTTATTTGACAGACAGAGATCACAGGTAGGCAGAGAGGCAAGCAGAGAGAGGGGGAAACAGGCTCCCCGCCAAGCAGAGAGCCCGATGTGGGGCTGGATCCCAGGCCCCTGGGATCATGACCTGAGCTGAAGGCAGAGGCTTTAACCCACTGAGCCACCCAGGTGCCCCTGTATATATATATGTATATATATATATATACCTGGGTGGCATATATATATGGTGGCATATATATATATGTGCATATATATATATATTTTCTTTTTTGCCCTTGTATATATATATTTTAAAGGTTTTATTTATTTGAGAGAGAGAGCACCTCAGCAGAGAGAGGGGTACAGGACTCTTCACTGAGCAGGGAGCCCAATATGGGGCTCGATCCCAGGACCCTGAGATGACTGAGCTGAAGGGAGACACTTAATGGACTGAGCCATCTAGGCACCCCTCCTTGTCTGTATATTTTTGGTTTTAATTTAGAAATCTTTAAAATATTCAGAGTTGCAGAGAGTAATCAGCAAGCATTCCTTTATTTATACTATCTAGATATGGATTTCTCACTTCAAATAATTTTGTAATAACTAAAATATTAAAGTTGAGGTGCTCTTTGAACTTCTTTCTAGAGCTAAATCACTACCCTGAAGTTGTGTGTCTCCTTGTTATTGATGTTTTAATATTCATATTACTTACCTACTTATCCAGAAAGCACATATAGTGTAATTGTGTGTTTTTTAAAAACATAGTTGCACAAATGATAGCATTCTGTGATATTTTACAACTTGGATTTTATACCCAATATTGATTTTTGAAAGCTTTTTATTTTGAAAGAATTACAGAATTACCAGAAGTTGCAAAACTATTACAGAATGTCTGGTACCCTTCATCCACTTCCCACAGTGGTACCATTTATATAACTGTTCTATAGGAGCAAAACTAGGAAAATGACATATGTAGAATAGTGTTAATTAAATTAAAGATTGTAGTTGGGCTTCCCCAGTTTTTACACACATTCATTTAAGTGTGTGTGTGTGTGTGTGTGTGTGCATGCATGTAAGTGTATTTTTAGTCTTGTAAGAAGCTGCCAAACTATTTGCCTATTGCAGTTGGTTCTATCACTGTATCTTCCTACCAGTAACATAGGAAACATCCAGTTTCTCTGCATCCTTGCCAGCCTTGGATATTGCCACTCTTTCTTATTTTTACTAATGAGGATGTCATGATACCTCATCATGGTCTTAGTTTGCATTTTAGTAAATGGCTCAAGATGCTGAACATCTTTTCAGGGGTTTGTTTCCAACTACAGATTTCATTTGGTGAAAAGCTTATTCATGTCTCTTGCCCATTTTTTTTTTTTTAATTTATTTACTTGTCAGAGAGAGAGCAAGTGAGAGCGAGCACAGGCAGACAGAGAGGCAGGCAGAGTCAGAGGGAGAAGCAGGCTCCCTGTGGAGCAAGGAGCCCGATGTGGGACTCGATCCCAGGACGCTGGGATCATGACCTGAGCCGAAGGCAGCTGCTTAACCAACTGAGCCACCCAGGCGTCCCTCTCTTGCCCATTTTTAAATTCAGTCCTGCTAACATTTCTTTCTTGTTCATTGCTTTAAACATGTAGGCATGCTTTTCAATCTTCTCTCTTAGTGGCTCATTTCCTCTCATGGGGAGCTTCTCTACAAGAGTGGTTTTTGGTGGGAGGCCATTGGGTTCTCAATGGTGGAGGCATCTGGATGTGGCGGTTGAGATTGTCTGTGCCATATATCATAAAATTTCTCGTGGGTCAGACCAGCTTTTCTGTAAAAGTTTTAGCCCTGGGGTTCCCAACCATGTGAGTAGTGGGAATTCCAACTCCACACTTGTGTACAGCACATGTTTCCCACAGATAACCATTTTGCCACCCCAAGTTCCAGACAGGTGTCCGGTTTGCTTCTAATGTCTCTGGTATATGTGGTAGGTGTCCTCTGTTCTGTGTTTCTCCGCCAGGGCTGCCCTTTGTCACCCCAGTCAGAGCACATGTGTTCCCCTCCTGTACTCTACAATGTATTCCCTGTTCTCATAACCCCTGCTTCTGAGAAATGCCGGGACTGTTTGGTTTCCACTCCTACAGGCTGGTTTGGTTTTGTGTTCCTGCTTTGTTTCTAGTACCTGAGATTTTGAGATTTCTTTTCCAATGTTGAATTTTTATTTTTTAATTATTTTTAAAAGATTTTATTTATTTATTGAGAGGGAGCAAGGGAGCATGCTTGAACAGAGGAAGGGGCAGGGGGAGATGGAGAGAGAGAATCCCAAGCAGATTCCCTGCTGGGAGTGGAGTCCAACTCAAGACCTGGTCTCATGACCCTGAGATCATGGCCTGAGCCAAAATCAGGAGTTGGACACTTAACTGACTGAGCCACCCAGGTGCCCCTTAAATGTTTAATGTTTAAGTGGCATCTCAACATATTTGGTATAACTGGAAGTTTGCCATATTAGAGCTTAGTTCACTGTATTGACTGTTGGCTCTCAACACACTTGGGTTCTCGTGAATTTAATAGGTTCCTGGAAGTGGAGTGAAGGAGACAGAGGGTACAAACATTTAAAAGTTGGTAGAAAGTGCCAGAGTTCACAGTACAAGGTAATCCCAGTTCGCACTGCCTGTGCAATCTCATGTGCCAATTTCTTCTCTCACCATCCTTGAGAATTGGTGCTAGCAATCACTTTACTCAATCGAAAGTTTTAATATTTTTTAAAAGATTTTTTTAGTTATTTATTTGACAGAGAGAGACACAGCGAGAGAGGGAACACAAGCAGAGGGAGTGGGAGAGGCAGAGGCAGAGTTCCTGCCCAGCAGAGAGCCTGATGTGGGGCTTGATCCCAGGACCCTGGGATCATGACCTGAGCTGAAGGCAGGCGCTTAACAACTGAGCCAACCAGGTACCCCTAAAATTTTAACATTTTTAAAAAAGATTTTATTTATTTATTTGACAGAGAGAGAGATCACAAGTAGGCAGAGAGGCAGGCAGACATAGGGGTGGAAGCAGGCTCCCTGCTGAGTAGAGAGCCCGATGCGGGTCTCCATCCAAGGACCCTGAGATCAGGACCTGAGCTGAAGGCAGAGGCTTTAACCCACTGAGCCATATAGGTGCCCCGAATTTTAACATTTTTTAAAAAAGATTTTATTTATTTATTTGCCAGAGAGAAAACGAGCATGCACAGAAGCAGGGGGAGGGGCAGAGGGAGAGGGAGAAGCAGACTCCCTGCTGAGCAGGGAGCCCGCTCCAGGGACCTATCCCAGGACCCTCAGATCATGACCTGAGCTGAAGGCAGACTCTTCACTGACTGAGCAACCCAAGGATCCTGAAAGTTTTAACATCTTCATTATTTTTTAAAATTTTTTATTTATTTGACAGAGAGAGAGAGATCACAAGTAGGCAGAGAGGCAGACAGAGAGAGAGAGAGAGAGGGAAACAGCCTCCCTGCTGAGCAGAGAGCCCGATGTGGGTCTTGATCCCAGGACTCCGAGATAATGACCTGAGCTGAAAGCAGAGGCTTAACCCACTGAGCTACCCAGGCGCCCCAACATTTTCATTAATTTTTAAAGGAAGAGCTCTTGTGTTTTGTGCACTGCACAGGGATTTGATGGGAAAAGTATAGAGGATGCCTTCCTTACATGTGTGAGCATGTTGCCCTAGCTGCCCCAATAGGACGTACAGGAGGCGTGGGAGGTGGTGCTGAGCCAGCCCCTGCCCAGGACGGAGTTGCAGAGAACTCAGGTCAGCTCAGTGCACACAAGCACAGCTGTGCTTGCTGTCCGCATTTGCAGGGGATGTGCTGAGGGCTGCCTGCTGCTGAGGAAGGGCAGAGGCGGATCCTGGGTCCGGGGTGAGTCTGTTTTCCAGTCTCATGGGCCAGAGTCTCCCGTGGAGGCTGCCAGCATGTATGGGAACAAAGGTGTTATCCTTTCTCCTAGAAACAGACTCTGTGTACCTTGAACCCGAGATTTCCTGCTTCATTTTTTGTTTTGTTTTGTTTTGTTTTGGGTGTTGACTTCATTTGATTCCTTTAGACTCAAGGAAAAGTGACAACACTCCAGGGGTCCCTTCCTGCTAGATGGTTCTTTCCTGCTTCGCAGAGGAATCTGATTTAAACAACTTTTGCCACAAGCATCTGGGTTTTGGGCTAATTTGCCTCTCGTAAAGAGTCTTTTTAAACACTCAGAACTGTCTGAATGTGGGATAGGCGTGCCTGTAGGTAGTGAGTTTGTCATTAGCACGGGTATTTGGAGGACCACTCGATGATCTGCTGAACATGAGGTTGGGAAGGGCAGCTGGACTCATGGCCTTGCCCCCTTGCCTTCCAGCCCCGAAGGCCAGCCTGTGCCTGGTTGCTCCGTGCGCACTCACTGTCCGTGGGTCTCCTACTGGCCAGTCCTCTCTTGTCTGAGGACTGGGATCTTGTGACGGAGGGAGGATTCTTGGCTATTCTCCTAGGAGGATCATTTTGTGTATGTGTTTATTATATTTTAATAAATTGTTTACTCAAAACACACATGGGAAAATTCAAATGTTTGGTGATACCAGAGATCAACCCTATATTTGATTTTGGTAAAAAGTTATAAATAATCGGGTGAAATGAGGGTTGAAGATTTTCTACAGCCCTTTTCTTTTTTTTTTCTCTTAAGAGACAGGATGATATAGTGGAAAGAGAAGGGGATTTGGAGTCAGACTGACCTGAATTCTGGTCCAAGACTCCACTGCATTCCAGCTGTGTGACTTTCTGAAAGTTACTAAGCCTCACTCATCTTTCCTTATCCTCATGAAATAGGATATAACCTACCCCAAAGGATGGTAGTGAGGATTTGCGATGCTTTATGAGTATGATCTTATTTCTCCCTTCTTAAAAATCCTTTAATGTAATCTTGTTGTTTCTTTGGATGAACTTAAAATTTATGTCATGACTTATAAGATTTAGCTCGTCTCCCCAGCTTTATCTGGCGGCTCCCAACTCACTCTGAGCATCAAACTCTTTCTTGCCCCTGGGCCTTGGAACATGCCCTTCCTCTTCCTGCAAGTTCTTGATCCTTCTCTCAGCTGAGCTACTTCCTACACATTCCTCAAATCTCTGTGTAGACATCACACTTCCCAACTGTCCCTGCCCCAGCCAGGCCAGTTCAACCTCCTCAGACACTTTCCTCACCATGTGCAATTTCCATGTTGAGCACTCATGCCCCTGGGAATTGCCTCTTCTGGTAGATGGAAGGTCCGTGAAGTCTCTTAATTATTCCACATCCCTGCCATTGAACACAATGCTGACACGTAGTCAGTGCTTGGTAAAATGTTCATTAAATGAATGTGGGAGGAAGGAAGCAAGAACCTCACTCAGTGCTTGACACTTAGTAGGTCCTCACTAAGTGTTGATTCCCTTTCACATTAACCCCTTCCTCCTGTCATGACAGCTCTCTGCCTTGGTGATGGCTTGTGGGGTACTTTTGCTGCTTTGGTAATGATGGCAATGCTTTTGTAACTCTGTCTGGTCACTTCTTCTCAATACTTTGATTTAAAAAATATAGTTGAAGATTTCAAAGTAAGAAGTTAAAAGAATTTCTCAGGAAATTAAGAAGAAACTGAGATCGTGACCCTATTACATTTCAATATGGGCTTATGAAGGTGCCATGTGGGTTGGTACTCAAGTGTGACATGAAGTATACAGGTTCATACTTTTAATTGCTCCTCACTGCCTTTATCTCTTCCATTAAAGAACAAGTGCATCATGGGGGTGCCTCGCTGCCTCAGTGGGTTAAGCCTCTGCCTTCATGGTCTCAGGGTCCTGGGATCAAGCCCCACATCTGGCTCTCTGCTCAGCAAGGAGTCTGCTTCCCCCCCTCGCTCTCTGCCTGCCTCTCTGCCTACTTGTGATCTCTCTCTCTCTGTGTCAAATAAATAAATAGAATCTTAAAAAAAAAAAAAAAAGAACAAATGCACCATGGAGAAAGTTCTAAAAATAGCGCCTTCCTGGTTTACGGGGAAGAGTGTTTATGACAAGAATTAAGCAGTGGTTTAGCTCGGGTTGTCTGAAACCCCAAATCAGGCTTTATTTAGTGGCTGGAGCTTCATTCTCAACTTTGTTAATATCCTCCTCTCCCTCTTCCTTTGAATGGGCTTTTTCTGGCTGAGACTGAGTTTGTTCTTACTCTGTAGTCATAAAAACCAAAGTAGGTTTTTCAAAGGAAACAGGAGATATACTAAGTAAGAGGTAGGGGTCGTCTGGAGTAAGGGGTTCAGAGAAGCAAGGTTTCTCTTTGCCCATAGGTGGAGGATGTCTGAGGCAGTCGTGGTGGATGACGGGATGGTGGTGTTTGCAGGGTGCTTCCGGCTATGTCCTGAGATGATCAGTGAGGCCAGTTTGGTGGGTGAAGTCTTGAGTACCTTGGGGCAGCTCTCAAAGTGGAAGTCCCCTGTGTTTGACTCTGGGTCCTTGTGCTGATACCATTCTGGGAGATGACATCTAGTACTCCCCATTAGATGGCAACCTTGAGACTGCTGCCTCCTCTGACCCTTGTTAGGAGCCATCCTGGTCATGATAGATTGGCCTGGTCTCCAGCTTCCTAGGAAGGCTATAGAGTCTGCCCATGGTCTCGTCCGTTGGTACTCCTGTGTTGAAGCCCACATCCTGCCTCTCCTGGAGTTCTGTGGTCCTTCTTGCCGGCCTTCCTGAGCTTCTGGGCCTGCCTCTTCCAGTCCTTCTGCCACACAGATGCCTGAGTACCTTTGTACACAGGGATTGATTATGAACCTCCCTTTCTTAAAATGCTTACCTCTACTTAAGGGGCATATCAGGTCTTGCCCTCCCCTTCCTTTATATTTAGGGTCATTTTCCAATTTTGTCTTCTATAGAATCCGCACCCCCCCCCGCCCCGATCCCAAGACATAAAACAACAACGAAAAGCAAACCACTCCTAGACCCGAGTTACAACAGCCTCCTCCCACACCGAGCTCTTACCTTCCTCCTTCGCACGTCCAAGGCTTGGGTGCACTCTGTGCTGAAAATGCTCTGTCTGAGCTTTGTCTGTGGCCTGTTCTTCAAAGGAAGTCTTTCTTTTTTTTTTAGATTTAAAAAAAATTATCAGAGAGAGAAAACACAAGTAGGCAGAGAGGCAGGGAGAAGCAGGCTCTCTGCTGAGCAAGGAGCCTGGTGTGAGACTCGATCCCAGCACCCTGGGATCATGACCTAAGCCAAAGGCAGCTGCTTAACCAACTGAGCCACCCAGGCGCCCCTCAAGGGAAGTCTTGACAATCACCTCATATCTAAGCCTTTCTTGACTCCCTAAGTTTGTTCATTGTCTCTTTTTCTCTGCTCCTGCAGTACTTTTATCCATGCATCTCTTCCCACTTTTCTATTATGTGTTAGTAGTTTGCTTACTCATGTCTCTTCCGTTATAAACTATGGGATCCTTGGAACCTCGTGGGTCCTTTTCAGTGTCCGAGGGTCCATGTTTGCTTTTATAAGTGTCCATAGAATTAATGGGGTCTGTGAGGCCATTTTATTTTGTCTTTTTTTTTACCCCTCCCCCACAAATAAATGTACTTTATCAGTCTTCCTTTCTTCCCAGGCCATTCAGTTCTGTCATTGTTGGTCCTGACCAAGGCCTGTAGACAGGTAGGATGTACTCCATGAACTGATTGCTGGAGCCTTCCTGATTATCATCCAGAATCTTCTGAGTGGGAGATGTTTGCAAATAATTTATCCAATAAGGGGTTAATATTAAAAATATATATAAAAATTATATAAGTCAACATTAAAAAACTCTCCAAGTAATCTTATTGAAAATGAGCAGAGGACCTGACATTTTTCTGAAGCACCCGTTACAGATGGCCAACAGATGCCTGAAAAGATCCTGAAACAACCTTTTCTTTATTTGCACAAAACCACTCGTTTGGATACTATTTAACGATTTACAAGAAAAATGTATAGATTTGTATATACAGGTACACACTTATCTACATTTGTATTTTTATTTGACCTTCACAGGAACTATGTGGTGTAAGTGCTATTAGTTTCATTTTCCAGTTGAGGAAGCTGAGGCACAGGGACCTGGCGTTGCCTGAGGTTGATCAGCTGTGGAGCCAAGATTGACTGCATCAGGCGGAGCTTCTGCCGGGTTCTGCCTGCCACAGCTGTATCTCGATTGACTTCCTGGGTTTGCAGTTCCCCTCCCTAATGATTTCCCTTGCCACCCATTTGTTTTCTGACGCGTCCTCCCTCCCTGTCTTGTACATGTTTTTACATTTGCACACGCACTTCTGGTTCACATTTTGAATGTGTTTTCTGTTGTCTGATGTACGGTTAGTTCATCCCTTCCAAATCTGCTTTGGAGAGCAGTGCCTGCCTTTGTGTAAGTTGGTCCAGGATATTACTATGGCTCAGTATAATGTCTTAGTTCAGACTTGTGCTGTCCAGTATGGTGACAGCTGGCTGCATGTGGCTCTTGAGCAATGGGGATGTGACTCATCTGAATGGAGGGGTGTAGTAAGCTACGTGACACATGCTGGATTTCAAACTAAGTATGAAAAAAGGAATGTGAACTATCTCACTAATAACTTTCTGTATTGATTATATCTTGAAGTTATCCTATTAGGTATATTGAGTTAAAATATTAAAATTATTTTGACCTGTTTCCTTTTACTTCTTTTTATGTGGCTACTAGAAAATTTAAATTGCATGTTAGAGCACATTGTGGCTCACATGCTCTTTGCATCCAGTTTGGGCTGTGGGCTCTTGAATCAGATTTGGGTTTGACTCTCAGGTCCACTCCATTAACTTTGTGGATTTGGGCCTTAGCATCCCTGAAATAATTTCCCTTACTTATAAAATAAAAACCAACATCTACCTTGCACGGTTGTTGTAAGGATCAAATAGTATTTTTCATGTAAAGTGCTCAACCCAGAACATGGGATGAGAACAGAGGGGTTACAGATACGGATCTTGGCGTTAAACTTGACAAGGTTAGCAATGTTGGCTGCACCACTTAAAACCTTTTCTGGCTTGGACAAGTTATTTGAATTGCCCAAGCCTCAGTTTCTTCAGTGGAAAATAGAGATGATAATAGTATGCACCTCATACGATTAGGAGTATTAAATACGTTCATCTATGTAAAGGGCTTACTAGCTCAGGGTAAGGCATATAGGTAACACTCAATAAATGATAACCAATACTGTAATATCTAGGGAAGGGTATCTGCTGGAAGCACATGCTATTTAGTGGTATATGTAGACTTTGGTTTTTGTTTTTATTTCTTTATGACTGTACATGTAATTACAATAAAGTCTTAAGATAAAACATTTTCTGTTGTCTTTATCATGGTTATGGTAGTGTTCTAAGAACATTCTTGATATTATATTTTTGTCAAGAATTATATTATTATTTAGGTCTTTTTATAGCCTCTCCTTTGATTTTCTTCATTCAGCTGGTCATTCATGTATTCAGGTGGTTTTTGTTAAGCATTTACTGTGTGCCAGGAGCTGTGCTAAGCTCCTGAGTATGTGGACTGAGTATGTGGGAATGAGAAGACAACCTCCCTGCCCTCGTGGCACTTGTAGTCCAGTGGGACAGCCATCTGCAAACAAGTAAATAGATAAGGTATTACAATGATTCCTGATCAGTGCTAGAAAAGGAACAAATCTGGTGATGTGATAGAAACGAATAGAGGAAGGGTAGTGGTGGGTGGGGTCATTTCAGATCAAGTGATGAGGGAAGGCCTTTGTGAGAAGATGGCACTCACACCAAGACTCAGAGCTTGGGAAGGACCCATCCATGCTGGGGAGGAACATTGTGAGCTGCTCCAAGGTGGGAAAAGCACTTCTGTATTTTGCAGAAAGCCGGGGGTGGGGGGGGATGGAGTGATTGGTGAGTAAAGGGCTTAGGTGAGGTTGGAAAGATAGACAGGGACTCATATGTCATAGCACGAATGTGGATCTTGTTTGAAGTTCAATGTCATGAGCTCGAGGGTTTTGGTTAGAGAGGCAACATGACCTAATACAAGTTGCTATATGGCAGATGACTTTGAGAAGGGCCAGCTTGGAAGTAGGGAGAGGTTGGGAGGCTGTCTCCATACTGCAGTCGGAGGGGATAAGACATTGAGTGGACTTGTAGAAGTAAGCTGGAGAATAGTGAATGGATCCTGAGTTATATGTTTTTGGTGGTAGAAGCAACAGAACTCCCCGATGGATTAGTTCTGAAGGGTCTCCTGAAGGGAGATCTGAGCTGTACCCCTCTGTGGTACCCCAACAGGAGGGAGTGGCAAGGCGAGTGTTTCAAGAAGGAAGATATGTAAAAACCTGTAGAAAGCTGCCAAGAGAGTGAGATCAGGAGACCCCACTGGATTTGGCAACACTGAGATCTTGGTGACCTTGGGAAAGCGATTTCATTAGCTAGAGGAGGTTGTAGTCAGATTGGAGTATGTGGGGTGTGATGGCAGGGGAGGAAGGTGGAGACACTGTGTTTACTACTTTTTCAAAAAGTCTGGCTATACAGGGGAACAGCAGAAGGAGCCTAGCAAGAAAGGAGAGTTGAATGATGTGCAGCAATGCTGCTGGAGTGATCCTGTGTCTGAAGAGAGCTTGAAGGCATGAAAAGAGAAGGAATCATGGCAGGCGGTGGGTGGAAAGCCCTTAAGTTAGGGAAGAGGGGTGAGGTTCAGGAGTTGGGCACTTTTTCTGTTGAATCCAGAAGGAGGTAGGTGGGTAAGGGTAAAGGCCCATTTGTAGACATTGACCATTGGAAGATGCAGGAACCTTTCTCTGGTTCTCTTACTTTCCTTTCAGGGGAAACCATGAGCTAAGAGGGAGGTGTAATGGAGAGCAGCATTTAAGAACTTAGAGTGAAATGCTCTCATCTCTGAGCTACTTAAGCAGAAATCACTTGCGTGGGGACTGTCTCTTGACATAGAAGGGTTTCCGAGTATGGTAGTTTGGTTCTGCTTCTTTCTTAATCTAGCTAGGTGAGGCTTCGGGAGGAGGGTAGTGATTTCTGGAAGACAGGCTCTGGCCACTGTGGCTGGTTTGGGACTTTAATTGGGAAGGCCTGGAGAAGGTCCACACTGGGAGTTGCTGCCTTTGACCGGATGTTGGCTTCATAAGATGGCAGGGTGTCTTGTTGCCATCATGCAGAGGTCTTAGGGAGAAGTAGTAGTTTTTCAAGAGTCACACAGTAGAAGAAAAGCATTGAATTAGGAAACTGGGCTCAGGCTTAAGTCTTGTTTGGTTATCTACAATAATGACGGTGAGCAAGCCATTTACGTTGTGAGCTTACATTCTCAATTTGTAAAATAAGAAAAATACTATTCTCCCTAGTCTCCTGAGGTTGTGTGAGATGTGATGACGTATGGCACTGTGCTGTGAAAGGTATTTCAAGCTGTACAAATAGATTAGTGAAAACACTTGAAGGCTTGGGGTTGGCAGCCCGGCTTATGCTTCCAGCTGTCTGCTTACTCAGGCCTGGTATGACTCAGGCTGAGTCACTTGGCCTCTCTGAGCCTCTGTTTTCCCATCTGTAGAACTCCCTCACAGGGTGATTATGGGGATTCAAAAATACAATAGAGGGCTTTGGAAGTAAAAGCGCTGGAGAAATGTGACAATCAGACTGATGTCCCTATTCTTCATCGGGGGTGGGGAAGCCCTATCTCTATTTTTCTCCCAGAATCAGTCTTCATGATGAGCATTCTTTGGCATTTTTCATAATGACCTGTAATGAGCGCTTCCTGTGCAGAGTCTGGCACCAGTTGTTGTAGGGGGAGAGACAGGGAGAGGGTAAACTAGAAACATTATACCTGGTGAAGTTGTATCTGCATTTGGGGGACTCCCGGTCTGACTGGGCATGTAGGACAGACACAAGCCCATCTTAGAAGTGCATTTTGGAAGGGCTGCCAGCTCTCTACCTTTGGAAACTTCCACTGTACAAGACTAATCAAATGGAAGAAACTAGAGGCACACATCACACTGACAAGTGCAGAAAAGAGGTAGGGGAGGAAACTGGCTGCTGTGGCCCCGGGGACCACCATACCAGGTCATTGTGTCCCACGTCTGGTGAAGCTGTTTCTCTGCAAAGCTTTTGAGGTGTCATCAGATATCTCATAAAAGGCAGGCTCCTTATGGCTGGATACAAGTTGGCATCCTATCTCTCTTGACTCTGTGCCCTAAGACTTCCCCCCGCTTTGGAGGGCACTGGCCCCTTTTCCAGATAATGATATTCTGAATGACTCTGAGAAAGCTTTCTCTCCTGAGGATGACAGTCATGGAGCTCATCAGAGTGGTGTCTGGGTTTGAATATGTTTCCACACATACTTCTGAGAAGGAGAATAAGTGAGTCTCACAGGAATCTTTGGGATCAACACGCATAATTAGTCATTGTCACTGTACTCTGTACTCTGTATATCTGTACACTGTACTCTGAAAAGACTATCGGAGTTGGATAGTTAAGTGGATGCGAAATAGTCTTTTGATCAAGGAGTTTTCCTTCAGAGTATTGATTATCTGTACTGAAGAACTCCACGGATATTTCTGCCTTCCATTTTCTATAGATAATTGCTGAAGAGTTAACGTGAAAATGAAATATATAGGATCTCAAGTCAGACTACAAACACTTGGCCTAAAAAGACTTTTAAAAATTTATTTATTAGAGAGATAGAGAATAAGCAGGAAGGAGGGGCAGATGGAGAGGGAGAAGCAGACCCCCCTCCCCCGTGCCCCATTGAGCAGGGAGCCCAACATGGGGCTTGATCCCAGGACCCTGAGATCGTGACCTGAGCCAAAGGCAGACACTTAACCCACTGAACCACCCAGGTGCCCACATTTGTAGCCTTTACCATAAAGATTTGGAAAGACAATGTATCACATTTATCCTAATCAAACGTCCTAGCATCCAAGTCTACTCCCAGGATGCAGTTACCCTGTGGTTTCAGTATAAAAAGCTGTATCTCAGAGATGGGAAGAGAGAAATGGAATACAAGTCTCCAGCAACCCTCTCTAGCTAGCTGCACACCTCTGCCAATTCTCTTTGAACAGGTGATGTGGGAATAGCAGTGGGGGGTGGGGACATGGGGCAGGGGGTGAGTGTTTTGGGGAAACACTTTTTTTTGGGAAATATGAAGTTTTGGGGAAATATGAAGACACCGTTGACTCAGGCTTCATTCAAGCAGAGCTTAATAGTGTCCTGGAAGGCATGGGAATCCACTTAGAAACAATTATGGATTGTAGTAAACTGTTACAGGAACAGTCCTTTTTCTCTAAAAAGGTATTTTGTCCTAAGGCTTGCTACTGAGAATCTTGGAGCTCCAGGCAACTTTGGCGTGCCGTCAGCTGGTGGCTGCTTGCTTGCGGATTCTTTTGAGTTCTGGCTAAATCGTCTTATCACTCTGACTGTATTTTGCAAGCATACAGTAAATCCCTAAGTAACTCGCCTCCCTTTCCCCTGCCTTTCCCTTAGCTGAATGCCCATGACCACTTCCTTATAAGGCTCATCATTCATGTCTATTCATTGACTTTTATTTTATTTTATTTTTTAAAAGATTTTATTTATTCATTTGACACACACACACAGAGAGGAGAGAGAGAGAGAACGAGAGGAGAGCACAAGAAGGGGGAATGGGAGAGAGAGAAGCAGGCTCTCCACTGAGCAGGGAGCCTGACTCAGGGCTCGATCCCAGGACTCTGGGATCATGCCCCAAGCTGAAGGCAGATGCTCAACTGACTGAGCCACCAAGACATTAACTTTTAAAAATTAAACTTTTTTTTTTTAAAGATTTTATTTATATGACACAGAGAGATCACAAGTAGGCAGAGAGGCAGGCAGAGAGAGAGAGGAGGAAACAGACTCCCCGCTGAGCAGAGAGCCCGATGTAGGGCTCGATCCCAGGACCCTGGAATCATGACCTGAACTGAAGGCAGAGGCTTAACCCACTGAGCCACGCAGGCACCCTAAAACTTTTTTTTTTTTTAAAAGATTTTGTTTATTTATTTGACAGACAGATTACATGTAGGCAGAGAGGCAGGCAGAGAGAGAGGAGGAAGCAGGCTCCCTGCTGAGCAGAGAGCCCGATACGGGGCTCGATCCCAGGACCCTGAGATCATGACCTGAGCCGAAGGCAGAGGCTTAACCTACTGAGCCACCCAGGCGCCCCTAAAAATTAAACTTCTTATTTTGAGATGACTATAGATTCACATGAAAGAAATAATACAGAGAGATCCCATGGATTCACTCAGTTTCCCTTAGATGGTAGCTTCTTGCAAAACCGTAGAACGATATTCCAGCCAAGCTACTGACATTGGTACAGTTAGGGTACAGACTGTCCCATTATGTCATGTCACCTTTTTATAGCCACACCCAATTCCTTCCAGCCCTCACCCCTTCCTTAAGCCCTTGATAACCATTGATTTGTTTTCAGTTCTTACCATTTTGTCATCTCAAGGATGTTGTATGCACAGACTCACACATTATCTCTGGGGACTGTTGATTCAGTCTCTGCAGATTCATCGAGCTTGCCGCCTGTTTCACTAGTCCATACACATTTATTGGTGTGGATGTATCGCAGTATGTTTAACCATCCGCCTGTTGATGTACATCTGGGTTATTTCCAGTTTTTGGCCTTTGTAAATAAAGCTCTGTCAATGTTCATGTACAGGTTTTTATGTGAATCTAGGTTTTCATTTTTCTGGGTTAAATGCCCGGGAGCTGGTGGGTCCGTCGGTAGTTGAATATATGGTTGTCGAAGTGCAAAACTTTCCTGGAGTGGCTGTACCATTTTATATTTCTGCTAACAATATATGAATGCTCTAGTTTATCTGCATTATCATGAGCACATGGTACTTTTAAGTTTTTAAATTTATTTTATTTTTAATTTTTTTATTATATTCAGTTAGCCACTGTATAGTACTTGGTATTGTCACTTGCTATTGTCTTATAGCCATTCTGATAGGTATGGGGTCATATCTCATTGTCCTTTTAATGTGTATTTCCCTAATGACCGATGATATTGCATTTCCCTAATGACCGATGATACTGTCTTTTCACAGGCTTATGGGTCATCTGTATATGCTCTTGGGCGAAATGTCCCTTCATGCCTTTTCCTCATTTTCTATTGGATTGTTTGTTTGTTTGTTCAGTTGTTGAGTTTGGAGATGATACATTGTGAATTATGTATTCTAGATACTATTTCTTCGTGGGATACGTGGTTTGCGAATATCTTCTCCAAGTCACAGTCTGTCTGTTCATTCTCCTAATAGAGCATTCTGCTCCTGATGGGTGGATGTGTTCTATAAATGTCAGCTAAATCCTGTTGGTTGATGATGTTGTTGAGCACTGCTGTATCCCTAATTTTCCGTCTGGTCATTCCAGCACAGGCTGGGAGAGGACAGTGTGGGTTTGTCTGCTTCTCCTTCAGTTCTATCAGTTTTTGCTTTGCGTGTATTTAGAATTCCTTGGTGTATACACATCAGGGTTTCTAGATCTTGGTGAATGGACCCTTCCATCACAATGTAAGATGCCTTTCTCTCTCTGCTGTTCAGCTGGGGTAATTTCTACTGTTTGCTCTGTCCCCTCCATTCTGCTGCTGAACCTATCCACTGAAATGCTTAAATTGGTTATTGTATTTTTGGTTCTGAAATTCACATTTGGTTCATCTTTGTATCTTCTCTTCCTTCGCTGAGACTTTCTACTTCTTGGCTATTTATGAGACTCTATTTTTTTTCCCCATTTGTTTCAAGCGTATCCGTAATTGCCTGTTCAAGCATTTTTAGGGCGGCTGTTTAAAAATCTTCATCAAATATTTCTGGCATCTCTGTCAATTTGGATTGGTATCTATTAACTTTTTCATTCATTTGAGATATTCCTGTTTCCTGGTATAATGAGTGATTTTTGTAGAAACTTGGGAATTTTGGATATTAAGTCATAAGACTCTGGATCCTCTTTAAACCTTTTGTTTTAGGTGCCTTTCTTTGACCTGAGTACGGCAGAGGAAGGGGTAGGCATCCCCTCATTCCTCCACATTAGGGTAGAAGTCCAGGTTTTTAACTCAGCCTCTACTGATACCTGAGGGGTGTCCCTTGTTATCTGTGGGTGAGCATGATAGCTCCAGTGGCCTGGTGAGGTTACATGGATCCCTCCCTGTCTTGTGGGTAGACATGGCTTCATTACTGTAGGGTGGGCAAGGAAGTCCAGGCTCCCCATTGGGCCTATTCCAGCACTACTCCTGTAGGGGGGAGGAGAAAGAAAAGGAGGTTGGGTGCTTCACTGCAGCCCTGAGATGGTGGAAATCCAGCTTCCTAGTATCCTTTGGTGACATGGGTGGCAATGGGGGTCAAGGTTTTTACTGTGCTGCTTAGCTGTGGTTGCGTGAGTCTTACCTGCAAGTTTTTTTTTTTTATCTTTTGAGGCTTTCCCTTTCCCAGTCCCTTTGCTACAGAGTGGGTTTTTGTTGGGACTCTTGGTCTGTACCCATGCATCATTCCAGGTCCCTGGCTGCTTCAGCTCTAAGTCTGGGAATGTCTGAGGCACAGAGAACACCCACAGAGCTCCTCACTGTTATTCCTAGGCAGTGCGCTCTTCTTAAGAGTCTTAAGTTTGTGTTATATGTAATGTCCAAGGCATTTAGTTGTACTTAGAGGAGGAATAGAGAAAAGTGTGTCTACTTTGGTCTTTCTGGAAGTGGAAGTCCCATTCAGTTCACTTTTATTGGCTTTATTATTTTAAGTCAGTCCCTTTTCCTGCCTTGAGAACTCAGGGCCCAAGCTTTTTTAATCACATGTGTATAAATTTCTTTGCATGGGGAGAGAAATTAAAATCCCAAGCCTAGGAGAGCTCTGTGCATTGGTGGGAGGGAATGGAAGCAGTTCCCACATTTGAAGATGCACATTGGGAGCTCTGTGGATTTCTGGCTTGCTTTAACTCAGCTTTTAAGGCCTGGGGCCAACCCCAGAGGAAAAAGCAATGTTCGATTGTTCACTAAGGGATCTTTATATCCTCCAGAGGGAAAAACAAGTTCCCCGGACACAAGAGGAAGTTTCACCCAGAGATTTATAAGAACCTGTAAGTGGCTGAGAGGAGCAGCTCGGGGTTGGGAGTGAGGGTCCCTTCCAGCTTGGCCTGGCTTTTGAAAGTGTGGCTTTTTGCTTTTGACTCCTGAGGGTGAAACCCATCTGTGATACTTTCTTGGAGCCAAGCTTCTCTGGGCTTCATCCTTCATGAGTCGGCTTCCTTAAAACCCTATTCCTTTGGGAAATGTAACCTCAACATATAACAGTCTATGTTTCTAATCCAGCTAGACCTAGTTGGGGATCTGGTTCTGTGTTTCGCTGGCTGACCTTGATGTTCAGTCGTCCACTTAAAAACCATCTTGTGGTGCCGACTCTGGGCCATCCATTGTGCCAGGTTTGGGGATAAAGTAGTGGGTAACTTTCATTTCTCCCTTTGCTTTACCTTCTAGCCATGAGCAAGTCATCAGCTGGTTTTACTTCAAAAATATATCAAAAAATTGGACTACTTTTCCCTATCTCCTCATTTCCTTCCCAGGCTGTTAGAATAAATTCCTCGATTCTGTCCTTTCTTCTAATTCTTTGCCTCAATTCATTATCTACACAGAACCCAGGATAATCTTTTAAAAACATGTACCAGATTAACATTCTTTTGTTAACTCCCTCCAGTTACACTCAGACATACTGAGGATGAAGTCCAGGCCCTCCTCAGGAACCACTGGGTCCTGCGTGTTCTAGTTTCCACGTCTCCTCTGATCTCATCTGGTATCCCTTTCCTCCCATCTGGTGGGCTTCAGTCATGCCAGACTTTTCCCTCTGCCTGAGAACATTGAGCTTGTCTTACCCTTGACTTATTCCGCTCGTTATGCTATCTGCCTTGGATAATTTTCCATTCAAGTTTGAATGGCTGGTTTCTGGTTGTTATTCATTCAGGTTTCAGTTCAAATACTGTCCCATCCCTGCTCCTCCTGTCACATTTTATCCTGTCACCGGGTCCTCACCCTTGCCTCTTCATTAGTACTTACCACAACTGGAAATTACCTGGATTTGTCTTACTGGACTGAGCTCCGTGAGAGCAAGCATCACGCTCTTTCCTTCACTGCTGTCCATCCAATGTCTCCAACAGTTCCTGGCACTGAACAGTAAATGTTTGTTGAATAAAGTTGCTTAATCCTCTGGGGCCTACGTTTTTCTCTTGTCACATGGAATAATAATTGGCTAACAGTACAAGGTTGTAGTTTGAATTAAGTGAGATAATACATGTAGGAGAAGTACTTAGTACAGTGCTTGGCTCACAATAAGCCAAATAAGAGTTTGTCATTGTTTCCTTACGATTATTTATATTATAATGTTCTTTTCCTTTCTCACATGCTCCTGGAGTGTCATGGGCATTTGTCAGTGGCAGATGCTGACTGGTTGGACACTTGCAGTAACATCCTAACTGAGTTCTCTCTTGACCGTGTTTTTCTACAGGTTCTGCAGCTGGGCTCAGACATCCTTCCCCAGTACAAGCAGGAGGCCCCAAAGACCCCCCCGCACATCATCCTACACTACTGTGTTTTTAAGACTACGTGGGATTGGATCATCTTGATTTTAACCTTCTACACAGCCATCCTGGTCCCTTACAATGTCTCCTTTAAAACCAGGCAGAACAACGTGGCCTGGCTGGTTGTGGATAGCATCGTGGATGTCATCTTTTTGGTGGACATTGTGCTGAATTTTCATACTACCTTTGTGGGACCAGCTGGGGAAGTGATCTCTGACCCCAAACTCATCCGCATGAACTACCTGAAGACGTGGTTTGTGATTGACCTTCTGTCCTGTTTGCCATATGATGTCATCAACGCTTTTGAGAACGTGGATGAGGTTAGTGCCTTTATGGGTGATCCAGGGAAGATTGGTTTTGCTGATCAGATTCCACCACCCCTGGAGGGGAGAGAGAGTCAGGTACATGCCTCAAATCTCAGACCTTGTTGTCATGTCTTGAAAGCTGAATAAATGTGGGTGGTCAACAGAAGAGTCATTACGTGGGTGGGAACTGGCATGGCTGATGTCTGAAACAGAGGGAGCATGCTTGATGGATAGTCTCGCCTGCTGTTTTTGTCCTTTGGAGGACTGGAGGCCCTGCATGTCTGTGAATGGATGTGGAAGGGATCAGAGGCTTCCCTCCTATTTCATGTGGAGTGCAAGCCACTGGCTTTGGTTGGTGGGGCTGCAGAAGCAGGCATGTGTCGCCACTGCATTGGAGAAACTTCCACTTGGTATGCAACTGCTGAATGTCTACCTATTGAATATTCTAATTATGGGGATTTTTCTTTCCTCTGCTGCTGACCTTTGGCTGTTTCATAACTCATTAACTCCTGCCAACAGGGATGCTGTTTCCCCCCCAAGTTTGCTTGCTATTTTTTTTTTTTAATGTTGGGAAAAGTTGTTTCTTTGCTAAAATGAGTCTTCACAGTTAACAGTGGTCCATAGTGTCCCATGTGTAAATTTGCTGACGTAGTCAGGCTACGGTCAACTCCGGCCCTGTGACCAGGACGTGTACTATTGCTGGATGATTCTGCTTTGGATTGTTAGTCCTGCAGGCAGTGGAAGGAATGAAAAGGAAACAAATGCTCTGTACATGTGTTGGAATTAGGACATGCTCAAGCAGTCGGTGAATGGGTGCCTGTGTCCTGTTGCATAGGAAGGGACCACTGGGCTCGTTCAGGTGATTGTCTCCTTTGAAAAGGCGAGGACATCAAGTCATCACAAAGGAAAATGTCAGATTCTTATTCAGCTTCAGTGTTCTATGGGTGTTGTCTTTCCTTTTTCTCACTGCCTCATTGATTCTCCAACTGGATGAAGATAAGGTAGTTGTCTGGTAAGTCTTCAGCCTCGTAGAGCAGTGGACCCTCACTGCCTTGGATGACAGAGGGTCCCAGAAGTATTAGTCTGGCTGGGGTGTTAACTGGGTGGGTAATTCAGGAAGCTACCTGGAAGTTGCAATGAAGCAAGATTCATTTTCAGGCCTAGAGGGTTAGTAGGAACTAGCCTTGAGATAATTGGAAGGAACAGCCATCTCCCTGCCAAGACAAGGCCTGGCCAGTGACTTTGACTTGCTGCTGACATAATGATGCTTCCCAGCCTTCAGATCAGTATCAGTAGTGGAGGTAGACTCCAGCCCCTTCCTGGGTGAGAACTCAGATACCTACCTCTTCGCTCTCCAGGGAACGGGAGCTGATGTTCAGATGCTCTAAACTCAGAACAACCCCTGCTTTTATCTGTGTGCTGTGTTTTAATATACTGGGAAATCTCAGGGACTAAGGCTCTGGGTGGCTTGTGTGGATTTTTAAGGGGATTAAATGAGTGAGACTGATCATGTATAAGAACAAAACATCTCTAATGTGAACGCTGGGATTCTTTAGTGTGAATATGAGTACACATTGGGAAGGATATTTTTCTTTGTGAGCCCATTTCTAGAAGATTTTATGTTAGTTGGTGAGGAAAATATGATCATTTTGGCTTAGATTACACAACGGAATTATTTCAACCTAAAAGAGCTTTTTATACACATATGGGAAGTTAAATTTAACTTAAAAAAACCTTTCAAGTTTTTAAAATAAACCATTTACTATTTAGAGCAATAGCATGGAAAATTTGCAGATAAATAGAACAGTTCTTTGGCTTTCACAGGTTCTTGTTAAACATGGGCAGAGCCATAAACACATTTGTTAATGTGTCAAGATTACCTTGTCCCTTAGCAAAGCACAGTGGCTCACCCCAAGCACTGTGTGTGTCACGGTGGCAGTCCGTTGCCATCGACTGTGAGTACCCCTGATGTGGTTTCTGATTTCCATAGTCATGAACTAGGTTGGCAGATAGGAAAAATGCCAGTTATCCATAGCTGTCTAGTTGGGAGGGGTTTAGCGTCATAAGTAATTATAAGAGTATTAAGGGGCTCTTGTTATGATTTGCTTCCATGAAGAGTTGATTTTACGTTTCATAATTTCTTTTCAAGCTTTGGCTGACACCTGAAACAATGCCTTTTCATAACATTTGTTGTGGTGTGTGGGAGTCAGCGCCAGGAAAATGAAGATTTGGCTCCTGGCCCTCTTGGTATCACCTGCTAGGACAGCTGGGACTTTGTGCATGCCGTTTAGCCTCTGTGGATCAGTTTTCTTCTCTATACATTAGAGACCATGCTACTGTCCTGCCTGAAGATATGGCATTTGGGCAGGAGATTATTTGAGTTCCCTACTAGCTGCAAAGTGGGTTTGGTGAGTTCTCAAATCTCATCTGCAGTCATCTCTCTTCAGGAGCTGATGATAAAAACAAGAAGCCCCACACTTTGAGCTCTTACCTGCAGTGGAGGTGGGAGGGAGGTGGGATGGGAGAAGGGTTCCGAGCCCAGGACTACCACGAAGGTCACCCCGTTCAGCCCTCTTAGCTCCCAAATAGGGGAACAGATGCAAGGGCAAGATGACTCACTCAAGATGACATAGCAAATCATATGGCCACGGCAATAATGAGTCCCTTTCTGACTCCTCTCTATTTTTCATGGTGACAGAGTGGATAAGAATAGGGACAAAACACTGATGGACACCGTTGACCAAAACTGACCAAGAAGCTTCCAAAGTCTGAGGCTTAGCCCTTGGTCTGATAGTGGTGGGGATGTTGGGCACAGTGTCCAAGGAGTGGGGGAGGTTTCTGTGCTCCTCCCAGGGCAGCCGTGTTAGTGATGTGACAGGCAGTTGAAAATGCTCAAAGAGGGACAGACCAAGCATGGTTTTCTAGGCATAGGCCTTTTGTCGAAAGGTGCCATTTAATTAGTGGAAATGGAAGGCTGGTGGGACTAGGGGAGGTTGGGGAGGCCACAAAGGGGGTTGTACCTGTCGAACCTGGGTATATGGCTAGGTGAGAGAATTCCACTTAATGGTTTCTCATCTACTGCCTGCTGTCTTCTTGCCCATGCTCTGTTGGTGGAGTTGCTCATCTAAGATTGCAACTCCCTCTGCTCTAGTCCCTTTTTTTTTGGGAGAGTGTGGGGAGGACAAAAAATTATTGACTCATTTTTTCATAAAAAAATACATGGAACTGAAGCCTCTCTGGTGTCTTCTTAATTATGCCAATGGAATTGTGTCCCAGTGGAGACCACCAAAGAAGAGAGGAATGTGCGGTGGTGGCTTTGCCATCTGTGTGTGTTGTCGCGGGTGGGGGGTGGAGGCTCTTGAAGTGAAAGGACTAGATTCAACCCAAGGCTTAGGGTCAAGAAAGAAGCGGGTTAAATTGCTAATGCCAGCAGTTGTGAATTCAGCCCTGTGGATGTCACCCACCTCCATTATTTAAGCCACACAAACGCTTCCTTTGGACTCAACTTGTTTCACTTATGTAGATGGTCTACATTTGCGTCATTCTCCAGCCTGTTGGTCATAATCTGTTTTGGAGGCTGTTTGGGAATATGTTTGCACATTAGTTAAACTGGTGAGAGCACAAAAGGTCTGGAAACTGGGTGAACTGAAGCTGGCCCTGGGTCTGCCAGAGCAAAAGCCAGATGAATTTTCTCAAGCGCTTAGTGGATTACTGGCCTGGTGAGCTTCACGGATTAAAGATGGAATTATTATTCACCAAACATATTCCCTTTCCCCAGGAAGCCTTATTGCCTCCTGCCATTGGAGTGTGGAAGTGCCCAGGGACAAATGGAGCCAATCAGGCTCCTGCCCAGGTTACAGTTCTGGGGCCAAGAGCCTCCTTCCATCCTTGGCTCTGTTACCTTGGACAGCAGCAGTGGTGTTGCCACAGCTGACCCTTGCCAAGAACCTGCTCTCACAGGAGATGCTCCCTGTAGAGCAGAACAGGAGCAAGGAGTAGAAAGATGAGTAGTATCGACAACAAATTCCCTTTAGTGAGGGTGTTTAACTTTCCAAAACATTTCACACAGATTATCTTTATTCTTATTCTTCTGTCCCTTTGCTACCCAGCTGGGCAAACTTGTATAAGTGTTTCATCTCCCTTTGTTTGCCTCACCTGCAAGACGGGTCAATCCCAACTCTAACCTTGAGGCCCCTGCGCAACTGTTGTCCCAGCTTTGCAGCTGAGGAGAAAGGGCCTGACAGTGAAGTGTTCTGGCAGTGAAGCTGAGCATCATTCTGCCTTTTGGCCTGCACTTTTCCCCAGGCAGGTCATGCTGCCTTGGCACAGAATCTGGAACCAGAGTGAACCAAGCTGTGCATTTTTTTCCCCGAGTCCCCCTTTTCAAATTGTTCCCTGGCACAGTCACTTCTCCCTTTTACACAGCTGACGGGTGAAATGTTTGAGTGGCCGGCATGGGTAGGTCTCTGTAAAGATTGCTGGTCCATGTGCACAAGGCTGGACAGTGAAGGTGAAGGTCAAAAGTGACTCCAACATCAGGTTGTCCCCCCTGCTTCTCTCTTCTTGGCAGATGGGCTCCTCTCTAGGTTCTCCTAGGTTCACTGTTCCTGGCTCTTCCAGGCTTTCCCTGATGCTGAAAACAAACAACCCCCATGGGTTGCTCATCCTATTAATTGGTGACCATCAGTCCTACTCTGTGGCTTTGATTTAGGTGGATGGACACCAGTTTAATTTTCATGCAGACTCTTCTGCTGTCACCTGAAAGTCACGAGGTGACCTGGAATTTGCTTCCTTAGGATCTCAGCAATAGAGGCCATATCCATGGCTTGCAGTAGCAATTAAAATCAAGACTTTTTCAGAGCAATTTTAGGTTCATAGAAAAATGGAACAAAAAGTGCAGAGACAAGAGTTTTCCTATCATTACCATCTTGCATTAGTGTGGTGCATTGATTACAGCCAATAGTGATACATTCTTACTAGCTGAAATTCATTGTTAATGTTGGGGTTTACTCTTTGTAGAATACATCCAAAGGGTTTTGGCTAATAGTTAATGACAGAGCTCCATCATTATGTGTTACACATAATGTCCCACTGCTCCAAACATCTCTGTGCTCCACCTGTTCAACCCACCCTCCTCCCCAGCCCCCGGCAACCACTCATCTTATTACCGTCTCCATAGTTTTGCCTGTCTGAGGATGTCATATAGCTGGAATCATACGGTATATAGCCTTTCCAGATTGGCTGCTTTCATTTAGTGATCTGTATTTAAAGTTCCTCCTCATTTTGTTGTGGCTTGATAGCTCATTTCTTTTCATTGCTCAGCAATATTCTGCTGAGTGGATGTATTATATCTATCTATTCAGTAATAGCACTTAAAGAAATTACAGAAAGCCATTGGTTTTCAAGCCTGATCAGTGCAGACCTTGTCCTGGCATTTCCTCCTGCTGTGGACCTGTTGGACACGGAGAGTGGACAGGTGCTGAGACACTGGTGTGCAGCCCATGCTATCTCCTGGATAAAAACTGACAACCTTCAGCACAAGTTGTTATGTCTGATACTATGATGGACAGCAAAACGAATGTGCAGGATACTTTCCTCGTATTTCAGACTCTTTTCCTTGGCGTTTCTTTTATTTTGGTGCTATTTATGCATCCAATTTTGGCAAACAAAAGAGGACACAAGCAGACAAACACACTATAGTTTTCATCCCCATGTCTTGTTAGGGGCAGGAAGCACTGCTGATGGGTGTGGTTCTCCTTTGACAGCCTGCCACGGTGGCCAGGGGCCGAGGTCTGATCGCAGTGATGTTCCCGATGTTGCCCCTGGCCCCATGCTGGCAGTGCTTCTCTCTTCCCCATCTTACTTACCAGGGGACTCCAGCCGAGATCTTTCCCTCTTATTTTATTACTTACTTACTTACTTACTTTATTTATTTTTGTTATGTTCAATTAGCCAACATATAGGACATGATTAATTTTTGTTATGCTCAATGATTCATTCGTTGCGTGTGACAGCCAGTGCTCATCACAACACCTGCCCTCCTTAATGCCCACCACTTGGTCACCTCATCCCCCAGTCCTCCTCCTTTCTGTAACCCTCAGTTTGTTTCCCGGAGTCCAGGGCCTCTCATCGTTTGTCTCCCTCTCTGATTTCTTCACCTGCGGTTCTGCGCTCCCGTCCCCTGTGGTCCTCTGCTCTCTTCCTTATGATCCGCATTTTTATTTATTTTTAAAATCATTCTTCCAAACTTGTGCTCATAGTGTGTGAAGGACTGTGGAGGTTCTTGGAGCAAACTAGACTCAGCTACCCTGCCTTATTTCTCAATGTTTCCCTACTGTCCGTTCTCTCCCAGGCTCTGTTCTAGCCAACCCAAGTTCTGCTTCTCTTTTAATTCTCCCCCAGCTTTTCTTGGTACCTCTTTAAGCTCTTTAAGCTTGTTTCTTCTTCTTCTTTTTTTTTTTTAAAGATTTTATTTATTTATTTGACAGAGAGAGAGAGATCACAAGTAGACAGAGCAGCACGCAGAGAGAGAAGGAGAAACAGGCTCCCCGCCGAGCAGAGAGCCCTATGTGGGGCTCGATCCCAGGACCCTGGAATCATGACCCAAGCCGAAGGCAGAGGCTTAACCCACTGAGCCACCCAGGTGCCCCAAGGTTGTCCCTTCTTTAAGGAGATCTTACTGACTGGGGTGCTAGGGGAGCTTGCAGTCTGGTGGGGGCTGCTGGTAATTGACACTGACAGAGAAAGTGAGACATCCTGTTCCAGGGCTCAGCTCAGGGTGTTATGGCTTACTAAAGGGGAGTACTTAGGTTAGTGAGAGAATCCAGGAAGTCTTCCTGGAGGAGATGATGGGAGTTTGTTTGGTGAAGAGTAAGAAGGGTGTTCTTGGAAGAGGAGAGAGCCTATGCAGAGGAATTTGCCCTCAGGGCTGAGCAAGGCATTCACTGTGTCCTAAGCAGAGTCAGTGTTGGGGGAGGGAGGCACGGTGAAAGACGGGGGCAAGATCCAGTGATGGAATTTCAGAGTCTTGCCAAGGAATTTACGTTTGTGGTCAAAAAGAAACAATTAAGGGTTTCCATTAGATGTGTGCCATGATCTGACTTTGATTCTGAAGCTGTATCAGGCAGCAGTGGTGACAATGAGAGGAAAATGCCCCAGATCTCCCCTGCGCTAGTTCCTTGAACCCGCAGCAGTCAGGCTGTTCTCTCCCTTACTGTAGTGAAGCAACACTACTTCCCTGCCCCGGATCTCTTATTCCTCTGGCCCTCCCACTTAATGCCTGGCTAAGTGCCCACCCTGAACCCTGTTCTCTGCCCCTCTGGGCTGTGTTCCCGTGCCTCCTGTCCGTAGAGAACTCCACACCACGTAGATCCATCCTCAGTACACTTGGGATGCCTGCTGTATTTCTCCAGGCACTGCCCTCCAAGGCAGGTCCTTTGTTCCCTAACCCATTCAAGCCTGGCTGTTACCTCCACCCCAGCTCTGAGCCTTGTCCATAAATCAAGTGGCTGTGCATGTGGAGGCTTATTGTTGGCCTCTGTTATTATGTTCCACTGGTTTGTCTATTCTTATGCCAATACTGCACTGTGTTAATTAGCATAGCATGATAGTGTTAGAATCAGTTACCTGTGTTCTTTTGTTTCAAGACTGCCATGTCTATTTTATTTTATTTATTTATTTATTTTTTTAAAAAGATATTATTAGTTTATTTGACAGAGAGAGAGATCACAAGTAGGCAGAGAGGCAGGCAGAGAGAGAGGAGGAGGCAGGCTCCCTGCTTAGCAGAGAGCCCGATGCGGGGCTCGATCCCAGGACCCTGAGATCATGACCTGAATGGAAGGCAGAGGCTTAACCCACTGAGTCACCCAGGTGCCCCTGCCATGTCTATTTTAGATGCTTTGTATATCCATATAAATTCCAGAGCTGGCTTGCCGGTTTCCACCCAAACCCAATAAAACCTGTTGGGATTTTGGTTGGAATTACATTAAATCTAAAAACCAAATTAGAGAGGGGAGCCTGGGTGGCTTAGTCAGTTAAGCATCTGACTCTTGGTTTCATCTTAAGTCCTGATCTCATGGGTTGGGTTCTGTGCTCAGGTGGAGTCTGCTTGGTTATTCCCCTACTTGAATGCATGCTTGCTCACTCTCTCAAATAAAATCTTTAAAAAAAAATTTGGAGAGACTGGAAGACTTAATATTGAGTTTTCTAAATGTTGGCCATAGAATATCCATTTATTTGGGTTTTCTTTAATTAGCAATATATTAACAAAATATTAGCTGCCATTCATTTTGTTCTTGCTGTTAACTTATTCCTAAACACCTGGTATTTTTGGCACTCTGTAAATGGCTTCATTTCCTGATTGTTTTTTGCTGGTATAAAGTGTTTTTTGTTTACTGATTTTACAGTAAATTTACCAAATTTTCTTATTAATTTGAAGATTTTGTAGGCTACTTAGAATTTTTCACATGCACAGTAATGTCTTTGTGAATAAAAATTATTTTGCTTTTTTTTCTCTGCAAAATCTATACCTTTATTTTTCTTGACTTAGTCCTGTCTAGCATCTATAATATAATTTTGAAGAGAAGTGGATATAGGAGACATCCTTATATTTTTTTTTTAAAGATTTTATTTAGTTATTTGACAGAGAAAGATCACAAGTAGGCAGAGAGGCAGGCAGAGGGAGAGGAGGAAGCAGGCTCCCCGCTGAGCAGAGAGCCCGATGCGGGACTCGATCCCAGGACCCTGAGATCATGACCTGAGCCGAAGGCAGAGGCTTTAACCCACTGAGCCACCCAGGCACCCCAGGAGACATCCTTATATTATTTCTGATCTCAGGGGGAATATGTTCAGTGTTTCAGCATTAAGTATATTGTTGACTTTTGTTGTTGTAAATACTTTCTGTTATATTAAGGAAGGTCTCCTGTATTCCTGGTTTTCTGAGAATTTTTACCATTAACAGATTTTGAATTCTGCCAAATACTTTTCTGCATTTATTGAGATAAAATGTTTTTTCCTCCTTTAGTTTGTTAATGTGGTGAATTATATTGATTGACTTTTTAAAAAAAGATTTTATTTATTTATTTATTGAAGAGAGTGAGAAAGCACAAGCAGGGGCAGTAAGTTGCAGGGGAAGAGGGAGAAGCAGGCTCCCCCTGCTGGATTTGGGGCTTGATCCCTGGGGTCATAACCTGAGCTGAAGGCAGACGCTTAACAGACTGAGCCTCGCAGGTGCCCTGCTGATTGACTTTTGAAGTTTGAATTAACTCTGCATTCCTGGAATAAGCCCTAGTTGGTCATGATGTCTTCTACTTTTTAAAAAAAAATTTTTTTATTTTATTAGGTTAGTCACCATACAGTACATCATTAGTTTTTTATGTAGTGTTTCATGCTTCATTTTTTGTGTGTAACACCCAGTTCTCCATGCAATACGTGCCCTCCTTAGTACCCACCACTGGGCGAACCCATCCCCTTACAGCTTCTCTCTAAAACACTCAGTTTGTTTCTCAGAGTCCATAGTCTCTCATGGTTCATCTCCCCCTCTGTTTGCCTGCCTTCATTTTTCTCTTCCTTCTCCTAATGTCCTCCATGCTATTCCTTATGTTCCACAAATAAGTAAAACCATATGATAATTGTTTTTCTTTGCTTGACTTATTTCACTCAGCATAATCTCCTCCAGTTCCATCCATGCTGATGCAAATATTGGGTATTCATCCTTTCTGATGGAGACATAATATTCCATTGTATATATGGACCACATCTTCTTTATCCATTTGTCTGCTGAAGGACATTTGGTTCCTTCCACAGTTTGGCTTTTGTGGACACTGCTTCTATGAACATTGGGGTGCATATGGCCCTTTTTTTCACTACATCTGTGTCTTTGGGATAAATACCCAGTAGTCCAATTGCTGGGTCATAGGGTATCTCTATTTTTAACTTTTTGAAGAACCTCCACACTGTTTTCTAAAGTGGCTGCACCAGTTTGCATTCCCACCAACAGTGTAGGAGGGTTCCCTTTCTCCACATCCTTTCCATCATTTGTTGTTTCTTGTCTTGTCAATTTTTGCCATTCTAACTGGAGTAAGGTGGTATCTCAATATGGTTTTGATTTGAATTTCTCTGATGGCTAATGATGTTGCACATTTTTTTCATGCATCTTTTAGCCATTTGTATGTCTTCTTTGGAGAAGTGTCCATGTCTTCTGCCCATTTTTTGACTTGATTATTTGTCTTTTGGGTGTTGAGTTTGAGAAGTTCTTTTTTTTTTTTTTTTAAGGTTTTATTTATTTATTTGACAGAGAGAGATCACAAGTAGGCAGAGAGGCAGGCAGAGAGAGAGGGGGAAGCAGGCTCCTCGCTGAGCAGAGCCCGATGCGGGGCTTGATCCCAGGGCCCTGGGATCATGACCGGAGCTGAAGGCAGAGGCTTAACCCACTGAGCCACCCAGGTGCCTTGAGTTTGAAAAGTTCTTTATAGATCTTAGATAGTAGCCCTTTATCTGTAGTGTTATTTGCAAATATCTTCCCCCATTCTGTGGGTTGTCTCTTTGTTTTGTTGACTGTTTCCTTTGCTGTGCAGAAGCTTTTTATCTTGGAGACGCCCCCAAAGTTCATTTTTGCTTTTGTTTCCTTTGCTTTTGTAGACTTGTTTTGAAAGAAGTTGCTGTGGCAGATGTCGAAAGGTTACTGCCTATATTCTCCAGGATTTTGATGGATTCCTGTCTCACATTGAGTTCTTTCATTCATTTAGAGTTTATCTTAGTGCATGGTGTAAGAGAATGGTTGAGTTTCATTCTTCTATACATAGCTATCCAATTTTCCCAGCACCATTTATTGAAGAGACTGTCTTTTTTCCATGGGGTATTTTTTCCTGCTTTGTCGAAGATTAGTTGACTATAGAGTTGAGGGTCCATATTTGGGCTCTCTGTTCTGTTCCATTGATCTGTGGGTCTGTTTTTGTGTCAGTCCAGGACCTGATGGCTCTCCAGGGGAATTCTACCAAACAATCAAAGAAGAAATAGTGCCTATTATCCTGAAGCTATTTAAAAAAAAAAAAAAGAAACAGAAGGAAAACTTCCAAACTCATTCTATAAAGCCAGCATTACCTTGATCCTGGAACCAGGCAAAGACCCCATCAAAAGGGAGAATTACAGACCAATATCCCTGATGAATATGGATGGTAAAATTCTCAACAAGATCCTAGCTAACAGGATCCAACAGTACAGTAAAAGGATTTATCCCTGGGATGAAAGGGTAGTTCAACATTTGAAAATCAGTGAATATGATAGAACATATAAATAAGAGAAGAGAAAGGAATCACGAGGTCCTCTCAATTGATGCAGAAAAAACATTTGACAAAATACAGCATCCTTTTCTGAACTTTTTTTTTTAAAGATTATTTATTTATTTGACAGATCACAAGTAGGCAGAGAGAGAGAGAGAGAGAGAGAGAGAAGAGGAAGCAGACTCCCTGATGAGCAGAGAGCCCGATGCGGGGCTCGATCCCAGGACCCTGGGATCATGACCTGAGCCGAAGGCAGAGGCTTTAACCCACTGAGCCACCCAGGCGCCCCAAGCATACTTTTCTGTCTTGTAGTTTTTTACAGAACTGTAAATGGGTGAAGGGGAGTGGGAGGTACATGCTTGCGGTTATGAAATGAATAAATCATGGGAATAAAAGGTACAGCATAGGGAATATGGTCAATGATACTGCAGTAGCATTGTACAGTAGCTCCATTTGTGGTGAGCATAGCATACGGAGTTGTCCAAGCACTCTGTTGTACACCTGAAACTAATGTAACATTGTGTGTCAACTATACTTAAATAAGAAAGACACCAGGAAATTTAAGTAAAAGAAGTGGAAAAAGGCATGTCAGGCAAACACTCTCAAAAAGAAAGTTGGATGCCTATATTATCAGACAAAGAGCCTGCTTCCCCCACCTCTGCCTGCCTCTCTGCCTACTTGTGATATCTGTCAAATAAATAAATAAAATCTTAAAAAAAAGAAATAAACAATTCCATAATCAAATTTTAAGACTGTATATACCCCGTTCTCAGTAACTGAATGATCAAGCAGACAAAATAATTAGTAATACAATTTTTTTAAAAAGATTTTATTTATTTATTTGACAGAGAGAGATCACAGTAGGCAGAGAGGCAGGCAGAGAGAGAGAGAGGAAAGCAGGCTCCCTGCTGAGCAGAGAGCCCAATGCGGGACTCGATCCCAGGACCCTGAGATCATGACCTGAGCCGAAGGCAGCGGCTTAACCCACTGAGCCACCCAGGTGCCCCAGTAATACAATTTTTTAAAAACTCTATCTACTTGACCTAATTAGCCTATAGAGAATAAACACTTAACAACTTTAAAATACCTTTTTTTTTGCAATTTTATTTTATTTTTAAAGATTTTTTTTATTTGACAGAGAGAGATCACAAGTAGGCAGAGCAACAGGCAGAGATAGAGGGGGAGGCAGGCTCCCCACTGAGCAGAGAGCCCAATGTGGGGTCAATTACAGGACCCAGAGACCATGACCTGAGCCAAAGGCACAGGCTCAACCCACTGAGCCACCCATGTGCCCCCTTTTTTGCAATTTTATACAGAATATTTACCAGAATAGACCAAATGATGAGCTATAAAGAAAGTCTCAACAAAATTTCAAGATTGAAATCATGTAGTGTATTTTCTTACCACTAAGAAATTAACTTAGAAATCAGTAATAAAATGGTAAGTAGAAAATTATCAAAAGTTTGAAAATTAAGCAATACACTTTTACCTCTGGCAACCATCAGTTAGTTCCCTGTATTTATGGGCCTGTTTCTGCTTTTTTGTCGCTTTTTCATTGGTTTTTGTTTTTGTTTTTGTTTTGGTAGATTTCACATATAAGTGAACTCATATGGTGTTTATTTCCTCGTCTTACTTATTCCACTTAGCAGAGTGCCCTCTAGGTCATCCATATTGTCCCAGATGGCAAGATCTCATCTTTTTTATGTCTGAGTAATACTTGTTGTGTGTGTGTGTGCATGCACGTGTGTGTGTGTGTGTGTGTGTGTGTATAACATCATCTTTATCCATTCATCTATGGACAGACAGTGGTTGCTTCTATATCCTGGCTATTATAAATTATGCTCCAATAAACACAGGGATGCATATGTCTTTTCAAATTAGTATTTTTGTTTTCCTTGGGTCTATACCCAATAATAGAATTACTAGATCACATGGTATTTCTATTTATAATTTTTTGAGGAACTTCCATATTGTTTTCCACAGTAGCTACACCATTTTACATTCCTGCCAACAGTGCACGAATGTTTCTTTTTCTCCGCATCCTTACCAACACTTGTTATTTCCTTCTTTTATTTTTTTATTTTTATTTTTTTTTAAAGATTTTATTTATTTATTTGACAGAGAGAGATCACAAGTAAGCAGAGAAGTAGGCAGAGAGAGAGAGGAAAGCAGGCTCTCCGCCCAGCGGAGAGCCCGATGTGGGACTCCATCCCAGGACCCTGGGATCATGACCTGAGCCGAAGGCAGCGGCTTAACCCACTGAGCCACCCAGGCGCCCCTTGTTATTTCTTTCTGATAGCTATTCTGACAGGTGTAAGGTGGTATCTCACTGTGCTTTTGATTTGCATTTCCCTGATGATCATTGATGTTGATCATTTTTCCGTATGACTGTTGGCCTTCAGTATATCTTCTTCAGAATAATGTCTATACAGGCTCTATGCCTATTTTTAATTAAATTATTTGGGGTTTTTTGATGTTGAGTTATAGAAGTTCTTTATATATTTTAGCTCTTAACCCCTTATTGGATATGTCATCTGCATTTATCTTCTCCATTCAGTAGGTTGCTTTTTTATTTTGTTAATGGTTTCTTTCACTGTGCACACGCTTTTTGTTTTAATGTAGTCCCAGTGGTTTATTTTTGCTTTTTTTCCCCTTTGCCTGAGGAGACATATCTAGAAAAATGTTGCTGAGGCTGATGTCAAAGAATTACTACCTGTGTTTTCTCCTAGGAATTTTATGGTTTCATGTCTCACAATTAGGTCTTTAATCTACTTTGAGTTTATTTTTGTGTATGGTGTAAGAAAGTGGTCTACATATATTTCTTTAGCATGTAGCTGTCCAGTTTTCCCAGCACCATATATTGAACAGACTTTTTCCTGCTGTATATTATTGCCTTCTTTGTCATAGATTAATTGACCATACAAGCATGGGTTTATTTATGGGGCTGTCTATTCTTCTCATTGATCTATGTGTCTGTTTTGTGCCAGTACTGTACTGTGTACTGTTTTGATTATCACAGATAGCTTTGTAGTGTATCTTGAAATCTAGGATTGTGATGTCTCCAGCTTTGTTGTTCTTTCTCAAATTGCTTTGGCTATTCAGGGTCTTTTGTGGTTCCATACAAATTTTAGGACTATTTGTTCTAGTTTTGTGAAAATGTTATTGGTATTTTGATAGGGGTTGCACTGAATCTGTACATTGCTTTGGGTAGTATGAACATTTTAACAATTCCTCCAGTCCATGAGCATGAAATATTTTTCACTTGTTTGTATTGTCTTTAATTTTTTTCATCAAAGTTTCATACTTTCCAGAGTACAGGTCTTTTGCCTTCTTGGTTAAGTTTGTTCTTAGGTTTTTTGTTTTTGTTTTTGTTTTCATTTTTTGGTACAGTTGTAAATGGAATTGTTTTCTTAATTTCATTTTCTGCTACTTCGTTATTAGTGTGTAGAAAAACAGTAAATTTCTGTGTCTTAATTTTACATCCTGCAGCCTTACTGAATTCACTCATTAGTACTAATAGTTATTTTTAGTGGAGACTTCAGGGTTTTTATATATAGTCTTGTGGCATTATTTTTAAAGAATATCTCTTATAAATAAATAGCAAAAGATTGTTTCTTTTTTACTTTTTGAAAATCTGGTCCATTGATAATTATCTTATAATTGGAATACTTAGTGCATTACTTTTTCATTGTTGTTGCTATCATTGGGTTTTAGTCTGTCATCTTGCTATATATTTTCTCTTTCTCACACTATTTTTTGTTGTTGTTCCTATTTCCTGTTTTCCTACCTTCTTTGGATTAATTAAGTATTTGCTTATTATTCCATTTAATTTCCCAGCTTAGCTTTTTAGTTGTATACATTTTTTTTTAAAGATTTTATTTATTTGGGGCGCCTGGGTGGCTCAGTGAGTTAAGCCGCTGCCTTCGGCTCAGGTCATGATCTCAGGGTCCTGGGATCGAGTCCCGCATCGGGCTCTCTGCTCAGCGGGGAGCCTGCTTCCCTCTCTCTCTCTGCCTGCCTCTCCATCTACTTATGATTTCTCTTTGTCAAATAAATAAATAAAATGTTTATTTAAAAAAAAGATTTTATTTATTTTATTCGACAGAGAGAGAGATCACAAGTAGGCAGAGAGGCAGGCAGAGACAGAGGGGTAAGCAGGCTCCCCGCTGAGCAGAGAGCCCGATGTGGGGCTCGATTCCAGGACCCTGAGACCATGACCTGAGCCGAAGGCAGCGGCTTAATCCACTGAGCCACCCAGGAGCCCAGTTGTATACATTTTTGTTATTCTTTTAGTGCTCACCCTAGAGATAACAATTGCATTCTCCACATATTAAAAGCTATTTAAATTAGTACTTTTACCCCTTTTCAAACTACATAAGATTTTTACAATAGTTTAATTCTATTTAACCTCCTTCTTGCCCTTTGTGCTATTTTTTTTTAAGATTTTTTTTTTTTTAAAGATTTCATTTATTTATTGGACAGAGAGAGATCACAAGTAGGCAGAGAGGCAGAGAGAGAGGAGGAAGCAGGCTCCCTGCTGAGCAGAGAGCCCGACGCGGGGCTCGATCCCAGGACCCCGAGACCATGACCTGAGCCGAAGGCAGCGGCCCAACCCACTGAGCCACCCAGGCGCCCCTTTTTTTAAGATTTTTATTTATTTACTTGACAGAGAGAGATCACAAGTAGGCAGAGAGGCAGGCAGAGAGCGGGAGGAGGAAGCAGGCTCCCTGCTAAGCAGAGAGCCCGATGCGGGACTCGATCCGAGGACCCTGAGATCATGACCTGAGCCGAAGGCAGCGGCTTAACCCACTGAGCCACCCAGGTGCCCCCCTTTGTGCTATTTTTGTTATAAATCTACAGGCTTTAAATTGCCAATATCTCTTAATTTATTTATATATTTATATATTATATATTATATAATATTTTATTTATATATTATATTAATATATTATTATTTATATTATATAAAATATAATATAAATTATACAATATATAATATATAAATATAAGTATAAAATATATAATATAAATAATATAACATATAATATATATTTATATTTTTATATTTTTATATTATATATACTTATTTATATATTTCACTCTTCTTTTTAGTTTCATATTTTTGAAAGGGGGATCAGTTTTTTTCAGCCTGAGCATCTGTTTTCATTCTTTTTTACAGTACAGTTCTTTCAGTGATGAGTTTTTTAAATCTTTGTTTGAAAATGTCCTTATTTGAATTATTTTCTCAAGGTGTAAAATTACAGACTTTCTTTTTTCTTTTTAAACCTTTTGACAGTTTAAATATGTTATTGCTTCTGATGAAAATTCAGATGCCATTCTGCTATTGTTCTCCTGAATGTGACATGTCTTATTTTCCTCGGCTTCTTTTATTTATCTTTTCTTCAAAGTTTTATTTAAATTCTAGTTAGTTAACATGTAGTGTAACATTGGTTTCAGGAGTAGAATTTATTGATTCATCACATACAACACCCAATGCTCATCCTATCAAATGCCCTCTTCAGTACCCATCACCCATTTAGCCCACCCCCCACACACCTTCCTCCATCATCCCTTTCATTGTTCCCTTTCATTGAGAATCTCTTGTGGTTTGTTTGCCCCTCTCTCTTTTTTTCCTTCCCATATGTTCATCTGGTTTGTTTCTTAGACTCCATATATAAGTAAAATCACATGGTATTTGTTTTTCTCTGACTGACTTATTTCGTTTAGCATACTACACTGACTCCATCCACGTCATTGTGAATGGCAGGGTTCTGTTCTTTCTGATGGCCAAGTAATATTCCATTGTATATACACCACATCTTCTTTATTCATTCATCAGTCAGTGAACATTTGGACTCTCTCCGTAGTTTGGCTATGGTGATCATGCTGGTATTAAACATCAGGGTGCACATACCCCTACAAATTTATACTTTTGTATCCTTTGGGTAAATTCCTCTGCTTCTTTTAAAATATCCCCTATATTTTTTGTTTTAACATTTTGACTATTAAGTTCCTGGGTTGGGTCTTGTTGTTGACAATATTTCACATGTCTCTTGTGTTCTGTTCTTTTCTTTATTCTCTTTCCCTTCTGTGATTCAGGTTGAGTACTTTTTACTGACCTGTATTCGAATTTACTAATCCTGTTTCTGCTGTAATTAGTCTGCTACAAATCTATCTGGTTAATTTAAAATATAAGGTTGGGGCGCCTGGGTGGCTCAGTGGGTTGAGCTGCTGCCTTTGGCTCAGGTCGTGATCTCAGGGTCCTGGGATCGAGTCCCGCATCGGGTTCTCTGCTCAGCAGGGAGCCTGCTTCCTCCTCTCTCTCTCTCTGCCTGCCTCTCTGCCTACTTGTGATCTCTCTCTGTCAAATAAATAAATAAAATCTTAAAAAAAAAAAAAGAATCTTTAAAAAAAAATAAATAAAATATAAGGTTTTTCCCCCTAGAATACCCATTTGATTCTTTTTTCTCCTCTTTTATAAGAAGTTGAGATATAATTCACATACCATACCATTTACTCAAGTCATGGTTTTTAGTATATTCCCAGAGTTGTGCAACCATAACCAAAATCAGTTGTAGAATATTAAAAAAAATTAATTATGGTAAAATAGAAATAACATAAAATTTACCGCCTGAACCATTTTTAAGTGTACAGCTTAGTGACATTAGGACATTCCCATTGTCTTGCTATGGTCACTATCATTCCTCCACAGAGCTCCTTTTGCCTTGCAAGACTAAAACTCTGTACTTGTTAAATAATAACTCCCCATCCCCCTCATAAATACAGGTTTTGTATATATTATCTTTTGACCCCTGATGGGGTCTGAGACAAGGAGATTGCTGCTATTACTGGAAAGCACAGAGTGAGTGAGAGGCAGAACAAATCTTGTCTTCCTCTTTGAGGTTCCAGAATTATTGAAATGTTTGGATGATGGCTTGTTTAACCTTGAGTTCACTGCAGACTAGGGACCCAATTTAGCTTAGATGATTGTGGCTTCTATTGGAATTATCCATCCCACACCAATAATAGCATCCATGGCCTGCATTTGTAGGAAAGGGAGTCTGAAGGATATGGAAACTATACTAAAGAGTTTTGAGAATTAGACCTTCTCAGGGAATTAGCATCTTACTGTTTCTCCAACCACAGGAAAACTGTGTGGATAAGACATAAGGTTTGAGAATTAGCTAGAGTGTATCTCAGGGTGTTGGTTAGGAGGCAAGAGAGCATTGCCTGCCTGGTAGCTGAGGCCTTTGTAAAGACTCACGACAAAGCCTTCCTTTAAGAAGCGGTAGTTTCTGTGTGCGTGTGCTCTTAGCTTCCTAATATGTTGAGAGTTTTTGAAGGCAGAAATGATACTCACTGCTCATTAATTGACAAGTGTCCACGTATTTGAATTAGAGCATGTGAGAAGGAAACTCCCCAGTAGAGTGATAAGAGATGGTCAGAAAAATTCTCTTCCATATATCATCTCTCCCATTAGCCTGCTTAAAATTCCTTTTTTTCCCCTCTTTGTTATTGTTCTATGTTTTTCATATTAAGCAAAGGAACAAATCAAAACCGTTGTAATTGTGAGAGTAGTGGTAGGGGGCTGGTTTCTCATGACCTTTGGTGAGGCACAGAGGAGTGTGTGCTCCACTGTCAGACTGTGGCCTTGTGGAATGAGGGCCTACTGGGGAGGTTCCGAAAGCCTGGTCTGCCCCAGAGACAAGGATGGCAGTGATGGAGATGGACTCTTTTCTTCCCAGTGGTCCAAAGATGAACCTGCAGAAATAATGTAGGTAGTGAATGTAGGGTAAGGCTTGCTATAAAACAGATTTCCAGATGCATGTGGAGCTATGTAGGAAAGAGATTTGAAATCTCATTGAAAGGAAACATAAAGAAAAGAATAGGAAATAAAGAGTACTAAGCAACAGAAGAGACTTGACTTTTTTAGTTACATTTTTACATAATCAGATTTCTTTGAAAGAGATGTATGTAAATGAAAGGCTTCTATTTGAATAGAAAAAGCAACAAAAAGCATAGCAACACTTAAGAGGAAAGAATGGGACCTTGTAAATAATGTCATTTTAAATGTTTTACAGAACTCCTTATGTCTTATTCCAATAAAAATGTTTTGTTTTGTTTTTTTAAAGCAGTCACTTGAACAGATGAGAGAGTAAATGTGAGTGTGTTTTGTGTTCTTTGGGAAAAGGTACAACAGAAACATACCACTATTTATTGCTGGTTATTGATTGAACAGCCCCAGAAATAGAGCTCTGTGTTCAGGGCCTTGGGAATTTTAGAGGAAATAAAATGGCCTCGGGTGGAGGGTTTTGAGCCAGATCTGGAGGAAAGGTAGAGCCGGGGGCTGGCAGGTAGACCTGGCAGTTGGCCAAACAGTGTAATTTCATGATGAAATAACCAGATGCTTGTTTGATTCTGTCTCTGGGTAGCAGTGTGATCTTGAGCACATGAGTTATCCTCTCTAAACCTTGGTGTTCTTTTTTTTTTTTTTTTTAAAGATTTTATTTATTTATTTGTCCGAGAGTGAGAGAGCATAAATGGGGGGAGCAGTAGAGGGACAGGGAGAAGCAGGCTCCCCACTGAGCAAGAAGCCTGATGCAGGACTCGATCGCAGCACCCTGGCATCATGACCTGAGCTGAAGGCAGTTGCTTAACCGACGGAGCCCCCCCAGGCATCCCTAAACCATGGTGTTCTTATCGTTAATGAGGGCAGTGTCTATCTTGCAGGGTGTTATGGGGATTACATTAGGTAATGTGTGTAGATTAATGCAGTGCCTGGCACATTGCCAGCACTTAGTAACTAGTACTACTCTTCCTATTGTTGTTAGTTCAGAAAATGATCTGAAAGAGTAATAATTAACTTCCCTCATGAAGATTCTTGGCCCCGGGAAGTATCGCTGTTAGGAGGCTCATCTTTGTTCCTGAGCACATAGCCTTGAACCATCTGAGGACCATTCACAACCCACCCTTCCTGGAGATCTGGAAAAAAGAGAGACCTCAATCACATGAGAGATTTCGCATAGATTTTGCATACAGAGCTGAAGACCAGACCAGAACAGCTATGTTGATAGCCCACTCTGCCTTCTACTTCTGGGTACAACCTGATGGCACATTTAAATCATCTCGGTTGCCTGTTGAAAATACATAGTCCCAGGTGCCACCCCAGTCTGTTGATTCTCTGATCCCCAAGCTTGTATTTTTAACATTCTTCTCTGTTGGTGCCTCGGTGGCCATCCCAGCTCCTGATTAGCATTTAGAGTCCGCTCAGACCATTTGGAAACTCTCCTAATGGACTGCTATTCCAGGCCTTACCGATGTGCTCCCTGTTTTCCTGGATCTTGGGATGTCTTTGAACATTGACCTACCAGCTCCTTGGCTGTCCTCCTCTCCCACAGCCATGCATTCTGAGTTCTCAAAGCCTGCACCAACCCCCACATTTGAATCAACAAACATTGACTAAGCTCCAAAGAGTCAAGGTGTGCAAACAAAGGAGAACAAATTCTTGTTTCCTTTGCTCTTTGTGTACTCTCTGACACACACCTCTTTACACTGTGGTGATGATAATAATTATACCATACAAAAAATATGTTCATACAAAAATATGTTCACTTACCACATGCCAGGCATGTACTGGGCTAAGTGCTTGCTGCTTCTCATCTAATTTTGTTTTATTTTCACAGTTCAGTGACAGAGACTCACTCCCATTTTATAGGAGAGGAGACTGAGGCTGAGTGGCAGTCTGCTAAGGAACAGAGCTGACATTCTCACGTGGGACTTGGAAGTCCTGTCCTCTCCACTTTGTTGATTTTATGGTTCGTATGTATAGCAAGCTCTACAGATTTCTTAGGGAGGACTTGAAACTTTAGTCCATCAGTCCCTGCCCCTCCCCCCACCTCTTACATAGGCTGAATGTACCTGGCAGGTTGGGTTTATGAATGGAGGGATGCCGAGGGGCTTGCAAAATGCTCTGAGAACCCGAAGAAGGAGTTGTTCAATGGGCATGATGGGAGAGTTCATGGAGGAGGTGACCGAAGGGCCATGCCTTATGGGAATAGGCTTGTTTTGACAGATGACACTGTGGCCAAGCACATTTTCTCCACAGCCACAGCTGTAATGACTCAGGACGTAAGTGCCATAACATATCTGGGGGGGTTTGGGTGGGGCTTAGCCTATTTTTGGTACTTGTTGATATGATTGTGCTAATATTGATAATTGTCTTCCTTGAGCCATAGTTTATAAAGTGGAGTTTAAAATGTGGGAAACATATAAAAATGTTTAGATTTTATAGCTTTCCAGAGGAAAGAGAGGTGGAAACAGAAGGCTCCCAGTGTAAAAGATGGTTATTTTAAAAGACTTCCTTGTATATGTTGAAGGTCACCTGAAGAAGCATATCTTGGAACTGGTCCTTCTCTAAGAGGAGTCAGGAATGCCAAAGACTAGAAAGTTTTAACCAGGGGAGAAATAGTATCAGGAGGTAGGAGTGACAAGGGACCCTCTAGCCTGAGCAGATAGGATAGCCAAATCCTGGAGGTACGGAACTGCATGGTGCATTCAGGGCACAGCGAGCTACCCTGCAGGGCTCTGGAACATAGTGTGTGAGGAAGGGCATGGGAGATAAGGCTTCAAAGGTGGGATTGTGGGGACACTTGGGTGGCTCAGTCGGTTAAGCGTCTGGCTTCGGCTCAGGTCACGATCCCAGGGTCCTAGGAAGGAATCCTGCGTCAGGCTCCCTGCTCAATGGGGAGCCTGCTCCTCCCTCTGTCCCTCCCCCTGCTTGTGATCTCTCTGTCTCTCTCTGTCAAATAAATAAATAAAATCTTTTTTTTTTTTAAGATTTTATTTGTTTATTTGACAGAGATCACAAGTAGACAGAGAGGCAGGCAGAGAGAGAGGGGGAAGCAGGCTCCCTGCTGAGCAGAGAGCCCAATGTGGGGCTCGGTCCCAGGACCCTGAGATCATGACCTGAGCCGAAGGCAGCGGCTTAACCCACTGAGTCACCCAGGTGCCCTAAATAAAATCTTTTTTTAAAAAAAGGGTGGGATGGTGGAGGACTTTGAATTCGGGGTACACTTTTGATGGAGGTAAACACAGTATTTATCCTAGACTTTAACGCCAGCATGGGGGATTGATTTTTATATCCTCTTATCCAGAAGGGGCCAAAGGAAGGGCCTTTGGGGAGCATCCCACATAGTTCTCTTGCCTGTATTTCCACCATCTCTGTTGGTAAAACAAAGCAGTGGTTATTGCATGTTCTAACGAATCTCCGTGAACTCTGTATTATAGTGCCTTAGCACTGTACTTCGTTTCCATATGAAATCTCACTTTGGAGTCTCATTATCAAAATGGATGGAGTATTGCTTTCGGATCCAATAACAGTTACCACTTACTGAGTTCCTAATATGTGTTCCCAACAGGCCAGGGCTTCACGGACAGGATCACCAAATCCCCACCACCGTGCAAGGTCGTTGTCATTTTTTTCTGTTTGCTTGAGGAGGAAGCCAAAGTGCAGAAAGCTTAAGTAACTTACTCTTTCATTGAGCCCGCATCTCCAGTTTTAGAAACCCATATTGCCTTACAGCTGAGTCCATGCCAGCTCTGCTGCTGCCTCCATCTTACTGCTGGGGGACCTAAGGTCTAGAGAGGATATATGTATATACATTTTTAAAGATTTATTTATTTATTTAAGAGAGAAAGAACATGAGCGTGCATGAGCCCACCCAAGTAGGGGGAAGGGGCAAAGGCAGAGGAAGAGAAAGAATCCACAAGCACATTCCCTGCTCAGTGCCGAGCCCAGCAAGGGTTTCAATCCCAGGACCTTGAGATCATGACCTGAGCTGAACCCAAGTTAGTCACTCAACCGACTGAGCCACCCAAGAGTCCCCAGAGAGAGTATCTTGCCCAGGGCATATTTAGAATGGCCAGATAGCAGCTTGTCCAGGTCACTGTGAGACTTTTCTTGAGCTGCGGGCACCCTGCTGGCTACCAGGTACCCCCAGTGTGACCCTAGAGTCCCATGAGTCACTGGCCAGCTAGCCCTTCTGGAATCTGTAATACTCATTCTTCGTCATTTGTCCAGGTGTATCTGGTCCTACCTCCTTCTGTAGTTAGGACTCAAAGCTCCCTCCTAGTGTTGACAGCTTAGTCATTATACTTTCTTCTCATATTTCCAATGTCTTCACCCATACTTGCTGTGTAAATCTCCAGAAACAGCCTGTTTATAAAGGGTCTTGGACAAGGCTGTATCTCTAGCCTGATTTGAGGAGGCTGCTATGATTAGTTACAGCTTGGCATTAGCTAAATTGAATATAATCCATCATGCTTATTAGATGTGGTGGGGAAAATTGCCCCCTGAAGGCGCAGTAGGAGGAAAGACACATTAAATATAGATAAGCTGAGTATTTCCGCAGGCAGCTGCAGATACAGAGCCGTGGGTTTATAACACAGCAGCCCCCCTACACCAGCATAGAAGAAATAGTGGGGACTGGGGAAGAGAAAGCACTTAGAAGCTTTCAAAGGAAATTGAGCTAGTTACAAAGTACCTCTAATAAAATTTAAACAGTAATATGTGAGAATGGAAAACAGAGTAAGTGATTCTTCCGGTAATTCCCAGAGATTTCTCAGGTAGGATGGAGTTTTCTCCAGACACAGGTGTCTTGACACGTTATAGACTATCCTAGGAATCCACTGGTTTTAACAGCATTTAGGAACTTTGGCTGCTTCCAGTAGCCTGCAGTGCTACAAATATCGTTTTCTTGGTCCCAGTTACTTTGCAGCTCTTTCATGTTTTGGTCCTCAACATCAAGACAAACCTTTATTAACAGACTCATTTTAAGATGCATTAGAGCACCTGAGTTATATGGCTCGGGTCGCTTGATGTTTTGGGGGGGGGTGTGCTCTTGAAGGCAGCACTGTGATAGCGGGCTCCCTGGATATCAGAAGCAACCCTGATGGACAGGCTCTAATATGAGGTTTGTTTGTGTATTTCCCAGCTGGGCAGCAAATCTCTGCTTGTGGCTGTAGTAAGAAAATTCACCGACTGGTTTTGATATGTATTTCTTTTTTTTTTTTAATTAAATTTAATTTTTTTCCAGTGTTCTAAGATTCATTGTTTATGCACCACACCCAATGCTCCATGCAATAGGTGCCCTCTTAGTACCCACCACCAGGCTCACCTAACCCCCCACCCCTCACCCCTCCCAAACCCTCAGTTTGTTTCTCAGCGTCCACAGTCTCTCATGGTTCATCTCCCCCTCTGATTTCCCCCAATTTTAACTTTTCCTTTCCTTCTCCTAATGTCCTCCATGTCCTTATGCTCCACAAGTAAGTGAGACCATATGATAACTGACTCTCTCTGTTTGACTTATTTCACTCAGCATAATCTCCTCCAGTTCCGTGCATGTTGATACAAAAGTTGAGTATTCATCCTTTCTGATGGAGACATAATATTCCATTGTAGATATGGACCACATCTTCTTTATCCATTTGTCTCTTGAAGGGCATCTTGGCTCTTTCTACAGTTTGGTGATTGTGGCTATTGCTGCTATGAACATTGGGGTACAGATGGCCCTTTATTCATCTGTTTGATGTGTATTTCTGATCAGAAAATTGTATTTAGTACTTTTTAACCTTTATTTTTGTTTTGTAAACCTATGGGAAGTTTGTAAAAAAAAAAAAAATTGTCCCACAACACAAGTTAACAACTGTAAGAGTCCCGAGCTTAGTAGAATGTGGCCCTTGTGGAGGGCAGGTGCATTGAATAAAGAAGGCTTGGCCCCAATCGCATTTCCTTTTACCACTTGTAGGCTGGCCCGTGGTCATAGGGGACAGAGGATGTAAAAATGCCACTGCTTGGTCCATCTTGTTCCTGGAAAAGCAACCTGAAATGTATGACAATAACACCATTCTTTTAAAAAAGAAAAAGGAGGGGCGCCTGGGTGGCTCAGTGGGTTAAAGCCGCTGCTTTCGGCTCAGGTCATGATCCCAGGGGCCTGGGATCGAGCCCCGCGTCGGGCCCTCTGCTCCGCGGGAAGCCTGCTTCCTTCCCTCTCTCTGCCTGCCTCTCTGCCTACTTGTGATTCCTCTCTCTCCGTCAAATAAATAAAATCTTTAAAAAAAATAAAAAATAAAAAATAAAAAAAATAAAAAAGAAAAAGGAAAGAAACAGAGCTACCCAGTTTTCATTTTCTATTGGACACCTGCCATAAGAATGTACATGAACCATCTCTTATTTTCATCCTATTAAGCATGTCCATCTCCAGGGCCCGATGGAGACACACACAGCCAGCTGCACAGCACTACTGTTCCTGGTGAAGGAAATTTCCTTGCTTTGTGGAATGTTGTCAGGTGTAATCTCAAGCATGCAGCACAAGATAAAGTGTAGCTTCCATCATCTTGTTTTTCTTCTAGAGTAAGAATCTGATTTTCTTGGTCTTTACTCTTCTAGAACGTGGGCACGCTTCCCTGCTGCATTCATATATTAAACAGAAAAATATTTGTGTAGAGGGCTTATAGGTCTTCTGTTTTCACAGAACCCAATCCAATTTTCTGGTTCCCCAAATTAATCATTATGGCCATTTATTATGTCTTGGGGGAAGTATTTTCAAATGTGTTACTTCTAAATATGTATCCTGTGGTCAGGAGCTGGATTTCCTAGCTGATAGCTTATTAGGATGAAGCTGTCTTGTGTTGCTGGCCTTAGTTTCTTTTAATTTCATCTGAATTTTTCAACAGTTCTCAGCCTATCTTGCAATAATAAAGCTTTTATTAGTTTCCACATCCTTTTCCTGTCTGTTATTTTATTTTATTCTCATCATCCCCATGTGGATGTTGAGAATTTTATGAAAAAGGGAGACAGAGGTCAGGAGCGATGGACTTACTCAAGGTCTTATGGCTGTGGAACTAAAGATCAGATTTCCCAACCTTTAAGCCAGTTTTCTAATTCTTGCCTGATTGAATCCTGAGTTTTTCTTTGTGATTAGTAGGAACTTTGTTTTCGACATTCTCTTTTAAATTATACCTCCTGTCCATCCTATACACCAGACTCAGACACACATGTTCACACACGCATGCATGGGTCCACACAAGGGGTTCGCCTTTTCCTTTGCTCCCCATCAGACCTTGAAAATTTGAGTTCTTTACTGTGTCCTCACACACTCTTCACTGCTAGAGTTAAGGGGGAAATGGAAGAGGAAGTTGGAGCAAAGGGAACAATGCTGGTGTGGGGGCGGGGAACGCAGAAGTTTCCAGCATGTTTTGCCTGAGTTCAGTGGACAGCTGGTCCCATTTCTGCCTCAGTTTAACAGTATAGATAGACCTTGGGCAATTTGAAAATAATTACAGAGAAGGGGAACCTGGTTTCGGATGATGCCATTCCTGAGTTAGTATTTATAGCTAGAAAATGGAGAGATTTTTATATTGAAAGAATTTCCCCAGTATTAAGGACCTGATTCACTTGGGATGGCCACACGGTCACTCCTACTCAATCCTCAAGAAAGCCGAACACTGGCTTTTCTTTTTCCATATGCTAGTGATTTTCTTCGTATAGCCATGGTGTGTAAAGGGGTGATTCATTTGTTGTTGTTGTTGTTTCTTCTGTGACTCATTCATGGACTGAAGAGTCCTTTGGACTAGATGTAGTTCCAGCAGTGATGATATCTTTAAAACTCAGCTTTCTTTTGGGCCATCAGTTCCTTGGCATATCAGCGCAGCATGGTCTCTGTGTAGAATGAGACGTGGGTTAGACTCCCTGCCTGTTTCTGTCCGACCTAAATAGGCTGTAAGCCCTGTCTGCCTGGACGGGGAAAGTTTTGAGTGGCCCTAGCTGAGTGACTGTAATACGTGTTACCCAGTCATGAGAAGGATTTTTCCAGAAACCCAAAGGATTACTTAGAAGGATATAAGAGTCCCTATTCTGGTATATTCATGGAACTTTCTCCCCAGTTTCAAGACACCTATTCAAGATTTTAAAAGTTGTTCCAGTGAAAATGTGTAGGCCCTGGAGCTAGTGAACCAGAGTAACGTCTATAATAAGCCTCTGTATCTTCATATATAAAATGTAGGTAGCAGTGTCTGCCTTGCCTTGTCACATCCACACACCCACCCACGCATACACACACACACACACACACACACACAGAGTTACCTAATACATTGTGATGCCTGTTCTCAAGCTTCTTATCTTATTGCTTCTCAATATATACTGGGAGCCATCACCCTATACAGAGCTTAGGATCAGAGGAGAGAACTGGATGGACTGACTCTCTCTGCCCATTACTGCTTACACCTGTCTCCAGACTGGACAGTTCAGTTACCTCAGACAACGTCTTCCAGCCTTGGATTGTATCATGAGGCCGTCCTCATTACTCTTTTCTTTTCTCTGAGCTTCCTGATGACCTACCTATTTGTACAAGCTATTTCTATATTATCTTTCATAAGGATGCTTTTGTGGGGACAACATGCTGCCTGTAAGTCTCATGTTGGGGAGAGTCTGTTATGGAAAGATAACTTGAGGTACCAAGCCCTGTTAGTGGGTAGATTCTCATGAGCACCCATTAGAGGAGGTGATATTCTCTGACCTATAGTCTTCGTGCAGTCCTGTCCCTATGGCTGCCTTGGCCTGCCTTGACCTGCCTCTGGGGATCAGGCTTATATTGGAGCTTGTGTGTCTTGTCCAGCTTCCAAGTTCATGCTAGACTTACTTAACAGTTGGTTCAGACAAAGCCTGGATTAAAGCTTGTCAACCACAAAGGAAGCCATTTTCAGAGTGATGGAGATGGAAGAGATGGACAGAGGAAGACAGGGCATATTTAATCCAAATTCTTGAAATAATTTAGCATTTTGTAATACGTTAATATTGGTGCCAAATTAAAAATGTCTTTGTTTATTTATAAGTGTTCTCTCCAGAACCTCTTGGTGTTACTTTGTCAGAAGCTAAAGATAGTGCAATAAATATAGTAAAACTGTATATGTTACTTAATTTGGATTTCACTAATTAATATTGCCTCCTGTTTGTATTAATTTTCTGTTAAAATAATTTAATTCATTAAACAATGAATGGCTTGTTTACTAAGGAAAGTACTGTGTGTAGAGTGGGCTGGAATTAGGAGATGAATGCATTAGTTGAAAAGCTATTCTAACTGGTTTTAGTAGAGCGTAACTTTCTTAGGCTTGAAGCATTAGAAAACACTCTGAAGCTTGAAATGAAAGCTTCCAAGGAAAAATTATGAAAATAATATAAGAAAAATAATTGAGGTCAATACATCAAACATATATAGGCAAAAGTTTGATATCTATAATATGTTCACAGTGATAAGAGAAATATCAAGATGAGTGGGAGTAAAACAAAAATAGAAAATTCACTTGGGCAACAAGTGAACAAGAAAATATTCAAATTTCTAATAAATAAAATTGGCAAATGAAACAGTAATGAGAAATTGAAAATATGGACTAGCAATGGCTAAATGAGGTTGTCACATCCTCTTGCTAAAAAGTGACTCTAAACTTGATGAACTTGGTGAAGATAACAATTTTGGAGCTCTAGAAATTGACCCAAATTATATAATCCTCAGAAATATTTATACACAAAACCCCCACAGAACTTCAGGTAAGAACAGTGGCGGTATGTGCCCTGTTTGCTTGGGTTACCTGTTGTGTCCCCTCATTCCCCCACTGCTCTGTTGGCATGGAGGCTCTGCCAGGCAAAGGCAGGGTGAGAACCAGCCACTGTACTGCTGCAGTCAAAAGGGATTCACTTGATTTGGACCACCATCATCATCAGAAGTGGCCATCTCCACAATAGGGTCCGTGCAGAAGGCCACTGTCTCTAGCTTAAGACTGCAGTTGTGATTAGGGCAAAATGTTCTTGACTGAGGTGCAGCAAAGACCGAAATTATCCAAACTATCTCCCTACGTGGGTAATAACCTCAAGGCTGTTTGCACTTGCAGAGAAGGCTCCAAAAGCCCCAACAGCCAATAAAGCACTAGGCAGACTTAGAAGGGCTTGAATTTTTGATGCACTCCCCTACTTCCATACATATTCATTGCAGAGGATGGAAACTTAATGAGCGTGAGGTGTTCAATACCATCCTCTGACTGACTGCCATATGATGCCAACATAGGAGTGAACACTATGAGCCCAGGGTTAAGGGGCACCTGGGTGGCTCAGTCGGTTAGGGTTAGGGTCCTGGGATCAAGCCCTGCATTGGGCTCCCTGCCTCAGCAGAGACATTATGACCATACAAAACAAGGGAGACAAGATCTTAAAAATAAATAAATAAATAAATAAAAATAGACAGATTTCATAGATTTACCTGGGGCGAGTTAATAAACAAACAAAAACCAAACACGAATGACTTACTGTGATTCTATTATCTATTATATTATCTATATTATATTATCTATAATGTCCTATTTGCAACAAAACATGATGAGGCAGTCATACAAAGAAACAGTAAAGTGCGGGCACCTGGGTGGCTCAATGGGTTAAAGCGTCTGCCTTCGGTTCAGGTCATGATCCCAGGGTTCTGGGATCAAGCCCCTCATCGGGCTCTCTGCAGGGGCCTGCTTTCTCCTCTCTCTCTCTGCCTGCCTTTCTGCCTACTTGTGATCTCTGTCAAATAAATAAATAAAATCTTTAAAAAAAAGAAAAGAAAAAAAGTAACAGTGAAGTGTGATCCATACCCAGGAAAAAAAGTAGTTAATAGAAGCTGCCTCTCAGTGTCCTCAGATATTGGAGTTAACAGACCAGGACTTCAAAGGAGTTAAATACATGTTCAAAGAAGTAAATGAAGTTATATTTGAAAGAATTGAAGGACAGTATGACAGCAATGACTCGACAAGTAAAGAGCCAAGAATTAAAAAACAGAATTAATACGGAATTCTGGAGTGGAAAAGTGTAATGACTGAGATAAAAAATTCACTGGAGCCAGTGGCGGGGGGGAGGGGTCGGCGCCTGGGTGGCTTAGTCGGAAGAGTGTAGGACTTTCGATCCTGAGGTCCTGAGTTTGAGCCCCACGTCGGGTGTAAAGATAACTTTAAAAAATAAGCTTAGATCGTAGATGGCAGAAGAAACATTAAGTGAACTTGAAGATAGGCCAAGAGAAATGATCTAATCTGAACAGAGATAACAGAATGAAAAAGGTGAGAAATGGATGTGGCAAAAGACAAAGTGAAAATCATGGAAGCTTCAAGAGAAAATTACTCGTGGGCTTATGGATGCGGTTAAAGGCTGACTTCTCATCAGAAACAATGGAGGCCAGAAAACAATGAGATGACCCATTCAAAGTGTTAAAGCTAAAAACAAAACCAAAATTCTGTTCCACTAAATTCCGCCAAGAATCCTGCATGCATCAAAACTATCTTTCACAAATGAAAGTAAAATAAAGATGTTCCCAAAAAACAAAGATGGGGATAAGTGGTTGCTAGCAGATATGTCTTTCAAGACGTACTAAATGAAGTCCTTCACAATGAAAGGAAATGACATTAGATTTAACTTGAATCCTCAGGAAGAAAAGAAGGGCATCAGAAATGGTAAATATGTGCATTAAAAAAACTTTTAATTATACCGTCTTATCATTTCTCCTCTTAACTTCCTTTAAAGACAAGAGTGCTTAAAGCAATGATGATAATCCTGTACTGTGGAATGTGGAACATATATAGATGTGATGTGACAATAATAGCACAAACTCTTTTAAAAATAGGGGAAGGGGGAGCCCATCAAACAGAGAACACTTTATCTCTGGGACTAGTAGTATTCTGATAACAAAGACAGACCATACAAGAAAAGAAAACAATAGACCAATATCTTAGGAACATAGACACAAAACTTCTTAACACAATATTAACAAACCAAATCTGGAAACATATAAAAGGATTTATTCACCATGAGAAAATGGGATTTGTCCCTGGAATGCATGGTTGTTTTAACACCCCAAAATTAATTAATATAATATGCCATATTAATAGAATAAAGGCAAAGACCACACACAATCATCTTTAATGCAGAAAAGCATTAATAAAAGCCCAATACCCATTCTTGATAAAAACTCCTAACACACCAGGAATAGAAAGGAGATTTCTCAACCTGATAAAAAGCATCTATGAAATACAGCTAACATCATTATGGTAAAAAACTGGATGTTTTACCCCTAAGATCTGGAAGAAAAAAACGAAGGAAGGAGGAAGGAAAAAAGAAATAAGAAGTTAATGGCATTCAAATTGCAGAGAAAGAAATAAAGTTGTTTTTATAAGCAGATGAAATGATTCTTTATATAGGATATTCCATGGAGTCTACAAATGGCCAGAACTAATAAAGAAATTTAGTTTTGTTAACTAAAGGTTTGTTAACTATAAGATCGGTATACAAAACTCAATTCTATTCCCAATTCTGTTTTCTATTCCCAGAAAAACAAAAACGAAAAATGAAATTAAGAGAGACTATGGACTCTGAAAAACAATCTGAGGGTTTTGAAGGGGCGGGGGGTGGGAGGTCGGGGTACCAGGTGGTGGGGATTATAGAGGGCACGAATTGCATGGAGCACTGGGTGTGGTGCAAAAATAATGAATACTGTTATGCTGAAAATAAAAAATAAATTAAAAAAAAGAAAAAGTTTCTTTTTACAATAGCATCAAAAAGAATAAAAGTTGTAGGACTGACACCAGTTGATTTCAAAACTTGCTATAATGCCACAGTAATCAAGAAAGTATGGCATTAGCACAAGGATAAACCTATAAATCAGAACAGAATTGGAAATCTAGATAAAAATGTTTACATTTATGATCTTTGGAGAAAGTGGACTTTCTCCAAGGGTACTGAAACAGTTCACTGGGGGGAAAAGATAGTGTTTTCCACAGGTGGTCCTGAGACAGCTAAGTATCTTCATCTCTTCTTCACATCCTACACCAAGATTAACTCAAAATGAATCATGGATCTAAATGTAAAAGCTAAAACTATTCTAGAAGAAACCATAGGAGAAAATCTTAGTCACGTTGGGTTAGGCAAAGAATTCTTAGATACAATACCAAAAGTGCAATATAATGAAGGAAAAAATAGATAAATTTAACTTTATTAAGTTAAAAACATTTGCTTTTTAAAACATACCATTTAGAAAGTGAAAATATAAGCCACAGACTGGGAGAAAATGTTTGTAGATCATATAACCAATGAAATATTTGTCTCCAGAATATATGAAGAACTCATAACATTCGGTTATAGCTTAGCCATCCAATTAAAAATGGGCAAAAGAACTTTGGAAAACGGTGTAGAGATTCCTCAAAAAATTTAAAATAGAGCTACCCTATTACCCTGCAATTGCACTACTGGATATTTACCCCAAAGACACAGATGTAGGGAAAAGAAGAGCCATATGTACCCCGATGTTCATAACAGCAGTGTCTGCAATTGCCAAGGAGTCAATATGCCCTTCAACAGATGAATGGGTAAAGAAAATATGGTCCGTATATACAATGGAATATTATGCAGCCATCAGAAAGGATGAACACCCAACTTTTGCATTAACATGGGTAGGACAGGAGGAGATTATGTTGAGTGAAATAAGTCAAGTGGAGAAAGTAAATTATCACATGGATTCACTTATTTGTGGAGCATAAGGAATAACATGGAGGACATTAGAAGAAGGAAAGGAAAAGTGAATAGGGGGAAATTAGAGGGGGAGACAAACCATGAGAGACTGTGGATTCTGAGAAACAAACTGAGGGTTTTGGAGGGGACGGGGTGAGGGGATGGGTGAACCTGGTGGTGGGTACTAAGGAGGGCACATATTGCATGGAGCACTGGGTGTGGTGCATAAACAATGAATCTTGGAACACTGAAAAAATTTTTTAAAAAGACAAAAGTAAATAAAAATAGGCAAAAGAACCTCCTCAGGCCCTGGAGAACCTCTCCACCCTGGAAACCCTGCCTGAAATTCCCAGGTCATGGAGATGACCTCTTCCAGATTACATTTTATACCTATTCATCTCCTCTTCTCAAAGAGGAGCCTCCAGCCCCAGTCTAGAAGGTAGAAGCAACGTAGTAAGAGCTGCTGTTTACTGAGTGCTAACTATGTGCCAGACACTTGACCTATGTGGTCAACTGGATAATGGGCCCAAAGATATCCCCATCCTAATCCCTGGAACCTGTGAATGTGACCTTATGTGGCAAAAGGAGCTCTGCAGATGTGATGGAATTAAAGATCTTGAGATGCAGGAATCATCCTGGATTGTCCAGGGTGTCCCTAAATGTGATCACACTCGTCCTTATAAGAGGAAGCAGAGGGAGATGGGATGACAGGAGAGGAGAAGGCAAGGTGATGACAGAAGCAGGGACTGGAGCAGCGTGATATGAAAATGGAAGAAGGAGCTGTGAGACAAGGAATGGGGCAATCACTAGAAGCTGAAAAGTCAAGGGATTGGATTCTCCCCTGAAGCCTCCAGAAGAAACCAGCCCTGCCGTCATCTAGACTGTAGAGCTGGGACACTGATTTCAGACTTCTGACCTCCGGAGTGTAAAAGAATAAATCTGTGTTGTTTAAACCTTCACCCCCAAAATAGGCAAAAGATTTGAATACACTTTTCAACACTACAAATGGCAATGAAGCATGACTAAAGATCCCTTTTTTGGGTCCTGTGATTTAATTTCTTTTCTTTTTTAATTTTATTTTTTTTGCATTTGACTAAAGATTCTTAAGATCACTAATCATTATGGAGATACATATTTTAAAACCAAAATAAGATATGTCTGTTTACCCATCATAATAATAAAGTATCGAATATTGATGACAATGTGATGAATCTGGAACTCTCATACATTGCTGGTAAGGAATATGAAATGGTGGAGCTACTTTAGAAAATAGTCTGGCGTGCTTAGTCAGTAGGGCATGTGACTCTTACTTTTGGCTCTGATCATGATTTCATGGTTGTGGGATCAAGGCCCATGTTGGGCTCCGTGCTCAGTGGAGAGTCTGCATGAGATTCTCTCCTCTCTTTGTCCGTACCTCCACATGTTCTGTCTCTCTCTCAAATAAATAAATCCTTATTTATTTATTGGGCACTTTCTAAAAAGTTGAACATGTGCCACACAACTGAGAAATTTCACTCCTGGGTATCTACCTATGGTATATGAAAGTGTATGTCCACACAACAACACCTGTGCAAGTGTTCACAATAGCGTTTTTTATTATAACTGAAAACCTGGAAGCCACCCAGATGCCCATCTGGTGAGTGAATATGTTTTTGGAGGATACTGGAAATGTACTAATGCTGGACTGTGGTGACGGTTGCACAGCCTTATAAATGTACTTGTTATCGTTGAACTACTCACTTACCCCCAAATGGGGCTGATTTCTTGGGAGAGTGTGGTGAAACCGACAAACTCATGCTTTGAAAATTGTTAGGAACATTTGGGAAAGTAAGGCAGCAATAGATGGTATGTATAAATATGACAGTGTAAGTGTTTGGATTTCACTCACTTAAAAATGTTTATTTGGAAATAATTCCAAGGAAGAAAACTGGTCTCACGTGCAGGGAATCTTCCTGGCAGCATTCTCTCTACAGTTGTAACGCTGGAGACAATCCCGTAGTCTCATAATAGTGAAATGGTTAATACATCATTTAGATTAAATATGTTTTCATTTAAAAACAGCTATGACTGGCATGACCAGATGTGTATAGTAGTCTCATAATCAAAGAAAACAGTCTTTAAAATTATATGTTTGCTCTAATTAAATTGTGTAAAATTATGTATACTGGGCCCATGTTGGAAGGGACTATTAACTGTGTGCAGTTGACTCTTATTACCTTTTTAAAAATCCTATTATTCCTGAGCGCCTGGGTGGCTCAGTGGGTTAAAACCTCTGCCTTCAGCTCAGGTCATGATCCCAGGGTCCTGGGATCGAGCCCTGCATCGGGCTCTCTGCTTGGCAGGGAGCCTGCTTCCTCCTCTCTCTCTGCCTGCCTCTCTGCTACTTGTGATCTCTGTCTGTCAAATAAATAAATAAACTCTTAAAAAAAATCCCATTATTCCTGCTATAAAATTGTCAGAATAAGACAGATATGGCAGTAGGAGGAGAAAAAGTAGCAACAAGCGGTATGGGAGGTATTTAAATTTGAATAGAAAAGAAGAGATGGATGGATGGATAAGAGTTTTGCTTTATAGATTCAGTTAGTTAGGATATGGGGTTGGGAGAGAAAAGAGTTTCTATGCCCAATGAATTTCGGTCTTTTTCAGAAGATGATGATTCCATTAATAGACAAAGAAAATAGGTCTAGGGTCCACAGGCAGAGACAGCAATCACATTTTCTGTTATGTTACTGAGCACGCACATGAAATAAAGGTATTCTCTTAATATTATCTCCCTTTTGGATGTTGAGTTTGAAGTACCACTGCGGTGTCCAGGTTGAGATGTCCAAAGGGCAGAGTGAAATGGGTATATAGAAGTTTGGAGAGAAGTTGGACTAAAAGGATAGAGATGGGGACCATCTAGCACGTGGTCGCTAGAGCTGGAAGAGTTCATGCCGTTGATGGCTGGACATCCCTGTGACGTGAGAGCACCTGCTGGAGACGATGAGTGCCCGGCGTGAAGGGGGAGAGCTCTAAGTGTGTAGGAGGCAGCCAGCCAGTCTGTTAGGAGACGTTTGGCAGGGACCAGAAGGAAAGAGGTGAGACAAAACTCAAGTCATACATAGCAAGACGGTAGAAAGGACTTGTTGCAGAGGTCTTCCTGAAGATATTAGGGTGAAATTTTCCTTTGCTTGGAGAACCACCCAGAGTCTTCACTGCTGTGAATGCGCGTCTGCCTCTCTCTGACTTGAATGTATTTGCCCAGCAGATACAGACCTTCCCCAATGAAGCAGAAACAGTTTCGCCAGGTTCTGCAACTGAAACAATTGTTGCCGTAATGGTAATTTTTCTACTGCAGTGAGAAAAGAATTTTAAAAATCAATTTCTCATTGTACTGACTCTTCCAATGACTCTTCATCAGAAAACAAACCCGCGTGCCAGTTTTGACAGCTTTCTTGTTAAAAGCAGCCTTTTTATCTTTTCCGCAAGTGTATAAATAAGCCTTTTAAAAAAGTAACTTTAGGGCAGCTGGAAATCATTACAGAGATGGAGGGCTTTCCTGATGAGGACCGACAAAAAGATCACAACTCCGTAGTCTGAAATTACAGAGGTGAAGCTGGGCAGAATTGGAATCAAAATTGATAGAAACTGTGGGTAAACACAAACCTGGTCTATACATCTCAGGCAACGAAATAAGAGACAGTCTTCTGGACGATAAAACCGACCTTGTGGGCTCTTTGCTAGTATTAAGAGATACTGTAGAGAAAAATGCTTTGTAATCCATCAAGCACTATTCAAATATATGATGTTATTATTAGAACTTGGTGGGTGGTGTTTTGGAAAAATAGAAGGGAAAAAAACCCTACTTTGGTAGTTGGGTAAGGTGCATGAACCAAGAGAATAAGAATAGAATGCCTGCATAAGGTCACAGGCACTTGCACCTGAGTGGATTTTTAAGGACCAGTGGGGTCTTTTCTGTACGTTCCCTTGACCCTGAAGTTGAACTACCATATGCCCCTTATCTATTTGTTAATGGCACAATCATAGATGGGATGGATACTAAACCCCCCATTTCCCTCAATATATAGCATTTTTAAACTCCTTTAAGTAACAAAATATTATATGCTAGAAAACAAATATAAAACTTATACATATTTAGCAACTTGCTCTCCAAAAGAAAAATATGCTGAGTTGTAGAGCTTACTAATTTCTGTGGTACAAATACTCCCTCCATAGCCAAATTCAGGCTACTAACATGAGATCACTGAATGTTACTTGGAAGAGATACACAGTAGCATATCATTATATAATATTCTGACCATCCTGACACAATAAAAGTAAATGACCTTGAGAGCATGGATAATAGTAAAGTGGAATAACATAGAAAGTAATATGTTTTGACTATTTGCTTTTAATATAATTAATTTTAAGCTTGTATAATTTTATTTTTAATAATAGTTATATTTAAGAGCCAGCTCTCAAAATCCCTAAAAATTTAATAATTGCTCACTTGAGGTGGTGTAAGCAGTCGCAAGTACACAATATTCTGAATAACTTGTGGGTCATGGATCAAAAAATATTTAGGTCTGTTAGATGATAAAATTACTGTAAATCAAAACCTGTAGGATGATGCTAAGATATTGCTAGCTGGCAATTTAAAATATTAAATGGTTGTACTAGTAAATAGGAAAGATTAAAATATAATTAGGTAAGCCCTCAAGATAATAAAAAACAACCAAATAAATATTTAAAAAGTAGAGGGAAGATAATAAAGATGAAAGCAGAAATGTTAACAAAAATACAAAGACAAAATCATCAGTGACAAAATTTGGTTCTTTGAAGAGACATAAAAAATTGACAAAACTGGGGCGCCTGGGTGGCTCAGTGGGTTAAGCCGCTGCCTTCGGCTCGGGTCATGATCCCGGGGTCCTGGGATTGAGTCCCGCATTGGGCTCTCTGCTCAGCAGGGAGCCTGCTTCCTCCTCTCTCTCTGCCTGCCTCTCTGCCTACTTGTGATCTCTCTCTGTCAAATAAATAAATAAAATCTTAAAAAAAAATTGACAAAACTTTGCTGAGATTAATCCAGAAAATCAGAGAAGACACAAACAAAAGAGCAAAAATAAGGCACATCTACAGATCTAACAGAAATTGAGAGAAGAGTAAGAGAAACTTAAGGACTTATAGTACCATGTTTGAAAACTTGGATAAAATAGTATAATTCTGGCGGGGTGGAGGGACTTAAAATTGACCCTATTAAAAAATATAGGAAACTTGAATTCTCTTATAACCATTAATAATTGAAGTAGTATTTAATAAACTCCTAGTAAAGAAAATGTTAAAACCAGGTGATTTTATAGATTAATCCTACCAAGTTTTCAAGATAGATATCATGATAGTCTTATATAAGTTGTCCAGAGAATGGAAAAAGGAAGATTGCTCCTAATTCATTCTGTAAAGCCAGTAAATTCGCAATACTGAAGCACACAAGGATGGTGTCAGAAAGACAATTACAGGTCGAACTCATTCATGAATATGGATGCAAAATTCATAACCAAACAAAGTAAATAGGATGCTGTACTACACAGAAAGGATTGTATGTCATAACCAATTTGGTTTGTTTTAAGAATGCATAGGAAGTTTATGGGATGCCTGGGTGTCTCAGTCGGTTAAACATCTGCCTTCAGCTCAGGTATTGATCTTAGGATCCTGGGATTGAGTCTGCATTGGGCCCTGCTGCTTCTTTCTCTCCTCACTGCTCCTGTGCTCTCTCTCACTATCCCTGTCTCTCTCAAATAAATAAATAAATAAAAATCTTAATTTTTTAAAGAAAGAATGTTTTCTAAAAGCCTCTGAAAATAATCATTCCAACAGGGATATTTTATAAGCATTTTCCTTAAAATCAGGAATAGGAAAATGATGTTCATGAGCACAGCATCAAATCAACGTTGTACTGGAAATCCTTACCAGCATGATTAGAGAAAAAAAAAAAGAAGTAAACAGTATAAGGATTGGGAGGGACAAAAGAAGAAAGATTAAGTGGGAGGATATCCTCTAACAGATATCAGGACTTTCTTTATAACAATATAGTCACTGGGACAGTGTCATTTGATACAGGAAAGACAAATTAATGGAGCCAAAAAGATGGAGGCCTACACAGATGGGAATCTGGTAATGAACAAAGGTGGCATTGCATGCACAGGGGAAATGAGTGGTTCTTGGATATTTGATTATTTGTATGGGTAAGATGATATTGGTTCTTTTCTTCCTACCACATGTAAACTCCAGATAAATTGTTGACTTAAATGTGAAAGGCATCCACCACTTAAAAAAAAAATGTGAAAGGCAAAACTAAAACTTTTTGAAGAGAATCTAGAAAAACCTCTTTGTCCTTTGATAGCAAAGGGTTTCTTTTTTTAAAAATTAACATATAATGTATTATTTGCTCCAGGGGTACAGGTCTGTGAATCATCAGTCTTACACAATTCACAGCACTCATCATAGCACATACCCTCCCCAATGTCCATCACCCAGCCACCCCATCCCTGCCCCCCTACCCCCCAGCAACCCTCAGTTTGTTTCCTGAGATTAAGAGTCTCTTATGGTTTGTCTCTATCCCCAGTCCCATCTTGTTTCATTTTTCCTCCCTTACCCCCCATGACCTTTCTGCCCTGCCTCTCAAATTCCACATATCAGAGAGATCATATGATAATTGTCTTTCTCTAATTGACTTATTTTGCTTAGCATAATACCTTCTAGTTCCATCCATGTCATTGCAAATGGCAAGATTTCATTTTTTGATGGCTGAGTAATATTCCATTGTATGTATATACCACATCTTTATCCATTCATCTGTTGATGGCCATCTAGGTTCTTTCCATAGTTTGCCTATTGTGGACATTCTGGAGCATGTGCCTCTTCGGATCACTACATTTGTATCTTTGGGGTAAATACCCAGTAGTGCAATTGCTAGGTCATAGGGTAGTTCTATTTTCAACTTTTTGAGGAACCTCCATGCTGTAATCCAGAGTGGCTGCACCAGCTTGCATTCCCACCAACAGTGTAGGAGGGTTCCCCAGCAAAGGGTTTCTCAAAGCAGTTACCAAAAAAGCTACCCACAAAAGTTTGATGTGTTTAACTATATTAAAATTAACAATTTTGTTTGTTTGCATTGTTTTTTAAAATTTTATTTTGAATTCAACTAATTAACATATATTATTAGTTTCAGAGGTAGAGTTCAGTGATTCATCAGTCTTTGCTAACACCCAGTGCTCATTATATCACATGCCCTCTTCAATGCCCATCACCCAGTCACCCCATCCCCCCACCCCTACCCCTCTAGCAACCCTCAGTTTGTTTCCTAGAGTGCCTCCGTGTCTGATTTCATCTTATTTTATTTTTTCCTTCATTCCCCTATGATCTTCTGTTTTGTTTCTTAAATTCCACATGAGTGAAATCATATGATAATCGTCTTTCTCAGATTGACTTATTTCACTTGGCAAAAAACCCTCTAGTTCCATCCACATCATTTTAAATGTAAGTTTTCAATTTTTTGATGGCTAAGTAATATTCCATTGTATGTATATACCACATCTTTATCCATTCATCTGTCAGTAGATATCTGGGCTCTTTCCATCGTGGACATCACTGCTATAAACACTGGGGTGCAGGTGCCCCTTCGGACCACTATGTTTGTATCCTTTGGGTAAATATCTAGTGGTGCAATTGCTGGGTCATAAGATTAAAATAAAGAATTTTTGTTTGGCAAAGACAGCATGAAAAAAATGAAAAGATGGGTTACTTGTTGAGAGAAGATATTTCTAAAACTTATAATCATTAAAGTATAAGTGCCCAGAATATATACTTTTAAAAATTCAGCAGAGCATTAAGAGGAAGGTAACATACCCAGTTAAATTAATAGGAAAGGCACATGAATAGGCATTATGCAGAAGAGGAAACATAAATGGTCAGCAACGTAGGAAGTGATGCTCTTCCTCATTTGTAACAAGAAAAATAGAAATAAGACTATAAGAAGATGCTTTTACTTAGTAGGTTAGGGACTTTAAATTTTACATCCAGTGGCAATAATGTGATAGGACAGTGTAAAATCCAGCAGTCCTACTTCTAGAATCCTAGAATCCTTAGAATCTTGTGCAAAGATGTGTTAAGGGACTTGTTCAAGAATGTTCATAGCAGTATCATTTCTAAGACTAAAAACCTGAAGACAACCCAAATCTCCATCAGTGGAAAAATAAAGATACAGTGGCACAGTTACTTAATGGGATGTTATTAGGTGGTAAAATGAATAAACTTCAGTTATTTGCAGTAACATGCCTGAAACTTGAAAATAGAGTGTTTGATAAAATCAAGTAAAAACTTAGGAGGAATGCATAAGGTGTATTTATTATGTTTCTAAAGCTCAAGAATAAGCAAAACTAAGTAACATATTATTGAGGGCTTTATATACACGTTAAAAGGAGAGAGAGAGAAATAGACCCAGCATAAACACTGCTCTGGTCTTGTCTAACAATCCTTAAAAGCAAGACCTGAAGAGATCAAGGAATAGCTAAGTAATGTAACAGGGTCCGAGAACAAAGCTCGGTAGTACTTACAGGAATACAGAAATATCTGTACCAAGTGCGGTGAATTCACAACGTGTGGCATCAAATAAAAAGTTACCAGTCATGCAAAGAAATAGGAGAGTATGATGTACAATGGGGAGGAAATCCAGTCAATCAAAACTAACCCAGAAATGATACAGAGGATAAAATTAGCAAAGCATGAAAGCAATTATTATAATTGTATTTGTATGTTCAAGAAATAAGAGAAAAGACGGAGCAACACAGATAGGAAAGTCATAGAGTTCCATGACTGGGGACATCCAGAACAGAATGGGACGGCTCAGTCTTGAAATGAAGAAGGCTCACTTTTTTCTCTAGAACTCTAGAATAAAGAGGCAAAGATGACTCCAGGTATAGATAGGAGTATAGATGTGAGAGAAGGAATTTGAGGGAGTTGGTAGTTGATTATAATTATGATTATATGGGTCAAACAAGAGCTGGGTTAACTTTTGAAATATGGTACAGAAGTTAAGAATTGCTATAATAACATATTAAAGAAGGAGCTGACCAAAAAACAGACAAACAAAACCATGCAAAATTACACCTACAGTTAAGGCCATTTCATATGGTTGTGTGGCTTACTTAATGCACGAGGCTAGGAACACCAACCTTCTCATAATAGTCTATGTGAATAGTACTGTGGAGGATTGTGACATAGGTGACCTAAACAACTGTACATCACAGTCTTAGCTTATTGTAATCTAGACTGGGATTGGAAGCCATAAATTTACAGAAAATTGCACCTGAGATTAGAAACCATAAATCTGCAGTAAGAGCAGTCAACATGTTTATGTGAATTTCTTTAAGGGTGAATCTTTGGATTGATCCCAAATATCCAAGGTTAATGGACTTTTGGGAGCATGGAGGAGAAAGACAAAGGACTGAATGTTAAAGATCATTGTTTGTGGGTGATGGGAAGGCTGAGCTTGAACCTCTGTTCTAGTTCAGATGTCTGTGTGTTCCCATCCTCTCCCTGTACTGTGGATGTTATTAGTTTGTCTCCCTCACAAAGCTCTAAGCTCCATGAAGAAGTGACCAGTCTTAATGTCCCCTGTAGTACCATGCCTTGGTCACACCTGCATATAGAATGGACTCCATGAATATCTGTTGGATGGACAGATGGATAAATGAGGTCTGGGCTGCATGGGGAAGGATGTCACATTCAACGAGTGGGGACCATGGAAAAAGGAAGGAGATAGGGTGTATTTGATGCATTTCAAGGACTAGTGAAGCTGGAGTAGAGGTGTGAAGGAGCTGGAAGGGGTCCGTGGTTAGACCTTCCAACCCTGTGCTTCTCAGATAACGACCTTGAGAGTGGGTGCTGGGGGCGAGAGGAGGTAAAGGGACGAGGAGGAAGATCAAGGCACCAGTGTAGGGCATATAGCCGATTCCAGTTAAGTGAGTCCGGGGAGGGTGTTGGGAGAGGGTGGTGGAGGGGAGAAGGTTGGGGGGGAAAGGCTGGACCAGGTTCAGTTAGGAGTTTATATGCCTGCACTGAGTAGCGATGCTACTTTGGCTCTCTCCCTGAGCAGCTAGTCTCTTTACATATATATATACAATAACCAGTTGATAGTTACAATAATGCTTTGATATTTTAATGAAATCACACCATTACAGAAAAGACATAATCTGCTGGATTTTATCCCATTACTGATACATTTTTCTGTGCCTGAGGGAAGCTTATCCCATTCACCCCCAGAACTGTGACCAGCAGAATATCTGGAAGGAAACTGCTTCTGCCAAGAAGCTTAAACCAACAAGTTACTAGATGGAGCCCAACCCTGTTGTAGAGATCACATGTACAGACATGCAGATGCTCTTCAAGTAGGGAGAACGTTCTCTTCGACAGACATTAACAGGGATGTCTCTATTTCACTTTTTCCAGTAGGTGCTATGCCTTACAAACCCTTACCTATACTTTCCTTTTTATGTTTTTCCAGTTTCCTGGATGCACACAGGCCTCTGGGTCTCCCCCTTTACACACTGCATCCTGCGTGGGGGGCCAGCCCCTCGCAGGGTTCTTGTAATAGCCCTGAGAAGAGAACAGCCTAGTCCCCGCCCCCGCTGAGGGTGCTGAGTACAAAGATTCTCCCTGCACATTTAGGCTGAGGCTCTCTGGGGCAACTCCTCTTCCTCCCCCTTTTCATTGAAAATGGTTCTTTACCAAAACGGCGCCGAAATAGCTCAGTTGGGAGATTGTTAGACTGAAGAAAAATGGTTCTTTACCCATTTAACCAATTTATGTCTTTATAGCACTTTACATAGTAAACATGTTTTTTTCTTATTTTTTTTTTGTGTCACACTAGAAGAGTAAGTTCCATGAAGGTAGAACTTCTATTATTTATTTACCATTGAGTTCCCAGTGCTTTGCACAGTGCCTGGCAGATGGGGCCACTTGGTTAGTAGATCTCTCAAACCAGGGTGTGTTGGCGTTCCTGCATTTTTACTGAAATGAGGATAAAAGTACTTGTCTCATGGAGTCATGGTAAAGATGAACTTCTGCATTAATTAAGCGCTTAGCACGCTGTTTGGCATGGGAGTTATGAGTCTTAGTAAATGGCGGCTAGTATGAGGGGCAAGACACTTTCTGAGGCATGTGCGTGGGACCTTCCCTGGAGACCTCTGACCCGAGAAGGGAGGAAATCAGCCATCTGCTTGTCACTTGCCCTCCCCCCGCTGAGCAGTAGGTGGCGCTCTGGAGGGAGAACAGCAAGAGATTCCCTTGGAGTAAGGAGTATGTGCACAGGGAGAAGAAACTCACCTTCTCCCTGTACATTTGTTTTTATTCTTGTTCTCTTGTGTCTGTGTGGCTTGATAATCTTTTCCTCGCTGATGTCTGGTTTCAGAAGAATACTGTGTTTGATTACAGCGCGTTTCACATGGTTGGTTTACCCTTCTTCCTTTAAAAAATCTTTCCTATACCTGAGTGATTGATTCATAACATCTTTATCTGATGTTACCTCCTAATGTCATTGCTAAGGCCTATAATTGCAGTGAGTGGTTCTGTGCACAGAATGTAATTACTTTTGCAGCAGCTTGGAATGTGTCAAAATAATGACCAGATGAACAATTATTACGGGCAATATGGCTCATGGTGGCAGATCTGCAGAGAGCACTAACCGTATCATTACTAAAATCAACAGCAGAAACCTGGGCCATCTGCTGGTGTACCCCGCCCCGTTCATTGGCTGGGTCTCTTCTAACCACTTACACTCAGTGAGCATTTGTGAAGTTTTGTGGTGTGTACGTTGTTCCAGGAGGGGAAGAACGTGGGAGGTAGAAAAGTAGCAGAACGCATTGGTCCTGATTTTGATTTTGCTATCTTATTAGAAGAGAGAACATATATTACAATGAAACACCTGGAAACAATATTAAAACATCTATATTCATACTGCTTAATGAAGCAGTGGAGTGAGCTGTTTGGGTTGAGGTTTCTGAGAGGAGAATCCATGAAGAAGGTGAGGCAAGGCTGTGATCTTCAAGAGAGTGGTCAGATTTGGGCTGTCAGGGTTAAGACATTAGAAGAGAACTTGAAATGTCAAAGCTGAGAAATCAGCAAGTCACATACTGATATCGCCAAGGAGAGATGAAGCTGGACACCTGGGGCTGTGGCAGCTTCTCTGGGACATGTTAGGAGTTTGCAGAGGAAGTAAGGCCCTGTAGGTTCATGTGTGAATCTGAGCTTGGTTAGTTTAAATGGCTCTGGCCAATCCCATGGAATGCATGGTATCTCCTCACCCCCCATAAATATAAAAATCATGTGACAACAGTAAAGGCAATTAAAATTAAAGAAAATAGTTTACTACACATCATTGTAATCTAGGGCTCAGTAAACTGTGTCCTGTTGGTCAAATCCAGCCCACCATCTGTTTTTGTATGGACTAGGAGCTAAGAGTGGTTTTCACCTTTTTAAATAGTTGAAAACATTCAAGAGAGAAAAATAATTTTGTGATATATGGAAATGACATGAAATTCAAATTTCAGTGTCCACAAATAAGGTTTTATTAGAACATAGGCACACATTCATTTACATATTGTCGGTGGCTGCTTTGGGCTTTAGTGGGCAGAACTGAGCAGTTGTGACAGAGGCTAAATGGCCTACAACACCAAAAGTATTTACTATGTAGTCCTTTTCAGAAAATGTTTGCTGATCCCTGTCCTAACCGAGTAACCCAGAAATTTCATTTCTGCCTATTTCCTTTCAATCTTCATCTAAATGTATACATAATTTGCACCATTTTACATTTTTGTATATAGGTTTTCATGCTTTATATCCTAAACATTTCCCTGTAATTAGTCATCATAATTACAATTTGAATTCATATAATGCTTTAAAATGTAAAAAATGCCTTCTATCCATTGTCTTGTTTTTATCATCATAGCAATCCATGTGAGAAGAGGGAGCGCTCCCATTTCAAGGAACTGTCACAGTGATTAAGCGATCAAGGTCGCACAGAGAGCAAGCAAGTAAAGCCAGGATTTCTGACTCCAAATCCCTTATTCACTTCACTTTATAATATTGCTCACTGATAATTACATAATTTTCCCCAAGTTAATGTGAATGATTTTTAATTAATTATTCTTCTATTGTCAGATATATATGCTGCCCCTCGTTCTTCCCTTTTACCAGTCATGTCTTAGTGAACATCCTGTCTATGAATTGTTTTGTCTTTTATGTACTTTAAGGGGAAGGATTTAGATTTGTCTTAACACCTGCTTTTCAGCGGAGAGCACCAAGGGTGTGGATGAGGCGGGAATTGAGGTATAAGTTGGGGGAATAAAAGCTGCCTGCCTTCTCAGAGGCTGAACTCATTTCCAAAGTTATCTAGCAGTTATTTGTGGAGTGTCTGTTAGTGCCAGACACAGGGCTGGCAGGTCCTGAGTGTTTGGTATGGGAATTGATGGCGTCCCTGCCTTTAAGAAACTAAGTCGTATATGGGCAGAGAGGGGGATGGGTAGGCTGGCAGGAAGCTGCACAGTGCTAACTGTGACAGGGACACCCATAGATGCTTGGGCGGGGGCCATCCTGGCTGGGAGCTCAGAGAAGAATCTTTAAATGAAGGACAGGTAGGGAGCTGACCCAGTAGAAAGGAGGAAGAGGGGGCACAGTAGGACAAGATGTTATTTTAGGCCTGGGGACCAGCCTGTTTGAAGGACAGGCTGTGAGGCGCACTTGGAACATCTAAGGAATTCATGTTGTTCACTGTGGCTGGGGTGTAGGTGTGTGAGAAGCTGGGGAGAGAAGGCAGGAGGAGCAGATGGGGACCCTGTCACTGAGTAGCATAAACTATATCACGAGGGCATTGACGAGTCTGAGCAGGAGAGGATTATGATCAGGATTGCCTTTTTAGAAAGAATGATTGAGTCGCAGCACAGAGGATAAGTTAGGTGGGACAAGGCAGAGGCAATCGGTCAGTTGGGGCAGCTGGTGCAGCAATCCAGGTGGGAGATGAGTGTGTCAATGTGAATGGTAAAGAGTGTGCTGGTTCCAGAAACCACTGGAGGCAAAATGAGTAGAACTCCATGATTGCCTGTATGTAGGGGGATCGGCGAGAAGAAAGAACCAAATCAAAGATGACATCCAGGTTCCTGGAATAGGTGTTTTGCCTTTTAGACTTTTTCTTTTTTCATGGTTTCTTCTACTTTTTATTTTTTATTTTTTAAATTAACATATAATGTATTATTAGCCCCCGGGGTACAGGTCTGTGAAACGCCAGGTTTACACACTTCACAGCACTCACCATAGCACATACCCTCCCCAATGTCCATAACCCAACCACCCTCTCCCTACTCTCCTCCCCCCAGCAACCCTCAGTTTGTTTTGTGAGATTAAGAGTCTCTGATGGTTTGTCTCCCTCCTGATCCCATCTTGTTACATTTATTCTTTTCCTATCCCCCAAACCCCCCATGTTGCTTTTTGACTTCCTCTTATCAGGGAGTTTGTATGATAGTTGTCTTTCTCCGACTGACTTATTTTGCTAAGCATGATACCCTCTAGTTCCATCCATGTCATTGCAAATGCAAGATTTCATTTCTTTTGATGGCTGCATAGTATTCCATTGAATATATATACCACATTTTCTTTATCCATTCATCTGTTGATGGACATCTAGGTTCTTTCCATAGTTTGGCTATTGTGGACATTGCTGCTATAAACATTCGGGTGCACGTGCCCCTTTGGATCACTACATTTGTATCTTTAGGGTAAATACCCAGTAGTGCAATTGCTGGGTCATAGGGTAGCTCTATTTTCAACTTTTTGAGGAACCTCCATGCTGTATCCCAGAGTGGCTGCACCAGCTTGCATTCCCACCAACAGTGTAGGAGGGTTCCCCTTTCTCTGCATCCTCGCCAGCATCTGTCATTTCTTGTTAATTTTAGCCATTCTGACTGGTATGAGGTGGTATCTCATTGTGGTTTTGATTTGTATTTCCCTGATGCCGAGTGATGTGGAGCACTTTTTCCTGTGTCTGTCTTCTGGATGTCGTCTTTGCAGAAATGTCTGTTCATGTCCTCTGCCCATTTCTTGATTGGATTATTTCCATTTGGGTGTTGAGTTTGATAAGTCCTTTTATAGATTTTGGATACTAGCTCTTTATCTGATATGTCGTTTGCAAATATCTTCTCCCATTCTGTAAGTTGTCTTTTGGTTTGTTAACTGTTTCCTTTGCTGTGCAAAAGCTTTTGATCTTGATGAAATCCCAATAGTTCATTTTTGCCCTTGCTTCCCTTGCCGTTGGCAGTGTTCCTAGGAAGAAGTTCCTGTGGCTGAGGTTCAGTAGGTTGCTGCCTGTGTTCTTCTCAAGGATTTTGATGGATTTCCTTCTCACATTGAGGTCCTTCGTCCATTTTGTGTCTATTTTCGTGTGTGGTGTAAGGAAACGAACCAGTTTCATTTTTCTGCATGTGGCCGTCCAACTTTCCCAACACCATTTGTTGAAAAAACTGTCATAAATTTATTCCATTGGACATTCTTTCCTGCTTTGTTGAAGATTAGTTGATCATAGAGTTGAGGGTCTATTTCTGGGCTCTCTATTCTGTTCCATTGATCTATGTGTCTGTTTTTGTGCCAATACCATGCTGTCTTGATGACAGCTTTGTAATAGAGCTTGAAGTCTGGAATTGTGATGCCACCTACTTTGGCTATCTTTTTCAGTATTCCTCTGGCTATTTGAGGTCTTTTCTGGTTCCATACAAATTTTAGGATTATTTGTTCCATTTCTTTGAAAAAAATGGATGGGATTTTGATAGGGATTGCATTAAATATGTAGATTGCTTTAGGTAGTATAGACATTTTCACAATATTTGTTCTTTCAATCCAGGAGCATGGAACATTTTTCCATTTCTTTGTGTCTTCCTCAATTTCTTTCATGAGTACTTTATAGTTTTCTTAGCACAGATTCTTTGCCTCTTTGGTTAGGTTTATTCCTAGGTATCTTAATGGTTTTGGGTACAATTGTAAATGGGATTGACTCCTTAATTTCTCTTTCTTCTGTCTTGTTGTTGGTGTATAGAAATGCAACTGATTTCTGTGCATTGATTTTATATCCTGACACTTTACTGAATGCCTGTACAAGTTCTAGCAGATTTGGAGTGGAGTCTTTTCGGTTTTCCACATATAGTGTCATATCATCTGCAAAGAGTGATAATCTGACTTCTTTGCTGATATGGATGCCTTAACTTCTTTTTGTGTCTGCTTGCTGGGCTAGGACTTCTAGTACTATGTTGAATAGCAGTGGTGATAATGGACATCCCTGCTGTGTGCCTGACCTTAGTGGAAAAGCTCTCAGTTTTTCTCCATTGAGAATGATATTTGTAGTGGTTTTTTCATAGATGGCTTTGATGATATTGAGGTATGTATCCTCTATCCATACACTTTGCAGAATTTTGATAAGGAAAGGATACTGTACTTTTTCAAATGCTTTTTCCGCATTTGTTGAGAGTATCATATGGTTCTTGTTCTTCTTTTTATTAATGTATTGTATCACATTGATTGATTTGTGGATGTTGAACCAACCTTGCAGCCCTGGAGTAAATCCCATTTGGTCGTGATGAATAATCCTTTTAGTGTAGTGTTGGATCCTATTGGCTAGTATTTTGGTGAGAATTTTTGCATCTGTGTTCATCAAGGATATTGGTCTGTAATTCTCTTTTTTGATGGGATCCTTGGTTCCCATCCTTAGATCCCCTGGTTTTGGGATCAGGGTAATGCTGGCCTCATAAAATGAGTTTGGAAGTTTTCCTTCCATTTCTATTTTTTGGAACAGTTTCAGGAGAATATGAATGAATTCTTCTTTAAATGTTTGGTAGAATTCCCCTGGGAAGCCATCTGGCCATGGGCTCTTGTTTGTTGGGAGATTTTTGATGACTTCCTCAATCTTCTTACAGGTTATGGGTCTGTTCAGGTTTTCTGTTTCTTCCTGGTTCAGTTGTGGTAGTTTATATGTCTTTAGGAATGTATCAATTTCTTCCAGATTGTCAAATTTGCTGGTGTATAGCTGCTCATAGTATGTTCTTATAATTGTTTGTATTTCTTTGGTGTTGGTTGTGATATATCCTCTTTCATTCATGATTTTATTTATTTGGGTCCTTTCTCTTTTCTTTTTGATAAGTCTGGCCAGGGGTTTATCAATCTTACTAATTCTTTCAAAGAACCAGCTCCTAGTTTCATTGATTTGTTCTATTGTGTGTTTTTTTGTTTGTTTGTTTCTATTTCATTGATTTCTGGTCTGATTTTTATGATTTCTCTTCTCCTGCTGGGTTTAGGCTTTCTTTGTTGTTCTTTCTCCAGCTCCTTTAGGTGTAGGGTTAGGTTGTGTACTTGAGACCTTTCTTGTTTCTTGAGAAAGGCTTGTACTGCTATATATTTTCCTCTCAGGACTGCCTCTGCTGTGTCCCACAGATTTTGAACCATTGTGTTTTCATTATCATTTGTTTCCATGAATTTTTTCAATTCTTCTTTAATTTCCTGGTTGACCCATTCATTCTTTAGAAGGATGCTCTTTAGTTTTCATGTATTTAGATTCTTTCCAAATTTCCTCTTGTGATTGATTTCTAGCTTCAGAGCATTGTGGTCTGAAAATATGCAGGGAATCATCCCAATCTTCTGATACCGGTTGAGACCTGATATATGACTGAGGATGTGATCTATTCTGGAGAATGTTCCATGTGCACTAGAGAAGAATGTGTATTCTCTTGCTTTGGGATGGAATGTTCTGTATATATCTGTGATGTCCATATGCTCCAGTGTGTCATTTAAGGCCTTTATTTCCTTGTTGATCTTTTGCTTGGATGATTTGTCCATTTCATTGAGGGGAGTGTTAAAGTCCCCTACTATTATTGTAGTATTGTTGGTGTGTTTCTTTGATTTTGTTATTAATTGGTTTATGTAGTTGGCTGCTCCAATGTTAGGGGCATAGATATTTAAAATTTTTAGATATTTTTTGTTGGACAGACCCTTTGAGTATGATATAGTGTCCTTCCTAATCTCTTATTATAGTCTTTAGCTTAATATCTAATTGATCTGATATAAGGATTGCCACCCCAGGTTTCTTTTGATGTCCATTAGCAATGGTAAATGGTTTCCACCCCCTCACTTTAAATCTGGATGTGTCTTTGGGTCTAAAATGAGTTTCTTGTAGAAATCTTTAAAAAAAAAAAGAATCACATGTCCTACCAACTGAGCCAGCCAGGCACCCCTCTTTTAGATTTTTTTCCAAACTGTTAAGGTCCAGTAAAAGGATTGCTGGACAAAGGGGACATGAATCTTTGAAGATTCTTTCTCTCTCTCTCTCTTTTTTTTTTTAAGATTTTTTTTTAAAGATTTTATTTATTTATTTGACAGAGAGAGATCACAAGTAGGCAGAGAGGCAGGCAGAGAGAGAGAGAGTGGAGGAAGCAGGCTCCCTGCTGAGCAGAGAGCCCGATGTGGGACTCGATCCCAGGACCCTGAGATCATGACCTGAGCCGAAGGCATCAGCTTAATCCACTGAGCCACCCAGGCGCCCTTTTTTTAAGATTTTATTCATTTATTTAATAGAGAGAGAAAGAGAGAGATCACAAGTAGGCAGAGAGGCAGGCAGAGAGAGAGGGGGGAGCAGGCTCCCAGCTGAGCAGAGAGCCTGATTTGGGGCTCCATCCCAGGACCCTGATATCATGACCTGAGCCAAAGGCAGAGGCCTACCCCTGAGCCAATAGGTGCCCCTCTTTGAAGATTCTTTTTATGATTTGAGGGTATTATATTCTCAAAGAAGCAGTCAGTTTACAATACCAACAGATAGGTTTTGTATAGGAAAGTAATTTGATGAAAAAAGTGTAAGATGACAGAAACATGTAGGTCACATTCAGTCAGGGAGTCCTGGAGAAGTGGTTCTTAGAGAAATCTAAGTCTGGGGATAAGGGTGGAGTGTTAGCCAAAGCTTTTCACATTCTTGTCAATAGCTGATCATTTGTTTGTTCAATCCAGAATCAATTACTGTGTGCCTGCTATGCACTAGGACTGCATTGGATGCCAGGGACATACCAAGGAGTAAGAATCACACTCTTTTGTTTAGAAAGGGATTCTGTATGTAGTAAGAGATCAAGATACACAACAAAAACTTTGTCAAAGGTAGGGTGCGATGAATGTATAATAATGGTACAAAATGAGAAATTCAGTGAGAAGAGATTAATTCTTGAGTGGGGGTAGGTTGGGTGAGGTGGAGGAAGAGGCTGCTGCAGACCAGGTTTCTTTGAAGAGCTATTGCTTGAGCTGGTTTTTATAGTCTGTAAGTAGAAGTTTGGGACAAGTGAATGGGAAGAGTCAAGGTGGAGTATAAGGCACAAATCTGGGGATACACTGTTCCCTGTTTATTGTGAGATCTGTCTTCGGGCTGGGGCTGATGCTGCCAAGAAAGCGGCACAATTTGTTTTTGCATCTGAAGCTAGATGAGTAATACAGGAGTTTCTAAAACCAGGAGTCTCACAGTGTTTCTCTGCCTCACAAGACAGTGCCCTAGTTTTGTCCCAGAGTGAAGACATGGAGAAGGATTTCTGATTCGGAGACACAGTGTTGCCTCCAGGCTTTTATTAGGGACATGCAAGGCTTCTTGCCCTCCACAAGGCAGGCTGGGGTGCTTCCAGGCTTCCAGGACTGGACTGGATATCCTCTGGCTATTTTCTGGCCTGGGGTTCCCTAACTACCCCCTGGAACGTGCAATCCACACCTCAGGCCACCAGAAATTTGTTCCCAGACCAGTGAGACATGGAAAGCCTGGCCTTCGTGGTTATGATTGAACCCAAACATTTTCAGTTATTTTATGAACAACAAGTGGGATCATATTCATGGAAGAACTTTGTAAACTGTTAGGTGCTAGGTGGACGCTCAGTATTCATCCATTCAGTGAGTCATTATAGAGGGTCTGCTCCAGTGTTCTAGGTGCTGAGGGTACAATGATGCCCTTCAGCTTGGGGTTTATATTCTAGGACATGGGACAGTCAACACACAAAAGGTAAAGCCTCCCATATGTTAAATCTGATAAATGCTCCAGAGAAAAATGAAATAGGGAAGGCGGAGATGGCGTGTCTATTGGGTTAGACATTGTGATTTTGCTGGGGGGTTAGAGAAAGCCTTGTTTGAGAGGGTAGCATTGGGTAAACAGCCCCTGGAGTATGAGGGATATTAGGGATCTCGGGGTACTGGAGTCCTGGGCAGAGGGAAAGCAGGTGCAGAAGCTCTGAGATGTGTGCCTATCTGACATGCCTGAGGAACAGCAAAAGTTCTGTATGACTTAGGGGGAGGGAGGGAAGGAGTGGTCAATGGTGGGAAATAAGGTTGGATATGTCCTGAAGTAGGAGAGAGAGAGCGAGCAGTGCTCGTGACCTCTGTGGGCCTCGTGACCACTGTGAGGACTTCGGCTTTCCTTCTCAACAGAATTCATTGGAAGGCCCATTTGGCATGTAGCCATTGCTCTTCTTGTCCCTGTCCTGCCTTCCTAGTGATCCTGAGCCAGACAGCCTGGTTTGTATCCAGCTAGGACAACTTAGCTCACTTTGTAACTTGGTACAAGTTACTTAACCCCTCTGTGTCTCAGTTTCTCCTCTGTAAAATGGCAATAATCGTGGTTCCTACCTTATAGGAGTCATAAGAATTAAATGAACTCATGTGTATAACATGAGTGCCTCGCACGTGCTCAATGCTGTGCAAATATTTGTTAAAAACAAAAACGTTTTTAAATTATTGCATCCTTGGGGAGCCTGGGTGGCTCAGTCAGTTGAGCGTCTGACTCTTGATTTTGGCTCAGGGTCATTGGATCGAGCCCCTCATCAGACTCTGTGCTCAGCATGGAGTCCACTTTTCCCTCTCCCTCTGCTCCTCCCCCTGCTCGAATATGTTTTTTCTCTCTCTCTCAAATAAATATCTTTCAAAACTGTTGGAAAGCTTAAGGACTCAAAACAGATATTTGCGCACTGATTTGTACCAACGTTATTCACCATGGCTCAGTGGAAACGTCTCAAGTGTCCATCCGTGGGGGAATGGGTAATCAGAAGGTGGTATAAAACTGGTGGAACCACTATGGAAAGCAGTATGGAGGTTCCTCGAAAAATTAAAAATAGAACTACCCTATGATCCCACAATTGCTCTCCTGGCTGTATATCCAGAGGAATGAAAATATTAACTTAGAAAGATAACCTGCACCCATGATGATAGTAACATTGTTTATGACACTCGAGACATGGAAACAACCTCAGTGTCCAGAGATTCAGCTATAAAAAGAACAGGGAAGGGCACCTGTGTGGCTCAATAGCTTGAGCTCAGGTCATGGTGTCAGTGTCTTGGGATGGAGCCCTGTATCGGGCTCTTTGCTCAGCGGGGAGCCTGCTTCCTCCTCTCTCTCTCTCTCTGCCTGCCTCTCTGCCTACTTGTGATCTCTCTCTGTCAAATAAATAAAAAAAATATATTTTTTTAAAAAAGAACAGGGTATTTTGTCACTTGTGACAACATAGATGGACCTTGGGCATTATGATAAGTGAAATAAGTCAGGTAGAGAAAAATAAGTATTTTCTGATATCACTTACAATTGGAATTTTAAAAAAGGTGTAAAAACCCAAACTCATAGAAAAAGAGATCAGATTTGTGGTTACAGAGGTGGGCGTGGGGAGAGGGGAAATGGGTGGGAAGTGGTCAAAAGGCACAGACTTCTAGTAATAAGATAGTAAGTGCTAGGATTCTAACACTACTGTATGATGGATAGGAAATGCTAAGAGTTTGTATCACAAGTCAAAAAATTATTTTAATCTATATAAGATGATGGATATTAACTAAACTTAATGTGGTCATGATACCAAAGTATCATGCTGATTTGACTTATACAGTGCTGTAAAATCAGTGCTGAATATCAATTATGTCTCGATTAAACTGGAAAAATGTGGAGTATTATGCACAATGGAATATTATTCATCCATAAGAAAGATTGAAATTCTTGTTATAACATGGACAAGCCCTAAAGACAGTAGCAGCTCCGTGATCCCTGGGGTCACCTTCTGACCCCAGAGTTCTGTGATGCCAGGACTCCTGAGCCGAGGCTCATGTCCTCAGCCCTCCATTGACATCTGGGCCATTCCACAGTCCCACCCCTTGGCAGCCTCCTTTGGCCATCTGCTTTGTGGTCTGGGGAACTGCAGCTCTGTCTGCTTGCCTGGAGGGCTTTGCAGCTGAGAGCTCTGTTCTGTACAAAGATAGGATTGTGTCCTGGTACCATCAGGAGGGGATTTAAATTACTGTCTGTAAAGGCATCATGTCTTTAAAATAATCATTTGTGCGTTATACCACCACTGCCAGCAGCATTCATTTGTAGATCTTTTGATTTTAACTGTCTGAAAGATGTCCCCATGAATTAATTTGCTATAGCCTCATAGTTCGGTGAGTCAGGTGGAATGCCTCGGGAGTGGCTACACCTTGGCCCCTGGCCTTTGGGTCAGCCTCTTACCCCTCCTGGTTCTTAGAGGCCTCATCTGCGGTGGGACTGAGAATCTTGGGAATCTCTAAATGCCTATTTTGTTTCACATCTGAGGTGAAGTGATTTGCATAATAGCAGCATGGAAAGAACTGAAGCCAGCTTGCTGTCACTGAAATTGTTATATGTGGGAAACCCACAGTGATGGAGTCCTGGTGAATGCACACCAGAGGCTGCCCTGGGTAGTCCTCGGAAGCTATCCTGCCTATGTACAGGTCACCTTGTGAGAATCCAGAATCCTTAGTCTGTCCAAATGCAGCAGGGTTGAGTCCAAGCTTTTTGCAGGCTTTAATCTTTAGGCACTGGAAGGAACATCATGTCTTTATCCTAGCACTGCTTTTGTTTCTCACTTTTTCATTCTGCCACTTGCTATATAGACACCCACAGCCTACTCACTGCTTGAAGAGAAGCTGGGAACCATCAGTTTCTCCTATTATGGTCAACCTGGCTTTGGCAGAGGACTTCTGAGTGAGTGGAGGAGAATAGTAGGTTTATGTCTTTGGAACAGCCGTGGAAGAGTTTGATTGCATTGCTTGTATTTAATTGATTGATAAATTATCAGTCTTAAGCAATTTTATTTATTTTATTTTTATTTTTTATTATGTCTGGTTAGATGGCATATAGCACATCATAAGTTTTTGATGTGGCATTCAATGATTCATTAGTTGCATGTAACTTGTTTTTAAAATTCTGATTGCAGTCAACACACATCATCTTCCATGGCTGCTTGTCCATCAGTTAGTTCATAAAAAAACCCAAACACTCCGGAAAAATGGAGAGAATTGTCTTATTTATCCCTTAGAATAGTTAAGAGGAGTTAAGCAGGTTGATGCATAAAAGACTAAGAGTTAGGATTCTGTGCCCTGTTGCAAGAGGTTAGTAAATTACGGCTGTGATTGTTTCCTGTTACTTTGTGGGATGTGGCTGACAGGTCCAGGTCTGCATCTAACTTTTCCATTAAAATAAACTTGTAAGTGACATGTTTGTAATTTTCATAATTTCTGATCATGGTAGAGAGTGCTGGATCTTTTAAATTGAGTTTAGAAGTACAAATACCTAGATTTATAGATTGTATTCTGTTATTTTCACAGGTGTCCTTGTCAGGTGAGCCTGGGGCTCTGCGTGTCCTGAGGCACGAGGCCCCCGCCTGTTCTCCTTCCCCTCACGTGGCAAGTTTGGCCAAATGTCCTTAACTGGTTGTTCTCGACTTTTCAGGGAGGGGCCATTATTTTCCCTCTTAATTCATCCTCACATAGAGGTGACTTCTTTCTGACATTTCATATCTTTTCTCTTCTTTTTACTGAGGGCAAACAGTTTCTCCCCTTTGTGACTCTGACTCTCTCTCTCTCTCTCTCTCTCTCTCTCTCTCTGCTGAAGAAGACTGAGGTGACCCCCCTCCCAAATAACATACTTTTGTGAACATTAACCCTGGTAGGTGCATTTTCCCCACTTGACAGGTGAGGAAGTGAATCTCAGAGAGGTTCGGTGGCCAAGTCGGGTCACGGAGGTAGTAAGAAACATACCAGAGGCAAAGGCCTTGTTCGAAGCCTGAGATGCACACGTGGCTTTGGGTGTGCATGGGATTTCTCATAGTGGCTTTTTTTTTTTTTCTCCTTAAGGAGAAGACAATTTCCTTTCTCTGTGGCTTCTCTCAGTCTCAAATGTTGTAGCTACTGATTATTTTTAAAAATTATTTTTATTAAGGTTATTTATTTATTTGACAGACAGAGAGAGAGAGAGATCATAAGTAGGCAGATAAGCAGACAGAGACAGAGAGAGGGGGAAGCAGGCTCCCCACTTAGCAGAGAGTTGATGTAGGGCTTGATTCCAGGACCCTGGGATCATGACGTGAGCTGAAGGCATAGGCTTTAACCCACTGAGCCACCCAGGTGCCGTGCTATTGATTATTTTAACCACACAAAATGGTGACTATTCTTACTTCCATTGGCTTCAAGAAAGTTTAGAACTCTGTATTTACCAGAAGCCTCTTAAAGGAGCCATAACTTTTCCTTAGAACCTTCCTGCAGAGATTTATCCTCAGAAGGCCAGATGGCAGGAGAGTAGAACTCTGTGTTTGTCGGTTGCCTCACAGAATGAGAGTCTAGAATGATTAGCGGTCCCGTCACTGTTCACTGCTGAGGCTGCAAGAAACAAGTGCCCTTGAGGGCTTTAAATCTATTTGTGAAGATGAAGCAGAGTTAAAACCGTGAATAATATTAGAGGCGAAGCCCTGATACTTCTAGCTGAAGGGGCTTCTTATTGCCTTTAACCTACGGGTCCCTTAAGTTGCGGTCACTCAGTCTGCCCAAGAGTCTAGTTTCTCCCTGTCCCTTTCTCAGTACTCACTGTGTCAGTCACACACCATGTCCTGGGGCTAAGCCCACCCCCACAGCTTGCTCCAGGGACTCTGCTTTGATGTCCTCTGTGGTCTGCCAGAAGTGTGCCCTGTGGCTTGTCTCACTCTTGTCCTGAGACTGCTCTGCCCCCAGATATTTGTTTGTCCAGTGCCATGACCTAGTCCTTGAGCACTGGGGATACTTTGTACCCACACCGGCTCTCACAGGTACAACCCAGGAGGCTGGGCTGCTGGCCTGCATGCAGCTCACTATACCAGGTTCCTCAGATTCTGGATAACTCTTTTTTTTTTTTAATTAATATTTTAAGATTATATTATTTTTAAGATCATATTATTTATTTGACAGAGAGAGACACAACAAGAGAAGAAATACAAGCAGGGAAGGTTGGAGAGGGAGAAGCAAGCTTCCTGCTGAGCAGGGAGCCTGATGAGGGGCTTGATCCCAGGACCCTGGGATGTTTAATGACTGAGCCCCCCAGGCACCTTTTGGGGAACTCTTCACACATCCAAACCAGCTGGTAGAGCCTTCCCTCCTCACCACCCCTATAGAGGCCTCAAGGCCACACCACAGATTCCTGGCGCTTGTCTTGAGGCAACACATTTGGGGGGCTCCTGTATAGCATCCAGGGGCTTCACCTTCTGATTAGAAGCTTAATATTGGGTGACGATGAAGCTGAAAGTGGATCGTGTCTGAGGATGGAGGGAGTATTTTTTTTTAAGATTTTATTTATTTATATGACAGAGATCACAAGTAGGCAGAGAGGCAGGCAGAGGGGTGGGGGGAAGCAGGCTCCCTGCTGAGCAGAAAGCCCGATGCAGGGCTTGATCCCAGGACCCTGGGATCATGACCAGAGCCTTAGGCAGAGGCTTTAACCCACTGAGCCACCCAGGCATCCTGGGAGTATGTTTTTTTTAAAGCCAAATTAGATTGCGTAGAGATGGATCTCCACCTCCCTCATCATTAAATAGAGAGTATTATCACATGTGGTCAGAAGGTCTGAGCTGCATGCTCACATGCTTCTTAGTGAGATGAGACTTTCATAATGTCAGCCCTGCTTGGTACCAAGAGCTCTGGCCAAGCAGTGATAAGTGGACTGAAGCCTTCCTTGGGCCCCAGTGCTGAAAATTCTTACGTACACAGCCCTCACGAAACTCACTGAGATTTTCACCTATACCAGACCGTCAGATTAGCTTAAAGCAAATTAAGGGCATAGCTAATTCTGCAGAAATGTTATAGCTGTAAGCACAACATGTATTTATTGTTTCTTTGGGTATGAGAGAATGTACAATCTAGGTGATTTAGATTAATTACACTTCCATGGAAGAAAGGAAACTGAGATGAGGATTCTGTGAAAGACAAAGATGTGGCCTGACAAAACCAGATTCTCTATTCTATAGACCTAGGATTTTTATTTGGCCAGGGATAGATTTCAATTTTTGGTGCCACCAGAAAGAGAAAGAGCCTGAGTGAGGCTTTAATATTGCAACTGAATACATGATTTATTTCAAGGTTTGAATTGTCAACAGAAGGAAAGTGGATGGCTCTAAACTTCCTTCAGTGATTGCTTTCTGTGGTGTCTGCAGATGTGTCCATTGGATACATTACCAGATTAAACAAAGGCAGGGTTGCAGGCTGTCCCATTCCTGGTTATGAAGCCCCCCTTAAACTCAGCAACCACATCCTCCTCCTGAATATGGTCAACAGACCTGTTAAGTGAGATAGAAAACAGTTCCCTTTTTGTACAGCCCCTGGCCTCATGGGAATTCAGCCTTGATGGTGGCAGCTGACTTGCGTTTGCTACTGCTCCTGTCACTGGCAGGCTGTGTTTTCTCTGCGGCCTGATGTAGGCATCTTGAGGGCAGGGAACTGCATGTTTATTTTTGTACCCCTGGTAGCTCTAGGCTGTGTCTTCCTGCACAGGTTTTTAGGAAATGATCATGGCATTGAAATCAATAAGCCGAAAGTAAAATGTGGAAACAATGGAAGGGAAGCCAACTGTGCTTAAACTTCAGTGAATAACTTCCAATAAGATCTGGTAAACCAATTTATTGCATTAGGTAGTTGAAATGGATCTGCAGTTCTCAGAGTGGTGAGATCATCGTGGAAATTTTATTTATTTATTTTTTAAGATTATATTTATTTATTTGACAGACAGATCACAAGTAGGCAGAGAGGCAGGCAGAGAGAGAGAGAGGAGGAAGCTGGCTCCCTGCTGAGCAGAGAGCCCGATGCGGGGCTCGATCCTAGGACCCTGGGATCATGACCTGAGCTGAAGGCAGAGGCTTTAACCCACTGAGCCACCAAGGTGCTCTTACTTCATATTGCATATGCAAAGGCATGAAGACACAGTGTGATTGTTGAACCACAAATGATTTGATATGACAAAAGCAGAAGATGCCTGGGAGAGAGGCAGTGAGAGACGAGGCTGCTGGGGACCAAATTGCAAAGGATTTTGTTTGCGAAAGGAATGGAATTTTATCTGAAGGCGATGGGAGCCATTGAGTGGTTCTAAGCAGGATTGTGTCACATTTTTAAATTTATATTTGTAACTCGATTTTTTTAAAAATTGGAAAAACAGTAATTCACAAGAAACAACATTCAAAAGGGTAGATACAGTAAAGAATCTCTCTCCCTGGGACAGTCAGTGTTTTAGTATCTTATCTATACTTATAGAGATATTATATGCATAGACAAGAAAATTTGCTTGTTTTCTGTTTTTATCCAAATGGCAGAAAAATTAGGCATTGGAATACTGATACACCTTATTTTCACTTTTCTTAGAAGAATGCCCTAGTAAGAAAAGTTTGTATAGCCAATTGAGATGAGGCATCATCTCAGTTGGCTATACAAACCTGTGGAAGTGGAAGACCATAGACCTGGAGCACATTTTCCACACTGGGGAGTAGGAGATGGGCTGAAGGTTACATGTGCCAAACTCAGGAACTCATGGGATAGGCCACTGTCAAGCTCATAGGGGTCTTAAAGTTGGAAGAAATGTCTAGTTTGGAAAGATGTATTTGTAGGTTATTAATTTATAGATATGGTGGATGCAGCCACATTAATGGATGTAGATGACAAGGAAAGGGGTATATGGAGAAGAGAAAAAGGCCAAAAACAATGCCCTGTTAAAAAATCATTAAATATCTAATCAGGAATAATTAGAGTTATTATGGGAACCAAAGGAGGACAGTGCATGCCACATGTTGTAGTAGTTAGTTTTCGAGTCTGGCAACTATCAGCAAAAGTTTATTAAAACGGCATTAGGTACTCGGAGAAGGTTTGGAAAGACCAGGAAAATATTTGGAGGCTTTTTGGCAAGATCATATTGCAAACTAGTCCTGTAAATAAGCCACTGCTGCTCCTAGACGTGTACAGGGTTGATGCCACGATTAGTGGAGCCTGGGCACTGATTCTGAAACAACTAAACTTTGCTAAACCTGCTGCCTGTACGAACTAGGTGATGCGGCCATGCTCTTGCAAAAAGGGTCCTGCTCAGTTTCTCCAGTAGATGCTCTTCAGTGTTGGGGTGTGTGTCTCTGATGGTAGATTCTAGGTCATGTGCTCACACGTTAGCAGCAGCGAGGGTTGGAGAAAGAAGATTTGTGGTTAACTTCAGTTTCTGGGGTGGGAAACAAGTTCTACTTTGTAGGGTGGTGATTCCTCACACGCAGAAAGACCGTTTTTGTGCAGTGTGGTCTTGAAGGATGTTATATGTCCTTTGCAGGTATCAAATGCCAAAGGTGTAGCAATTAGAAGGCAGTTGGTGACCTCAAAGGTAGTAGATTCTGGGGAGTGGTGGGAATGGACATCTGAATGCAGTGGGTTGAGATATGAATGGGAAATGAGGAAATTGAGCCATTATGTGTTGGTTATGGTTTGAGGAAGGAATATTAGGAAGAGGAGGAGAGTTGATATATCTCGAAAGTTGCATAGATCTTGAAACAGCAGTGTGATTATAGTCTAAGAGAAATTAGTCCCTGAGAGGGAGGCTTGAAGACATAGGCAGAGAAGAGAGAGGAGGGTGGATAGTGATGGAGTGATGTCCGTAAGCGGGTGGAAGAATTGTGCAAATGCACATACTTGTATTTGTGGAGGTGGGATATAGAGGGAGAGTTGATACTAACGACCTCTACTTCCTCTGTGAGTTAGGAGGTAATGTTGGCTGAGAATGAGAATGACATGGGTCAGGTGGGATCCTGAAAAGAGTAGTGAAGATTTGGAATATCTATTGCTGTGAAGGAGAGAAAGCGTTGTTCAAGGAAGAGAAAAAGGATGGGTCCCAAGCATCCAGGGACCCACCTGAGAATGGAATTGAGGGCTGGGTCCCTGCTCTTGGATCCCATGCAGTGCTGAGTTTGGCAGGAGGGCGAGGAGACAGGCTGTTGGTTGGTAAGGAGAGAGTACTGGAAGTGACGTAACAGGGTGTGGTTTGATGGGAAGGGAAGTGAAATCTGGAAAGTCAATGGCTGGAAAAGAAAATACATCAAAAAGAAGCCACTACATCAAAAACTAATGAGGTACTATATGGTGACTAACATAACATAATAAAAAAAAAATTAAAGAAAAAAAAATAAGCCAAAGAGTAGATTGGGTTGGGTAGGGATAGAGGAGAGAGTGGAGAACTGGAAACAGGTAATTATTGTGTCAAATGGTGTGTAAGATGTCAGAGAGGGAGTGGTTTCCAATGATGACCAAACTCAGGACATGGAGAGGGGGTTAAGGTCACTGGGAATAGAGAGGCAGGAGTGTTGAATGAGTTTTCCTCATGGATGTTGAATGTTCCCATGCTGATAGAAGAAAATGGGCTGGGAAGCCAGGTGCAAAGATTTTAAAGGATGAAAGGAAGAAGTTGATAAGTGGGATAATTAGTGAAGGATTAGTTAAATTTTGGCATATTTGTAAGCATTAAACAGATGTTAGCCATCAATAATCAGATGGCCATAATGAGGAGGTGTTTTTTGCTGGTTGGCATGAATCTTAAAGGTTTTTTTGTGTGTGTGTGTGTGCTTTTTTTTTTTTTTTTTTTGAGTGCCAACACGCTCTTTTTTGGAAAGAAGTGTGGAGAGTGTGAAAACTCCCTGCTCCTAACTCTGGGATGTATGGGAGAAGCAGGGGAAAAGCAGAGTGCTCAGGGAGAACTGGCTTCAGCTAATGGAGGAAGATGGTGGGAACAATCCAGGAGGATGTTGAGGATGGGAATTTCTTGACATGTGAAGATGGGTTCTAGAGGCTTCACAGGGAAGCATGTGAAGGAGACCTTTAGTTGCAAGAGAATGTTGGCGAAGAGGAGTCATGTGAGGTTGAACTATTCAAGGACCTGAGAGAATGAATGTTTTTTTTTCATTAGCACATTGTCCTTAGTCTGTGACAATGTTCTCTCCATGTATATGACAGAAAAAAAAAATATGAACCAAAACCTGATGAATTGGGCTAACCGAGAAAGTAAGGTATAGTCCAAGTTAAGGAAATGATTAATGTGTAGTCCAGACGAATAGGTAAAATTTGATAGCTCACATAAACATGAATCAGAATGTGGATTAATATTTGAATGGCGTCAGTATTACTGCAGCTGAGGTGACTGCGGATCTAGAATGGCTTCCTTGCTGTCACACTTGTTGTCCTCAGGGGTGAGGCTCACCAGCACTACACCATCCCTTCATCCACATCGATTCATCTCCAAAGCCTTGGTTCTTCATCATTTTAAAGTTATGATAAAGAACTTTCTGGGACAATTTGGAATGTGAATAGGTTTTCTGATACAAGAAGTCCCTGGGGAAATGGTGATTCTCTACCATATGGTGCTGTCATGTTTTTAGCATACTAAAATTAAAAAAAAAATTGGAGTATTCTGTTTATTTATTTCATCTACTGAACTTCAGGCAAATAAGAAAAAAATGCAAATTAATAACTTGAAATGATTTTAAGTAACTAGAATTCCAGCTGTTAATGTAATAAGAGAGAACTTACTTAAAACTGTGTCATAGAGTATCAGTGTACACAGATAAATAACACAGTGAAGAAGTGCTTATTTTATGTTGTTCCAGAGGCTTCTTGAAATGAAAAAAAATTCTCTAATAATCCACACTTTCCATTCTGTTTAGAAAATGATTTAGACCCTTTCTGAGAAGGTGCTGGCTTTAGATCCTGTGTGGATATATTAGTTTTCCAGGGCAGCTATGACAAATTGCCCCAAACTGGGTAGCTTAATAGAATAGAAATTTATTCTCTCACAGTTCTGTAAGCTAGAAATGCGAAGTCAAAGTGTCTGTAGGGCCATGTTTTCCCCGAAAGCTCTAGGAGAGAATCTGTTCCATGACTTTCTCTTAGCTTCTGCTCTTGCTGGTAATCCTTGGCATTCCTTGGCTTGAAGACACACCCACCTCAATCTCGGCATGGGTCTGAGCAGGCACAGAGGTGCAAGTGTGCATCCCCTGTGTGAGATGCTCCAGACATCTGGAGTGTATGGCTGGAGGACAGCAGGACTGTGGGTCATGGTTGCATGTGTTGAGTGGCCATTGGGAGGCGATGGAAGGGGAAGAGGGATGAAGTGCAGGTGAAACAGAGGAAGAAAGGTAATGGAGGCCCAGTGACTCATGTTCATGAATGATAGCTAGAATGGGGTCTTAGAGATATTGTGGTTAAGGGGGAGTTCGGGGAGAAGCTGAATGGAGCTCCTGGAAGGCATCGCTGGACTCAGAGGGCTGGACAGAATGTGCTGAGAGGGCTGTGCTTCCTCTCAGCAGTCACGTTCGATGACCATTAGGTGGAAGTATCTCTCACTAGTATCTTGCCTCTTTCCCTGGTTATGACACTCTCATTGCTTCCTCTCTCTTTCTTCCTATCAAGAATCTTCTCCATGCCAGGCACTGGTGCCACAACAGTGAACAAGAAGACAAGGACAGCATCATTTTAATTTCCTCCCTGTGGCATTAGCACAGGAGTATGTAGGTTTTCCTTAAATGTTGCTTTGAATTAAATATGAGTGAGGAAAAATGACAAGGCAGTTTTGCCTTGGGTAATAAGTTCTGCTTCAGAGTAGAACTGCTTTGAAAGATGATCTCAGGAACCTCCTTATGAGCAGGTGGAGAGTAGGTGGTTGCTTACATGTGTTTGATTTCTGAGTCATCAGAAAGGCTCCTTTGCCTCCCAAAATATCTGCTTCACCCAGGCTGTGGGTACTTTTAATTCCACTATTGGAGGTTGTTTAAATGCAGATATCCTCTGTAGAGAGGATATCCATTTACCCTCATCAGTCTTTTGCACCTTAATATGGGGGGGGGGTTCTTAGCATTTCCTGCATGGCAGGTTTTTAAGAAAAACATATGGAGGGAGAGGGGACACAGGAAAGGAGTACTGGACATGCCAAGTCCATACTGGACTTCATCAGAGTGAGCAGTTTGGATAACCTGACCCTGGGGATGTAGTCCATTGGACTTGAAGAATACACTATTATTTATTTGCTTGTGTATGTTGGACAAGAAGTGATTCTTTCTTTCTTTCTTTCTTTTTTTTTTTTTAGATTATTTATTTATTTATTTGGAAGACAGAGATCACAAGTAGGCAGAGAGGCAGTCGGGGGAGGGGGAAGCAGGCTCTCTGCCGAGCAGAGAGCCTGATTTGGGGCTCGATCCCAGGACCCCGAGATCATGACCCAAGTGAAAGGCAGAGGCCTTACCCAATGAGCCACCCAGGCACTCCAAGAAGTGATTATTTCTGTTCTAAGTTTTATGGCTACAAAAATGTTTTTTATTTGTTTTATTTTTTAAAAGGTGCAATAAATCCCACCTCCCCCACCCTCACCTTAACAAAAATAATTTGTGTGGCAGCCTGATCTGTGGTCTTTTTAAAAAAATTATGTTCAGTTAGCCACTGTAGAGTACATAATTAGTTTTTGATGTGGTTTTCAGTGATTCATTAGTTAAGTATAAAACCCAGTGCTCATCACAGCAGGTGCCCTCATCAATAGCCATGACCCTGTTACCCTCTACTCCCACACTCCTCTCCTCTGAAACCCCCACATTGTTTCTTGGGGTCCGTAGCCTCTCGTGATTCATCTCCCTCTCTGATTTTCTCCCCATTTGGATTTCCCTGCCTTCCCCTGTTGTTCTGCCTGCTATTGTTTATGTACCATGTATGAGTGAAACCATGTAATTGTCTTTCTCTGCTTGACTTCCTTCACTTAACATAATCCCCTCCAGTTCCATCCATGTCGATGCAAATGGTGGGTATTCATCCTTGCTGATGGCTGAGTAATATTCCACTGTGTACATCAACCACATTTTCTTTGTCCATTCATGCCCTGTTGAAGGGCATCTCGGCTCTTTCCACAGTTTGGTGATTGTGGACATCACTGCTATGAACGTGGCCCTTCTTTTCACTATATCTGTATCTTTGGGGTAAATACCTAGTAGTGCAGTTGCTGGGTCCTAGGGTAGCTCTATTCTTAACATCTTGAGGAACCTCCATATTGTTTTCCAGAGTGGCTGCACCAACTTGCATTCCCATGAACAGTATAAGAGGGTTCTCTTTTCTCCATATCCTCTCCAACGTTTGTTGTTTCCTGCCTTGTTAATTTTTACCATTCTAACCGGTGTAAGGTGGTATCTCCTTGGGGTTTTGATTTGTATTTCCATGATGGCTAGTGATGATGAGCATTTTTTAATGTGTCTGTTAGCCATTTATATGATCTGTAGTCTTTACTGACAAGGCTATGCTACATATGGTCTGTGTGTTCGCATGTCAGGGAAGGCTAATAATGGCTACCCCACCAAATATTCCCTGAATTTTCAGTGGCTTATTTCAGAGGTTTTAGTGTTCATTCACATCATTATATGATTCACATTGATTGGTGGGGACAGGATGTTCCATCCACATAATCTTTCAGGGACCCAGGCTTCTTCCATGCTCTATGTCCCATCTTTAATACTTGGCCTCAGGATCTCACTAGACTCATTTGGAAGGCATGCCAAGGGGAAGAGAAAGCACATTCACTTTTAACTGCCTTGGCTTAGAAATGACACACATTTCGTCTCATAGCCATTGCTGAGAAGGGTCTCAGAGACCCACCCAGATGGGAAGAGGCTGGGAGATGTAGTTTAGCTGGGTCCCCAGGAAGAGGAAGCAGCCTTGGTGAGTCTCTCGCACAGGCTTGTCAGACAGCATGTACACATTTTCCTTCTGTCTGTAACATAACTGACTCTTGGGGGTTCTTATTAAGGGAATGGGGGACAAGAGACATGAACAGTGACCTGGAAGCTCTCCAGTGTTTAGAATAGTGTAAAGTGATTGATTCTAGTTGGTGAAGGGCATCATCCTGCCATTGGATTATATCTGGGTGTGAAGGAGACCGAAGTTCTGGTGCCAAGAAGTATTTCTGTTTTTGTGCTTGTTTGCTTGTTAATTGATGTAAGAACAGCTAATGGAAAGCTCCCTTCCCTACACCTTGGAATAATTTTGGAATAGGAATTTTGTGGTTCTGAATGTACTGACTTCTGTGATGTTAGCATTTCCTCTAGTCCACTTCCCTCATTATCTAGATGAGACAGGCAATCGAATTGCCCCAACTTATATAGTAAGTTAGTGGTTTGCTTGGATCTCAAACCTTGTTTTCTAGATTTCTACTCTAATGTTCTTTTCTGTACCACTGTTGCCCTGGGAGGGTCTGCAGGATGGCCGGAGGCTTGACCAGCTGAAATCAGAATCTTCCTTCTAGCTCTGAGATTCCTTGACTGATCATGTTTAATGTATGGTGTCTGATTATATAATCCCTGGCTTGACAACAGTGATGTAGCTTCAAAGAATTTACAACATTCCTGAAAAAACAGAATCTTAGTTCTTTATTTTCTCAGCTGTTCCTTTAGTTCATTTTTATCTTTTTTTTAAAAACCGTGTTTGTTTTTAAATGTATGTATTTTTCTAACTATAAAAGTAATCATTTCAATTATAGAAATTAAATAAATCTATTCAAGTGTAACAAAAATATATACAAATATAACCAAAAAATTTCCTGTAATTCTGTAACTTGACAATGCAGTGGTAACCACTACTGGTGTTTTACATTTCTCTCCATGTGTTTCCTAGCCATTTTTTGAACGCATAATACTTGCATATTATGTATAGTATAATTAGAATGAAATATTATACAATATGAAATAAATACTGTACAACTCTTAAAATATTTCATATTACTTAGTATGAAATATTACACAACCCTTAAAATTGTTTTAAAATAGTAACAATATGAAACATGCTCACATATATTTGTATTCTTATCACAATAATTAGAATAAATTAGAAACAAAGTTCTAATTTTGTCTTTTTTGTTTTGTTATCTGCCTTTTAATGGAAGTAGAAAAAAGCAAATAGAAATATCCCTTTCATATATCTTGGAATAAAATTCCAATTGTATTGTACATAACTATACAAATATGTATGAGCATTTCTCAATATTGTGACTTATTTTAAAATATTTTTTTAAAGGCTTGCATATCTTGCATCTTGCAGAAATACGCTATGCTGAAGCAAACAGCCCAGGTGGGGAGGAGGCAAGGGGTAGTAGTATTTTTGGTTCTTGGCCCTAATGTTCCACTCTTCTTCTCCCAGGGCATCAGCAGCTTGTTTAGCTCACTGAAGGTCGTTCGGCTGCTTCGTCTGGGGCGAGTGGCCCGTAAGCTGGACCACTACATTGAGTATGGAGCTGCCGTGCTGGTCTTGCTGGTTTGTGTGTTTGGGCTAGCTGCTCATTGGATGGCCTGCATTTGGTACAGCATCGGGGACTACGAGATCTTTGATGAAGACACCAAGACCATTCGCAACAACAGCTGGCTCTACCAACTGGCGATGGACATTGGCACCCCTTACCAGTTTAACGGGTCTGGCTCAGGGAAGTGGGAAGGTGGTCCCAGCAAGAATTCTGTCTATATCTCCTCATTGTATTTCACTATGACCAGCCTTACCAGCGTGGGCTTTGGCAACATTGCCCCATCCACAGACATCGAGAAGATCTTTGCAGTGGCCATCATGATGATTGGCTGTAAGTATGACAGTTGCTGGGGCTGGGTGGGGGATGGGCAGGAGGCATACTGTTTGGAGGTCTCTTCCATTGGCTGGAAATAAGGTAATGACTCTAGTGCTAGCAGGATCAGGATCAGGATCAATGTAATAACTTAAAACAAGAAAGGCTTTTTTTAAAAAAGATGAGTTTATGGTTTTCCTGATAAAGCATTGCTGCAAGGTGTTTACTGCAAAGAAATTTAGAAAATACAAAAGAGCATGAAGTGTAAAATGGAGACCAACTATAATTCTGCCTATCAGAGATGACTATTATTACCTTGGGCCTCTCCCTTACAGATTACTTTCCACATAGACACAGGTTTTTATAAAGTTAGAATAAGATCATGTTATTTATACAACTTGGTAACCTACTTGCTCATAGAACAGTGAACTGTGAGTCTTTCTGTGTCAAATTGAACATAACTCTAGACCTCCACAGCCCCATGTGGTATCAGAAAAAGCATGTATGAAAAAAAATGTGAGCTATCTCATGAATTATCTTTTATACTGATTACATGATGAAAAAACAATATTTTTATATAGTGGGTTAAGTAAGATATTATAACTAATTTCATGTTTCTTTTTTATTTTTTTATATGTGGCTCCTAGGAATATTTTTATTGCATTTTTTATTTTTCATGCATTTTAAGAAAAATTTAATTTAATTTAATTTTTTGATGTGTGTTCCGAAATTCATTGTTTATACACCACACCCAGTGCTCCATGCAATACGTGCCTTCCTTAATAGCCACCACCAGGCTCACCTAACCCCCCACCCTCCTCCTCTCCAAAACCCTCAGTTCGTTTCTCAGAGTCCACAGTCTCTCATGGTTTGTCTCCCCCATTTTTGATGTCTACTTGATGATTTGAAGCTGTTTCAAAAAATTGAAGCAGAAGGAAAACTTCCAGACTCTTTCTATGAAGCCAGCATTACCCTGATCCCCAAACCAGGCAAGGACCCTACCAAAAAGGAGAATTTCAGACCAATATCACTGATGAATATGGATGCGAAGATTCTCAACAAGATCCTAGCCAACAGGATCCAACAGCACATTAAAAAGATTATCCACCATGATCAGGTGGGATTCATCCCTGGGCTACAAGGATGGTTCAACATTCGCAAATCAATCAATGTGATACAACAAATTAATATGAGAAGAGAGAAGAACCACATGGTCCTCTCAATTGATGCAGAAAAAGCATTTGACAAAATCCAACATCCGTTCCTGATTAAAACGCTTCAAAGTATAGGGATAGAGGGAACATTCCTGAACCTCATCAAATCTATCTATGAAAGACCCACAGCAAATATCATCCTCAATGGGAAAAAGCTTGCAGCCTTCCCATTGAGATCAGGAACAAGACAAGGATGCCCACTTTCACCACTCTTGTTCAATATAGTATTAGAAGTCCTAGCAACAGCAATCAGACAACAGAGAGAAATAAAGGGTATCCAAATTGGTAATGAAGAAGTCAAACTCTCTCTCTTCGCAGATGACATGATCCTTTATATGGAAAACCCAAAAGACTCCACCCCCAAACTACTAGAACTCATACAGCAATTCAGCAACGTGGCAGGATACAAAGTCAATGTGCAGAAATCAGTGGCTTTCTTATACACTAACAATGAAAATACAGAAAGGGAAATTAGAGAATCGATTCCATTTACTATAGCACCAAGAACCATAAGATACCTGGGAATAAACCTAACTAAAGAGGTAAAGGATCTATACTTGAGGAACTATAGAACACTCATGAAACAAATTGAAGAAGACACAAAAAGATGGAAGACCATTCCATGCTCTTGGATCGGAAGAATAAACATTGTTAAAATGTCTATACTGCCTAGAGCAATCTATACTTTTAATGCCATTCCGATCAAAATTCCACCGGCATTCTTCAAAGAGCTGGAGCAAATAATCCTAAAATTTGTATGGAATCAGAAGAGACCCCGAATTGCTAAGGAAATGTTGAAAAACAAAAATAAAGCTGGCGGCATCACCTTACCTGATTTCAAGCTTTATTACAAAGCTGTGATCACCAAGACAGCATGATACTGGCATAAAAACAGACACATAGACCAGTGGAACAGAGTAGAGAGCCCTGATATGGACCCTCAACTCTATGGTCAATTAATCTTCGACAAAACAGCAAAAAATATACAGTGGAAAAAAGACAGTCTCTTCAATAAATGGTGCTGGGAAAACTGGACAGCTATATGTAGAAGAATGAAACTCGACCATTCTCTTACACCGTACACAAAGATCAACTCAAAATGGATAAAAGACCTCAACGTGAGACAGGAATCTATCAGAATCTTAGAGGAGAACATAGGCAGTAATCTCTTTGATATCAGCCACAGCAACTTCTTTCAAGATACGTCTCCAAAGGCAAAGGAAACAAAAGCGAAAATAAACTTCTGGGACTTCATCAAAATCAAAAGCTTCTGCACAGCAAAGGAAACAGTCAACAAAACAAAGAGGCAACCCACGGAATGGGAGAAGATATTTGCAAATGACAGTACAGACAAAAGGTTGATATCCAGGATCTATAATGAACTCCTCAAACTCAACCCACACGAAACAGACAAACACATCAAAAAATGGGCAGAAGATATGAACAGACACTTCTCCAATCAAGAAATACAAATGGCTATCAGACACATGAAAAAATGCTCATCATCATTAGCCCTCAGGGAGATTCAAATTAAAACCACATTGAGATATCACCTTACACCAGTTAGAATGGCCAAAATTAACAAAACAGGAAACAACATGTGTTGGAGAGGATGTGGAGAAAGGGGAACCCTCTTACACTGTTGGTGGGAATGCAAGTTGGTGCAGCCTCTTTGGAGAACAGTGTGGAGATTCCTCAAGAAATTAAAAATAGAGCTTCCCTACGACCCTACAATTGCACTCCTGGGTATTTACCCCAAAGATACAGATGTCGTGAAAAGAAGGGCCATCTGTACCCCAATGTTTATAGCAGCAATGGCCACGGTCGCCAAACTATGGAAAGAACCAAGATGCCCTTCAACAGATGAATGGATAAGGAAGATGTGGTCCATATACACTATGGAGTATTATGCCTCCATCAGAAAGGACGAATATCCAACTTTTGTAGCAACATGGACGGGACTGGAAGAGATTATGCTGAGTGAAATAAGTCAAGCAGAGAGAGTCAATTATCATATGGTTTCACTCATTTGTGGAGCATAGCCAATAGCATGGAGGACAAGGGGCGTTAGAGAGGAGTAGGGAATTTGGGTAAATTGGAAGGGGAGGTGAACCATGAGAGACTATGGACTCTGAAAAACAGTCTGAGGGGTTTGAAGTGGCGGGGGGGTGGGAGGTTGGGGTACCAGGTGGTGGGTATTATAGAGGGCACAGCTTGCATGGAGCACTGGGTGTGGTGAAAAAATAATGAATACTGTTTTTCTGAAAATAAATAAATTGGGGAAAAAAAACATATTTGGAAAAGAAAAAAAAAAGGAAGGACATTGCTTAATTAATTCACTGTTTATTGATTTTTTTCTTTGAGATCATTGCTTTTCAGTTCAATAAAGTATTTTTAATTTATCAAAAAAAAAAAAAAAAAGAAATTTCCCAAATCCAAAAAACAAACCCCCGCCCCCAAAACGCACACAGGATAAAAAGGCTCCTGTTCAGTTGAGAAGTAATGCGTTATTGAATTGACTTGACTGGACTGAAAAACAAAAACAGCCTTAGTTCTTGAGGAAGGTGCTTAAATCTGTCACTTACCCACCGGCCGTTGTGTAGCTGTTGCTCATGGTGGGTCTGGGAAACAGCCTTGGCCTAGAAACCATTGAGAAATCTTCACTGGAGGGAATCCTTGGGAGAAGTAGACTTTACTGGGCCGAGGAAAGTATATGCATTTGAATGGCCCAGACTCACTTTGAACCTGCCAAGTGCACCCTGTTGGTACTTCAACAACAAATGGCAACATGGGCGAGGACAGTCCTCCCATGAAGCCTCAAGTGTGGACAGGAGTCTGGTCACACATAATGAAGCTGGACTCTGGTTACAGCAACCAGAGACTGTTCTGTTCTTTGTGCTCCCTCAGAGTGGAGTTGATAGCAATTGTTAAATTAACCAGGGAATTCCAAGATCAGGAAACCTAAGGTGTCAGTTTGCCTTACTTTGTCCAACCTCCCAGGGATCCAGCACCTCCTCTGCAAATGGGTTTTATGACCCCCCAGTTGTCCCACTGGCTGCTTGCCTCCTCCTTTTCTGTAACCAGCTCATCGTGTCTGATATGGGTCTTCATGTGAGCCCTCTCTGCAAGGCACAGAGCTCGGCTCTGAGTAGTCACTGCATGTGTCTAGGTGTAATTGATTTGTGGGAAGTGTGTGCTGATGGAGCTTTGGGATTTACTTCTTTTAAATGGGTCTTAATAGAGATGATTGCCTGTCCATGGGAAGCAGCGTTAAGTATCTGTGGGTGGCTAATTGCTTTAGCTTAATTAGAACTTGAGGTGCTTTCTCATGTCGTGTAGAAGGATTTAAGACCTTCGCTCTTCTAGGACAATTTCAGCCTTAACAGCACTAGTTTTCTAGGTACTGCTTACAGCATTTTTGTGAGCCATGGGGCATGAGATAAGCAGCCATATGTGCTGTGCTCTGAGCCCAATTTCTGTCTCTAAGAAGGGGAGAGGAGACATTTTGTTAATCTAAATACTTCATTAAATGCATTGCAGGAAACTTGCTGCAAGTGGTCAGTTAGGAAGCGGGCCCCATGTCATGGGGTCTTCAAGGCTTTCAGATATGAGGTAAATTATTTGCAACTTTTTACTTGGATGAAAAGAAGAAAAAGAATGGTTTTGGGTGGCAAATAATAAAGATAAGTGCAGGTGGCTGGGTGGCTCAGTTGGTTGAGTGTCTAACTCTTGATTTAGGCTCAAGTCGTGACTGCAGGGTCGTGGGATCGAGCCCCACGTCAGTGGGGTCTGCTTGTCCTTCTCCCTCTGCCTCATCCCCACTCATGCGTGCAAGTGCACATGCGCTCACTCTCACTTTCAAATAAATAAATACAATCTTAAAAAAAAAAAAAAGATAAGTTTGTTTTTCCAAAACCATTATTCTATGGAGAGCATGACTTACTGGGTATAATCTTCCAGGAAAACCTCAAATTATTATTATCACCTTTTTTTTTTTTTTAAAGATTTTATTTATTTGTCAGAGACAGAGAGGGAGAGAGACCAAGCACAGGCAGACAGGATGGCAAGCAGAGGCAGAGGGAGAAGCAGGCTCCCTGCCGAGCAAGGGGCCCAATGTGGGACTCGATCCCAGGACGCTGGGACCCTATCCCAGGACGCTGGGACCATGACCTGAGCCAAAGGCAGCTGCTTAACCAACTGAGCCACCCAGGCTTCCCTATTATCACCTTTTTTATCTACCTTCTCAGATCTTTATGATATTTCCATTTCTTTTTTAAAAAGGTGTAATAGTACACAGGCAGTCACCTCTGCATTATGCAACCAAGTGTGACGTTTAGGTAGGCAAGCCTGCTGCACTGTAACCCCATTTCCCAAACACTCATTATGTGCCAGGTGCTGTGACGAGCGCTCCGTACATGGATTCTGCTGCTCCGAACCACTCTGTGCTTAGAGATTATTATCACCGGCTTGTAAGGAAATGGACCCAGTAAGGGTAACTTCTTTCCCAAGAACATAGGGCTGGTAAGCAGGAGAGACAGGCTTTGGACCCAGGCTCCTCTGAATTAGAAGCCAGGTCTTTCTGTGGAGCCCACCTGCATTCGTATGGTCTGAGAACACAGACGGCCAGCCTGAGGCCCTGACTCACCACCACCCTGAAAATTCTCTCTGTCCATTTTCACAAGCCAACAGTTCCTGCAGTAGAAAGTTTTGTATGCTTATTGTTGTTGTTGTTTTAATTTAAGAACAAGATTACAATACAGGCTCAGGGCACCAGGTGCCTTGGAAATCAGCCATTTTTCATCAATCTGTCACTTACAGTTACAGCTGTTCCACTTTCCATGTGACATGTCTGACAAATGGTTGTGCTAACAACAAAGTTATTGCACTCCGTGTAATGTGGTGGCAATTATCCTCATAAGCACACATTCTAAGCAACCTTTGTTCGGGACAACTGCTGTTGTCATACTGGGCTTATGGAGCGCTCTGCTATCCTGCATTGCCTGTGTGTACACATGCGCACAGATGTACCCTTACTGTGTGCTCACGGCGGGGAGCTGATGCCAGAACTGGGGTCTGGGAGAGTGGGGGGGCATGAACCACAGCCTGCCTTTGTGCCAAGGGGTCATGCTTCTCCCTAGTCAGTCACCCTAGCAGTCAGGCCCCAGGAATCCTCAAGGAGTACAGAGAGAACAAAAACCAAGTGGGCTTTTTGAAGTAATGGTATTTTGTGAATTTTCCTTCTTGGCATTGAGGTTTACATGTGTTGATAATAGTATTTCTTTTGGGGCAGCTGGGTGGATCAGCCATTAAGCGTCTGCCTCCAGCTCAGGTCATGATCTAAGGGTCCTGGGATCAAGCCCCGCATCGGGCTCCTCGCTTGGCGGGAAGCCTGCTTCTCCCTCTCCCACTCCCCCTGCTTGTGTTCCTGCTCTTGCTATCTCTCTCTGTCAAACAAATAAATAAAATATTTTTTAAAAATAGTATTTCTTAGAAATTGAAGAAGACACAAAAAGATGGAAGACCATTCCATGCTCTTGGATCGGAAGAATAAACATTGTTAAAATGTCTATACTGCCTAGAGCAATCTATACTTTTAATGCCATTCCGATCAAAATTCCACCGGTATTTTTCAAAGAGCTGGAGCAAATAATCCTAAAATTTGTATGGAATCAGAAGGACCCCGAATTGCTAAGGAAATGTTGAAAAACAAAAATAAAACTGGCGGCATCACGTTACCTGATTCCAAGCTTTACTATAAAGCTGTGATCACCAAGACAGCATGGTACTGGCATAAAAACAGACACATAGACCAGTGGAACAGAGTAGAAAGCCCAGATATGGACCCTCAACTCTATGGTCAATTAATCTTTGACAAAACAGGAAAAAATATACAGTGAAAAAAAGACAGTCTCTTCAATAAATGGTGCTGGGAAAACTGGACAGCTATATGTAGAAGAATGAAACTCGACCATTCTCTTACACTGTACACAAAGATAAACTCAAAATGGATAAAAGACCTCAACGTGAGACAGGAATCCATCAGAATCCTAGAGGAGAACATAAGTAGTAACCTCTTTGATATCCGCCACAGCAACTTCTTTCAAGATATGTCTCCAAAGGCAAAGGAAACAAAAGCGAAAATGAACTTTTGGGACTTCATCAAGATCAAAAGCTTCTAGAGCTTCCCTATGACCCTGCCATTGCACTACTGGGTATTTACCCCAAAGATACAGATGTAGTGAAAAGAAGGGCCATCTGTACCTCAATGTTTATAGCAGCAATGGCCACGGTTGCCAAAGTGTGGAAAGAACCAAGATGCCCTTCAACGGACTAATGGTTAAGGAAGATGTGGTCCATATACACTGTGGAGTATTATGCCTCCATTAGAAAGGATGGATACCCAACTTTTGTAGCAACATGGACAGGACTGGAAGAGATTATGCTGAGTGAAATAAGTCAAGCAGTGAGTCAGTTATCATACGGTTTCACTTATTTGTGGAGCATAACAAATACCATGGAGGACATGGGGAGATGGAGAGGAGAAGGGAGTTGAGGCGGACTATGGACTCTGAAAAACAATCTGAGGGTTTTGAAGAGGCGGGCGTGGGAGGTTGGGGGAACCAGGTGGGGTGTATTAGGGAGGGCATGTATTGCATGGAGCACTAGGTGTGGTGAAAAACAATGAATACTGTTATGCTGAAAAGAAATTTAAAAAATAGTATTTCTTGGCTATTCTACAGCAGTGTATTAAATAATATAGATTATGCAGACATCTTCTGTTGATTCTCATCTCTGCTCTCTGGCACCAAATATCTCCTTATAACTTGGCTAGTTCCCCAGAGAATACAGGAACACTATTGGCAAGCTTGCCCACCTTTCTCAGTTCTGGTAAAAAGTTGCAGGAGCACCTGGGAGGCTCAGTCCATAAAGCATCTGACTCTTGGTTTCAGCTCTGGTCAGGATCTCAGGGTCCTGAGATTGAGCCCCACATCAGGTCCCGACTTGGGGTGATGAGATGGAGCCCTGTGTCGGGCTCTATGCTCTGTGGGAAGTCTGCTTGAGATTCTCTCTCTCCTCCCCCTGCTCTTTCTCTCTTTCAAATAGATAAAAATCTTAAAAAAAAAAGAAAGTTGCAGTAGGAAGAGGCTCAACCTATTGGCTAAAATGAGTTTTCATGATTTGCTGTGGATATAGGTGACCTATGATGTCCCATTTCTAGTCTGGCATCTTGACCCAGACTGGGGCGAGCCAGTCCCCACCCTGATCTCCCCGCCTTCTTCAGGTGGGTCTTTGGTCTCCTGCAAGGGCTTGCCCTGAGGTGAGGTGAATGGACTCCTTACATCTTTTTGCATGTCTCCTGTGTACTGACAGTGCTGAAAGGATCACAAGGCCGTCCTGGCCCTCTGGGTGACACCTGGGAGAGGATGTCCTCCATTCAGCAGCACATACTGAGTGCCTGCCCTGCAGACCCCCAGCTGTGTGCCAGGGACACATGCGCTGTAGGTGGCGCTCTCAGGGAGTCTGAGGTCTGAAGAAGATGGAGGCAGTGGGAGGAACAGAGACAGAGAACTGAGGCCTGGAGATGGAGCTGCCACTGTGGGCCAGACCTTGCCCAGGCCTCTGAGGGATCCCTCAAAGGAGGAAGGATTGTCTGTAGGAAAGAGTCTCTTTATTTGGAATGTCTTGACTAGGGACACGACCCTGTCTTGGGGAGCTCTCCAGAGAGAATTTGATGGTGAGAAGACAGTTTCCATTTTCCTAATATGGGCTTTTGCACTTTTCTGATTCTTTCCTCATAATGTCATTGCTGTCATCCTGTCATTATAATTAAGCCACATTCATTTCCTTTCCCCCTGATAATGGCAGGGGGTCTAGACATTGTGCTTCTACCCCACACACTCTCCACCCCTCTACCCTCCTTTCTCCCTCCCCCCCCACCCCCGCCCCAAACATCAGTCTCCTACCTCAGCACTGCACACCTGTCTCTTTGGATTCATTTCTCCCTTGCAAATTCCCCCCACCTCAGCTCCTCAAAACCACAGCAGAATGTCAGTGCTGAAGGAACTTTGGAAATCTCCATTTGCCCCACAGTAGACCTCCTTCTATTTCTTCTGCTGGGCCAGCTCTCCTCCTGGTCACTGTTTTAGTCAAGCTCCCCCTGAGCCCAGGAGATACCGGAGAGTAACTGGGCTCACCTCTGGTGGCTTCTGTATATCACCTTCTCTCCTGGGGAAGGGACACTGGTGACCTGCACACCGGGATATTTGACCCCACTTCCTCACCCACATGCAGTAGGCTTTGTGGCTTCCTTTCAGCTGAAACTGTTATTTGCAAGCAAATAGGGACTTTCCCTGCCTCCTTTGTGATCTTTCTCAAACATTTCTTCTTTCTTTCCATTTCACCTTTGTTGAATGTACTTTTTTGCATTCTTTTTTTTTAACAATTTTTTTTTAAAGATTTTATTTATTTATTTGACAGAGAGAAATCACAAGTAGATGGAGAGGCAGGCAGACAGAGAGAGAGAGAGAGAGAAGCAGGCTCCCCATCGAGCAGAGAGCCCGATGCAAGACTTGACCCCAGGACCCCGTGATCATGACCTGAGCTGAAGGCAGTGGCTTAACCCACTGAGCCACCCAGGCGCCCCTACTTTTTTGCATTCTATACCAATATTGTGGTTTTTTCAAAAATGAGATGGCACACATCTCCCAGGAGGCTGTAAATATACTCTTGGGAGACTTCAAACACATAGTAGACTCTCAATAAATATTTATGGATTTGTTGATTCTGAGCAGTCGAGGAGACTCCAGAGTTTTGGAAGTAGTCTTTAGTCCCATTGGCAAAGCTTCATGAGTTAGGATATGGGTTCTGCTCCTGGACAGAGACAGAGAGTAATAGTAGCATCAACAAGGGATGTGTTTCCTACAAGGTTAGGGGTGGTCTGGCGGCTTAGCTATCATCGGAGACCCAGGTGACTCTGGTGTCTTCAGCACGTGACTTCCATATCAGGATCCCATATGGCTGTTCCGGCTTCAGCCCTATTTTCGTTTTCTGGAAAGTAGAAAGAAAGGGAAGGGAAAGACTAGGAAGTTGTACCATATTATCTGTTTCATATCTCATTGGCTGGAACTTGATAAGCTGGCCACACCTAGTTGCAAAGGAGGTTGGGAAATGTAGTCTTTATTCTAGGTAGTCAGGCTCAGGTGGAAGACTAACATAGACAAGGAGACCAGCTGTTGGAGAGCAAAGCAGTCTTTGTGCCTCAGCTTTCCTCCATTTCCTCGTCTCCCTTCTGTTGATACCAGCAAACCTTATAGACGTCCCCTGTTGGAGCTTCATCCCTGAACTGCTGGTTGAAAGACTTTGGTTCAAGTCCTGGGTCAGCTCTGTGCTTTGGGTTATACCCTTGAATTCCTGCAGGTTAGGGGTAAGAGGCTCTCCTTACATCTCACTTAGTCTTGTGAGAATTAAATGAGATCGTGATGTAGCATAGCTCTTTGAAAGAGCTGAAAATTTTACATTCAGATGTTGTGATTTTGCTGTTGTTAGTCACAGTGATTATTTCTTGTTCTTCTCAGTGAATTTTTTCCTTTCCTGTTCTTAGGGGGAAAAAAATCATTCTTTCCTTCTCAGGAGCTGTTTAGTTTTGTCTTTGGTTTATGTTTATGTAGGAAATAGGGCACTGTCCAGAATGCTATGGGAGAAGAAGCCAGTCTTTTCTCATTTTTTTCTTAAGAGGTTTTTTCTTAGCTGGTAAATCTGGTTATTTTTTTCCTCCAGAAACTGATTTAAAAAAAAATCTGCTTGCCACTGTGCAGTTCACATGGGTATCCCCATCCCTGACATAGCCTCTAGCTAGTTTCTGTCTTCTCCATCTCTGTCTGCCCCCCACCTCCAGAAAACTCTCTCTGGATACTCCCTCCCGATTTTCAACCCATAGCTGTCTTCACACTCCCTAAGGCTAGTGGACTCTGCTTGGGGTTTATTCACTTGCACTTAGACTTCACACTGCTCTTTAAATATTCTTGTGACTTCCTAGTTATCGTTCTTGTCTTGTGTATATTTTGTTACTTCCTCTGAAACTCTCGGCTTCTGGAAGGCAGGGCCTGTGTGTCTCCCTTGCCTTCCTCTTTTCCTTTGTGCCTGGGTGTGTGCTTTGACTATGGGAAAGAACATGAGCTTTGGAGCTGGGCCGTTCTGGTTTTCAGACTCACCTCTACTCTTGATTAGTGCTCCTTCGGGAGGTTACTCAGCTGACAAGGGAGGCCCTACGCCCTGCGGGGCCAAGTTTGGAGATGGAAAAATGAAATGCCCTGTCTCTAGCAAAGTACTTCTCACATGAGTTGTTCAAACAGTGGTAGTTCTCTCCCTGGCCCTTGCCTTGGTCCCTCTCTTCCTATACATCTCTTGGGCTCACTAAGCAGTGATATTTCTCAACCATTTATTGGTCCTTCAGGTGTGCTCTACTTTGAGAGAATTGGAACTTGCCTAGAGGATCAGGTGCATTGCACTGTTTAAGTGCAGGTCACCAAAATACATGTATATGGATGTAAGTTTCTTTTGCTATAAAGCTTCTTTAAAAAAAAAAAAATTGTCCTGACTTCAGAACAAATTTAAAGAGGAACCTCTTTAAAAAAAGAGAAAATGATTTTGTGTGGTTGGAAGGCCTCCTAGGCATCATTGCCCAGACCAGACTGGCAGGATCTTCACTGTACAGGAAATAGTATCATGAGCAGTGAAAGTGCCCTCTGGAGGAGGAGAGAAGGGGCTAGAAACACTGGTGCACTGAGCACCCAAAGTGAGCCTGGTTTCATGCTTGGAACTGTCTCTTACCCAGTAACTTCAAACAAGGCTTTATTATCCTTGTTTTGCAGCTGAGAATACTTAGTTTCAGAGACATGAAGTAACGAGATCACAGGTTAAGAGGAGGCTGAACTGAGTTTTGAACCCAGTTTTATCTAACAGCAAAGTTTCACTTTGTTTTGTTGGTTCTGTTGCTGATTATTTTGGAATATGGGAGCAGAAAATGTTCTCTTTGGTGTGTGTGGTGTTGGGAGGCAGGGAAAAGAGCTGGGGAGGGAAGGGGCTTTGGAAGGATTGCAGAGAGAGGTGCTGTCCTTGGAATCCTCTGTTATTTTGAATTTTAATTATAGTGACACAATATCCGATTACGTGTGTTGTGGGAAGATATTACCCTTGTTCATAACTGGATTACTGTACTGAGGAGAAGAATTTACAGCAGAAGTCTTAGATGCTAGGGAGCTCTTCCAGGGGGAAACCAACTGGATGAAGGGTATTGTTTGAGACCTTAGAGATGCCCACGTCATTTGCGAAATTTCCTCCTTTTTGAAAATACGATTTTCTTTCAAGTGAAAATGATCATGTGGAGCTGTTGCTATAATTTTTTTTTTTAAGAGAAGGAGAAAGAGGGTAGGGGAGGGAGAGGAAAGGGGAGAGAGAGGGAGAAGGAGAGAGAGAATCCCAAGCAGGCTCCACACTCAGCGTGGAGCTTGACACGGGGCTCAATCCCACAACCCTGAGATCATGACCTGAGCCTAAATCAAGAGTCAGATGCTTAACTGACTGAGCCACCCAGGCACTCCTGTTATCAAGTCTTTTGCTTCTGTTTTGCTTTTGTGTCTCTCTTACCTTTGCAACCTTCCTGTTCCACAGGATCGATCTTCCCCATATTTTAGATAAGGAAGTCGTGGAGTCACTTGCTGTAGGTCCCACAGCCTGTTAGAAGCAGAGCTGAGCTCCAGCCCAGATCAGTGCCCTGGGCTCAGTGTTCTCCCTTCTTCCAAATCAGCATGCTAGCTGCTGGTATTCTAACCACAGGTCTTGGTTCTGGTGGCGGGGCCCTTGATGGGACATTCTCAAAGCTTGATGAGAAGAAGTGAAGGTGGGGAAAGAATGGGTAAGGCTTCCATTTTGCTCGAAGCAAAGGAACTTGATTCATCAAGCTTCACACCTCTTTGTTGCTTTTTATCAAGTCTTTACTGGGGCTCTCAGCCGCTGGGCTTATGACTCCAGACGGATAGAGCGAAATCACACAGAGGAGAACATCATTTTCCAGAGGAGGAAAGCCCACCAGGGAACTATGAAGTATGGTCCCTGAGAAAACAAGTGTCAGAGTCACCTGTCAATTCCCTGGAACCCCAGTCAATCGGCAGTTTAGTAGATGTTCATGTAACAAACAATTTTCAAGCATCTGCCATGTGCCAGACACTGTGTAAGTCCTGTTGATGGAGCAGGGGGTAAGCCTGCTACACACTGTGCTCTCATGTTGCTTGTGGTCTGCTGGGGGAGCTGGGACTTGTTGTGGAGTGAGGTGAGCTCTGCTAAGGGAAGGGTAGCTTGTTACGGGAATAGTGGCAGAGGCCTTTCACCCAGCCGGGGTCGAGGAGGATAACAAGGCATTCACACCCCATTTATCTGGATGGAGCCCTGGGAAGACATCATCCATTCCTGAGTTTGCTTATAATCTTGTTTGGAAAATACAAAATAGGAAAGACTTTCCAGCAGGAAAGACCATGGGAAGCTGGAAAGTAGTGCAGTAGTCCCCCATCCCCACCCCCTCCACCTCGCTGTCTGTGGAAGACCCGTTCCAAGACCCCCAGTAGATGCCTTCAACTGCAGATGGTACCAAACCCTATGTGTACTAGTTTTGCCCGTGCAAACCTATGCTAAAACTTCATTTCTAAATTAGGCGCAGTAAAGATTGACAACAACTAATAATAAAATAGAACAATTGGGGTGTCTGGGTGGCTCAGTCAGTTAAGCAGCTGCCTTTGGTTCAGGTCATGATCCCAGGGCCCCAGGATGGAGTCTGGCATCAGGCTCCCTGCTCAATGGGGAGTCTCCTTCTTCTTCTCTTTCTCCCCCAGATTGTGCTCTCTCTTTCTGTCTTCCTTGTTCTCTTTCCTCAAATAAACATATAAAATCTCTTAAAATTTTTTTTAAAAAATAGAACAATTATATCAATATCTTGTACTAAAAGTTAAGTGAAGGTGGTCTCTCTCTCTTTCAAAATATCTTACTGTGCTGTGCTCACATCACAATCTCTTGCGATGACAGGAGGTGGTAAAATGCCCGTGTAATGAAATGAAGTGAGGGGAGTGATGTGACCTAGTGTTAGGCTACTGTTGACCTTCTGACAACAGAGAAAGGATCCTCAGCTTTCAGGCTGTGACTGACCATGGGTCACTGGAACCACGGGTCAGGAGGGGTGGGATTATGGCCACAGTACATGTTTGGGGAATAGCAATCCAGCCAGTTTCTGTGTCTAGACTTCTGGAAGGACAGTGGTTTTTTTTGTAAAGTGGAGATGAGAGTGTCCTTAAAGAAGAGAAATTTTACTGGCCGGTGAATAAGGGGTAGGATCTGCAGGGCTTACAGAGATGCTAGGTAAAAACTGTACTAACAGTGAGCTACCCAACGTGCACTGTGTCTAGAACCCTTCATACATGCACTTCTTGGGCTTTCCTGGCACTCTGTGTCATAGGTGTTTTTATCCTAGATTTACAGGTGAGGAGGCTGGAGCATAGAGCCTGGATCAACCTCTTGAGACTGGTGGGGTCAGAATTCAAACCCAGATCTCTGGCCCCCAAGTTCATTGTCCCTCTACCATCTGTGCTACCTTCCCAGTCACTGGCAGCGGTAAGAAGGGCCCTGAGGACACCCAGTGACATAGCCTAGAGCAGAAGGCTGCCAAGAAAACAGCCAGCATCCCTTCCTGCCAAACAGGAAGGGATGAGTGCCTGCTCTGTGCCTCCTGGCCCATCAGCATCTCCGTCTCCCTCCTGCAGTGGGCTTGTGCTTAGGGACCACCTCCAGCCAGCCGTTACGTGCCAAAAGCCTGGGATGGCGACAAATTGCAGTGAGGCTAATTGACTGCATTTCTTGAACACCCAGATCTCAATCTTTCAGTCTACCCTTTAGAAAAATCATTGCCATACAGAATTTGTTTTTTTACTTGGAGGACATCCTCTGTGATTTCTGGATTAAATGGCAGCTGGTTAAGCTAAACATGCCACAGCCATGATTCTGGCCAGCTTGTTCCCATCCAAGCCTGTCCCCTTTTCCTGGACAGCCCCCTTTTCAATCAACACTCCTCAGAAAGGAGACTAACTCCAAAATGAGGCTGGTTTCTGAGGGCCGTCTCCATTGCTGACGAAACCAGTTAAGCCGCACGTGTAACTGACATTGGATCAGGAGGATGGTTTTTAATTTCTAAAGTTATCATATGGTAGACTGTCCATGGGAGCAGGAGAGATAAGCACGGGCACGAATCCTGGCTCCATTACTTAATAGTCGAGTGAACAAGCTACTTAATTCCCGAGGCTGTGTCTTCATCTGTAGCATACCAATGCAGTGACATCCCCGAAAGTGAGAATTCTCCCCTTTCAGAGCCCTCCATTCTGCCTGGTGCCAAGCCCGGAGCCCCAGATGGCCTGTCGGTTGATGTTGATGCCATTCTTACAGCACACTTGGTCTGCGCTATTGGTTCAGCAGCTTGGCAGGGGACTTGGGTGGGCATTGGCTGGGGCATAGTGGCTGGAGGAGGTGTGCAAAGGCGGTGACAGAATAGGGCCAGCACAGTGCTCTGCCTACAGAAGAGCTGGATAGGGTTTGCTGGTGGAACTAAATATCAAGAAGACAATTTGCGGGGCGCCTGGGTGGCTCAGTGGGTTAAGCCGCTGCCTTCGGCTCGGGTCATGATCTCAGGGTCCTGGGATCGAGTCCCACATCAGGCTCTCTGCTCAGCGGGGAGCCTGCTTCCTCCTCTCTCTCTCTGCCTGCCTCTCTGCCTGCTTGTGATCTCTCTCTGTCAAATAAATAAATAAAATCTTTAAAAAAAAAAAAAAAAAAGAAGACAATTTGCTAGTGAGGCTGCCACAGACGAGATGCTGTCAGGGCCGGCTCTGCCAGTTGTCAGCAGTGACTTTGTAAGACTCAGAAATGTTTCCATTTTCACTTTTCCCCATTGTGGTCCTCGATGTGTATGAGAGCGAGAATAATTTTAGCTCTCATCAGCGAGAGGTCTGGCTCTGAATCATAGCTACATGTGATAAAAACCCACTGTTGCCACAAGAAAGCTTGGCAGAGAGAGGGGTCTTGGTGCAAAGAGCAAAATGACAGAGCTGAAAAAGAAAATCAAATAGATGAGAAATCACCAGTGAGTTCTGCAGAGCTGCAGGTTACTTGTAGGGCTAACCCTGTTCAGAAGGGCCCCTTTGTTCCTCCCTGGGCATGAGAAGAGGAGTTGGGCTGGTCTGGAGCGGGGGTGATGGCAAAGCCAGAGCCAGGGGAGAACTCTGTCTTCCTGATTGTAACCCCAGATCTGAGGGCCAGGTCTCCCTCTTAGCACTCCCTGGGTTAGGTATGAGGGAAGCAGTACACACCCCTTGGAAGAACAAGAGTAAAATCTGAAGGGTCCTTACAAACAGGGCGTTAACAGGCATCTTAACAGCTCTGCAGAGACACTACACAGTGGGGACACTCTCGGGCTGTGGGACTGCCAGTCGGTTTAGCCTTGCCAAGCAGCGAGCAGGAAGGTGGGGGAAGTGGCAGAAGCCACAGGTTCTCTCCTGGTTGTCATTTTGATTCAATCCCTCCTGGGAACTCAGGTGTTTAATTACACTGAGCTGTGCTCGCATGCCTGCACTGGAAGCCTTGGCTGCCATCCAGTGCCTTGAGTGGAAGGATTTCTTAACAAGAACCTTTCTGGACGTCCAGTGGAACATGGGATTTGAACTTGCCATCTTTGCTTCTTTCTCTCCCTCCCTTCCACAAATCTTCATTAAACCCCTACTGTGTGCCAACCACTTAGATATGGTATATGGACAGTGGAATAATCAGCCATTCTTTGTGGTAATTAACTAGATCTCCAATTATGTTATTGGCACTCATAGAATTTTGAAGTTGGGAAGGACCTCAAGATGTCATCAAGGTCCCCTACTTGTTAGATCTTGACTCCCTTCTCCTAAGGTTGGAACAGCCCATGGAATAAGACCATTCCATTTCCAGATAAGTTCAAGGGTGAGAATTTCCTTTTTATATAAAACTAAAATTCCCTCCCTATGGATTCCATCCTCTTTTCTTGCCTTTTTACTCCTGGGACTTCATGGGACAAATCTAGCTTTTCTGTTGCACAATGATGTTTCAAGTATTTGAAAACCATTATTTCTGCCTAGAGACTTTACCTCTCCAAGATTAATAAAAAAACAGCTTCATCCATGTGGTTCTGAGAAATTTTTGGTGGTGATCTCTTTTCTCTCTCCTTTGTCCTTGTGTCTCTCACAAGGCACCCAGGACTAAACTCTGTTTTCTTTCTGTGGTTTGGTCAGAGCATAACTGAGTAGGACTCTTGCTTTCCTCACTTTGAAATCACATTTATAGATTAGAAGAGCATCAGAATGAGAAGGGTCTTAGAGAACACCTGTCCTAACAGCATCCTTGTGAAGATAACAGATGAGATCTGGAGGGAAGTAGCTCAGCTAGTTCATGGCAGAGCAAGAAAAAGATTTAAGTCTCCCCAAACCCCAGTCCTTTAAGGTTTGAGTACTTTCCATCACTCCTCACCACATCTCTACATCTCTCTGGATTGCTCTTACTTCAAATTTGTATTTTTGACTACTACATCATACTGTTGATTAGATTAAAATTCACTGGCCCCAGCTAGTCTTAAGTTATTTCATAGATTCTACTATGAACGATGTTTCTATCATCTTCTTTTCCAGTCGGCTTTTTGGATCCAAGTCTGTGATTTGACATTTCTCCAGATCTGTTTCCCCCATTTCCCTTGGCTGCACCAATCTGGGAATATGGTCATGGAACAAATCACAGTAATAGGAAGAGAACAATGACTCCTTTTTCTGTTGCTTTAAAGCAAGACCATTAGAACCTAACTTGTGGTTTAAGGGGTATTCTTGATCTCATGTTGACTCAAGAGTAGCCATTGATGCTCTCTTCTTCCACCTAGTAGTATCCCCTTTCTTTCCCTGTGCAGTCCTATCACTTACCAACCCTGCCCTGCTGGGCTATGGACCTTTTTCTCTATCAAAGTGCTGATGTTACTCCTGTGTGACCCAGAATGACACACAGAGCTCTGTCCTCTGTTCCAGTGTGGGCGAAATGCCCTTCTCCTACCAGTGCTAAACCCTGGCATCTGGACAGAACAGGATCACATCGTGCTGCCAGTTACAGACCACTTGGATCTGACTCTTGAGTTTGGACTAGAAGACACCATGTTCTGCTGTACTCTCCCTTTCCTGCTCTCACAGAGCCTCACCTATCCCTCATAGACAGAGCTCATTCTTGGTAAGCATCTTTACATGGAGAAACCATAGTTCCGCCATTGTTTGCTTTTGCAGTTGGCTCTTTGGACTCAACTCCATGCCTGCCAGTAGGGTGAGTCTTTCCCCAATGGCTACAACTTGGCCCTGGGGCGGGGGGCTGTTGTTCTCTAGGTACTTAGAGGTCTTATCTGGGAAGCGGCCATTTGTTTCCTGCACCACTCTCATCTGAACTGCTCATGGGGCCTCGTATATAAGTAAGTTGCAACATTTTGCCCCCATATGCATGGATGTAGCTTTGGCCAAGTAACAGTTTTAGATTTATTTTTTATGATTTTTTGATTGTCAGATATTCTGTTGGTTGCCTTTTCGTTCTTTAGATTTTGTTTATTTATTTACTTATTTATTCATAGTGAGTGGGAGGAGGGGCAGAGAGAGAGGAAGAGAGAATCTCAAGCAGACTTTGCACTGAGCATGGTGCCTGACTCAGGGCTTGATCTCACCACCCTGAGATCATGACCTGAGCCAAAATCAAGAGTTGGGTGCTTCACTGTGGGCACTCTGCCTTTTCATTTTCTTGATCGTGTCCTTTGCACAAAGTTTTTAATTTTAATGAAGTCCCAGGGTTTTTTGTTGTGGCTTGTGCTTTTGCTGTGTTAAAGGATGGCACTCTTTAATCTGCCCTCTTGGCTATTACCTCCCTTGCCAAAAGTTATCCATAAATTTGATCAACACATTTTCCATCTGAGGTGTTCTGGCTCCTTTCATCATTTGTTCATGGTACATTGTGTGAAAGCAATATATGTTCTAGAATCCCTCCCTTTCTCCCACTACTTCAGAACCTTTCAGGGGACTTCGTAATCTATGAGGGAAGGGATCAGAGTGAATACAAGGAAGACATGGAATTAAGAGCAAGGTATGTAGCTCATAAATCCATAGATTTATTAAAGACAGGAAATACTAGTTTGTGAATTTCACTGGGTTTGTCTTCTTTGTGGTGAAGGGAGTCATTGGAGATGGTTATGAAAATCTCTTAATTTTTCTGGGATACTGCTAAGAGCTGGAGCCAAGACCATCGTTATGGGGAGTGACAATGAGCACTGTTCTCCAGTGGGTGTTCCTAGGTGTTACCTGAGTCTGGGAGGAGGCATGTGGTGTTGAACAGTGGTGCCTGACCTGGCAGCATCTTGTCATCAGGTCCCCCGGCTCCGTGACCTCCATGATGCTCTGGCATCCCAAAATGGCTGCTCCTCATCCCATATTAAACCACTGACCTGCTTTTCACAATCAGCTCAGCCCTAGAGACCAGGTTGTTTCTAATTCCCAGGCTCTGAAACTGAGCACGAGGCTTGGGGCAGGGAGAACTCTCCTATGAGGTCACATGCTGACCTTTCCACCATGAGCCCAGCTGAAAATAGCACCCTGACTTCTATCTCTGGGAGTTCAGACCAAACTGTGCGTTTGTCACCCACATTGCCCCTTTCAACCAGCTGCTCCCCTGTGACCCTGAAACCAGCTGAGAGAAGGGAGTGTACAAAAGTGTGAGCGAAAGTGTGCAGTGGGGTCTGACTGGAGGGAAGGAAGAACTTACATCGGAGCAGGCACATTTGAATTAGGGAGAACGAAAATATCAATTCTAGTTCCCTCCATGGCTATGATGCCTTACAGCAAACGGAGTGTATTGAACACATTACGCCCCTTAACCCTCATAGTAACACAGTAGAGGAAGTGAGGCGCGGAGTGGCTGACTGGTTTTCCTGACATGGCACAGCCACTGAGTGGAAGAGCCAGGCTCACGCCTAAGTCTTCTGGGGTGTTCCCTTGGCACCCCACAGCTGCCCCTTTGAGAACCCCACAGAGAACAAGGCAAGGCTGAGCCAGTTCCACCTTGTTCTTTGTTCACTGCGATGAAAGACACGAGTCTCACACAGAGCTCTCTTGCTCACAACTGTCCATGTGGACACTTTATTATGAGTGAAAGTCTCAGTTCTGTGGACTCAGGGCCGCCTTTCAGGAACTGAAGGCTGACTGAGTGTGGGAAGGAGCCAGTGTTCAGCTTTGGGGAGGCATTTGCGTCGGCCATTCAGACCCTGGTCAGTCTCAGGGAGCAGCCGGTCTCAGGACTCCCTGTAGATAGAAACACATCGGTACCAGGATGTCTTGCTTGGTTTGCTTTGCTTCCTTCCTTCCTTTCAGAGAGAAAGAGAGGGAGAGAGGAAGTCTTAAGCAGGCTTGACGTGGGGCTTGAACTCACAACCCTGAGATCACAACCTGAGCTGAAATCAAGATTCGGACGCTTCACTGACTGACCCACCTGGTGTCTCAGATGTCTTGCTTTTCTGTGTTTGGATTAGTCAGGATAATGTCAGTGTTGCCGGCAATATTAAGAGCTAAGATTTATTGAACACTTTTCATGGGCCAGGTCCTCTGAACTCATATGGACTCATTTAATCATCACAGAACTATGAGATGGGACTATTACCATCATTCCCCTTGTACAGATATGAAAACAGAGGCACTGAAAATCAGCCTCAAGTCAGCTAGGAAGTGGAAGAGCTGGGATTCACAGATTCCAACCACAGATGTTCCCCTAATTCAGTGTGTGTTGAAGACCTACCCGATGCCCAGACCTCTGGGGCCCAGGCCACTTACAGGGTGTGTCTCTCTTCCTGCTCTGCTGATTCTTCACCCCTGCTTCTGCCTCTCTTAAGGGCTGAAGGTGTGGGGAGTTGTGAAGGAGGGCGTGGTGGGGTAGCCCTTCTCATGAAAATAGGCCGCAGAGGTGTTCTCCTATTCACCTTGCCTTCCCTTAGCTACTAACTGCCTCTGTCACTTCGAGACGTTCTCAAAGCCAAGGTTTACCTTCTGAGCTTGTTTCCTCATCTGCAAAACAGAGATGATGATGTCTACTTGGCAGGGTGGCTGAGAGGACATAGTGTCTGTGAAATCCCTGACACAGCCTGGCACGTTGTAATTTCCAAATAAATAAGCACTGGGGTTCTTAATCATGATGACTCTTTTCCCTTCTCCTTCTCCTTCTCCTTCCTATCCCCACCCCAGACAGAGATGTGGCTATTGCCCAGTGAGCGCTATCTGCAGGTTCTCTGACCCCACCCCCTCTTTCCAGATTGGTTCAGAGGCCCATGAAGTGGGAGAAAGTGACCCACTCTCACCAGTCCAGTTCCAGAACCTTCTCCTCTTACTATGAAATGGCAGGCATTGATCTCTTTTTCAAACTCTTGGTCTTTGGGTTAAATTAAATAATAGTGCACCAATGAAAATTTCTCCACACCTTCTAGTGAGTGTGTCAGCCCTCCCTCCCCAGCTACAAGCCTCTGGAGACTGGAGACAGTAGCCCTGGAGGTGGGGTGGGGAGCAGGGAGGCCTGGGGAGAGGAAAGAGGCTCTCCTTCTGCATTGTATGCGAGCTTCTGTGACGTCACCTTCTTGCTAGGCTCACTCAGCAGCTGCTTTCCCCTTTAATCAGACTGCTTGCAAAGCTGTTATCTCATTATTTAAATATCCTCTAGTCGAATGTTCTCACATTCATAATTTAATGACCTTAATTATGCATATTAGCTGCCTGCTGACATTCCAAGGTTCCTGGGAAGCCAGGAGTTGTGCTTGGAAGTGCTTGTTCCCTGGTCAGGTACAGAAAGAGATCAGAGAGAACAAGAGAACTGCTAACAGCCTTGAGCCCTTTCCCAGCTGACTGCCACTCACTGTCCGCAGAGGAGGTGGGGTGTCTTGGCTCAGCTGTGCTTCCTCTTTGGGGTTGGGATGAGCAGAGAGCAAACATTTGGAGGGGCCAGTTTGGTCTCTGTCCCCAATGAGCAGTTTTGCATTTCTGTGCCTCTGTGTTTCTCCCCCTGGAGAGAGGAAAGAAATAACCCTCTTTATCCCTCCTGGCTCTCTTCCTGAGAGCCAGGGCCTGGGGCGTATTTGCGATTTGCTGTGTAACTTTGGGCCAGATCTTTCAGACCAACTTCAGTGAAAACATTAACGGTTGACTTGAGGTCGTTATTTTATTTTATTTATTTTTTAAAGATTTTATTTATTTATTTGACAGAGAGAGATCACAAGTAGGTAGAGAGGCAGGCAGAGAGAGAAGGAAGCGGGCTCCTTACTGTGCAGAGAGCCTGATGCGGGACTCGATCCCAGGACCCTGAGATCATGACCTGAGCCAAAGGCAGCGGCTTAACCCACTGAGCCACCCAGGCGCCCGAGGTCGTTATTTTAGTATAGAAGGTGAACAGGGTTTCATCTCTTAGTTATGGCATTCCATTTTTTCCTAAACTTATATTTAATGCCTACTGTGTGCAAGGCACATCAAAGGTTTTGTCAGGTAGCAAATTGAACTTTCTTTGTTCTGAGCCTGTGTATCGATAAAAATTGTTGCTCTTTGCTGATGGACTGAAATACCTACTGTGTCCACCATCCATGCACAGAGTGGGGGCTGGCGGCGGTATTTCTGAACAAGCCAAGTAAAGCCAAGTTTTCAGCTTAGCTGGGCTTCACATCATTCTGTGATGCCAGCAGCCCTTCTGAGTCTTCCCAGAGAGGTCACTGATTTACTGTCTGTGGTTGGCAAGCATATTTTATTCATTCATTTGAGAAATGATTGAGCAGCTAGATACTGAGAATAAATAAAACAATAAAAACATTGCAAGGAGGAGACAGCAGGGGAACAGACGGTTTTAATGTTCCATGATGGTTGGTGAGGCTGGAGTTCGAAGAGAAGACATGGGCAGAGGTTTCTTTCTTTCTTTCTTTTTTTTTTTTTTTAAGATTTTTTATTTATTTATTTGACAGAGAGAAATCACAAGTAGATGGAGAGGCAGGCAGAGAGAGAGAGAGAGAGAGGGAAGCAGGCTCCCTGAGCAGAGAGCCCGATGCGGGACTCGATCCCAGGTCCCTGAGATCATGACCTGAGCTGAAGGCAGCGGCTTAACCCACTGAGCCACCCAGGCGCCCAAGGGCAGAGGTTTCTTAATCCAGTCTGTGGGGTCAAGGAGAAATGGATATTTGCTGTGCCCAGAAGGCTGGTTACAGTTAGCCATGTGAGAAGAATTTGGGGGGCGGGGTGGGGAGATGGGAGAGTGTGGAGGCAGTCCAGAGAACACGGTGCATTTGGAGAGAATGAAATGAGTTCACACGGCCGGACCTTAGGGGGAGAGAGAGCCACGAACTAGCAAGCATCAAGGCTCCAGCAGAAAGTAGGGGATAACCTTGTGGGGTCACAGGTAGTAAAAGCTTGCATTTTTGCCAGAGAGCAGGAGGATCTATCCAGAGATTTTCAGCAGGGACTTTTCCCATTAGAGAATGGATTAGAGGGGAAGCCTAAAAACAGAAAAAACAAATAGGAAATGTTGGTATTATTTTAGTGGAGAAATAATGATGGTTTGAGCTAAGGCAGTGGTAGTGAGGATGGGGAGAGATGGAGGGATTCCAGAAATATTAAGAAAGTTGACGGGCAGCTCTTGGCAATGTCCCTGCCTAGGCTTGGGGACAGAGTGTGCCACTACACGGCTTCTTCACCATGGGCTTCCTTCCCAGCCAGGCAGGTAGATAGATGTGGCATTTTAACAATGCCCAAAAGCACCACTTTGAGCCATATGGAGGGTCTGTGGGCGGCTGGGCAGAGCCAGTGGGGAACAGACGGGCTGGCCGGCAGCGATGATGAATGAGTACATCTCCTGGAGCCAAGACTTCCCTCCAAGCTTCCCTCCCACAACTGCTGTGCGCAAGGGCCTGGGGGCACCCAGTGGCAGAGATGCCACGGTCGGCAGCAGAATAGCATCTTTGTTTCTTCTCTTTTTCCTGCAGTGTCCTTTGCTTGAGCTCCTCTGGGGCACAAACAAAGAATTGCTCCATCTTTATGGGGTGATTTTACTAAAGGAACAATTGGTCAGCTCACCCTCCAGCCGAGCCCCACGCGTACATGTCTGCTCTGCCCTGCCGACGTGGGGCCCAGCTGCTCCTGGCTGAGGGGGTTGCCGGTGGGGGTCAGTGCCCTCTTCCATCCCTCCCTCCTCTCACTGCTTCATTTGCTCCTCGTTGATGTTTCCTCAGGGTCTGTTCATCACAGTCTTGCCAGACAGACCATTGCCCCTCACCCCACCTGTCTGGGCCACCCACGTGTGCATCCTGGAAGGTGATGGACATCCTTAGGGAGGCCAGCCCTTGGTGCTGCTGAGACAGACTGGCTTGCGAAAGACAGAAGCCTCCCCACTGTCCTCCAGAGGCCTGAGGTTCTGAGGTCTAAGTGTTCTGATGTTTGTTCCTCTAAAATCACTACCCATATTTTTCTCCTTTGGGGCCATCGGACTTTGCTGCACACGATCCAGGCTGACCCTGCATGTGTGTCCTGTCCCCACTTTGTTTCCTTGCCCACTTCCTCCCCCAACGCAGGGCTCCCCTCCTCCAACTTTGTGGGAATAACTACACTCTTCCCTGCTCCCATTCCCAAGTACTGCCTTCCTTCCGTTCTGGCTCCTTCCTTGTCTTCTCCACTGCTGTCCCTTATTCTCCTCTTCCTAGACCTGAGTCCAGGACTTGGATTCTGTGCTGCAGAAATGTTTCCCAGCAGCTTCCCAGGCTTTGGAAGGAGACTGCTGCCCTCCTCGCAGCCAGGCTTCGGGCTCTGCCGCTTTGCACAGAGTTGCTGGGCCTGCTGTTGCTGGCGCCAAGCTCCAAACCATGGGGCTTGAAGCCTCCCTTTGGAGAAGCCTCTCCCAGCAGCCTTTATGTTCTTGGCTCTGACACAAGCCTGCCAGCAGGGCCCCTTCCCTCTTGACAGCTGGGAAAGAACCTGCTTCTGGGGAGAGTCGCCTCCCCTCCCAGTCTCCTTTGTGTAACACAGGGGCTGATGTGGTTGCATTTTTTCCTGAAAGTCTTCCTTGTCCTTGCCCACCTTATCCCACTCCTAATCCTAATGCCCCCAGTTGGCAGTTTCCTTGGAGTCCCTAGAAATAAAAGTAGGTCTGCTTTGAAATAGTTTCTTCTCACATGAGGAGAAGGGGATGGTGGGGTGGGCTTTGGGTGTTGGCCTTCTTCTGAAATTCAGTATCCATGATGAATGCTCTCCCAGCACCCCAAGGCCAGGGAACCCCCGGAGGGAAGGGCTACGTCCATGTATTTATTCGGGCTTTGACTGTGTCTCTTGGGCTGCTGGGATTTGGCTGCTGTGAGCCAGCCAGGAGCAGTGGCGTTTTTGGTCTGACTGGCAACTCACAGGTGGTGGAAGCAGCAGCTCCCGGGGACCTGCTGTGGGTCCTTGGCTCCAGCTGCCCCGAACATTCCTCTCTTTCCCTTCCTCTTTGTTTCTTCTTGGCAGGTCCTTGTTGGTTTTTGTTTGGGGGTTGGTTCCACACCAAAGCATTGGAGGTCAAATGAGTGCCCTCTGTCCTTGGAGTCGGGGGAGGGAACCCTGGCTCCTGGAGGACTGGCACATCTGCTCTGAGCAGCCCCCCAGCCTCACGGGTGCCATCAGCAGATCAGCAGGGGCGGGAAGGGAAGCCGGAGTCATTGCCCTGTGGTGGGCCCTTCTTACTCTTTTTACTTTTATTATAGAGTCATTTTATCTTTACCTGGCAACATTGGTTCCAAGCCTCTAAGTATTCCTTGAGTTTTGAAGTTGACACAGACAACTGTCTGTGCGGACTGTGCTTTTTTCATTTCTTTGCTGATCGTACATGCTGGAGTCCTGTGTTCGAGGCACTGGGGATCCTAGAGATGGATCATTCTCAGAGCCTGCCTTTGAGGAGTTCTTAATCTGGTGGTGTAGCAAACAACTGTCAATCAGAGTGCACATGATAAATGCTGCAAAAAGATCTCTGGAGAAAGGGCTAGAGTTTAGAGAATGAGAAGACACACCTTCTACAGCTGCAAGAGTGGGTCCATGAGAATACTGTGTTCATGCGAATGAGCTCCTCACAACTTTATTACTGCTGTTACTGGGTAAGCCGAGATTGATTTGTGGACCATGTAGTATTTGATGTGAGTCTGAAAGAAGGCTTTGTGTTTTTGGTTATGGGGGGCTGGGCATTTCTTGTCTGTCCATCGGACCAGTGTAGATATGCCATGGACCTTAGGCAAGCCAGAAGAGGAAGCTTCAGAAGTTCTTCCTGCCTACTTGGGAAGACCTAATTCATGGGCTTAGAAGACATTTAAACTAAGCAGATAGCAGATATGGCTGGCTCACAATCAAGGAATGCCAGCATAAAACAAGTGGATCCAGGATACCTGAGCTGGAACATTACCATGTATGAAGCTATGTGAAAGAGGCAGGGAAAGTTATTTTGAAAATAAGCATTAGCCTTCAGAGGTGAGGGCTTCCAAACCATAGGAGATGTGGTCTTAGCCACCAGGCAGCTCATCATTCATGTGACTATTAGATCTTCCATATAAAACACATAAATGAGGTATAAGACACTGTGTGAAACTGTTCTCTACTATCTCAGGGTCAACAGGGTTTGCTCCAGACCCCCAGAGCAGCTCTTCCTCCTGACTTCCTTAACTCTCTTAATAGTGCCACTGTACTCCCAGCTACCAAGTGTCTGCCCCTGGGCCTTTCCCCTTTTTTTCTGCATCATCTCCTCCCTGGAGAGCCTACAGAGTTGCATCCCCTAGAGCTTGGTGTCCATCCACCACTTTAGGGTCTCATTACCACACCCTGATCCTGGCCCTCTTCACACTTCATTAGGAATATCATAAGAGCCTCTTGATTTGACCCCTACTTCTTGCTTTTCCCTCTTAAACCCAACCACCTGCTGCCATGCAGGGATTGGATTGGAGGCTGAGAGTGGAATGGATGCAGAGTCCTGTAAGAAGGCACTGTTACTGTCCAGGTGAGAGGTGAGGTGGGCTCTGATGATGGCCGTGGAGATGGAGAGAAGTGGGAAGAGCATGGGTAGACTTTGGAGGTGGAGCCAACAAGAGCAGGGGGTGGATTGGCTGTGAAAAGATTGAGGGTGGAGGTTGTAAGACTAGTTGATTAGTTGGACTAGTTAGACTAATTGGAAAACTAGTGACTTATCTGGAGCTGGGTTCATAGAAGTGGCCCATGTCTTAAAGTGAGGGTCCAGTGTTATTTAAGGGTGGATCATGAGTTTGGGTTCAAATAGGTTGAGTTGATCTATCCGAGAGATGTAGTAGAGAGTTGACTTTGGGACTGGGGCTAAGGAAGGAGGTTTGGCCCAGAGATACAAATCTGGGAGCCACTGGCATAGAGCATCCTAGTTAGATCAGGATGATACCCAAGCAGAATACTACTAGACACATTTTCCCAGCCAAAGGTCTTGGTAATGGTGCATGTGTTTTATTTTTACATAGGTTATGTGAGCCATGTATCATAGGGTACTGAAGCTGGGCCTTTATCTGGCCAGATTCAGGAGAAGGAGGATGGGAATAGTAAACAGGGGGCCATCTGTGGTTAAACACATCAGTGAGGGAACCCCACTGTTCTTTAACCATCACCTGTGAAGATGACCATGGCCTGCTATTAGTCCCACAGAAAGGCAGTTTGTGTGAGCTGTTCACACCTCTCCTCACTCCTTCGTGACCTTGGCCCAGTGTTTGCACACCAGAGCTAGGAGTGTGGCTGACTGCATCAAACCCACCTCAATACCACCCACCGGCCTAGTTATTATTCTTGCGTCTGCCCAGAGTCCTGTTCCAGAAATTCTCTGAACAGACCAAACATACCCAAGAGCTTCACACCTCCCACAGACTTCCCTAGCCCACCAGGCCTCACAAAACATATTTGTCCTTTCAAATGAAACAGTAATTTTGGCTTATCTAGATTCCATAATCCAGAGATGTCTGCAGCTGAAAAATAAAGTAGGAAACAGTGGAACTTTTAAATGCGCGTGCGCTCACACTCACTGTGTAAACAGCCCCAGCCAGCCTCTGACAGGAGGGCCAGGGGCGGCGTGTGCCACAGGGGTGCCTGCCCTGCCTGCTCTTGCCCTCCCCACTTCGCCGTATGTCATGAATGGAGATGGCTCTTGGCAAGCTCAACTCCCATCCAGACGTCGCTGTGTTTTTGCAGTGCTTTATGTTTGTGTAATTATTTGTTTAAAGTCAGCCGCCTGCTGTCTAAGCTCCTTAAAGGGAAGGAAGGGTCTGTCTTGTTTATTGCTGTCCTCTCGAGGCACCAGACAGCACCTGGCAGACAATTCATGTTCAGGGTTAAAGAATTTTACTCATTTACCCATCAATTACTCACTATATATGCATTAGTTTCTACCCCTTTACCCTGAAGTTTCCTCCTTCACAGTGGGTCTGCTCCATTTCCACTATAAGGTCTATGGGCTTTTTTTTTTTTTTTAACTGTTTTCTTTTTAAACTATCTTTAACATGTAACATCTTTGCAATATTGGTTTTATAAGAGCAGGATGGCCATTAGTAGCCTGGGCAGACATGGGCTTGACTTTTGTTCTGCTCATTGAATAGCTGCAGGACCGTGGACAAGTATCTCAACCTCTCTGTGCCTCACTTTCCTGATCTACAAAATGGGGACAAGTTTCCTACCCTAATATGTTGTCGTGAGGAACCAATGAAATCACAAATATAAACCGCATAATGCACTGTCTGGCCCATCCTTAAGCAATGGTTAAACACAAATACATTTTCAGAGTCCGTCTTTACCATTATTCTTTTAGACCCATGGTTGTCAAATTTTGGGTCTCAAGACTCCTTTATCATCCTAAAAATTACCTCAAATCCCAAAGAGCTTTGTTTGTATGACTTATATCTACTAATACTTACTGTTTTAGGAATTAAAGCTGAAAAAATTTTAAAATATTTATTAAGTCATTTAAAGATAGGAGTAATGAACCCATTGCATATTGGCTATAGCTATATTTTCCAGAACAAAACAAAAACATTAGTGTCAGGAGTGATATTGTGGGGCACCTGGGTGGCTCACTTGGTTAAGCATTCCATTCTTGATTTCTGCTCTGGTCATGATCTCAGGGTCGTGAGCTGGAGTCCTGTGTTGGCTCTGCACTCAGCAGGGCTTGGGCTTGATATTCTCTCTCTCCCTCTGCCCCTCCCCCCTGTTGGCTCATGCTCTCAAATAAGCAAATAATCTAAAATAAATAAATTATAACCCAAGATAAATATTAAAAATGTAAAAAATAAAAAGAAGGGCATTGTTTTACTTCTTTGCAAATCTCTTTAATCCTGCCTTAGTAGATGACAGCTGGAATGTCATATGTGCCTCTGCATTCAGTCCACTACACGATCACAGACCACGTGTCCTCTGGAAACTTTACTCATTGGACACTTGTGAGAAATCTAGGGTGGAAAAGGAGAGTAGTGACTTAGTATTATTATGAGAATAATTCTGAACTTAAGGACCGTCTGGAAGGGTCTCGGGGCTTCTCGGGGGTTCCTGGTCACATTTTGGGAACTGCCGTTCTAGGTATTGGATTCCAAAAATTAGGATCACAGTCAGATATTTGTGGCTAATCTGAGCGAGGAAATCAATGAGACTGAAAACCTTTGCGAGCTGAGCCTCATAAGGTGCTGTGAGAATTTCAAAGCCTGAGCATCTTCAATTGATTCTTTCCTCCCTCTCCAGAATCCAGGCAGGTGCATAGCTCTCTGGAGAGCCTTCTTTCACTTCTGTTTTCTCCAGTCTCCACTCGAGTCCAAGCTCTAATTACCCACTCCTGTATGGTCAACCCCAGGATCTTCTCCTCGGTGTGACCATATGATGCTGGAGTCAGATCTGGCTAAAATTCTAGGTTCATTTACCATGAGGTTGTCCCATCTGTAAAGAAAGCTGGTTGCCAGGACAGTCCTCAGGGAGTCATGTAGTTCTAAATGAAGATTATGATGCCCCACACCTGGCACAGGGCCTGGCTCACAGTGGGGACTCAGTGATTTCTGCCAGCTCACTCCTGGGGCATCACCAAACCCCCCTTTCCTGCACTCCCAGGGGCCTAAAGCCACTACTGTCTACATTTACCACTCACTTGTAGGTTGTGTTGTTTCTTAACAAGTTTCCTAAGATTGTCAGGCATGGGTAGCTCATTTGGTTAAGTGGCCAACTCTTGATTTCAGCTCAGGTCATGATCTCAGGGTCATGAGATCGAGCCCCATGTTGGGGTCTGAACTTAGCAGGGAATCTGCTTGAGACTCTCTCCCTCCACCCCTCCCTGCTTGCATGATCTCTCCCTCTCTCTCTCAAATAAATAAATGAAATCTTAAAAAAATAAGATTGTTAAGCACAAAAGGCAAAACCATGCCCATAAAAATCTCTGTACCTTCCATGGGGCTAAGGTCTATAAATATCGGCTTTGTGTAAAAGAAGTAGAGGATGCCCTTGCCAGAAGAATGGCTCGGTGGGAGGACATATTCCATTTGTACGAGGAAATATTGTCATTCTTAGAAACTGATGTTATCCACAAGTGACAGTCAGCAGGCAGATCAGATCCATGGGCAGGAGATGGCTACTACAAACACATCTGTTTAACAAAGATTGCCAAAGGCTTTGCCAATGGTGGACATATTTTGGGTGTTTTTCCGTATGATGAAATTCACAGAGAGAAATGAACGTAGTGATTTAGAGTTATGTAAAAAGACATTCGTCTAAGCTAGATGTTACTGGAAGAAGCAGCTGAAAAGTGGTCTTGGCCAGTTACCACCTAGTGACTTCCACCAGCCCTTCTAGGGGCTTCCACCATCTCCCCAGCCCTGTGAGGGAACCCTCTCTTCTTAGAACCTGCAGACTTTTGTCCCCTTCTGGTCTTGGAGCATGAATTCTCTCTCCTTGCTTCCCCTCTTGGCTCCCTCTATAATTTGACCATCTCCCCCCACCCCCCATGCAGAGTACTCAGAATGGCAGGAAACAAAAGCTCAGCAAGAGAAGGTGAAGGCAGGTTTTGCTTCTGCCCTTCCAAGTACACTACCCTCTCCCACTGACCTGTAAAGACAGGTGCACAAAATGTCTCATATCTCCTTAAAGCAGGGAAGAAGAAACCGTACAAAGACTAATGCAAAATCCAAATATATATCCCAGCAAGTTATTTTGTCTCATTAGGGAATCATAGTTGGGCTTTTGCCTGATTTCCTTCTTCCTAGGACTCTGTGGGGTCTTGGAATGGAGACTGGGGGGTCATCATCACATGTCTGGGAGAGAACTGTCAGCTTCCTTGCCCGCCATGCAGGGTCCCACAGAATGTTCCTGATGGGGCCAGTCCTTAATGGGGATCCTGTCTAATCTTTTGTCTCCGGATGAGTTTATAACCAACCCACTCAGAAGGGCTAATTATTTGTCCTGATTTTAAAGATTTTTTAAAAAATATTTTTATTTGTTTATTTGACAGAGATACAGAGAGGGGGGAACACAAACAGGGGTAGCTGCAGAGAGAGGGGGAGAAGCAGGCTTCCCGCTATACAGGGGCTCGATCCCAGGACCTTGGGATCATGACCTGAGCTGAAGGCAGACATTTAACAACTGAGCCACCCAAGGTGCCCCGGTTTTAAAGATTTTTAAGCCACACCTCACAGTCTTTCTTGCATCCCTAGTCTTGTGTCCAGTCCGTTCAGCACCATGTCCTGCTCCAGGGGTGAGATATTCCACTGCTGTTTCCTGGCTGACCTTCCTCAAATGGCCCCTCCCTCACTTGAAGGCCAAATGCTCTCTGTCCTCTGTGCTCAGGTTGCCCTTGAGCCATCTAGCTGTTTGCCAGCCTGCTGCTGGTTTAGGGAGAGCTCATTTCTGATCCTGTTGTGATGCGGTAGAGGCCCTACCTAGGACCGTGGAATGCTCCCTTCTGCAGAAGACCATTCCATTTAAAGGTGTGGACTCTACACAGGCAAGGGTTTGTTTTCCAAAACCAAATAAACTTGTTTAGAAATGCCGTGGGGACATTCTGTCAGGGGATCCTATTTATGTGCTGTGATGTGTGTTTGCTGGAAGAACTCAGAAAAAGAACTCAGAAAAAGATATAGGATTTTATAATGGTGCAGTTACCTACAACCCTCCCCATCTTGGGCTAATCGGAATAGGAAAACAAAGCCTGAATTTCTTATTCTTCTGTTCCTTTCTTTTCCTCTTTTGTTCCTATTATTTCCTCCCCACTCCTTCCCTGTTCTCTTCTTCCCCTTCTACATCCTTTGTGTATCCAGTCGGCATGAATTCTCATAGAGAAAACTGAACTTCACTGGGATGCTGGACACCAGGAATCCAGAATGTCCCTGCTGCAGGTTGCTAGGCAGCTTCCACATAGCTTTCTGGAAAAGGCCCTTCCTGTTTAGCTGTATACCTTTTGTGTATGTATAATCCAAACTCAGTTCTTTGGAGTTTCTTCAGCTGAAATTAAAGGTCCAGGACCCTGTTCTTCCCTAATTCTGTTTGCTTGCTGACTGGACTCCGCTCCTTAGCCAGTCTGTCTGCGGTGAGGACAAGCAAAAAAAGAGGAGAAAACCTCCAGTCTTTTTTTGGGGTAGTCTTTGAGCTCATGTCTGTTGCACCTTCACTCTATGCTGCTTAGAAGTGTTCGAAGGTGGGAACGCCTGGGTGGCTCAGTCAGTTAAGCCTCTGCCTTTGACGCGGGTCATGATCCCAGGGTCCTGGGATCGAGCCCCACATTGGGCTCCCTTCTCTGAGGGGAGCCGACTTACCCCTTCCCTCTGCCACTCTGCCTGCTTGTGCTCTCTTGCTCTCTCTGTCAAATAAATACATAAAAATATTTTAAAAAGAAGAAGAAGAAGAAGAGTTTGATGGTAGCTTTCCACAGTCTGGTTACCAGCCAGCTTTTCTCTAGGGCGTCTGTTTTTGATGGCAGGGGTGTTGTCAGGCAACATTATAAAATGACCTATATATCAATGACACCAACTTCATCAATTACTTGTGATCTAGGGTGGTTGAGGCTAAGATCTTAGAATTAAGGACTAGGAAAACCAGTTCTAGACTTTGTCCTTTAGTCATCCTGGATTTTAGCTCCTGTATTTACAATGAGGGAACATGGGCCTGTCTTACCTAAGGTGCAGGGACAAAGAGGATTCGTGCAGATGGTTAGTATCCAAGTTCCTTGTAGTAGCTCACGTCACATTTGTTTTCACACACTCTCCTCATAAGCAAAACCAATAACGATGGTTGATGTTCTGCATCACTCAGAATGTGACTGTGTGGTCTTACTGTGAGATTGATTGTTTAGTGATCTGTGTTCATCCCAGGCACATGGGGGTTTAGGGTCTGTGCGTGTACCTGCACATGCCTGCATGTGCTGCGAGTGGCTTGATGCCACTTGGAAAAAAGAAGGCAGAGAGATGTCTCTTGCTAAGTCCGCACCACGTGAGAACCAAGGACAAAGATGAAACGGGGAGAATGAGGAGGGCCAGCCCTTCTTCCTTTACAATAGTCTCCTCCAAGGAGACTTTGTATTCTGTTTGGGGCCTGTCTCTTCTCTGCTACCATCTCTACCCTGTTTTCTGCTCTCAACATGTATCCATTCCCTGTGCTTAGTGGTCCTGTTGTCCTTGTCTCCAGAGCCATGCTGGTAATGGTTGCGTGTAGGGAGATTATTATGAGCCAAAGAGGCTTCCATTGCAAAGCGTCTTACCTGCAGATGAGACATGGTACCTTGTCTCTGGTCTTCTCTCTCCACATAAGCACCATACCTACTTCTGATGTCTTGTTAGGGATGTTTTGCCAGACGTTTATGTTTTTTAAAGGAATAAAATGGAGGGCCTCCATGTTCTCTTTCCACCCCAAAATGTTGTAATTATATAGTGGATCCCTGGTGCCAGAACTCCCATTGTGGTCAAAAGCAGTGGCAAAAGGCGGCATACGTTTTTGATATTGAATTAACCTTCATCAGTTATTATTACATCTCCACTGTGAGCCAGGCATATATAAAGATTTGAAGGTGAATAAAGCACAGACCCTACATTTAAGGAGCTCCGAGTCCAATGGGATGGCTAGACCCATAAACCCAGTATGAAAATACTGTGTGATTGATTGGGCCGATGTAGTAACAGATTTGATTTAGCCTCCTGCCTCAAAACAAAACAAAAGAAAACAAAAACCAGATAAAACATACAAAACAATGCTTTCAAGACACTGGGCACCAAGTGATGAAGGACAGTGATTTCTGAGACAGGAAATAAAGGAGCTTATTCCTGTGATTGCACTGAATTACTGCTTTAGAAGAATTTCCAAACTGAGTCCAGGGAAGAGGAAACCCGGCCTGGGAAGATAAAGGAGAGAGTCTGGGACAGACTTCGGCAGTCAGATTTTACAGAATAGAGTAGCAAACAGGAGAGACTGTGCAGAGAGAGAACTCAGAGTACGTAGAGAGTCTCCCCTTGAGTTTTCAGTAGACCATTGTTCACTGCATGCAAATGAAGGTACTACCCAAGTCTAGGAAAAGAATCACCCAGAAGGATTAAGGAAACAGTGCTTAGTGCTCACATGGGGTGAGAATAGTGCCTATTCCCACCAGGCAGTCTGGATTCATAGGCATTGGGTTGGGCTCTCAGGAGGGTCTTTCCTAGTGAGGAATAATCAGCTTTAGACTAAGCACTGCTCTGACTGTAGACTAAACAGGTAACAAATCTCAAAAGCAAGACCCCTAAGGGTCACTCTATTTCCAAGTAACTTAACCATTTCCTAGAACAAAGCTCAAAAATATTTATAGGAATGCAAAAATATCCAACATCCTAAAAAGGTCAAATTCACGAACACCGACATTCAACCAAATATTACCAGTTATACAAAAAAAGAGGAAAATACAGTGCATGATGAAGGAGAAAAATCAACCTATCAAAACTAATCCAGGGGTGCCTGGGTGGTTCAGTGGGTTAGAGCCTCTGTCTTCAGCTCACGTCATGATCCCAGGGTCCTGGGATTGAGGCCTGAATTGGGCTCTCTGCTCAGTGGGGAGCCTGCTTCCCCCTTTCTCTCTCTGCCTACTTGTGATCTCTGTCAAATAAATAAATAAAATCTTAAAAAAAAAAAAAAACTAACCCAGAACTAACCCAGATGTTAGAATTAAATTTTAGAAAGAGATGAAATTAGTTATTATAACTGTATTCTGTATGTTCCAAAAGTTAAATGTATACATGGGAGGGTTTTTTTGTTTGTTTGTTCATTTTTTAAATCCAAATCAAGCTTCTGGAGATGAAAAGAATAATATCTAGGGTTAAACAAATGTACTGGTCAGGATTAATGGTAGAAATAGACACCAGACATTGCAGAAGGAAAGGTTAATGGACTTGAAGATGTAACAATAAAAGCTACCCAAAATGAAACTCAGAGAAAGAAAAGAATTTCTAAAAAATGAACAGAGCATCTGTGAACTATGGCACAACGTCAAGGGGTTAATTTACCTGTAAATGGAGTCCTTGGGAGAGTGGAGGGAACAGAAACAATATTTGAAGCAATACTGTCTGAAAAAATTCCGAACTTGATAAAAACTGAATTTACCAATTCAGGAACTCAGCGAACCCCAAACACAAAAAACATGCAGGAAAAAAGCCTTACACCAGGGAACATCAAAACCAAACTGTTCATATACTTTACTAAGGCATAAGAATACCAGATTTCTCACTGGAAACAATGCAAACAGAAGACAATGGAGCACCATCTTTAAAGTACTGAAAAAAAGGAAGGAAGGAAGGAAGAAATCCTGTCCATTTAAAATTCTATATCCAGCAAAAATATCTTTCAAAAATAGAAAGTGAAATGAAGACATTTCAGACATATGAAATCTAAAAATATTTATTACCAATAAACCAGCACTATTAAAAAAAAGTGTACACAGAGCCTTCAGACAAAAAAGAAAATGGCTCTTGGAGAAAGCTTGGATCTTCACAGTTGCCTCTCTGCCTGAACTTTCTTTTCTTCTTTTGCTAAATGACTAATACCAGTCTTTCAAGACTCAGCTCAGATGGCTGCCATCTTTCCCCAACCTCCGAGGCTGGAGTCTGTGTCCCTCCCAGAACACTCTATGGCGAGCCCTTACCCTGCATTTATCAGATGGTATTGTAACCGTCTGCTCACTTATCTAACCCCTCCAGAAACTTAACAAGCTCCTTGAAGGCTGAGACTGCATGCTGGTAACTGGTGGTCCGTGACCAAAAATGCTTATTGGGCGCATTAGAATTCTGAGCTAAGACATGGTAGTGGTGGTATGGAAAGATTGGTGACACTTCTGAGCAAAACCAATAAGATATTGTTGGTGACCAAGCAGTAGTGGAATCCACGTCTTTGTTTCCCATGACATTAGTCCTTTGCATTTTTTTAGTATATGTGCTGCCGAAGCGAGCACCATTAGTCCTTTGCAGACTCCTTTTTGTCGTATCCAAGTTCAACATGTATTATTATTTACTTAACATTATTTTTAAATCAACTCATACATTTTTATATAACTCGATGTGTTTTTTTTTTTTTCAATGTATTTTTGAAAGAGCAAATACATTGTAACTAGTGCTGGAATGGAGGCATGAATGGGGGAGCCACTATGGGGGTGGTGAGCCTCTGGGAACCAAGGAAGGCTTTGCTGTTGTTCGCATAGGTGGGTGACTGAAAGAAGGAATGAGGTGTCATTTGAACACTTCTAAAGGAAGGAATAAGCAAATCCTCCAGCAGAAAAACAGAAAATCTACACCTTGCCTAGGATACTGCGTCTGCAAAAGCAGTGAGCCTGGTTTGCAGATGAACTTCAGGCATTTGGGGAATGGCAACTGGTGAAGGCTGAGGGCAGGGGTTCATGGTGAGAGTTTATTTTTGGCCTCAAGCTGGTTCTGGAATAATGAAGCTCGTTCACAATAGTCCAGTCACTGACCTTTGGAAGGGATAGAAGACACTCAGCTGAAAATGGCATTAGATCTCAGCTCAGAAACTGTGCTACGAACTGATATGCATGTCTGGCCGTGAGCAGGGCAATTTGTGAAGAGACATCCTGCAGCTCCTACCAGGCACATTTGGGGTGCTGGTGATTACCTCCGTGAGGCCAGTGTGGCTCCAGGCCAGGCCTGCCGAGTGGGGCAGGGGCAGAGGGTGGCGGGCAGGTTTCCTGGCTGCTGCTGCTCTTCTCCTACCCGCAGCAGGAGTGCTCCTGAGGGGAGGCTCAGAGAATAGTCCAGGGTCTGAAGACAAGTCTGGGCCTGAGGGCCTAGGACCATGACTTGCAAAGACACTTACTCTCTCTGAATTGTGGGCTCTTCATCTGTATAGTAGAGCTAGAAAGAGCTTTTCTACCCACCAAGCAAGGTAAGAAATACAGGAATGCTTTGTAAGCCCTCAGATGCTCTGCGTGTGTTACTTGTTTGTGTGTTAGTTGTTTGTCTGAAGCGGCTTTTGAGAAGGAGGTTGCCTTTGGTGTAGATCCCATGTATTTGGACTTGCTATTGGAGCCAAGGATGGCCACACACAGTCCTTGCCTAGAGTCAGAGTGAGGCTTACTGAGGGCTCTTTCCTTTTCAAAGGCTAATGGCGGCTCTCTGCATGCCAGGGCCTGTGGCTGCAATAGCTCCTCTGCCCTCTCTTTGTTGCTCTTAGTTCTTTTTCTGTCCCTCCCTCCCCCTTGTTCTGATGTGGACATCCAGGGGCATGGCTTAGAGCTGTTAGTGGCTACAGAGCTGAAGAGGCTGATGGGTCACTATCCAGGCTGGGAGGAGGAGGGTCCTAGCAGGCCCTTAGTTTAACCTTCCGTGATTAATCTTTTTTTTTTTTTTTTAAGAGATTTTATTTATTTATTTGGCAGAGAGAGAGATCACAAGTAGGCAGAGAGGCAGGCAGAGAGAGAGAGAGAGAGAGAGAAGGAAACGGGCGTCCTGCTGAGCAGAGAGTCCAATGCGGGACTCAATTTCAGGACCCTGAGATCATGGCCTGAGCTGAAGGCAGAGGCTTTAATCCACTGAGCCACCCGGGTGCCCTCCGTAATTAATCTTTTGATGACCCTTGTTCGGCAACCATTTGTCAGTGCTGTACATTTCCATTGACCCTCTTGCGTTCCAGACCCCGTACTAGGTTCTTACTGTTTCAGTTTCCTCAATAGGCCAGCCTCTACCATACTTGCTTGGAATTGATGAAACTGGGCTGCCCAAGACAGAACATCATAAGCCTATGATTTGTTCAGCTCTTTTCTATGTATATGTATATGTATTACAAAGGCTTCCGCATGGCCCTCGTTATGCTTTAAACAACACTACACAGTATGCAATATAACTCCCCCCACCCCAAAGATTTATTTATTTATTTATTTGACAGAGAGAGAGAGAGAGAGAGAGAGATCACAAGTAGACGGAGATGCAGGCAGGAAGAGAGATAGAGGGAAGCAGGCTCCCTGCTGAGCAGAGAGCCCGACGTGGGACTCGATCCCAGGACCCAAGATCATGACCTGAGCCAAAGGCGGTGGCTTAACCCACTGAGCCACCCAGGCACCCCTGCAATATAATTTTTTAAAAGATTTTTTTATTTGACAGAGACAGAGAGCACAAGCAAGGGGAGCTGCAGGCAGAGGGAGAGGGAGAAGGAGGCTCCATGCTGAGCAGGGAGCCTGATGTGGGAATTGATCCTGGAGTCCTAGGATCATGACCTGAGCTGAAGGCACATGATTAACCAACTGAGCCACCCAGGTGCCCCAGGGTGCAATATAGCTTAGGTGCCCTTAAACTCAGGCTGGCTGGGATGAAAAGAGATGAAGCAGCTTGTTCAAGGTAGCACAGCTGGTAAGTGATGGACTTGGGATTCAAATGTAGCTTCTGATGCTAGAATCCCAGTGCCATCCAGCACAGGACCTGAAGCCCATTGTGTCTTGTCCATGAGGAAGGCCAAACATTTTTAGGATGTGTGCTTTGTGTTTGTCGGCGGGTTTGTAGAGAAACTCCTTTGCTCCTGATCTGGTGTGGTCCCTCCACAGGTCCGATGCCAACTTCTCTGAGGCAGGACAATGAGGTGCCTCACACCCTGGCCAGGAAGGAAGAGATTTTCTCTACTGTTAGCAAATCCCTGATGCCCCCTTTTGTCTTCAGGAGGACAGATTCCCTTCTCTAAGGTGGGGACCGCCTCTGTCTGAAATCATTTACATTCATTTCTCTGAAAAGACCGCCCCTTGAAGGTTTTTCTAAACACTCCCTCTTCCTAATCTCATACTTAAGGGCTTGTTCCTGGTCAATTAGATTTGTAATTTAGGAATAAAATTAGGCGACTTCATATTTTAGGGCAAGATTTATTCATTTTAACCCCACCATTGCTACTGGAGCTTATTACTTATTCTTCTAAAGTGCGTTCCTGCTAAATGCTGGTGGCTGTGAGCTTCACAGACTTTTTTTTTTTTTCACAGTTTCTATGTTCCACGGGGTATTAATGACTCCATTTTGCAGAGTGATAATGTGGTGATGTTTTTTCTTTTCAGGGCTGAAAAGGTTTAGAGATTCTGCCTCGTGTGGCTTCTCATTCTAAATGGAGTTTAGAGGCAAGCATTGATTTCTTCTTTCCAAACAAAGGGAGACACCTCAGCAGCCTTCCAGCAAGCACGTTCAGCCTGAAATGGGAATGATTTTTTCCCTCCGACCCTTCATCTTCTTATGTTTGTATTTTCTTCCTCTTCGCGACTGCTCACAAGTACTCTGAAAGCTTCTCTGACTCATACCATGGGAGCCCACAACGTTCCTCTTCTAATCTTGAATGTTCCGTGCTTTGGAATAAGAGGGGCCGGCGGGTTTGCCGTTTGAACCTGTTTGGGTTTGAGCACTTGAGATTCTTGATGGCTTCTTTTTGGCGGGGAGGGCTTTTTAAGTTTTTCATTTAATTCTGGGGAGTTGCCAAGCAGTGTTATGGTAATTTCAGGTGTACTACATAGTGGGTCAACATTTCCATACATCATCCGGTGCTTGTTGTGACAGGTGCACTCCTTGAGGGCTATTTTTGATCTTGAGATCTGGGGAATGAGGTTGGAAGTGTTTGTGGGTGGTGGGGTAAGGGGATTCCTTCAGGAGCTAACTTCCTCTGCTTCTGTCCTGATTTCTCCTCCCTTGATTAGAATTTAACTTCTTTCTCTTGGACCCACATGAGAATCACTGTTTTCTAGAAATATTACTTATCTGCTTGGTGTGCGTACCTGTGACTACACATGGCTGTGAAAATCAGCTCCGTTAGGCACTGTTTTTAAAAAAACATATTTAGGGGCATCTTGGTGGCTCAGTGGATTAAAGCCTCTGCCTTCCGCTCTGGTCATGATCCCAGGGTCCTGGGATCAAGCCCCGCATTAGGTCTCTGCTCAGCGGGGAGCCTGCTTCCCTTCCTCTCTCTCTGCCTGCCTCTCTGTCTACTTGTGATCTCTGTCTGTCAAATAAATAAATAAAATCTTAAAAAAAAATTAAAAATTAAAATTAAAAAAACATATTTAGGGGCACCTGGGTGGCTCAGTCATTAAGCATCTGCCTTCAGCTCAGGTCATGATCCCAGAGTCCTGGGATGGAGCCCCACATCGGGCTCCCTGCTTGGGGGGAAGCCGCTTCTCCCTCTCCCACTCCCCGTGCTTGTGTTCCCTCTCTCGCTGTGTCTCTCTCTGTCAAATAAATAAATAAAATCTTTAAAAAAATATATAAATATATATATATTTATTTAAAGGGGTTCTTTTATCTGTAGACTTCATAAAACCCGAAGATAACCAACACATAGAAATTTTTGAGTTCAGTATTGAATTCATATGCCAGATTTATAATCAGGAAGATAACTAAGTGACTTATTTGTTTATTTAATTCATTTCTGTGCATTTGTATGTTTGGCTTACATGATCAATGACAGGAAGAAAAGGATCATTCATTCATTCATTCCCTTTGGTACCACTTGTCTTACAGATAAGTTTCTTTTTGGGAATACAGGGATGAGTAAGATAGAAAAGGTCTCTTCCATCTTGGATCTTTGGTCTAGTGTAGAAAATGAAAAATTAATTAAGTCCCAGTGGGGGGGGCTATGAGTACCCAAGCCATAGCTATCTTTGATATTTTCCCCAGAAGGTAATACAGCAGTATACACATAGAAGTTTTTTAGCATTTGCAGAACAGAAGGATTAAAGAATTTGTAATCCTTTAATTACAAGGAGCACATTGTAATTAAAGGGGCAGATTTAGGGAGGCACTTTTGGGTAGTAGTGGCTGAACTTTGGGGATTTGTTAGTACTGTTGTTGGTGGAGCTGGTGGGCCCTAATGCCGGTGTGGGAAATAAGGCATCCTGTGCCCTGCTAACTAAAGACTTACCCAGCTGCTCAGGTTGTGGGTTCATTCCTTCCCCCTGGGAGCTGCACCTCAGAGCCACTTTTCCTGGCTGACTTATGCCCCAAGGAGTCTCCAAACAAGACTGCACTCAGTGTCCTGCTTCAGATTCTGCAGCCCCGTCTTCTGCCCTCCCTTGCCCATACTCCTGCTCCCCTCTTCTCCACACGAATGACTAGATCAATATACCTTTAACTAAGGATGCTTCTAAACTTCTAGAAGCAGCTTTCTCCCTTTCAGAGAGAGAGAGTGAGACCAGACAGAGAGAGAGACCACAGGTGGGCAGAGAGGCAGGCAGAGAGAGAGGGAAGCAGGCTCTCTCTCTGTCTCTCTCTCTGCTTATGCGGAAAGCGAATGGCGCTTTCCGCGCAAGCAAGTCGTTTATCCCCACTGGTGAACTGTGGATATCAGGTTTGGTAGAGGTGGTAGTGCCTTTTTTTTTTTTAAATTCAGGGGAAAAGCCCCACCCTAAGTTGACTTAGGTTTTCCTCATTTGAGTTGATTTTTCCCTGCGACTTGCTGAAGGCACAACTCACTGGAGGCAGAACAAATTTGGCCATGGACTTAGAGGGGTCTAATGGTGCTAAGTGCCACTAAGGACACCAAGGGATTCCATGAGAAACCTAGATGATTTTCACAGTCCCATAGAGAATTGGGTGCTTTGTGCTGCTTCTTACTTTAGTGCTCCTTGAAAGAATAGGGATTGCTCAGGGAGCCTAGGTGGCTCAGTGGGTTAAGCCTCTGCCTTCGGCTCAGGTCATGGTCTCAGGGTCCTGGGATGGAGCCTTGCATTAGGCTCTGTGCTCGGCGCGGAGCCTGCTTCCCTCTCTCTCTGCCTGCCTCTCTGCCCACTTGTGGTCTCTCTCTCTCTCTCTGTCAAATAAGTAGGTGTAATGTTAAGAAAACAAAAACAAAAACAGTAGGGATTGCTCTGGTTACCTACTTTAATTTGTGGGCATTAAATGCTGGCACATTTTTATGGCTCTTGAGAGAAGTCCATAAAACCAAAGGCTGCACAGAGATGGAGGAGCCTCAGGAAACTCCTGTACATGTGGTCAGAAGAGCAGTGAACAGATTTCTGTTTTTCCTGTCATCCCTGTTACCCCTGGCCATTTCACTATAGTTTCAGGGAACATATCACAGTCAGTCCCCATCGATGGGAGGACTAAAGAATTGAATCCTTGGGAAATAGGCAGGAACACTTTCCTGCTTGTTAATCAACCAGATTCCAGGGAATGTCTGTCAACTGAAAGGGGAAGATGGGGGAAGAGGTTGAGGATGGGGGTGGAGAGGGGAGACATTGGTGAGGGGTTTTGGACATTTGGAATTTAGCAAGTTTTGGACTTGTTAAATTTGAGATGCCAAACACAGATGTTTCCAGCATTTTCTAACCTGATCTACCAATCCCAACCACTGTGTCGACTTCTACTTTAATATAGACATTTAATATATTTTAACCAGTGGGTCAGTTTTCTTTTTTGCTCTTCTTTTAAAAAATTATCTTAATTCTTCACATACTGTTATTATTGCACTGAAATTTTAAAATCAGTTAATGTGCTCTAAACTCTGGGAAGATATGCTTGGAATCACTTTTATAGCCATTTTGGGAATTATTAACATTTTAATAATGTTGAGTATTATCATACTTAATGATTTATTTCTCCATTTATTCAAACATTTAAAAATTTTTTAATGATATAGGTTGGGTAATTTTCTCCATTAATGTTCTGCACATTTTTATCAGGTTTATTCCTAGATGTTTGCTACTGTTTTGTTTCTATCCTGAGTGGGCTCTCTCCCTCTTTCTTTTTTTTAATTAAAGTTTTCTAATTGATTATTGCTTCTCAAATACATTTTTAATTCCAGTTTAGTTAATATGCAGTGTTATGTTAATTTCAGGTGTATAATATAGTGATTCAGTACTTCCATATATTACTTATCAGCGGGAAGTGTACTCTTAATCACCTATTGATTTTTGCACGGAGAGTTTATATCCAGAAACCTTTCTGAACACTCTTATCAGTTCTAATAGTTTTCTCTGATGATTCTCTTGTATTTTCTACATAGAAAAATATATAACCTACACTTACAATTTCAACTGTTATTTTTTTATCATTACCACTCTAAGTGAATTTTTAGGGAATTCAGCATAACAGTCAGTAGTTATAGTCATAGTAGACTTGTTTCCTTCGTTCTTGACTTGAAGGGGAAATGTTTTAAAGTTTCACCACTGAATATTAATGTTGACTCTTGGTTTCTGATGGATGCTCTGTACAGGTTAAACCAGTGCTTCTTTAATCTTGGCTTCTTAAAAGTAATTGAAAGTATGTTTTATTAATACTTCATTAGTATCTCTTGAAAAGAATATATATTTTATTTCAGTCTGTTAGGGCGGTGAATTACATTGACAGGTGTCTGTCCCCTTCCTTCTTAATGCCTTTCTTCTTCCCTTGTTCCCTCTCCTTTCCTTCTTCCTGATGTCTCAAGTGTAGGGAATTGAGTTGCTCATTTTCCTCAGAGTATGGAAAACTCACAGCCTTGATCTATCAAGACCCTTTTTGTTATTATGATCATTTCCCTTTAACTCACTGTTTTAACTTTTATTTCTGTATTTAGAAATACCTGTAGATTGAGAAATATAGTGTGGTCTTGTGTGTATGTAGAGGTAGATGTATGTGTGTTTAATTTGCATAAAAGATACTGTGCTACGAATATCATGGTTTCTTTTTGTCTCATTCAACTCTGTGATCTTTGGCATTATATTTGTGCTATTATATATAAACATATAGAAATTCACTTGTTTTCTTAGTAATATGATAGAAATATATTACTACTGATGTGATTCTGCCCAGAATGCAATGTTATATCAAACTACATTTTACTTATTCCCTGGTGATGGACTTATGTTACCTCCCATGACTTGGTACCACAAACACTGCTGTGCTGAATAATCTTGGTTGTGTTTCCATAGGACCTTTGAGAGAGTTTTTCTGGAATATAAATGAATGAAAGTGTGACATGTTTTTTAGGTTTTCTAATATTGATCAATTCTTACATTTCTAGCACAATTCCAAGTTGGTTATTAGGTAGGATGTTTTCAGCTATAAATAGAAACTCTAACTCCCATTGGCTTAAATAAACATGAGAAAAATTTATGATCTCACATTATAAGATGACCTAATGTAGAGCTTTTTCACTGTTTAATTCAGTAGCTGAAAGGCAGCATCAGATTTCTGCCATCTTTCTGCTCTATCATCTTTCACATTGGTGTTACCCTCTGCCAGGGTCCCAGGGCTCACATGAGGTACTAGAAGTAGAAGACCGCAGAAGTAGAAGACAATTTCTTTTCTTTGGATCCTTTTAAAAGTGAGGGAACTTCCCAGAAGCTTCCACGTTCACCCTGAACAGATTCTTTTGTGCCTTGTTGGCCAGAATTATATTACATCATGCCGAGGGCCTAATCTGCTCCCCAGCCAGGAGAATAAAACCATCACAAGTTGTTTCGACCAGTGACTCTTAAACCTGGCTACACATCAGAATCACCTGGAAGTTAAAAGATGAATCAGAGCCTCTCAGTTTTGCTTTTCAGAGTTATAGTGACTAATATTTTATCTGAACTTTTTAAAAATTTCTTTTCAGCGTAACAGTATTCATTGTTTTTGCACCACACCCAGTACTCCATGCGATACGTGCCCTCCCTAATACCTACCACCTTGTTCCCCCAACCTCCCATCCCCCGCCCCTTCAAGACCCTTAGGTTGTTTTTCAGAGTCCATAGTCTCTCATGGTTCACCTCCCCTTCCAATTTCCCTCAACTCCCTTCTCTTCTCCATCTCCCCATGTCCTCCATGGTATTTGTTATGCTCCACAAATAAGTGAAACCATATGATAATTGACTCTCTCTTCTTGACTTATTTCACTCAGCATAATCTCTTCCAGTCCCATCCATGTTGCTACAAAAGTTGGGTATTCGTCCTTTCTGATGGAGGCATAATACTCCATAGTGTATATGGACTACATCTTCCTTATCCATTTGTCCATTGAAGGGCATCTTGGTTCTTTCCACAGTTTGGCGACTGTGGCCATTGCTGCTATAAACATTGGGGTATAGATGGCCCTTCTTTTCATGACATCTGTATCTTTGGGGTAAATACCCAGTAGTGCAATGGCAGGGTCATAGGGAAGGTCTATTTTTAATTTCTTGAGGAGTCTCCACACTGTTCTCCAAATTGGCTACACCAATTTGCATTCCCATCAACAGTGTAAGAGGGTTCCCCTCTCTCCAAATCCTCTCTAACACACGTTGTTTCTTGTCTTGCTAATTTTGGCCATTCTAACTGGTGTAAGGTGGTATCTCAGTGTGGTTTTAATTTGAATCTCCCTGAGGGCTAGTGATGATGCACATTTTTTCATGTGTCTGATAGCCATCTGTATGTCTTCATTGGAGAAGTGTCTGTTCATATCTTCTGCGCATTTTTTGATATGATTATCTGTTTTGTGTGTGTTGAGTTTGAGGAGTTCTTTATAGATCCTGGATATCAGCCTTTTATCTGTACTGTCATTTGCAAATATCTTCTCCCATTCTGTGGGTTGCCTCTTTGTTTTGTTGACTGTTTCCTTTGCTGTGCAGAAGCTTTTGATATTGAAGAAGTCCCAAAAGTTCATTTTCGCTTTTGTTTCCTTTGCCTTTGGAGACATATCTTGGAAGAAGTTGCTGTGGCTGATATCGAAGAGGTTACTGCCTATCTTCTCCTCTAGGATTTTGATGGATTCCTGAACTTTTGACTACTATCTAGTGTCTCTTCTAGTTATTGGTCTGTTTGAATATTTTAAATTCTTCGCTTTAAAGTTTTTATGATCATAAATCTCTGTGATGATTGTCTGCTTTCTCTGGAGGAATTTCTCCTTTTTCATTTTATGTATTACTTTTCTATGCTCTTTTTTTAATGCCTTCAAACCTGTGGCATGTTATCATGGTAAAAGGCAGGGGCCCAAAAGGGAAATCCCAACTATGCAAGCATATTTCAAGACTTTGTTCATTATATACTTTCTAAAATCCTATTTTTCACATAAATTCACATGGTCAACTCCAAAGTCAAGGAGTAGACAACTTCATTAGACTTATTCTAAGGCCATTGCATAGGTTTGGATAACAATGTTGCTTAGGAGAATGAAGGAGTAAGACCAGTGATTCAATCTAGACCAGATAGGAAGTGAAAAAGAATAATTCAGTGGTAATGGTAGCCAAATAATTAGAGAATGGGCAGCTCTATCAAATTCTACAGAAAGGCAAAGAACTAAGAGGACTTTTAAAAGGCCACTTAATGTGGCTCAGTGGTCACTGGTGATTTTTAAAGAAGGTTAAAGTGTTTAGGATAAGGGCTGGATTAAAGGTAATTAAGAATAAGGTGGTAGAGAGTTATAGAATTGATAAGCCATATATATGAAGAGCTGGGAAGGGAAGAAAAGAACATACTGCTTTTTTTTTTTTTTAAGTAGGGGAAATCTGGGAAAATTCAGAAGGAGTAATGAAAGGAGATTGACATTGCTTGATCGGTAGTTAGGGAATAATTGTAATCATCAGGCAGAGGGGTGGTAGGTGAAGTGTGTGGAAGAGCTAGCTTTAATAAGCACCACTGTCATCATAACTCAATTTATTAAGCTTTTATTGTGGTCCAGTCACAGTACTTTCCATGGATTATCTTACTTAATCCTTAAAATAACCCTAAGAGATATATGGAATGGATTATCCCTATTCCAGAGTAGGGGCACTTTCAAAGGAAGTAAGTAAATTGCCTAGGGCTACCCAGCTAATAAGGAAGGGCAGAACTAGTACCAGAATCCAAAGGTAGTGTTATTCATCCTGAGGAATCCTGAGGTGTGGAGGAGTGATGAGTTGACATGAAAGTGGGTGTGCCCCAGAAGCCTAAGGATCTCACAAGTATGAAGTGTATTGAGTAGGGGTATAGGGTGGGTAACCAGAGTGGGCAAAGACAAACGCAACTACAGTATAAAGAATATATAAATACCACAGAAAAGCAGGGTGGTATTAGAAAGGGTCCTCTGTATTGGACCAGTTCTCATTCTCCTCTGTCAGAAATGATCAACTTGACAAGAGATATTAAGGGAAAAAAAGGTCTAAGACTTGAGACTTGATATGTCCACTAAAGAGGTATTACTAGGAAGATGCTGGGACCAGGCTAAGAAAGAACACTGGGGAAAAGCTAACTGACTAACAGAGGCTGCAGCTGTTAGCAGATACGTGAGTATACCAAAGTGTAGGGGAAAGAAACTGGGTGACATTGCTCGAAATGGTAAAAGAGAACTGAGAATCTTGGGTGGGAGTAAGTACCCAATACTTTTTCATCCCACACCTGGTGTGGGAGAGCTCATGGTGTTTTCGGTTAAGAGAAGACCATCACGGGTGCCTGGATGGCACAGTCGGTTGGGTGTCAGACTCCTGGTTTCAGCTAGGGTCCTGATCTCAGGGTCATGAGATTGAGCCCCACATCAGGCTTCATGCTGAGTACAGAGTTTGCTGAGCTTTCTCCCTCCCTCTCCCTCTGCTCCTCCCCATCTCATGAGCTCTCTCTCTTTCTCTCTTTCAAATAAATATATAAATCTTTTTAAAAAGAGAGAGAGAGGAGACCATGAGACTTAAACCAGGTCTTGGATATTGAATAACACAGAGACACTTTTAGGGGGGTAGGGGAGAAAGGGGACAATACTGGATCTTTTCGTGGCATCAGTTACTTCTACTTTCATATACAAAGAGTAGCTGGAACTAGACTTGCTTTCCTACTGTAAACAACTAGGAAAACGGACAAAAATCTATGAAACAACTCTTTTCTAGATATTGGGCAATAGAAAGTACAGGTTTATGACCCCTCAAAGAAGGGAAACAAATGCAGTAACCCCCCTGAAAGTGTCAGCTTTCTGTCTTTGGCACTTTCTGGACAACGAAGAAGAACATGGTGGTACTGCTGAGTTCAGGAGATAGAAATAGGAGTTTGGAGAGGCTAGGGTGGCTGGAATGTACTATGTAGAAAATGCTTACGATCTGCATAGAGGTCCTTTTGCATCTATTGCTAAGTACTAACTATGGGGTGAAACCACATGAGCAGGGAAAGGAAGACTAGATACGTGTGAGGTGGATAATTCCTAAAGGTAATACAGAGTTATTAGAAATTTGAGTTCTAACCAGCCAGAATGGAAGATCCTTGATGAACATCAAGGTCTTTACAAAAGAGATCACAAAAATGTCACAGCTTAGTAATAGGACTAAATGAGTCCTAGAGTAAACTTTACTTAATAATGTTTTAAGAAGCTTAGAAAAAGCTTTGATATGCAAGTAAATTAACTGCCTGACAGAACATAGCCCCACCCATATTAAAGAAGACAACAAAAAATTTTAATGGAGAAAGCATTTTAAGGAAGGTTGCTAAGAGATTTTTCTTGGTTAAATGATGACAAAGAATTTTGTTTCTGAATATGGTACGAATGTGTTTACTCTGAAATATTAATCTCTGAACTTTTAAAAAATACTGGAAACATTTTTTCACCTGTTAAAAATCTTGTAAATAAAAAGTTCTTATGGGCTTTGATTACATTTTAAAAAGAAGAAGAAGAAGAAGAAAACAACAAAATCCAACATTCAATAACATAAAAGGCACAATTTCTAGCATCTAATCCAAAATTACTAGTCATGTATTAAAGGGAAAAAAAGTTAGGATTTTAGGTTAATTAGGAGTTTAATTTTAGATTAATGAGGAGAAAGACCAGTTAATAGAAACAGACCGAAAATAACAGAGAAGAAAGAATTAACACCCAGGCCTTTAGAATAGCTATAATATGAATGTGATTGGAGTCCCAGAAAGGGAGGAGGGTAAAAAAAAAGTAAAAGGAATCAAAGCTAAAAGCTTTCTACATCTTATGAAAATTATTATAAATCACATATCCAAGCAGCTCAACAATTCCCAAGCAGGATAAACACAAAAGAAAAGCAAACCAATGGGATTCAGATCAAATTACTGAAAACAATTTATAAGGAGAAAAATTTCAGAATGTATGGAAAAATACTATATACAGACAGAAATGCATTACATATGCAGGAATGAAGATAACATACGTCTTCTCAGGCACTTTTAAGGCAGAAGCAGATGAAATGGTATCTTTAAAGTGTTGAAACAAAAGCAACAACAAAACAAGGTATTCACCTTGGACTCTATATACAGTAAAAATAGCCTTCAGAAATAAATGGGAAATAAAAACTTTTTTGCAGAAACAAAAATTGCAGAACTTTTCACCAGCAGACCTGAAATGCAAGGTAGATAATATCAATGAAAATTAGATCTACACAGGTGATAGAAGAGCATCATGTGTGGATAAACACAAAAGAATAAAAAGCCAACTCCAAGAGGGTATATACTTTATGACTTCATTTATATAGCATTTCTAAAATGACAAAATTATAGAAACGGAGAACAGACTAGTGGTTGCCAGGGCTTGAGAGAAGGAGGATGGGAAGAGTGCAGGAGGGAAGTGGGTTTGGCTATGGAAAAGGAAGCATGAGGAATCCTTGTGGTGGGAAAGGTGCTAAGAGTATGTCAATGGGGAAATACGTCTTTTCAACAAATTGTAGTAGGAAACTTGTTATCCATATTTGAAAATTAACTTTAACCCTTGCTTCAAACCAGCATAAAAATAAATTTGAAATAGACAAAAATTAAAATGTCTAGGAATCAGGATATTTTTACAGCATCTGGATAGGCAAAGATTTCTTAGGCCACAGAAAATTTGAAACATAAAAAATGGATACATGGGACTTTATTAAAAATACCGTTAAGAAAGATACCATTAAGGAAATGACATTTCTAGCCATACACTCGGATAAAATAGCTGATAAAGAATTTGAATCCAGAATTGATAAAGAACTCATACAATTCAGTAATAAAAAAAAAAATCAATTCAGTTTTTTAACTAGGCAAAAGATTTGGACAGAAATGTCACTAAAGCAGATATATGAGTGGTCAGAGAGCACATGAAAACATGCTCAATTTAATTAGGCATCAAGAAAATGCAATTTAAAACCACAATGAGATACCCAATAGGCTAAAATTTTAAAAACTTCAGCCTTGCTTGTGGGTGTGCAAAAATGGTATTTACATTTTGTAAATCAGTTTGGCAGTCTCTTATAATGTTAAATATTCCCTTATAGTAAGACCCCATGTTTCCACTTCTGTGCATTTACCCAAGAGTTATGAGAACATATGTCCAGACAAAAACCTTATACAATAATGTTTATAATAAATCAAATTAGGAAAATCCCAAATATTCATAAGCAGATGAATGGATAAACAAATTGAAGTAGCTTCATATGATGTGATCCTATCAACAATAAAAAAGCAATGAACTAGAGATACACATAATAATGTGATTGAGTATCAAATCTATTAGGCTAAGTTGTTTAAAAAAAAAAAAAAGCCAGATCCACAGTACTACACACTGTGTGATTTAACTTATATGGAATTAGAGAAAAGGCAAAACTAACTTGCAATGAGGTTAAAACAGATACCTGGTTCCCTTGGGCTGGGCACTGGGGCACAGATAAAGATGTTCCAGGGAACTTTTTTCGGGTAATTAAAATGTTCTTTATCTTGATTGTGTTGGTGGTTACATTTGTCAGAACTCATCAGGCTGTAAACTTCAAGTGGGAACATTTTGTCACACGTAAATTGTACCTCGATAAAGCTTTTTTAAAGAAAATTAGCATCATCTAGTTGCTTTTCGGTCTACCTCTGTCACACAAACCCAAATGCTAGGCTGAAGCAAAGCTTCTGTGGGAGGTTCGTTTCATTCTTGACATTGCCCAGGTCTTCTATGAAACTTTTATACATATGTATGTATACGTATGCATACTATGTATGTGCATAGATATACAAGATTAGATATACCTGTAGATATATATACTTTATTGAAATAGAGCTCACATATACAATGCACACATTTAAATTTTACAGTTCAGTGGTTTTTAGTATATTCCCTGAGTTGTGAAACCATCTCCACTGTTAATTTTAGAACATTTTCATAATCTCAGAAAGAAACCCTGTACCAATTTGAAGTCACCTCCTATTTCTTAAAAATTTCTTTGTGAATTTCTTCCCACATCCCTTAGCCCTAAGTAGATTAATGGTACTACCACTAATACACTGTTTCTCTATCTATATAGATTGCCTATTCTGGATATTTCATATGAATTAAATCATACAGTATGTGGCTTTTCTGACTTGTTTCACTTAGAATAGTATTTTCAGAGTTCATCTATAGTGTCGCATGTCTCACTACTTCATTTCTTTTTACTGCTGAGTAATATTCCATTGTATGGATATATTGTATCCTATTTATCCATTCATTATTTGATGGACATACAAGTCGCTTCTACTTTTTTGGCTCTTATGAATAATGCTACCAACATTCATGTAACAAGTTTTTGAATGGACATGTTTCCATTTCTCTTGGGAGTGATTGCTCAGTCATGTGGTCACTCTATATTTCACACTTTGATGAACTGCCAGACTGTTTCCCAAAGCATTTACACCATTTTGCATGCCTACCAGGAGTTTCCACGTTTTCACCAACATTTGTCTTTCTGGTTATCACCTTGTGGTCTGAAGTGGTATATCTTATGGTGATTTTGATTTGCATTTTCCTGATGACCAATGATGTTGAACAACTTTCCATGTGCTTATCGACCATCTATATATCTTCCTCGGAGAAATATCTATATATTTCCTTTGTCTGTTTGATAGTTAAGTTGTTTTTATTATTGAAGGTTTTAAAAATTATGTTCAGTTAGCCAACATACTGTACATCATTACTATTGAGTTTTAAGAGTTCTTTATAGTCTGGATACAAATCAGATATATGACTTACAAATATTTTCTTCCTTCTGTGGTTGTGATTTTACTTGTTTGATGGGTGTTTTTGCAGCACAAACTTTTTTTTTTAAATTTAATCCAGTTTACTTTGTTTCTTATGCTTTTGAGGCATAATTAAGAAGGCTTTGCCTAAGTGAAGGCCATAGAGATACAATCCTATATATATTTTTTAGCTTTTGTAATTAGGTTTCTGACCCATTTTGACTAATTTTTGTGTGTGGTGTCAGGAAAGGGTTTAACTTCATTCTTTTGTATGTGGATATCTACTAGTCCTGGCACTGTTTGTTGAAAATACAATTCTTTACCCCATTGAATTTAATTGGTATAAAAAAGCTGTCCTTTATCATACTTTTTGATTCATATTTAGCCTGTCCATCTATTAGCTGCCTGAGAGAGAGAAAAGCAATGAGGATCAAAGTGGGAATTCCCCCATCTCATTTGATTGTGCTTTTGTCCCACAATCTCAGTTAAATTTCAAAACAAAAAGTATCTGTCTTAAGGGGTTGAGGCAGAGTAAGAGAGTGGCCTTGCTCCACTTTGAAAAACAAATTTTGAGCTGTGCCTTTCTTTTCCCACTCTGGAAAATGTGATGGGGTTGGAGGGGACAGGGGAGGGACCAGCAGGGCAGCCCACACACATAGCTTCCATCCCATCTGGAGACATACCATTTTTTCCAAATCTTTCCTTCTTACATAAAATGCATTTATCAGCAAGAGAAATAACATTTATGAGTTCCAAGGCTTAACTATGGCATTGCATGTATGCTATGAATGTTGAGGCATCAAATGAGCAATTTTTGATGAATTAAAGGCTGCCTTTTTTTTTTAAAGATTTTATTTATTTATTTGACAGAGAGAGATCACAAGTAGGCAGAGAGGCAGGCAGAGAGAGAGGAGGAAGCAGGCTCCCCGCTGAGCAGAGAGCCCGATGCGGGACTCGATCCCAGGACCCTGAGATCATGACCTGAGCCGAAGGCAGCGGCCTAACCCACTGAGCCACCCAGGCGCCCAAGGCTGCCTTTTTTTTTAAAAGAAAAAACAACTTTGTTCCCACCGCCCTAGAACCCAAGATCATTTTGTTTGCAGTACCACGTACTAGAAAGATTAGCAGCTTTGAGTTTGAGTAAGTTGTTAACAGATTTAGATCTGGACTTGATACTGTTTCTGTTCTTAAAAACTGCATGACCTTGGGCAAGTGATTTTAAGTCTTTGAGTTTGGTTTCAGGTACAAAAATGGGATAACAAACTATGTTGTAGTATTATTGTGAAGAATAAATTACCAAGCTGCCACATGAAAATACTTGGTTCAGAGCTGGCACATACAGCCTTGCAGTGGGAGAGTATCTGCCCACGACTCTGCTAGGCAAAGAGTGTGCGCTCTGTGGATGAGCCGATGGGCTCCCCACATAAATCAGACCAGGCCTCTCTGCGTCTTGGCAGCTCCAAACTTAGAAGTTTCCTCTTTGGAAGCCCTTCCTGGGTTCAAGGAAGTTCTCCTTGCCATTTTTTACTTTTGTGGGAAATAAGTCATGCCGGCTGCCCCCTTTGTGAATCTCCCAACTCAAGTCCTCCCAGGCTAATGCAACACGCATGCGCTGAAATTCCTTCTCCCACCTATGAGAACAGGGCAGATTCCAGTTAGCATTTGGTTTTCTTTCCCATTGGCTCCAGGGAATCCCTGTGGAGGATGGGGACACTCTGTCAGGTCATAGGTTTTTGAGGTTTGGCCAATTAGCTGTAAGCAGAAGTTGGGATAAGATTGGGATAAGGACCTCTCTCCCGTAGTCCCTGAGTTTCTTTCACATAGCACTGCCCACAAAAGCAGGACTGGGTCTTATTTCCCCTTGTGTGCCCAATGCCTAGGACAGAACCTGTCACCTAAATGGGTGCTCATGGATGTTGTTTTGAGTAAAGCACAAAGAATCACTCATCAATCCGACCTCTCTGGAAAAACATCCAGGCACACCTTCTTGATCTTTGGCTCAACTGTCTGGATGGTATGACTTGATTTCATCTGAAGGTCTGGCCTCATGCCTAAACAGAACAGGCAACCACCCTTATGGGCTGCTGATAAGGCCTCAGGCCCCTCATTTGTTGCTCTTTTCTGCTTCTATATGCCAGAAATTCTTCTAAGAGAAGTAAAGTCTTTCATTATGAATAATATTAAATGGGGTCATTGGTGTGAATTGTTACCTATTGACCCAAATGTGCTATAAACGGGTCCTTCTCAGATGTTAATGTATGTAGACCAGCTGGGAATCTTGTTGACATGTGGATTTAGATAGAGGAAATTTGGCATGCAGCTCCTGGCTCTGCGTTTTTATTGTCTCCCAAGGGATGCTGCTGCTCCTGGCCAGTGGCCCATACTTTGAATGGCAACCTCTATTATGGTCTGAATTGTGTCCCCTTGAAGGTAATATGTTGAATTCCAACACCTAGTATTTCAGAATGTGACTATATTTGGAGACAGAGCCTTTAAGGAGGTAATGAGTTAGAGAGAGGACATTCAGGTGGGACCTAATCAAATATGACAGGTTTCCTTATAAAAAGAGGCAATCAGGACAGAGACCCACACAGAGAGACAACCACGTGGAGACACCTGTTGATCCATCTTCAAGCCAAGAGAAGAGACCTCAGGAGAGACCAACCCTGTTCACACCTTGATCTCAGAGTTTTAACCCCCAGACCTGTGAAGAAATAAGTGTTGGTTGTTTAAACCACCCAGTCTGTGGTACTCTGTTATGGCAGACCTAGCAACATAATACAGACCCTAAGCCAGGGTTTCTCAACTGAGAGTGCATCCGAATGATCTATGATGCATGGCTGAGATTTAAGGCCTTTATTATTAAAGGTACCCAGTGAGCATCTCCAGAGGGAACGCCAGGCATGTGAATGAGTACTTTTTGAAAAGACCCACCCAGAATTCTGATGTGCTCCACTGAGTTACAATTCTAAAGAGTAGTTTCTCTTGGTGGGAGTTTCCAGCAAAGGGTTGGGTGAGGGTGACTGTCTTTAACAAAGAGAAGATTTCTATAGAATTCTGTAGTGACTCAGCAAGATGGTGACTTGTGCACATGGCTGGCAGCGTCCAGGTAGGAGGAAGAGGCTGGGCAGAGATCCTTGCCTCTCTCTGTGTTCTGTGATTTCATGTTTCATCCTGCTTGCCTTTTTCTCATCACCTCCCCCATCAAGATAGGCTTCTGTAGAAGTCAGTGGGGAAAAGCAAGGCTGGGGTGGAGGATGGGCAACATAGTTCTTCTCTGAACACCCATTCAAAGAGCAAGGAAGCAACAGGCATTCATTCATTCAGTGTTTCTGGCTCTTCTAAGAGAAATAGGGCTGGGGATCACTCCAGTTGGGCTCGGTTTGTGAAAGGTACATGAAACACCTCAGAGCAAGTCTCTCTCTCTCAAGAGGGGTGGGTATGCATGGTAAGAATAAGTTCAATGAAAAATTTTGATTCTAGTCATAGATGGAAAATACAGTTTTTAGATGGCAGCTACCCAAAAGGTTTGGAATTCTTGCTTTATAACAAAGCTCAGTTGAGAACTCAAGAGTCAGTAAGGAGGAAGATTTGAAAGAGTCTTGATGATGAGGGTAAAAAGATGCCTTCAGAACATCAGCACTGTTGCCTGGAGCATGAGATCACCTCCCAAGAAATGGCAGTCAAGAGTAAGTTAATTGCTTGATTTTTTAAAAAGCTTGTGAACTTATTCTTTGAAAATAAATGAGCTAACTACAGTTCAAGTACCGGCAGGTGGAATGAATCACAGAGGGAGAAAGTGCTAGGGGGAAAAGTAGATTACACGAGAGCCTAGTCCCTTAGACCCTGTGTGAAAGCGTCGCCAGCATTCCCCGTGAGTCATAAGGCTCTGTTATAGAAGAATAGCAGGTGGAGTGGGGGAAGGCTGGGGACTCTGAATATCCCATAAGGTTCACTGAGACTGGGCTTGTTCTCCATGGTGCCAGTGGACCAGCTTTCAGCCTCTGGCTAAATAATACTCTGGGTACTCTTACCTGCTCAGTGTCTTCAGTTTAATTTCTATTCTAAAGAGGGAGAATATGGTCAAGGTCATGTCCTTAAAAAGCAGCAGATATCCAGAATCTGGGCTTACTTCTTCTCCCAGGTTCTGCCAGTAGCCATGGCCACAGTGCTCACACCTTTGGTGGACCACAGGGGAGGTATTATTTTTTTAGGGAGAATTGACTCTGCTTAGAAGCTCAAGGGAGATTGTGAGAGGTTTGAAAAAGAATGAGTTCACATTTCTTTTAAATTGTCTGTTTCAAACATTGTGTGAGAAATTCAAAGTCTTGGTCACTTTGCGGCAACTTCCATCCCTCCTTACTGTGGTTCCTTTGCCCATGGCTGGCGATGTCCTGGCCTGGGCTGTGGACCAGTTTGACATGGATAAAGCTTTAGATGATGTTTTGGAGAGGAGAGGAGAATTCCAGAACTTCCCCACATTGGTAGTTTTACCCTTCTTCATCACTAGACATTTGTATCCAGGTGGAATCTGTTTAGAATGAATAAGGAGAGCAGCCTTTTCTAGAGAAAGAAATTGCAAAGGGCGAGCTAAAGGGAGAGCCCCAGGCATTTTTAGCATTAAGGAAAAATCTCCTAGGGGTTGTCAAGATATTAAGTCCACAGCCAAAGACAATGGCTTGATTCCCTGTGCTCAGACTTGTTTAGGCTGATGTGAGGTGCATCCTGCATGCACGGCATGGGCCGGCCCCAGGTAGGTGATGTACTTAGTTGTCAGCAGTTGTGACTGGTGGCCAGCCATCATTTGACATCTCGTCTCCAGGCCTCTCTGATATAAGCTCGGCCATATTACTTTTCAGTCTGCAGTGGCTGCGGGTTGTCCAGATCTCTTTCCTTTCTGTTGTTTCCTTTCTGTTGTTTGGAATCCGGCACTGACCACTCTTCCCTCCTCTTGGACTGGATGAATTGTCTGAGGCAAATTGTTCTCTGAGCCTGTTATTGTCTGTTTTTAAATGGAGAGGCTCCTCCTCCTATTTTTATTATTCTGTGAAATGAAGGAAAATCTTTCTCATTATGACTTGACAATAAAATAAGATTAGGAGGAGAATCCACTATTAAAATAAGATTTGTGGATTTTAATGTGTAAATTCCAGATATAAAAGCTCTCCTCTTCTAATAATTGATAATTTGCTGAATTTTTCCTACTTCACACAGAGTCATAAAAATGAGAGGCAACGTGCTTCCGGAATAACATGAGTTTTGATCCTTGGTTATTTTGTCTATATGATAAGACTTATCAAGAACATCAAATATATTATATCAATAGATAAGACTTTGGTCTAATTTTTTTTAACTAAGGAAACCCTTTTATTTCTCAGGATATTAAAATGTTGCCTGATTCAGACTCCTTAGTTTCCTAGTAAAAGAATTGAAATGCTAGACAGAGAAGTCACAGGAGGCAGAAGACAGCTGGACTGACTTTCACCAGGATGGTTGGGTTCGTAGGCAGAATTTAGACAAGGGTATTGATCGGAAAGATAGGAAAAACAAATAATGGGTTCATCTGGTAAAACCCGAGGAACCCCCCACCCCCACCACCAAATTATGTTTCTTTGATGCCAGGCTAGGGCAGTGATGGCTTTTTCAGCTCTTAAAAGCAAATACTTCTCTGTATAGTTCTACCCTGTTAGGCTGAGCCTGGACTCTGCGGGGTGCGCTAGTCCCTGGTGCTCCTGCCCATCCAGGAGGCCTTGGTCCTTTTGTTCTCCTAGACACTCCTATAGGACAGAGTCCCCTGGGGAATTGAGGTCCACTGGAGGATTTTTCACCCTGGTGGGCTCAGCGGAGTAGATCTCTCATGCCGAGCTCCAGTTGTCTCTGTTCATCCTCACTCTTGATGGTCAGTCCTCTGGCGAACAGTCCTGCCAGCAAGAACTTTGCCACATCCCGCACTTGGACCCCCTTTCAAAGCTGTGTTTTGTCATTTTGTGCCTATTATGCTCCACACACCAAGCTACGGCCTTTCTTTAGATGTGATCTCTTTTAGGCCACAGAGGCCCTGCTGGCTCTGTGTTGTCTCTTATCTGGCAGAAAAAAGAAATAGATTCAGAAATGGATAGCCAGGGTTGCAGCTAGCTGTGTTTCCATCCAAACTTTCTATCGTAACTGAGTGACGGGACCCTGGCCAAAGACACATCTTAGCTGTGTTTAATCCTGCCCTTTCTTTCAGTGGCCCCATGTTCATGCCTGATCGGCACTTAGAGAACCACCGAATGATGGAAACATTGGAACCAGAGAAAGGGGAGAACACACGGATCCCCCCACATTGTTTTTACCCTCTGAATGCTTCAGATTCATAATTATATATTTGTTTGCTTACTGATCTAGGTTCTTTCTCCCCTACTTGTCTTTAAGCTGCATCAGGGCAAAGACCAAGTTTGTTCACCAGGGTATTCTTGGCAAATGCTTCCTGACACATGGCAGACAGGCACTCAGTAGAACATTTACTGATTTGGGAGTAAAAATCATAATCACTCAGATGAGATGGGGTCGTGAAATATTTATTTATTTATTTATTTATTTAGGTAGCAGAAACAAATTGTGTTGTTGTGCCTGGGATGTTCTAAATTGCTTTGGGCCGTGTGGCTCTTTTTAATGGGACACCTGAGAAATGCCAGCATTTTTTCTTGATGTGTGAGGCTTGTGTTTATTTATGTAAGAAAGGGAACCATGAAATGATGTTGACCTTGCAGGACGTTTGTAGCTGTGGAATCATTTGTTGCCTCCCTTGGGCTGACGATGTTTGCCTGAATTGCATTTAAACAGGGCATCCTTCCTTGGGGTGGATGAGAGTAGCAGAGGAGAATTCTAAGGGTAGAATTCCCTTCCCACAAGGGTTCTGTTAATTTTGTGGTTCACAAAAGACAAGGGACTCTGTTAGATTTTTTTTTCCTTTCTTTAGGAGTTTGTAGACTAGAATCACTGAAAAAGAAGGGGTCTTTGCAATCATTTTGCTTAGAAATTAAGTTGGACTCTACCAGCCAAAACATTTGTTTGGAGCCCATGTTAACTGAGGGCCTACTGTGTGCTCAGTGCACGACCTCCCTTGGTGAGCTCTTCACAGTCTCCTCTTGCTCCTCATGGTCCTAACTCCAAACACCTGAGTTTGTTTGAGTTCTAGAGTACACTGAGTCCTTCTTTCCTTCTGAGCCTTTGGGTGTAACATTTCCTTGGCCTAGAATCCCCCCTTTGCTGTTTCCCAAACTGGTTTTTCTTCATCCCTCTCACATACCTCCCCTTAGAGATGCTTTCTTTACTCCCCAGCTGGAAGAAAGTCCAGCCCTCCCATTCCATCTTGCGTTCTTCCAAAACACATTGTTTTTACCCTCTGAATGCTTCAGATTCATAATTATATATTTGTTTGCTTACTGATCTAGGTTCTTTCTCCCCTACTTGTCTTTAAGCTGCATCAGGGCAAAGACCAAGTTTGTTCACCAGGGTATTCTTGGCAAATGCTTCCTGACACATGGCAGACAGGCACTCAGTAGAACATTTACTGATTTGGGAGTAAAAATCATAATCCTTAGTTGATGCAACGGAAGCGCGGGGAAGTGATCGTGACTTCTCAAAGTCACCCACCTACTAAGTGTCAGAACTAGAACTCTAATCTGGTTCCTTATTCTCAAATCCAGCGTTCACTTCTCTTTACAGTTCAGTGTGACTTATATTTAGCTTTTTTGCTTCATTGTTGTGCTGACAGAAATAGATTCTTTTAGCCATTAGTTTGTCCTAGTTCAGGATCAAGACATGGTACAAGGTCCCTGTGTACATCAGACCAAGAAGACAGAGTATCTTTTGTTAAATGGGAGCTCCTTGGGCTCAAGAGTCACAGCTCTCCAAAGCCTGGCAGCTCTGTGACCAGAGAGAGTTCTGGACTGACTCTTTTTTCTGTGTCCAGAGCAGACAGCACATGGCTTTGTCTTACGGGAATGCATAGACCAGGAAGGCTGATTTTGAACAGCCCTTTATGTGAGTTAGAAAGTTGATTTGTTGGGTATTGCAGCCAGAGAGCTGCTTCTCTCTTTCTGTCTGAAATGACCTGTTTGTACATGAAAGGCGAGGCACCAGTGACATGGCTATGCGAGGCCAGTGCTCTCTATAGAGATGGAAGGGACATCTGGAACAACTTCTAGAAAGTGTGCTTTTGATCTGCCCCTGGATGCTGACAAGCAGAGCCCATTTTCTCTTTCCTTCCATGAAAGGCTGTTGTTGTAGTTGTGACTCACTGTAAATCACTGATATTAGAGTGCCATTGTTCTGCCTCTTGGCTTGCTGTTGGAGCTGCTGCATCAGGTCTGAGCTGGTGCCCTGAAATCCCTCAGGAGTCCCTGCTTTGCCAAGGCTGAGCTAGCAGAGCTGTACGAGAGACAATATGTCTGCCCATCTCTGGACCCTACTTTGGATTCAGCAGTTTATCTCTGGGTTCTGCTTTCAACACTGATCCAAAGACTTTTAGATACAAGTAAATGACTTGCCTTGTGCCCTTGCTGCTAATGTCTTCCTTGACTTCTTTTCCTTTTCTGAAAGCCCTTCCTCTAGGATGGGAACTTCAACAAATACTTTGCTTTTCTTCTTCTCAAGTGTTCAGCTTCCTTCCTCCACTGTAGGGAATAGTCCCAAGGAGGACTTTGTCTGAGAGAGCATGCTCTTCCTTCTAGACCAAACATTGCCCCACAGAGACTTAGGCTTGAATTGCAGGCAGTGACAGGAAAGGCCGGAAAGGACTTGCTGATCATCTCAGGGGATTTCCATCTTCTGGTATGTGGAGCCCAAGGGTCTTTGTCAAATGGGAGGCAGGTGCAGGGCACATGGAGCTCCATTTCCTTCCTCTTTTTTTCAGCCATTCTTTACCCATTTTACATGCTGAGCTTCTATCTAAAATGTTGCTTGATTGAAGGATTCATGACTTAAAACATTGGATCGAGGAACTGTGTTCTAATTCAAATTCTCCAGGGAAGCCATGGTGATCAGAATGAATCCTCATAGAAATTCTTCACCTAGATGGAGTTGTCAAGCTTTCAGCAGATACCATGTTATTTTTATTTTTTTATTTATTTATTTATTTATTTTATTTTATTTTTTATTTTTTTTATTTTTTTTTTAAATTTGTGCACTTTTTTTTTTTTTAAAGATTTTATTTATTTATTTGAGAGAGACAGTGAGAGAGAGCATGAGCGAGGAGAAGGTCAGAGAGCGAAGCAGACTCCCCATGGAGCTGGGAGCCTGATGTGGGACTCGATCCCGGGACTCCAGGATCACGCCCTGAGCCGAAGGCAGTCGTCCAACCAACTGCGCCACCCAGGCGTCCCACCATGTTATTTTTAAGAAAAATTATGTTATATTTTAATTTTGAATTGCATCCATGTAGTAGAATGTTTGTAGAATTCTGTACAAGCATAGGTTTAGTTTAATATGTGCGCGTAATACACACCCACACAAAATACACGTGCGTGTGTTTGTGTGTGTGTGTATGAATGACAAGGCTCTAATACGCACATCTCTAAAGAAGCAGTTGGTATCCTCCCATCTGGAAGTAATCTTGCATTGCCTTTTAACAGAAGACTTAGATATTTTTTTCTCTTAATTTCCCTTTGCCATGAATTGTAATTACTTGTGTGCATTTCTCTCCCCTGTAAACTCTAAGTTCTTTAATTTCTGAACTGCTTATCTTTAATTTCTGTAACACCTAGCCATATGCTCTCTCTGCACATGCAATGAAGGAATCAGTATTTTATAGTATAGTTTTTTGTGAAGTCAGAACTTTATGCTTATGCCTCTTAAGGACCTAATGAATTTTTCATAGAGAAAAAAATGACATATAGCTATGGACAGTACCCTGGCCTCCACCTCCTAGATGTATGCTGTTATTCACAAGGTGGGACAGAGAAGATGGCCCTGAATGCTCCGTGCAAGTTAATTTCCACCACTGCTAAAACAACTCTAGCTATGGGACTTACTATAAGAAGTCACAAATGTTAGTGTTATACAGGACTTCGTGGAAGTGGGTGTGATGGTTAATTTTGAGTCGCCAAGTTTATCCTTCAGTTTGACTGGGCCACTGGGTGGCCATGTATTTGGTCAGACAACATCCTAGGTGTGTCTGTGGAGGGGACTTTGGTTGAAATTAACCTTTGAGTCAGTATACTGAGAAAGGAGATTGCCCTCCTCAGTGTGGATGGCCTAAATAGAACAAAAAGGTTGACTGGTTGACTCTGCCATGAGTAAGAACTTGTTCTCTGTCTATTGAGCTGGGACATTGGTCTCCTTCCCCCGCCACCCCCAATAGGTTTTTTTCTTGCCTTTGGACTATAGCTTAAAAAACTGGATCTTCATGGATCTTGTGCTTGCCAACTTTCATAGTGGAAATTACACCATAGTCAGCTCTTTTAGTTCTTAGGCCTTCAGACTCAGACTGAACTACAGATTGGCTCTCCTGCATCTCCAGCTTGCTGACTGCAGATCTGGGGACTTCTTAGCCTCCATAATTGTGTGAGCTACTTCCTTAAAATAAACCTCATTATCTCTGACTCCTCTTGGTTCCATTTCTCTTGAGAACCTTGATTAATACAGACTTTGGTACTGAGAAATGGAGTCTTGCTGTAACAAAAGTCTAAAAATTTGGAAGTAGCTTTGGAACCAGATGGAAGCTAGAAGAGTTTTGAGGTTCTTGTTGGATATGGATGTTAAGGACATTTCTGGTGAGGTCTCAGACGAAAATGAGAAACACGTTATTCGAAATGGGAGAGAAGTTGCCATCAATGACAACACCTTGACTGAACTGTGTTCTAGCGTTTTGTGGAAATTAGAACTTCCAAGCAGTGACAATGGATATTGAGCTGAGACAATTTCTAAGCAAAGTGTTGAAGAAGTGGTTGTTCCTCCTGCCTGCTTTCAGCAAAATGCACAAGGAGAAAGATGGATTAAAGAAGAAATTGTTATGCTAAAAGGAATCATAACTTGATGATTTGGAAAATGCTCAGCCTATCCATACTGTAAACAATGAGATAGTATGTTCTAAGTAGAACATCAGCGGTGTAGCTCAACTATCAATAAAGAATTTGTGGGATTATATGAATGGAAACACTGCCAGTTTGAACCAATGGGAACAGAGATGGGGCAAAATGATGGAAGGCTATTAGACTTCTTAGATTTGACAGGACAAGAGAGCTATTTGACAGCAAAGGTGGGCTGATCTTCAAGAAAAGGGAAAATGACCCCAAAGGCAATTCAGAGATCATCAGGGCCACCACCTGAGTTTTACCAGGCCCGATAGCCTCTGCCTGAAGCCTTGCGGGTTGGACTGCCCTGCAGAACCATGGTGGTGGGACCTTGGCTTGTCAAAGCCTCAGGGGTGGGAACCCCATCTAGACCTGTGAGGTTGACACAGTTGTCCCAGTGGGCCTAGGGACAGAGTATTGAACCAAAGAGGATTATTCATGGGACTTAAAAGCTAATTTGCCTTGCTAGGTCTTACACTTCCATGATGTTTAGACAAGACTTTGGACTTAAGACTTTAGAGTTGATGGTGGAATGAGTTAAGACTTTAGGGACTTTGGGGATGGAATTAATGGAAATAATGTATGGAATTAATGTAGTAATGCATGCAAGAAGGACATGGATTTTGAGGGGCTGGTGATGAATACTATGGACTTACTCCATCCTTCTGAAATTCATACTTTGAAATCCTAACCTCCAGAGTGACTGTATTTGGGGGCTGGGCTTTCAGGAAGTCATTAAGGTTAAATGAGGTCATAAGGAAAGGATCCTAATATGATATGATTGGTGGCCAGTTTCTCATCCTCTCTCTTCACACACATTCACTGAGGAAAGGCCATGTCAGCACACAGCTAGAAGGTAGTCATCCACACCGGGAAGAGAGATCTCTCCAGAAACGGAAGTTGTTGGACTTAGATCTTGGATTTTTCAACTTTTCAACAACTGTGAGAAGATTAATGTCTGTTGTTTAAGCCATCCAGTTCTTAGTATTTGTTTTGATAGTCTGAGCCGACTAATATGGTGGGATCCCTAGAGATCACTCTTGTAATAAAGGTCTAGGACCTGGGTGGCTAATATGGACTATTGAGTCTTGGCAGAACTCAACTCAAATGCTTATCTTACTGAACTGAATTTATCAAGACAAGGGTCAAGAGAAAGCAGAAGTATGACCAACTGTCAATGAGAGAGACATGAACCTTGGAATATTTGTATCATTTATGACCCAAATTCTCTATGTCCAATAATCTTCTACAGTATAAAATAATAGGCAGGAGAAATCATGCATTGAGTAAGGTAATTCAACAAATATTTATTGAATGTCTACTATCTATAAAGGTACCCTGCCTTATCTGAGTAAAAGGTATTAAGATTCCTAAGAATGTGGCCTCTGCCTTCCAGGAACCTATAGCTTTGTGGCTTTCCTGCCTCACCAATCCTTAAACACATAGGTGGACGTTTTCAACGTGTAATGTACTTCAGATAGAGATTACACATTAATCATAACTGTTGTTCATCTTCAAGTATAGTTGCCTCCCAGGGTCCAGCCCAACCTATTTTTCCTTCTTCCACTCTTCATCCCTGACCTGTACCATTAGATCTACTTTCCATCTCACTTTGTTCCTGGTCATCTTAATCACTAGGGAGATGCCAAAAAACTTCTAAGAAATGGAAAATGGAGGTATTGGTTCATGGGTTACAAGACTACTAGCTTGACACAATTTAGGTTTCTGTGGGAGACGTTTTAGATGAAATGTTAAGTATATTATGCTTTCCTGATAGGCACTAATGATGATAATGAAACTTCACTTCTAATCAGTGAGTACAACATGCAGTGGGAGTACCTTGACCCTACCTAATGCAGACATCTATTCTGCTTTCTTGCTGTTGCCCACATTTTCTCATTAGCCAGGACATGAATAATAGGCCATCTCATGTTTTGTATTGAGTGTTACTCTGCCCATAAATGATGAGATTTCATCATTTTGCTTTAAAATCTAATGCCTATCTCATAGGGGGATTTTTGAGGGGCAGGTTTATCTTTTGACTTTCCCATGTAAAAATATGGAGATAATGTGCCTTTCTTTCTTTTTTTATTTAAGGTTTTATTTTTTTAAGTCCTTTCTACACCCAAAGCAGGGCTCAAACTTACAACCCCAAGATCAAGAGTTGCATGGTCCACCAACTGAGCCAGCCAGGTGCCCCAGAACTTGCCTTTCTTTTTGAAAACTGTCTTTGCCTTTCTTCCATAGTGGAAGAGGCTGTAATTTTTAAATTTGTGAGAAAATTGGACATTTGTGGGTTAATTGGCAGTATTCGCATGCTATAATTAGTTTCATTATGCTTCAATTATATTAATTAAACTCTTGTCCTGGAGAGGACATTTTTCTTCCCTGGGTCCCTCCAAATGTGCATCTGGAAACTGCTTCCCTGTGGTTTTGTGAGCACATGAGGCAGGGTCCATGTTTTTTCATCCTTATATTTCCCAGCACAGTATAAATGTTTGTTGACTCAAACATGTAGAGACATGGTTTGGAAAATCAATGCTGGTACTCCAGTGGCTTTTAAACTTGTTCACCATGTTTTCCAGTGCCTAAATTTGCTAGCCCACACACATGCTTTGTAAGTCTTCCCATTCCAACTCATTTTATGAATTAACAGAATCAGTAGGACAACAATCTAGATGCATGGTGAGAGATAGGAGAAAGGAAGAGATTAGTGTTTCACTGCCAATTTTATGCCAGGAACAGGGTTAGGAGCTTTCACATACATTGTCTTATTTTATCAGCAAAGTGTTTTTTCCCTTGGCCCACCAGGTTGATTTTAACAAAAAGCCAGCTGAAGCAAAAAAGGAAACTGCAACTTGGCTTGCTGGAAATCCCTAATGGCCTCAGATGCTGCTGAAGGGGTTGATAAAAATGGGTTTAACAGAAGTCCTTCTTTGTGATCTCATCACTAAATCATTACAGAATACTGTTGGGAAAACAATTTTCTAAATGATATACTTACAATAAGCCGTTCTGAACTCCCAAATCCTTATTATTCCTTACTGACTCTGAGTCAGTTGCTGTTCACCTGGACAAGGGTAGCTGGTTCTGAAGCAGGGCTGTATGTGAGGTAGAAATATGAGGCCAGTTGCCTCCTTAACATGCTTATGCTTTTAGAGGGGAATAAAATATGGGTCACCTGGGAGTGACTCTCGAACTCAACTCTTGAGGTCTCGGTCTCAGGATTGTGAGGTTGAGCCCTGAGTTAGGCTTCACGCTGGGTGTGGAGCCTACTAATAAAGAAGAAAAAAAAAAGAGAGAGAGAGATAAGGTACATGACATTGTGTTAAAGGTGCTCCTTAAACAAAGTGGGATTACAGACAGTAAACAACTGCCTTCCATCCCTGATACTAGATGTGAGTATCAGTGCCCTGCTTTTTCACAAAATACATGCATTAAATGAATGAGATCTTGTGACCCTCTGGTTTGTGACTCTCTGGTAAATGCTGTCGTTTGGTTCTTTTCAATTAGCTGTGGCCTCCCCAGGGCTACCTTACTGTGGTCCAAGATCTAAGAACACACAGAGGTCAAATAATACTCACCTACGGGCGGTTCATCCCCAATATGTCAGGTGCTGGGAGACTTTACTGCAATCTTTCCAAGCCAGTAATTGGCTGATAACAGTTACCAGAGTAGAGTTGCAGAATTGAAAGCTCAGTGTTCAGCAAGAATGGGAGGAGCATAAACATTTGTCAAACAGTTAGCTTGGTCTCCACCTTCTAAAGAGCTGAGCATCTTAGTGGTTGGTTTCCTAATAAATTATACAACAGGATGCTCCAGGGGGTCCATTTCCTGATGGTGATGGCTCAACATCATGGAGCATTGAGCACTGTCAGCACCATTAATGGTCTATCAGAATCGTCCAGTGGTCTAGAAATGCCACTCACATATTTCTTGCAAGCACATTAATTCAGGCTGAGAATAAGCAGAGCATTGCACCAGACGGTTGATGCACTCTTTTATCTTCCCTTTCTTTCTCTTCTTCCAAGAGCTCTTCCTACCTTCTCAGGTCTGGTGATAGATAGGTCCACATTGGATGATTCTGAATATTTTGCAGGCAGCGTTCCTTATTTGTTTCATTATGGCATCTTAGAGGAAAAACTACTTTCTCCTTAACTCTGGCTTGTTGACTTGTTAATACATATAAAGAACGAGGGGCTCTGGGTGGTGGAGTATCATCTCCAGCTGTGAAACAGCAGCTCCGTGGGGTTCTTACGATGTATTAGCTATCAGTTATCAACCTCACCATCACTGAGGATTTTTTCATTTTGTCTCTCTTAAACAGCAGCTCTTTTGTCACCTGAAATCTAAAAAAAGTAACACCACACCAGGGTGGTCTGAGTAATAAATACCATGATTAGAGGGGCTAGCCCTGTCCCCACCCCTTAGTAAGCACTCAGTAAGTGTTAGTCAAACTTGAATTCCCACCACCATCCCCGAAGAATCACCTCGTTAAAGCGTTGTATCTTTGGTTGTAGCATAATAGGTATTTTTCCTCATGTCCATTTGTTAGCTCAATTCCTTGCCATCTGTGCTCTTTGTCCATCTGTCAACCTAGAAAAATCCTCTTTTTGTTTTTTTTTAGATAACACTTTTTATATTTTGGGCTTTATTAAGGTGGAATGCTGTAGAGTATTATTATTTCCAAGCATTACACTAGCGTCTTATCTAGATGATTAAGCTCTTAGGTGTTCTCTAGGTGAGCTTTCTGGTCATGGTAGAAGAGGAAGCAACACGCTCTTGTGCCCTCATGCTATTTTTGGCTAACGGAGCAAATGGGAAATCCAGAGCTGGTGGGGAACAAAGCCAAAGTTGCAAGTATGTTAGATTTACTGAGCAGGTGCCTGTTGGGTCGGTGTCCCTTGCCAGCCTGCGGTAAGGGGAATTAGAACACTCAGTGGGGAAAAGTTTGTTCTTTGGAGAAAGTTGTCAAAGAAGGAGCTCATGTTGTATCCCATTTAGACCCTGTTCATCAGAAGTTTTCAGGATTCTCTCACCTCTTGTCATCTCACATATATTTCTCAATCCCAAGTAGAGTGTGTAGCATAGGGATTTGAAAATCCTTGTCCAAGCACCCTACCCCACCCCATGGTGCTTATCTTCTGGTTGTATTTATATATTTATACACTAGGGTTGCTTGTACTTGTAGATTCATTGGTTCTTAGAAAAAAAGCCTCTTGATACAAACAGGGGAAAAGCCTGCTAGGGGGCAGTTTCCCCCATATTAAGATAAGAGAAGAGATTATGGAAGCTTTGGGGTATAACATATTAGCAGCAACTGTCCCAACATAGATTCAAGATGCTGGATCTTTATGGCTCTGTGACCTTTTCCCTGTGCCGAAGAAGGTTGGTTAGGATGTCACAGTGGGTGGTGGAAAGAAATAGGCAAGTTTCTTTTCTTTTTCTTTTTCTTTTTTTTTGAAAGAGAGTGACAGTGAGAGAGGGAATATAAGCAGGGGAAGTGGGAGAGGGAGAAACAGGCTTCCTGCTGAGCAGGAAGCCCAATGGAGGGCTCCATCCCAGGACCCTGGGTTCATGACCTGAGCCTAAGGCAGACGCCCAAGCCTGAGCCACCCAGGGGCTCCAATAGGAAAGTTTCTTCCATGGTTTTAAGAACATCTACATCTGATATAGTTTTATAGTGGAGTAAAAGTCACCATCTCACGATTATTATTTTTCCTAGCCTGACTCATATTCTAAAAGTCATCTTTACTGTGCAGGGAGTAAACTACATTCCCTGTTCCCTGGTGGCTTTCTTTATGGCACAGAGGATTGCAGAAGCTTTGTTCTGGTAGAAACCAGCTGGGAGCTACTAGTCTCTGGGTTTTACAGGGGACCTCGGAGGCTGGTCTGTTAGAGTGTTAAAATGATATTGAACCACAATGGCTCCCTCACAGAAGAGGACAGTTACACATGCATGTAACTAAATGGAGATGAGCATAGCTGGGAGGAAGATGAAACATAAGCTAATGAATCTCTTACATCTTTAACTGATATTTACCAGGAAACCACCCCAAGTGTTGACTCATTACTGACTGACCATTTTGGGGGTCCAGATATTGAACTGTTTTGTTTTTTTTTTTAAGTAGCAAAGACAGATGTTTGCAGATGCTAGTTCTGTTTTGACTGAGCTCCTTTTTTAAAAAAATTTATTAATTAATTTCTTTATTTTCAGCATAACAGTATTCATTGTTTTTGCACCACACCCAGTGCTCCATGCAATCCCTGCCCTCTCTAATACCCACCACCTGGTTCCCCCAACCTCCTACCCCTCGCCGCTTCAAACCCCTCAGATTGTTTTTCATTTACTGGCTCACATTTGCAGGATAGCTGGCCTGGTGTCTGTTTTATGGGGAGAGAAGTAAAAGGCCAACATAGGATCCAAAACCACGAGATTGTCCTCCTTAGGAGAAGCATGCTCCTGATGGTTTCGGTGAGCTTGGCATTTGTTTGAGTTTTCTTATTTAAATTCTAGCAGGGAGGCTGCCCTAAGTTTAAGAGACCTAAGGGGGCCTTTGTGTCCCAAATGATAGCCCCACAGAGAACTTTGGATATTGGCCAAGACCATCACCTGGCCTCTATTCGTCTCTTGAAAACAGAACCTTAACTTCTCTGTAGCCTCTCTGGAGAAGAGTCCAAACCTGACTTTGCAAAATGCTAGAAGCAAGCTCTTCCTGCCATCTCATCCCTGGCCCACCTGTGATGTCACCATTTCCATTTTGTCCTCTCCTGATGTCCTCATTACCCCTGAGCGTCCCTCCTGCCTGGCCTGGGGCATGTATACCAATGGTAGTGGGAAATAGCCCCAGCCCTGTCTGGTTTTCAAGGTTTGGGATTGTTGACCCCCCGCTTATTTTCTTTTCTTTTGTCCTTTATATTTTCTTTTCCTGGACTTCACTGACCCCTCTCAAAGTCTGGAAATACTCAGGAGAACACCTGCTGGGTGTTTTGTTTTGTTTTTTTCTTTTTTTGTGTGTTTGATCTTGGCTGCTTTTTGTGAAAGAAAAGCTCCAGAGCCACTGGCTAAGGTGTGTACATAGTCTTGACTGAAAGGGCTTCATGCTATCGAGGAGAGGTCGCTCTTCTATGACCCACGTTGTCACAGACTGAGAAAAATAAGCATGTCTTCAGATATTTCCTGGAGAAACTTTCAGAAGACATCAGAACACACACACACACACATACACACACACACACACCCCTCACCCTCCCAGCCCTGTTTAGCTTATTCCCGGGTGCTGGAACCTTTCCTTTATTCTTGGTAGAGCCTCCCTTAGACAGGCTGTCAAACTATTCTTCATCTGCACCGAGAACGTCGGAAACCAGCCTTCAAGTGCCAAGGCAATTCCTTCTACTATGAATACAGAATATTTCCTTTGAAGTCTATCTTCAGAGTTTTAAAAGATACCAGAATATATCTAAATGAAATTAAGCAGGATATTACTTTAAAACGGGAGTCTAATTTGACATAAAGTTATTCGCTTATAGCTCTCCAGGGACTTTCCCTGCTGTCAACCTAAAGAGACTTCTGAAAATGCTATTTTATTTTTCAGATCACAGACATTTGTTTAGCACTTTACAAAGCATTTTCAAAAAGCAAAAATGGCAACAACAACAGTATTTGGCATTTACCAATTGCTGACGACATAAAGGATGATCTCCTCAATGTTTTCCAGGCACCAGCTCATTTAATTGTCTCTATAACTGTATTGATGACATGCTGCATGGTCCCCATTTTCAGGTGTGGAAACTGAGTCACAAGGGGCTAAATCACTTTCTCTAAATCACATAGCCTGTAAGGACTATTAGGCAAAGGATTCCTTTCCATGTATGGCTGATTCCAAGGTTCTTGAACTTCCCGCTGCCAGCATCTTAATCATGAGTGTCATGTGAGAATCCTGAATTTCAGAGCAATTAGGTGACTTAATTCTGGCTGCCCAGCCTGAAGTGACAGAATAAAATTTAACTTCTTTTCCTTTTCCTTTTACTGGTTTTTCCCCCCTCCTATGTCGTGGGGTCCTAAGTCATTATTTTGGTGGCCCAAAAGCATTCATTGAATCCATGTTGTGTTCCAGGTGCCGAGAGGCTTTGGGTGATGCAAAGATCCTCAAGTTCCTGCTCTTAAGAATTCACAATCTGAGTTTGGGGAGTTATACAGATAAAAACACAATGACAAATGCAGGCAGTATGATTAAACACTCTAAGAAGGCTAAGTACTGGGTGTTTTGGGAACACAGGATTGGGTGGCTAACCCAACTTAAGGACTGTCCAGAAAAGTTTGTTTGGGGAACTGAGTCTGTAGGAATGAATGGGAGTTAATCAGACTGAGACAGGGAGATGTTCTGGACAGAAGGAACACCTTGTCGGAAATCATAGATATATTTGAGATCACAGTGTCTTTGGAGACCACCAAGAACTTCTGTGTGACATTTGGTTTAGAAGAAGAGAATCCAGAGAGAGGAACAGGATTTAAATCATAAAGAACACTACAGGTCATGGTACGCAGTGTGGACTTTTGCAGCTGGCTGGGTGTCATTGAAAGGTTTTAAGCACATGTTGTAGAGAATGGGCTAGAAAGATGAAGTAAGGTTCGAGGCAGGGAGACCCATTCAGGAGGCTCTTAGAATTGTTTAGACAAGAAATGATGAGGGTCCTGACCTCAGGCACAGGCAGTGAGAAAAGCTTTTCCTGCCTCCCCAGGATACGCTTCATCGGTTTATTTGTTGCTTTCAGCACTGGCATGTCTGCCTGGCCGTCTGTGTTACCACCAAACCTTCATCCCTTGTCTCTGTAGTATTTGCCTTTCTTTGTCTTGTTGTACCGTGATTCATGTACTTCTCTCCTCCAAGACCTCGGCTCCTCGGAGGCAGGAGTGTTTCTTTCTCACCTTCGTTTTCACTGTACGAGTACTGTGCCTGGTACACGCTCTTCAGGTTTAGCGTGACCATAGTCTTGAGTCCTTCTTGGGAAGTAGTCAGAAGAAGGGACTTTGGAAAGGAAAGATGAGGGAAGATCATTCTTTCACCCTACAGAAAACTGAGGGATGTTGGTGGTTGAGAGTTTCGTCTGACTCCCCTTGGACTCAGCCAAATGGCATCAGTCTTCTTCTGGGTCTGAAAGTAATTTCCCGGCAGGCTTCTTGTTTGCCCTCAGTAATGTTGCACAACTTCTTTTTTTCTCTTTGACTTTAATTTGTATTTGTTTATTTTTTTATTACATTCAGTTTGCCACTGGATAGTACATCATTAGTTTTTGAGGTAGTGTTCAATGATTTATCATCACCCCCACGTGCCCGCCTGAATACCTATCAGCCAGTTACCCCATTTACCCACCCCACCTTCCCTCTGAAGCTCTCAGTTTGGTTTCTGGAGTCCAGAGTCTCATGGTTTTTCTCCCTCTCTGACTTCTCCCCCTTCAGATTTCCTTCCCTTCCCCTGTGGTCCTTTGCGCTATTCCTGATGTTCCACATATGAGTGAAGTCTCTGCTTGACTTATTTCACTCAGCATAATCCCCTCCAGTTCCATCTATGTCGATGCAAATGGTGGGTATTCATCCTTACTTACGGCTGAGTAATATTTCTTTTCTTTTTTTTTTTTAAATATTGTCTTTATTTATTTGACAGAGATCACAAGTAGGCAAAGAGGCAGGCAGAGAGAGAGAGAAGGAAGCAGGCTCCCCACTGAGCAGGGACCCCGATGCAGGGCTTGATCCCAGGACCCTGAGATCATGACCTGAGCCGAAGGCAGAGGCTTTAACCCACTGAGCCACCCAGGCGCCCCCTGAGTAATATTTCAATGTATATATGGACCACATCTTCTTTATCCATTCTTCTGTTGAAGGGCATCTCGGCTCCTTCCACAGTTTGGCTGTTGTGGACATCGCTGCTATGAACACTCCTGACACCGGTGCATGTTCCTCTTTTTTCACTACATCTGTATCTTTGGGGGTAAACACCTAGTAGTGTACAACTTCTGTGCCATTTCCTAGAAAGAGATGAGACTTCAACACAAATAACTAGACAAAAGAATAGCATCTGTCATTCTTTTTTTTAAAGCTTTATTTTTTAAATTAAGTTTTACATTTTAATTCCAGTATGTTAACATACAGTGTTATATAGTTTCAGGGGTACAATACAGTGATTCAGTGATTCTCTACATCAGTACTCAGTGCTCATCAGAGTACTGTCGTTCTATTACCTCTGTTCCTAAATACGCACCTGCCCTCCCTGTAAGCAAAAGCCTGTGCTCTTCCCTGTAAGTTCTATGGGAGCTGGTCATTTAGTTCAGGGGCTTTCAAAATCTCTTATCCTTTTTTTTTTTTTTTTCAAGATTTTATTTATTTATTTATCAGAGAGAAAGGGCGAGAGAGCAAGCACAGGCAGACAGAATGGCAGGCAGAGGCAGAGGGAGAAGCAAGCTCCCTGCAGAGCAAGGTGCCTGATGCGGGACTCAATCCCAGGACACTGGGATCATGACCTGAGCCGAAGGCAGCTGCTTAACCAACTGAGCCACCCAGGCGTCCCTCTCTTATCCTATTAAATACAAAAGCCTACATGGAAGCCCAGTGTAGAAATCACATTTTTACAAGGAGCTGCTCTTGTTGAAGCCAGAGCCAGTTTGGGGTCCTGAGGCCTTGTTTAGTGCCTCTCTTTGTCTTCCCATTCCTACCTCCAAATAAAGGGACTGTGAAAATCACTACTTAAGAACATCAACATTTTCCCTCTAACCATACACTTTGCTCAGTTTCTCTTAAGTTACATGTGGCTTTCACAGATACTTTTGGTAGTTTGGTTTTTATGAGCTCAAGTGCTCCACCACTTTTTGAGTCCTAGAGTCTTCCAAGAAGAGAGGGATTTGGATTATCTTCTGCCTACCCCCCTTCCCTCTCTCCCAGCTTCTTCTTCTTTTTTTTTTAGATTTTATTTATTTGAGAGAGAGAGAGAGAGAGCAAGTGGGGCAGAAAGAGAGGGAGAGAGAATCTCAAGGAGACTCCATGCTGAGTGTGGAGCCTGACAGGGGTTCAGTCTCACAACCCTGAGATCATGACCTGAGCCAAAACCAAGAGTCAGACAGTTAACTGACTGAGCAACCCACACCCCTCTTCCAGGTTCTTATATACCATTCTTCAGCCTTGACTGGAAGACAGTCTTGCATCTAGCAGTGAATGCCTCCAGAGACCCTAAATCAGATATCATCATCATTTAGATAAAAGATTTCTTTGAAAAGGTAAGTGTTAAGGAGGTAATGCTTCCCTTGAATTCGTGCCATTTACTATTCTGGTTAAAATTTAATTATACTTCATGGAGTTCTGGCACAATTGAGTATCTTCCATGGCCTTCATGCTCCTACCAACTGGGTTAAAATTACTGCTTGGCCTTACAGAGTAAGAGGCTAAACTCTGTCCTAAAGATTTTTCAGGGTTACTGATAGGCTGAGAGAGGAAAGAGACCCCAACTTGCTTATGACTACATGTGAAAATGTGGTCATTTATTTCTCTTGAGCACACACAAAAAGGATTTGTGTACATGAAATTTGGTAAAGAACTAACTTTATTAGAAGAAGTGAAGGGCATTCTATGGGTGTGAGTTTTTAGGTGCTCTTTCAAAGATTCCCAGCCATTTCTCCCCTTTTGTCTCCGAAGACTTTACCACTCACGTACAGAAAGCTGTCAGGGGCTGAGGGGAGGGGCTCCCTCTCAGCCCTGCAAGGTGACCTTGCAATGAATTCTTTCTGTCCAGTAAAATAATTGTGAGGTGGTACCCCACTTGAAAAGTTGGATTTACAAACACAGCATACTTAGTAATTGTCAGCTCTGTGAAGGGTGATTATTCACTTTGGAAAAGGTCTTTGTGAGTAAGTGTATTTACCCAGATTCCTAAAAATAGCCCTCACTTAGTGCTTCCCAGGGATTATATACAGATCATGAAAAATCTAGTGTTAGGAGAAGAGAAACTTTAAAGCCAAGTTATTTAGCAATCTGCTGGCTCTTTGAAGAACAATCTGCAAAGATGATAAAGAATTTCTGAAATGAGGGGCATCTGGGCGGCTTGATGTGTTAAGGATCTGCCTTCGACTTAGGTCGTGATCTCAGGGTCCCTGCTTCTCCCTCTGCCGCTCTTCCCATTTGTGCTCTCTCTCTCTCTCTCAAATAAATAAATAAAATCTAAAAGAGAAAGAAAGGATGAAAGAAAGAAAGAAATTTGTGAAATGCTGTAACTTTCTCAAATTCAACTTACACATAACTTTTTTTAAAGAAATATAACTCCCATCGAATGATTTGTCTAAAGAACACAGCAACTATAATTTGCTGATATTTGACTTTCTGTGTAATATATAAGACATATTAATGAATGGATTGAAAGGAATGGAATGAAATGAAATGAATGTAACCCCTTCTGGGATGGCGTCCAAGGCTGAGTGACTGAGAAGAAAAGCTTCTGCCCTACCGAGCAGAGAGGACTGAACTTTCTCTCACTTTGATTAATGTAACTTGTAATCTCTGAAAGGAAGTGCTTACCTAGAAATGTTATTCTCCTCCAGATAGTGATTATTATCTTTTCAGAGGATTACTTTTTGTTATCTACTCCTAGAGGGAGATCAAATAACCCTACTTATCCTTTATAGTTGAGTTTTTACACAATGTGTTTTTACACAGTTTGAATGTAGGAATATCTGATGTCATTAAGAGACACAAATTCTCAGAGCCAACAAAACAAATCAGAACAGAGGGAGGAAAAAACGTAGATCTGAGAAGACTCTGAATTGAGAAAATGGGCTCATCAGATTACACCAAGATACCTGGAATATTCATTTGAGCTTTAAATATTTATTGAGTGTCCAGTACCTGCCAAAAATTTGCAGGCTCAGTTAGGTTTAAGGAGAGAATTATCGAACATCTGAGCAGGACCAGGTAAGAGACCATGGTCTTTTTGGGCAGACCTTACCAGGAGTTCCCTGTTTTAATATGTTGTGGCAAATCCGGACATATCCAGAGAGGACTGACTGCATGGAGAAGGTTCTGGAAGCCATTTTGCTTGCGAAACTATTGAACAAACAAGGGCAGTTTCCCTAGAGAAGATTTTTGGTAAAGAGGTCATGAAATATGTTTTTAAATCTTCACTGTTCAATATGGTAGCTACTAACTACATGTAGCTTTTTCAATTTAAATTAATGAAAATTGAGTAAAAATTTGAAGACTCATTCCTCAGTTACACCTCTACATATCAAGAGCTCAGTAGCCACATGGGGCTAGTAGTTACAGTATTGGCCAATGCACAGAAATAGTAATTTCCTTCATTGCAGAAAATTTTATTGGATAGTGCTGCTGTAAATACCTAAAGAATTTCGTGTAAGAGAAAGAATAGGTTCATCCTGCATATATCTAGAAGGTATGGTTATGCCCAATGGAGAACAGAAAGGAAAATTTTCCCAGCACTTGAGTTAGGTCAATAACCAAAAAAGCAGAGTGGAAAGTTAAAAAGGGAAATACTGACTCTTGGTGACCCTGTCAAGGATGCTGTAGCAGGAAGGAGGAGTGGATGGTTTCTACAGCTTCCCCAGCTGCTGGGCTTTGTCTGCCTGTCCATGTCAGCCCCTGAGCTGTAGCCTACCCAGCCCACTCAGTCATCTGTTAGAGCTCTTTCCAACACCTTCATTTGGTCATAGAAAGTACCTGATGGTCTGGTTGAGACTAATCTCAGTTCCCTCTCTCTGTTCTTAGTCTCATTTGAACCCTTCTTGGGATGGCTGGTAATATATAAAGTTTATTAAAATCTTATTTCTCAATGAAATTATGCCTGGAAAGTACTTATTTCTAGAAATCCAAAAACAGAGATATCTTTTCTGAATATAAATTTGGATGGATGATGGATGGGGATAATGAAAAGGCATTGTTTTCTAACCCTGTGTAGGCTTGAATTATCCAAGGTCCTATGTATTCAAATACTTGAACTTAGGCAGAGTGAAAACATCAGTTAAAAGTTGGCAACAATATTTTCTTTGGATAATCCCCAAAGCAAGTAGTTGATCTGTGTGTTTGGAGGGGTCTGTGTTTGCGGGGTATCTTTATGGCCAGGTGATGCTTCCTCTGATGCTTGGTTGAATGTACAGAAAATTAAGGGACCATAATTAATGGGGGCTTATAAAGCTTTTACTAGCTTTTGGTAACTTTAGTAACTTTTGATAACTCAAAGCATTACTTCTGGAAATCTAAGACCGGAGTTGATTACCTGAGCACATTCTTAAATTAAAGCTTGGTGGTGTTGCCTTTTGTAAGAATGTCACCTCTGGTCAAGCCTGGGCAGTTTTATTGGTCCTTTGTAGTTCTGAAATGACATTCTCAAACGGCCTGAGAGTACCAGAGGAGGAAAATGACACATCAAATACATTAGGATCATCTCTCCAAGAGGTCAGGCGAGAAAGGTGGCAGAGTCTTGGAGACAGATTGCGGTCCGAACACCTCAATTATTTTGGATTGACTTTGTCATTTTTCCCTACTCTCAATGAGAAATCATTGTCTGCTTTTTTTTGGAAACTTCCTTATTTGTCTTTCAGTGTCTTTTAATCTGCTGCTGTGAATGGCATAAACAGCTGACCTCCCTTTTCTTTCTCTTCTCTTACTCAGTACAGAATCTGGTTTACTCTTTCTTTCTTACTTTCTTTTTTTTAAGATTTCATTTATTTATTGACAGAGATCAGAAGTAGGCAGAGAGGCAGGCAGAGAGAGAGAGAGGAGGAAGCAGGCTCCCCAGGGAGCAGAGAGCCCGATGTGGGGCTTGATTCCAGGACCCCAGGATCATGACCTGAGCCAAAGGAAGAGGCTTTAACCCACTGAGCCACCCAGGCGCCCCTGGTTTATTCTTATCCAATGGATGGGGTTAAAACATACTCTAGGCAAGGGTTTTATCAATGACATATTCCAACTCACCTTGTGCTTAAAGCTCAGGTATTTTTTCTGTGCCCTGACTCTTCAAAGAAGTGTCTCCTCAAAGTAAACAAAGATGTATTTATTTGCCAAAACTGAGTTTCTTTGGCAAAGTATCCTTAGTTTGATGTGTCTACAGTGAATAAGGAGCTCTTACCTATGTCTGTACATAGTCAAGAGGAAGTTCTTATGAGCAGTGAGGCTTAAATCACGCTAAAGGATGACTAGGGATTTGTGGCCTAGATGATGGTGGGGGGGAAGCATTCCAGGCAGTGGGAGTAGCCTATACAAATGGAAAGAAACTCCAGATCTTGAGGTGTTTAAAGGAAATTCAAGGATGGTTCTCTGAAAAGAACTAGTGGGAGAATTACTCATTTATTAACAAATAGAAAGTAGCCATGATGTGGTAGGCACTTTTCCAGACACCGAAGATATATTAGTGGATAAAACAAACATTCCTGTCCTTATGGAACTGATGTGTCAGAAAATATTCAATACATACGAAATGATAGTAATTCATTTGTTATTTCTAAAGAGCTTAGAACAACCCTTGGCACATGGTAAAGGCCACATGAGTGTTTCATTGATAAACCAAATACTTTTATGTGTTTGTTAGAAGGCGGTGACTGCTGTGGGAGTTGAGGGGTAGGGGATCATAGAGTTTGGTAAGGGAAGTTGGAAGCACCAAAGGGAGGCATTAGGCATGGGTCGCAATGTTACACCTTCTTCGAGAAACCTTTTGGAAGAAGTACCATTGAGCAAAGACTTTAAAGAAATAGAGTTTACAAAGCAGTTATTTTGGTAAAGAGCCTTCCTGTGTGGGTAAGAGCCCTTGCAAAGGCCCTAGGGCAGGACAATGTCTTTGGGAAACAGCAAGGATGCCGGAGTAGAGAAATGAGGTTGGAGAGATGGGAAGGGACTGACAGAATGTCATCATCAGGATTTCTGGGTCATCATAAGGACTTTGGCTTTTAGTCTGAGTAAGATGAAGAATCGTAGGAATATGATCTGACTTAAGTTTTAGAAGGTCAGTCTTGCTGCTCTATTGAAAACAGATTTTAGGGGGACAACATTAATAGTTACATGAAACCACTTAGGGTACCAATCCATAAAGAGCATTGCAATAGCCCTAGGAATTTTATAAGAAAGAGATATTTCTTACCAGAACCCACTGTAGGAAAGTACTGTACATCAGAAAAAGTTTAACACTGGGACATGTTTGGTTGGGTAACAAAGTTATCCACTGAATGCCTTCGGAGGACTATGGGTCTGGTTAATTATAGGCCTTTTGTTTTGCTGAGTGGGAACTGCAGTTTGCTGCCAGAGCTGAATTGTCCTTCCTTCCCAGCTTCCCTCTACTTAAAGCTCATCTCTTCTTAGACTAGGGTTCTTATAGAATCAGACTCCCCAGAGAGCCCTGTGTTTCAGTTCCTCCACCCTAAGGAGAAATGCAGGGGCCAGATCCTAAATGACCTTGAACATTTTTCAAAACATGCCTAGTTACATAAACTATACACACTTCCATGATGGCCTTCTTTTCCCACGTCCAGACCCTGTAGGAGAATGTTCTTTTCCTTCATCCTGAGAGTAGTGTTATTCCATTCATTGTTATTCAGAAAGTCATTGCAAAGCACAGGTGAAAGGGTCTGCTCTTGAATAATGTGTTTAGTTGAGGATATCTAAGAGGATTAACTGCCACTGTGCTCAAAGAGGGGGACCCTATCTGGGAGGGGAACCCCAGGAATCTTTGACAGAGATGAGTAGTTTTCAAGCCCCTATCTAGAAAGGACAGTCTTGGGCATTACAGTAATGATAAAGAGGTCAATTTTCCAAGAAGATAAAACGACCTTAATATATATGTGTCTAACAACAGAGCATCAAACTATAGGAGGCTGGGATGCCTGGGTGGTTCAGTCGGTTGAGTGTCTGACTCTCGGATTTGGATTGGATCATAAGATCAAGCTCCGAGTCGGGCTCCATGCTCAGTAGAGTCACGTGTCCCTCTCCCTCTGCCCCTCCCTTCCTCAAATTAATAAATAAATAAATAACATCTTTAAAACCCCACAAAACTATATGAGGCAAAATCTGATAGAACAGCAAGGAGAAGGATATGAATCCACTATCATAATTGGCAAATTCAACACCCCTCTATCAAAAATGGACAGATCTAGCAGGCAGAAAATCAGTAAAGACAAAGTTGAACACAACAGTATCATCAGTCAACTGGATATAATTGACATCTGTAGACTACTTCAACCAGCAACAGCAGAATACAGCCTTCTCAAGCTCACATGGAATATTCACCAAGATAGACCACATTCTGGGCCACCTAAACAAATTTAAAAGAATAGAAATCATTCAGTGTCTGCTGTCAGAGCACAGTGGAATTAAATCAGAAATCAACAGAAGAAAGGTAACTGGAAAGTCCCAAAAAGAACAATCTAAGCATCAACAACCTACTTTAAGTCAGCATGCTTTGTTGAGTGCCTGCTTCACGGCAGGTCCCCAAGGGCGAGCACCATGGCTGTGTCCTCGGGGTGTTCATTCCCTGACTCTGTGATCTGTCAGTCCTTTTATAGTAAATAAGTAAGGATTTGGCAAAATAGTAAAACTTACCTAGACTTCATAATCTACTGGCAAGAGGGGTAGGTGTGTGGTAGCCAGAGACTCTGACAATGATAGTGTATTCCTTAAGTGCTCTGAGATCTAGATGTTACTATGGAAACATTGAAGATGCAGTCCTTATCAGTGCCTCATCTGTTGCTTTTGTTTTATTATGTTACATCCTTTGCCTATTTCTCCTTGTATTGCATGGTGAGTGCTTGTGTCTTTCTCCACATTCTATAGTACTCTTGATGAAGTAAAGATAGTAATGATAGCTACCATCGCTTACTGAACTCCCATCTTCACAAACACTTTCAGTTAATCCTCCAATAGCCTATTAAGGTAGGTAGGTGTTACATATCTCCATTTTATAGATAAGAAAATGAAGTGGGCTCATATGTCTAAAATAATTAGCTAAGGTGCTAACCACTGGAGCTGATTTATTAACACAGATACATCTGATCCCCAAGCCATGCTCTTAGCCATCACTGTGTTCTGGATCATACCCTTGTGGTATGAATGTAAGGAGATAATTTTAACAAGTTCTACTTTCCAGTTCCTCTTTGGGAGAATGGCAATAATTCTTCCCTGCCTATTTCAGTTGAGATATTCAGATGTGAGCCGTAACGTGCAAATAGAAGATACTGAAGTAATGACCGGTTTATTTTATAGCAAAAGTGCCGTTAGCATAGAGACCGTCATACTCATCTTTGATCTTCCTGATTCTCTACCCAAGACCTTGGGGGAGTAGTAGTACTTGGGAATGTTTGTTGCAGGATAAAATTACAAGTTTAAGAAGAGATTATGTCGTCATGAAGGGTTTTGCAAACTGATATTTCTAAAAGGTTGGGATTGCATTTATAAAATGGAAGAAGGTTGAATTTATGTTCCCTCCAGTTTTAAGAGACTTACTTTTTGATGGTGAATGTGTTTCCCACCAGACTCTGAGTTGCCACGTGCCAACTCTGCAGGTCCCGGGCTGACTTGGCAGAGGGGCTGCCTAGGCTCTGTGCCTGCACAGCGTGGTCAGGAGGGAGAGGTCATTGCTCACCGGGCTCTGCACACAAAGGCACATTTTGCAATGCTGCTTTCTGTACATCGTCAGTTGGAAATGGAACAGAGCATAAGTCATTTTAGTTTGCGTGTATTCAGAGTGACTATAGAATTGCTGCATTATAATTTCATGTTGAGAGGAAAAATACTTCTTAGATATTCTCGACTGAACTCCTGCAATCCTGAACTCATGGCTGTCAGCTCTCTTCTTTCTGTGACTGTGCTCCCTTTCAAAAGAAGGAGAAGAAAAAAAACCAATAATCTTCAAGTCCTTCTTCCCTTGAGGCATAAGATCCCATGATGCCTACATTGTCTGACCTTTTCAATGGACTCTCTTCTGGTTGGTTTTATTGTCTAAAATGAGTTGCACTGATGTGAGGTTGCATCTTTATTATTTTCACTTTATTCTTTGTGGACAGTGTTTACTAACTCCATGGGGAGCCGCCTTGTGATGTCACGAGCATAGGGAGATGGGTGTAGGGGAACAGGTAGAGGTTGCTCCCCAGAAACCCTTTACTGCAAGTGGAAAACAGCTCAGAGCACATCTACCGATAATGGGGTTGGAGAATTTCCACAAATCAAAAATAAAAATAGTAGCATATGCACTTTTGTCAGTCCACTAGCTTAGTTCTCAAGCTGTCTGTGGCAAAGAGCTAGTTTTTGATTTCTAAAAATATCCAGTCCATCTCACACTAACACTTCTGTCAAAAGAGAATAAATTAAATGCGGAAAAATTAAATCTTAAATAGGTGAATAAAGTACAAATCCCAAGTTTTAAATTAGACTTAATAGACATAAACTTTTATTTCAGTAAACATACTCAAACAGAAAAAGGAAAGAATTACAAAGACTGTGCACATTTTTTATTTGACATGCACGCACTGGTGATTGATACAGAAAATTCCTATTACACTTGTACTTTGTCGTTCCACAGTCGTGGTTAAACAGAGTCACAAGTGAAAAGGCAGTTCCTTCTATTAAACGCCTATATGCACACTTTGAATGAACACCATGCGTAGATGAGCTTGCTTCTTGCTTGCTAATTTATCAAGTCTAGATTGGATTGACAAAAATGCTGTTCTTGGGGGATAGATGATGAAGCCCAAACTGAGTGCATCAAGGACACAAAGCCATGGTTTAGGCATTCAACAAAAGCATGTGGAATTAAAGTAGGTTGTTGGTAAGTAGATGGTCCTTTCTGATATGTGGTTTTGGGAACCACTTGTCCACGTCAAAAATCTGTAGAGGTCCACTCCCAGGTAGAGCCCACATCTTTTAGGACAGCGACAGCTAATCCTCTGAGCCTTCCTCAGCTAAACCCCTTTGTTCAAGAGCAGAGGGTTTCAGAAATGATTTGCAATAAGTTTCTGAATAACAATGAACAAGAATTGTTATTACTCAAGAGTGGAATAAAGCTGCTCCCAGCAGGAAGGAATAGAACAGTCTCCTACAGGGTCTAGAGACAAGAAAGGAAAGCCTTTGTGGAAGTATATGTGGCTTATGTTCCTAGGTATGTTATGAAGGGCACTCAAGGTCATTTAGGATCTGCCCCTGCATTTCTCCTGATAGTGGTGGGATTACCATACAGGTTCTCTGGGTGGTTTGATAAAATATGTCAGGAATAAAAAAAAGAGAATCCAGCTAATTTAGCCTCGCTCAGAATATTCATTTGTAATTTTTATCTGAAATGAAGCAAGTGGTGGTGTGTTTCCAAATTCATCTTCAGTCCTTCATCAGTAGCCAGTTCCAAAAATGTTAATTAAATTTAAATTATCTTTTGATGAAAAAAAGTGAATCCATAGGATGGTCTATGCATAAGCTTAAAAAAAATTCAAAACATTTTCTCAAATTCAGAAAATATTTGGTGATAACTTTTTTCAGATATGTTAAATCAACATCATCACATCCTTCAGTGATACTTGTTAAATCTGGAACATGTCGTCAGCTGTGGAGGCTGTTCTTTTAGGTGTCTAGCTTTTGTTTTGGTCCTCAGTCCTCTCTGTCATTGAAAAAAATGTTCCTCCTTTACATAGAAGTATTAGGATCATTGAAATAACAAGGACAGACAAAGAAACAAGCTTGGATGTCTAATTTACATCTTTGTAAAGTTGGGACGAAGCTGGCAAAACACTAAGAATTTCTCCTGTACTTAAGACATGCTTGACAGTACTCTTCTTGATAACCATCAAACGTCAACCTGTAATACTGTTGTTTATTATTGGCTTCCTTCTCAACCATTTATTCAGAGTAAGCATGAATTTAATTCATTTACCTTTATGAATTTACAATATTTACTGTATCACTAAATACAGTGTTTCATTGAGCTGACTTCCTTTTGAAGCAAGTCTTTCTCAACAAAGGCAGCAATGAGTTAATTTACATTCTGGTGCAAGTTTATTAATCTGTGTAATTTCAGAATGTTTTCTCATCTCTGCAGCTGTGCGATCAGAACATCCTCTACACAAAACTTAAACTCCAAGCCCCATCTGTTGACAATGTAATTCTTCCTGGCTTTATACATTTGAGAGCTAATTGTCTCTTTTGGCAATGAGCATGGGAAAAAAAGGATTTTTCCTTCATATCACCATCATGTTCGAATCATATATGTACTGAAAGATTGCCATCTTAGTGGTATTGGTGCATTTGTCAAGTTGCAATGAGAGATCCTCTGCTTGCTTTATTTGGTTTAAGAGTTGATCTTTAGCCTGCTGAGTTACTCTGTAATATCTGAAAGAGGTTCTGGAGCTATCTTCTTTGCCACAAATTCACCCAACATTTCTAAGCAAATACTTCTGCTGCAGATTTTATTGAGAGAGAGAGAGAGAGTGTGTGTGTGTGTGTGTTGTCTTAGCAACCCAAAGTGCTATTTTATTAGAAGCCAGCAAAGCATTAATAGGTAAAATTTTGAACCTTTGCTTCTGTGGCTTTCTAATGCAATCCTCTCATTTCAAAAAATTCTTTTGGTTTTGAGCATTTTTTTTTTTTAACCTTGTGTAAGTAAATGTTGCCCAAGAAGTTTTGGAGGTATCATTACTGCGAACATCTCTGTCAATAACACACTTTTGGGTTTAGCATGCCACCCTTAAACATGTCTACAAACCCAAACTTAGTAGATGAGGAATGGTACTTCCAAACAAAACTAACATGAACTCCTTGGTCTCCATTTCTTTGGAATCATTTCCACTGCCATTATCCAGTTCACTTCTACCGATGGGCTCAGTTGAAGTACATCTTGTCTTAAAACAAACAAGTCCCGTGAAATTGCTTTTACAGTTTTAAATTAGAGCTAAAAATATATACTACAGTTTTTGCTTTCTTAATTTAACTTATAGTGTTAAGCCACAAATAAACAAGTTTGCTTACAAATGGAACCAATCACAAAAATAGCAAGTTATAAAAGTAAATACATGCCAGCATTGTCTCCATCTGCCTTGTCTTCTCTGGCCTCCCTCATCTGACTTCCCAACTGGCTACCTCGTACTTCTCATCTGAGCTGGCCAGGAGGTAGGTAGGAAGACATTGGTAATGCCTGTTTAAAATCCTTCTGTAGTCTAATTCATGGGGTGGGAAATAGAGAGACTAGGGTTTCATGTCATTCCCTAACAGGTATGGTAATAATCTAACCATGTCCTGCATAGACTGAAACAAGTGCTGACGTCAGGTCCACACACACATTTTGAGCCCCCACAATGTGCACAGCCCTGTGCTGGATGTGGGCGGGAACACTGGAATAAGTATGTCATAGTTACTGTCTTCTCTGACCTGACAGTTTGGTAAGGAGTATAATTCACATATCAGGTGTATGGGATATCTGTTGCTGCATAACAGATTACCCCAGGAGCACCTGGGTGGCTTAGTCATTATGGGTCTTCCTTCGGCTAAGGTCATGATCCCAGGGTCCTGGGATCAAGCCCCACACCAGGCTCCCCACTCAGCGGGAAGCCTGCTTCTTTGTCTCCCTCTCCCCCTGCTTGTGTTCCCTCTCTGTCAAATAAATAAATAAAATTGTTTTTAAAAAAATAACAGTTTACCCCAAAATGTAGTGATTTAAAGCAGTAGCATTTTTTTTTTAATTTAGCTCAAAAATCTGTAGCTGGTCAGTTGTTCATCATGGTGGCTCTTTTCTGTCCCACATATGGTCAGTAGGCTCAGTTCCACTGGACACTGGATGATCCTTTTTAAGGAAGATTCACTCACATGGGTAGCAAACTGGTTTCCTGGATGGACGCTAGGAACCCATCTTTGGCTTTGAGCCAGGAACCCAGTTTGTTTTCCATGTAGGCCTCTCCAAGACTGTTTGGAATTTCTCCTTATAATGGCTGGTTGCCAGTGGGACTGTCCCCAGATATGAAGGCAGAAATGCATGGCCCTTTAAAGACCTAGCCTTAAAAGTCACATGGCATCTCTTCTACTGTGCTCCAAAGGTTGGTGCAGTCACAAAAGCCAACCAGGTTAAAGGGGAGGGAACAAACCTATGGATGAGTATGTGGCAAGAATATAGAAGAGCAAGTATGATAGGACATAGTGTCATAACCATCTTTAGAAAACACAATCTACTGTAAAAGTTCTTCATTCACTGAACAGCATTTATCAAGCAATTACTATGTGCTTGGCACTGTTAAGGCCTTGGTATTCAGAGATAAATAAGACATAGTTTCTGCCTAGAGAAACTTACAGTTGTAGGGAGAAAGACGATGTGATTAACTATGCCTCATAAAATGTTATAAGTACTATGCCAGATGTTTGTGCAAATTACAGTAGTAGCTCAGAAGGAGGGGAAGTGGTAAGATTCTTCAGGGAAGTAACCTTCAAATTGACTCTAAAGAGGTGTGTAAAGGGCAACAGTTCTCAAAGCAGGATCTTTGGTTCCCAAAGAACCTTCTGGGGCTTCCCAAGACCTTCTCAAGGAGGTTGCAAGGCTATAAATAGTTACATAATAATGCAAAGACATTATTTGCCTGTTCCACTGTGTTTATAATATGCACTGATGGTACAAAAGCAATGGTGTGTAAATAACCAGCATCTCAGCAGGAATCCAGGCTGTCCAAAAGTATTGTTGTCCCAAACTGTATTAGTTGTCATTTTATTCTTCACTTTCGGGCACTTGTTAAAAAAAAAAAAAAAATCCAGTTTTACTGAAAAATGCCCCTGATGAAGTGATAAGGATAGTTAAATTTGGTAAATTTATCCCTTGAGTATATATTTTAATATTCTGTGTGACAGAACAGGAAGCATACATAAAACACCTCTGCATACTGAAATACGGCTGTTCCAATGAAAATTATTTATGCAGTTGGATTCCAAACTGAAATAGGGTCTCCTTCTCACTGGTTTCACCACCATTTTTACTCAAAAGAAAAAATGACACACAAAGCATGGCTTTTCAGACTTGGGTATTTGGCAGACATTTTCATGAAAATCAGGGGTGAGCCCATCACATCAAGGAAAACGACTGACAATATTTGCTGCCAATTAGGAAATTCAAGCTTTCCAGCAAAAATTAGAATTATGGCCAACCAGTAATGGCCATCACAAATGTGACAGTTTCCAATATTAAAGACTGTATGATGCAACTGACAGGGATATTAATGAATACGGTTTTTGGTATTCTTTGATTGAAAGTGTTGACTTGTGGAAGATCTTCATAGCTTAATGAAATTCCGTAACTCATCACGCACCAGAAGAGCTCAGATATTTAAAATAGGGATTGAAGGGTGCCTGTTATCTAGGTCTGCTAGGATTCAATGAAATAAACTCTGTAAAATTCTTGAGCTAGTACTTGGCATAAAGAAAGCACTCAATAAATGTTAGCTATTTTTTACTGAGGTATTTGGACTCCGTTCTCCAGTAAGGAGAGTGTTGGAAGGCTTTCAAACAAGAAAAAGACAATTCTGGATTAAGATGTGTTGTAAGAAAAATGTCGAGAGAGTGCATGTCATATTTGGGCCTTTTCTTAATGCGACATGGTCCTTAGGGGAACACATTTGAGCTGTGTTCCGTTGGTTGCTCTTTTGGTGGAAGTCTTCAACCTCAGGAAGCCACTTGGGCATACTAGTCACTTCAGGAACAGTTTTATGCACAACCAGGGATCGAGTCTCTTTTGTGGAAAATGTTGCTGGCCTATGAACTTTCAAAGTTGGGTTTGTTTTTTTTTGTTTGTTTGTTTCCCCTCCTTTTCACTCAGACTGCTCTTCATGGGTGTGACTAGTTACAGAATCATTTCGTTCTCCTCAAGTAAGTGACTGCCTGGTGCCCATTCTCCCATTACCATCGTTCCTGAGAGGGCCAAACATTACTATGGGTACCACTCATAGAACCAGGTGGGACTGGGAGCCGCTCATGGAAGGAAGAGGCCCCAGTGTCCAAGAAATCACTGGATTATTCTGGAGAGGAAAATTCATTTCATCAATAATGCATTGGCTGTTTACTCTGTGCTGGGCACTGAGGAGCAACAGATGGGAAAGAATATACCTGCCACCCCCATCCTTAGGGAAGCTTGCCTTCCCTGTGGTGAGGGCAAGGAGGCACATTTGCAGACAGCTACATCATGAGTTATATGTGACATATGCTAAAACAGAAGTAAAAGGGAAGTGCTGGGTGGGCGGAGCCCAGAGGAGAGCCTGCTTTAGGCGTGGGCTGACGAGGACTTGATGGCATTTGAACTGGACCTTGACAGGGGGGTCGGGTTCAGGCAGAAGTGGGCAGTTAAGGTCCTTACTGTGGGGAGAAGACCATGAATAAAGATGGGGCTGTGAAGCAGGCAACATTGACAACGTATTTGTGGCACCCAGTGTGAAAGGCAAATGCTAGACCCTCTGTTCACAAACCAATAAGAATTTTGAGACAGGGCAGCAGAGCATTCACCTAGGCATGGGACCCTCCAACGGCAGAGGTCATGGGACGGCCTGGGTTGCATGTCGGTGGAACCAGTCCCAAATCTGGGGTGCATGCAAAGAACGGGGTTCCAAGGCATAGCTACCATCCAAAGAATGTCTTCAAAACTTGGCTGCCGCTGTGTCAAAGCAAGATTTGAGGTGGCTTGGGAGGGACTGGAGAGAGGACGAGGGCTCGGGTCCTCCGAGAAGGGATTGCTCTGCGTACCAGAAACAGCAGAAGGAATGGAAGGGGGAAAATGACAAGGGGGTAACAAAAACGAGAAAGGATGTACAGAAATGATACCGAAATGTTGAGCCTGAGTGATAGGATTGAGAAGAAAAAGCAAAGGAGAGCTGGTAGTTAGGAAGTCAGGCATTCAGTCCATGTTCTCCACAGACTGGCCAATTTATCTGCAGTGACTTCATGACTCCGCGAGGATTGATTGATTGATTGATTGATTGATTTGACAGAGACCACAAGCAGGCAGAGAGGCAGGCAGAGAGAGAAGGGGGAAGCAGGCTTCCTGCTGAGCAGAGAGCCTGATGCGGGGCTTGATCCCAGGACCTTGAGATCATGACCTGAGCTGAAGGCAGAGGCTTAACCCACTGAGCCACCCAGGTGCCCCACTCCGCGAGGATTTAACCAAAGCACTAAGACTTCAGTGGTGGAAATAACCAAGTACGTGTAAATTCTTCAGCAAAGGGCAGTGCCCATACCCTCATTATATTTAATGAAGCTCTGAAAATGTCCACTGGTTCAGAGCACATGCTAGGGTTTTGGTGAGCATGTCTTGTTCGTGCAAATCCAAGTGTCTTAGCCTGACATAGGGCTTCAAGCTCAGCCCCTGCACACCTGTCCAACCTCCTCTCTCCCTGCCAGCCCCGCCCCCCATCCATACCCCATGCCCCAGGGCTGGGTCAGTTGCTTTGGCTTGGGAGTCTTCCTTTCCCACTCCGTTGCCACACCCCCACCTCTGTTTATCCTTCAAAAGTGTTCTCAGGGCATGCTGCACAGCTTGCCCATCCCTACCCCCACATCAAGATTGCACCTGACCACACCATGTCTCATTTGTCCATGCATATAGACGTTGGTCTCATCAGACATTGTACCTCAGCACTAGCACCATGCCTAACACAAGAGACATGCTCGGTAGATGTTTGTGGAATAAATGAATCAATAAAGAGATCAAGTTTGGCCATTAGACTGAGGTGATTATCTGAAAACCCATTCATTTCCACATTAAGAGCTGAACTCTTTTTGGTTCCAAAGAGAGCATGTGACCAGCAGTTCCTCCGCAAGCAGAGCATATACCACTGCTGCTTAAACAAGCATGTGCCAAATGGAGCTCACTTTTATCATTCTGACACCCCAGCCCCTCTGCTGTCACCAGAGACCAGGGAGGAGCAGGACCGACACTAGTGCAAGAAGGGGGAGGGAGTGGTTCACGCTAATAATGTATTGTTAGTGGAGAATGTAGGTGATATTAGTTGATATTAAAATATCCACTGAAAGTTGGACCATTTCTGTTAACAGCATGAGCTGGCACTTCTAAATGTCAGAGGTAAAATACTCCTTCCCCTAGGAGGCTGTCCTGTTTTCTCCCCCAGAGAACCCCAGAGAGCCCCACTGGGGAGCATCTCAGGTTTCAATCATGCCTCTCAGGGCAGAGTAGAGGCTATTTATCTGCTCTTTCTATAACTGTTGGCCCCTCAGAACTTCCTTTTTCCTCCTTCTGTTGATGGCAATGTCACAGTGACCTTCCCAGAGCCAACCAAGCCTGGCACTTCTCAGGGGCTCTGCCTCCCTCCTTTTAGTTTTGGGGAGGCATCCAGAGGCTTGGTTGGCTCAGAAAAGCCTCTTGGAGTGGAGCTGAAATCTAAGCTTTAGAAGAGAAATAGAGGGCTGTCACAGACTCAGCATCTCTGACCCTGTGTATATACTGGATGAGAGTCTATTTCTGGTCTTCCACTTACATCTGTAGACTGTAGACCTCACTCAGTGCAAACATCTTTCTGAAACCCCTCCCTCTGTGCTGAATTAAGTTGGAAACTATTTCAAAAGCTACAGAGACTATGGCAATTTGAGGACTTTTGCTAGCCAACATTTCGTATCAGAACTATTATAGTATCAATATGGTGCCCCATCTTGGCAGACCAAATTAGCAGTTTGAAAGGTATGGTGGTACCAGTGGCTCACTCATAAATGTTGAGATGATTGGTGTCTCCCTTGGCCTTAAGCCAGCTCTCAGAATGAGCAACCCAGTTGGTGGGCTGCTCTGACCCTTCTCCTGGAACCTGTGAGCAGAGCAAATTCTGCATCTTGGATAATTGAAGATGCTATGTGTGTGCTGGCCTAAGGAGTGGAGAAAATAAGGAGCTCCACTGCCTATAGAATAAAATCTAAGAATGCCTTTCATGATATGGGTCTTGTCACATGCCAACTTCCTCTCGTAGGGTCATCCCACCACTAACCTTGAATTATAGGAACCAGCTAGACTTGCAGTTCCTCAGACAAGACTTGTTCCCTCAACCATCCAGGTTTGGCCATACCATTACCTTTGCCCAGATTTTTCCATTTACTCTCATTCCCTCATTTACCAGAATAATTTAAGACTACGTTTTGGCATCTTCTCGTGCAGGAGGGCTTTCTTTGCTCACTTCCCCAAATGGCATCAGTTAAATGCAGACTTTATGTCCATGTACTTAATATCACAGCTAAATAACCTCACCTTTCCCCTAGACCACATCATCCTCATCCCTGCCTTCTGCACCTTTGGAGATGTTATTTATATTGTCTGGGACACCTTCCTACATACTTCCTTCTATCCTCAGTGTTGACTCTCCAGGAGAATTCTCTGGGGATGTTTTTTTCTGCTTATCTCAAGTCTGATTATGTTTTTATGAGCACTGTTCTTACAGTCCCTGATAGCTACCATGAACTCTACTGTTCAGTGGTAATAGTGTGGTGAAACTGAATCAGAAATCTGCAGGAATTGATTACTTGGGCCTTTTCTGTTAACAACAATACTGTCAACAGAAGAATAGAATCCAATAATTTCTGATTGCTATTTTTAGACTAATTTATCAAGATATATATATATGTTATCGATACAAGTTGAATATTGGTTTTTCTCCTCCCTAAACTCAATGCATCCACCTCTGCTTAGCTTACTTTTTATTTTTCTCTCTCCCCTCAGGGTAACCTTGACTATCTTGTAGCCCTAGTGATTCAGGGCAGGAAGCCCAGGGCCTTTGGCTTGTCCAAAGTGTCATGGCAGACACTCAGTCTTGGCTGTTCAAAACCCTGGTAAAGGCTCTGTTTCCTCCTCCTGACATTTGGCCAGCCCCCCTTAGGCATCTCTCTTCATGAAAAAAATTGACCTTGCTAATTTCAAGGACTAGATTTATCTTTTTTTTCTACATACTATGTCTTAATCTTTCTTCTTTCAAGTGAGAAAAGAGAAAAAAAAAGTCAAGGCTGCAATTTTTTCCTGATCTCTGTAAAATCTGAACCTAGCCTATGATTATTTCTTCTTAACTAGTAAAAAGTTCAAAAGTTACTAGTTTCTTCAATTAACTACACCCCCTCTTTTATTTTTTTAAATTATAAGTACCCAGTGAGCATTAAGTGCTTCTCAGCTAAAACTTTTCTTTTATAATGTTTCCTAAAGGCATCATATTCTTTTCCTTAAACATTTTTAGAATAGTTGAACATAACCAGACTTTTTTAAAACAAGGCATCCAGTGGTTACTTGCAGATAATTTAGATCCTCACAGATGGGGATGAGATAATGGTGCCTATAAGAATCATGGGGAATTTAAAAAAATCTACTTGCTCACCCTCTTCTCACCCCACATCACCCCTAAGTCTAAGTAAACCGAGGAGAATATAATTTTTTTTAAAAAAAGCTATTTCGATGATTCTAATACACCCCCTGATTGAGACACGTGGTCATGATGGTTCCAGGTGGGCAGGACCCATCTGAGGATTGTTGATTTCACACAGGAGTCACAGTGAGGAGCAGAAGTGGGGGGTAGTTAGATATGGTTCTGGGAGGCTTTTGGAAGAGTTATGTGTTGTTTTGAGTTGGATCTTGAATAAAACTAACATAGCAACAACTGACATGTGTTGAGTATGTACTGTGTAGAGCACTTCATCTATGTCACGTTTAATCCTCACCAAGCATGGTATTATCCCCTAATTGTACAGATGGGGAAAATGGAGCTCAGAGGGATCAAGTGCTTTGCCCAAAGTCACACAGCAAGTAAGTAGCAGAGTTACTATTTAGCCCTTTCGTCAGTGTGACTCCAGAGCTCTCACTGCTATGATGTGTCCGATTCAGTGGAAGGAAAGCAGCAGAGAGAGACTCATGGTGTGGGTTATAACAGGAAAGTTATCCCACCTGATCAAAATCTTTGCAGGAGACAGGTATCTGGGTTTATGAGAAGTCCTTAAAGTCAATTATGGACGTCACCATTAGGCTGAAAATTGTCTTTGTGTCTCTGGGAAGGTGAGAAGGGCCAAGTTTTTGTCATCATGAGTAGACCTGGTATATGATCATCCACCTCAGTTTTTCTATCTAATTTCATAATCATAATGCATAATCATAGTACTTTCTTGAAGATCAGAGGGATTTTAGATCCCATGCAGTCCTTTTTCTTGCCCTGCTTCCTCATTGGGCAGGTTTTATTCAAGGGAAGACAGCAGCCAGCCAAGTCCCGCGGAGCTGCCCCAGACATCCCAGCGCAATGCGGCCCGCGGCCAGAGGCGGCGGTAGTGAGACCAGCGCAGCGCTGCAGCCCTCTTCCCTCCTCGGATTCCCTCCGCTCCCGGGAGTCATGTAGCTCAGGGGCTCCGCTCCGTTGCCTGCCGCTGGGGACTGTCCAAGGGCCCTCCCCGCGCAGGTCCAGATGCCTGTCACCCCTCCACCCTTCAGCGGAAAGTGAAGTTTGAAGAGTGGGGAAGAGGGAACCATGGATGTGGAGAGGAACCTGGAGCTGAGTCGTCTGACACCCTAAGCTGCTGGAAAACTTGTCCCGGACAACTGCAGATCAAATAATGGGAACATTGTGGGAACATTGCGGGCTCAACACTGAATTTGTGAACTTAGAGTTGCTCAGTTTCATAAATGCAGCTTGATTTCAGTTTCACATCACCCCCAGCTACCTAAATTGAAAAAGCTTGAGCTCAGTGACAGTAGCATCTTTGGAGGTCCGGATGTGTTAGGAGAAAACCTTTCAAATCTCACCCATCCGAACGTCAGCGCATTCTACTACAAAATATCAGCACCTTGGAACCTTTGAAAAAGTGGGAATGTCTGAAAACCCCAAACCTGTTTAACTGTGGGGTTACTAGTCTGAATGACGAGGGAGGACCGTCTTCCCCTGGCTAGGACCGAGAGAATCAAGAAGGCCCTGGTTCAGATGCCCATGTGAATGGTGAGCATGAAGAAGAGCCCTGCTAAGGAGAACACACGGAGGATGAGGACGGTGAGGAGGAGGAGGAGTTTGATAACCATGAAGATGAAAAGGAAGAAGAAGGTGTAAATGGGGGGGAGAGCGACGAAGGTGAAGTCAGTGGGGAGGAAGAAGAATTTGGACATGATGGAGAAGGTGATGAAGATAAGGGGATGAGGAGGAAGAAGAGGAAGAAAAAAAAGAAAATGGGAAGGTAAAAGAGGAGAAGAAAAATTGATAATGAAGGAGAAGATAATTAAGACCAAAATAACCTGCAAAAAAAGAACTGCTCCATATTGGCTGGACTGCTCACAGGTAGCAGTTTAAATAGTAATAGTTAAACAGGTAATAATAGTAATAAAGGGTATCGGTAATACCAACCACAGGACCCCACCCACCCAAAGAGCCAAAGAATAGTTCCTGTGACATTGTGCCTTCCTCCATTTGGTCTGTCTTCAAAATCCACCATCAGCATGGGGATATCACCCCAACAAAACTGCACGTCCTGTTAGGTTCTCCTGTAAGACTTGCTGAGCAGGGGTTCGTCATGGTCAGTGAGTCAGCCATCAGTGGCTGCTAGTTACATCAAGACTATAACAGCATTTTTATTTTCTGTACAACAAAGAAGGCTTGTAAATAAAATCTTAGCATAAAAAAATAGTTTCCTGCAGCAAGGAATGAGTTGGCCCAAAATATCAATGGGGCTGAGGCTGAGAAACCCTGGTATAAATGTTCAAGGCATGGGATGGGTTTGAATCCAGCACCATATTTACTAGCTGTGTGACTTTAGCCAAGTTACTTAACCTCTCTGTGGCCTATCTACAAATAAGGCTCCCAACAGCTCCTTCCTCCTAGGGCTGTTAAGAGATTTAGACAAGTCAGTGTATTTGAGGCATGGGAGCAGTAGCTGGCCCACAGCAGACTTGGGTTTAAGAGCGGTGTCTGGCGCTGTGCTGGAACGGGTTCCCAAGTCGGCCTGCCAGCGTGTAAATCCCCCATCTGTCATTTACCAGCTGTGTGACTTTGGGCACATCACTTAAACATTCTTGACTCAGATGTGTCAGTAGAAGGAAGATAATAATAGTATCTATCAGGAAGATAAACCATGTATGCAAAATGATTGGGACAGTGATTTGTACACCCTAAAAGCTGTATACAATCCAGTTGTGATTATTACTGTTCTTATTCCCTTTTTCAACAAGTATTTGGGCCTCCTGGGCACAAAGGGGTGAAGTCACTCGGCTTACAGCTATTAAACAGCAGAGTCTGGATGAGAACCACAAACTCATGAAAGAAGGAAATCTCTGTCCAGTGTGAGAGTTACCAATTCTCTCTCGTCCTTGGCAACCTGTTTAGTAGAAAGCCTGGTGGGGCACAATACTTCAGGGTAATTAGTACTTTGGAGTCAGTGTAGAGAGAGGCACTCTGACCTACAGCGTCACTTAGCAACCATGTGATTCCAGAGCTCCTTTGAAAAACGAAGACTGCGCGTCATTCACGGAGGAAAATCACGAGATGCTGAAGTGTCCAGATCAGAGTGGTCAACAGGGGAGAAAGTGATTTTAATTTCTTTCTATTAACTATTACTGGAAGAGGTATTTCTTTAAAAGATTTTGTGCAGTCATTGTGCTGTTCCAATTTAATTCACCACGGTGATACTAGTGCCTTTTGAAAAAAAAATTCTTTTCTTTTTTGTAGTTGTTTTGAGATGTAGAAGAAAAACAAAATGTTGAGCTTCAGGAATTATAACTACTATCAGAAAATGAGCCCAGTTAAGGTTAACATACCTGTTTAAATGGTTTTAGGAAAAAAACTATGTATTTTAAGTGGGTTTGTTAATTAGATTCTCTTTGATGACTCATATTGGCAAAATATAAACTTCGGGCTCTCATTATGACATCAAGCAAGACCCAGGTTGGGAAAGCCGCAAGCCAGTCTACCTTTTCAGCCAGGTATAACTGTAACTAAGTGTTGTCTCCTTGCAATCAGGAAAACAGCAAGCACAAAATAAGTGGAAGTAGCAGATTATTTGGAGACCTTTCCAACCTGTGTCTGACCTTCTTGATTCATTTGCAGAGGTAATTGCCTGTGGAAATTGTTATGCTTTTATCTGTGGTGCTATTAAAACAGTGGTTGAAATGAGGTGGCACAGACTGCATGGATAATGGGGTACCGTGGCGTGGGAGCTGTTGTTTTATTCGACAGATGAGAAATGGCTGAAAATAACCTTCTGTCTCCCCTGTAAGAATTTTGCTTGTTAAGTGACATTCACCAACACAGCAGAGTTTCAGCGTGGTTAGGAATTTGAGCTATTCTTAGCAAGATATTAAGTGAGAGTTTTCAGGCTTTTCTTGTTATAAAGTAGGCAGTGTATGAGTGTTTTATATTCCCTGATTTCGGGGGCACTTTCTGTGCTCAGGGGAATAGCTGTTCCAGCTTGGGGAGGAATGAGGACACCATGCTATTAGGACATTCGGAGTGGAGTCGAGTCATTCCTATCAGTGTCCCCTACATCAGGGTACCACTGACCTGTAGGATCACTCCCTCATTCTCTCCTGGTTTCTCTGTCATTTTTCTGTCTGGTGGGGCAAGTTTCACTGCCTTCTTGGCCTCATCCTGCCTCCTCAGTAGGGCCCAGTATTTCTTCCCCCTTTGACCATCCTCTTCCCTTGGAATAGAGCATTACACTTAAAACTTATTAGGGAAATAGTGGGGATCCATGTGGTATAAAACAGTATTTCTAAAACTTGAAGATGCCTCAAAATCCCCTGGAGAGTTTGAAGAGATACAAATTCCTGGGTCTCACCCCCAGAGATTTGGATCCAGTAGATTTGGAGGGGGCATGAGAATTTGTATGTCTACAAACTAACTGCCCAATCAACTGATGTTCCTGGTTTGACACCACATTGTGAAGCCTTTGTGTGATGTTATGGTTTGTAATAATAAATATATATTTGGTTTTCCTCCATGTTTCTGGAACAGAGTTCCTAAAACTCGGAATTTCCTGTGTCAACAGCAATAAATATGTCTCTTGTATGAATGAGGTGACTTTTGGAAGCACCTAAGGATCTGGGCTGGTTGCCAGAAGAGCCAATCACATGATTAGAGGGTTGGAACTTTTACCTGCCCTCTGCCCCCATTTCTCCTCCCCCCCCCAACCTTCTGGGAAGGAAGAGGGGACGAAGATGGATTTGATTCCCCAATGGCCAATGATTAAATCAGCCGTGCCTACGTTACAAAGTCTCCATAAGAACCCAGAAGGAAAGGATTTGGAGAGCTTCCAGGTTGGTGAACCAGAATGCTTCCAAGTGCCATGCCAGGCCCCAGACTCCAGGAGGGCAGACACTCCTTTGTTAGGGCCTTGCCCTGTGTGACTTGAATTTGTAGGGCCAAGGGCAAGATGTCCCAAGCTGAGCCACTTTGGCATGAAGATTATTTTGAGCTCTTGACAGTCAACACTCTGTGGGGTCAAGAGAAACTCTTGCCCTTCCCTTAACTACATAGAAGAATCTAAGTTGGGGGTCTTTCTCAGAGTAAGGGTTATTAGCAGAAATAAATTTTATCTGAGTGCCCCATCTGTAGGAGGACAAACATTTAATTACCAAATATCTGCTCTTCTTACTGCCCTGTGAAATGCTTTCCTTTCCTCTGCAGTCAAATGCTCTACCACTGAGCTATACCCCCACCGTGCCCAGACCCCTACTCCCATCTTGTTAGTCCAAGATGACCTATGGACCTCATTTTACCTGACTGTCTTCAGAACTGCCATGTCTGGGTGGATTCCTTGTATGTATGCTATTGAATTTGATTTTTTCCTGTTAATCTGTCTCATGTCAATTTGATTCTTAGTCCAGCCAGAAAGGACCCTTGAAGGGGACAGAAATTTTTGTGCCCCCCCCCAAAAGTGGCAGGGCCAATAGGGTTCTTTCTTCTCAGAGACCAAGTTATTTTCACCGCACCATGTTGCTTCCCAGCATAGAGCATGACATGCCTGAGTATCCAGTTAATGTTGGTTGAGTTGAGACATCAGATGATTAAGTTAGTAAGCAAATGTTTCCAGGAAATGGATGACTCCAGAGATGGTCCCTAAACATACTGCTGTTAATTATTGTTATATTTCTTGACCATTTTATCATGTACGAGGTACTGTGTGTGAAAAGCATTTTATCTACATCATCTCACTTACTAAAAAGTAAACTATAAGGTAATTATTGACTCTATACTCTGTTCTGTATGAAGATATTTAAAGAGGAAAAAAAAAAGAATTGTCCTGGGGTTGGTAGTGAAACCAGGTTCCCAAACTGCAAGTTTTTGTCTCTGAAGTACAGACTTCTCCTACTCTGTGTTGATCTGCTGTAGTAACCCAGTAATCACTTTTTTATCTTCCCCTTGTTACTACTCATTTCTTCCCCCAAAATGAGATAGATCCATAGCCATGGATTTCAAGACACAGGAAATACGATTTTAAAAGCTGGTTGCTGGTTACTAGACCAATATAAACCTTTTTTCACGTCTGCTCATCGTGATCACATTAGGATAAGCACGAGCAGTTACAGCAGCAAAGACCAAAAATACTACATGAACAAAATGAGATATGCTGCTGTCTTGTGGGCCAGATGACATAGGACCAGGATTTAAGTCTGGTTCCCAGGCCTTCCTCCCTACCCTCTCTGCCTTCCTGTATGCATCCACTAATTCTTCAGTCATTCCTAATCTATGAGTAGCTTCATCCAGAATCACCACGTGGTCAGTATTTCAGCTGATGTGTCAAAATTCTCAGTATTTATGGATTTTAGAGATTCCTCTGCAGGCCTCAGCTTTTTTTTTTTTTTTAATTTTTTTTTTTAATTTATTTAACAGACAGAGATCACAAGTGGGCAGAGAGGCAGAGAGAGAGGAGGAAGCAGGCTCCCTGCTCAGCAGAGAGCCCGATGTGGGGCTCGATCCCAGGACCCTGAGACCATGACCTGAGCCGAAGGCAGAGGCTTAACCCACTGAGCCACCCAGGCGCCCCAGGCCTCAGTTTTTGCATTATGAGCTTGGTTTAAGACCTCTCTCTGGACTCCAGTACTTTGCTATTATGATAACTTTTGAGTCTGTCTGTGCAACTAAAAGATAATAGTTCCCGTTCTGGCTAGTGTTCCAGGTTGCTGTCTTAGTGAAATGCCCTCCCATGTGTGTGTTCTGACATTTGACTCCAGGACAACAGCTGAAAGAGACGATAACTTTGAAGATCTCTTTGTTCCAACTGAGTACTCTGGGTACTTTCACACAGCGTCTCCTTACCCCAACAACACAGGGAAGTGAGCAGGTGATATTTCTTTTGTCAGACTGACAGAAATGGAGGGAAAAGCAGCAGAGTAATTTGCCTCTGGCCACACAGCTCTAAGTGGCTGAGCCAGAACTTGAACCCAGCAGGGTATAACTCAGAAGACCCCCATCTTCCTGTCCTTATCAGATAATACTGGGGGTGCAGAAGTCATTGGGTTCACCTCTCATGATGTGCTGGGCTGTGCTTGACCTAGAAAGCGGAAGATTCAATTTCTGAACTCCTTCTCTGGTTTTTCAGATTCTACTTGCTGTATCTCATTAATGTCTTGGAAGTGAAAGGCTGTCTCTGGACTGCTTTGAGCTCTCAGTGCCAATTGTTGTGTGTGTTAATGACTTTTACCCCCAACCCACCAGTGCAGCCACATGACTTAATGAGTAGTTCATCCTAATCAGATGGCGGCTAATGGGGAATTAAGGATCATAAGGCTGGAGATTTTATTGTAGGGGAAATTCATATAACAAGAGTCTTTTTTCTTTTTCTCTTCAAAAAAATGAAGAAATTAAGTCTCATTAAAATAAGCAGCAACAAGCTATAATCTTAATAGATATTGAATTTGAGGCACTATACGGTTCAAAAGCAGGGGTTGGAAAGGGCTTCTGCTTCCTTGGTTTTTCCTGTTGGCATCTACGAGGTCTGGGGGTGGCAGGATAGCCCGGGTGGGAATAGAGTTGAAGAGGGGAACAGGGAGGAGAGAAGGAAGGAGCGAGTGGAGAAAGACGGAGGAATAGTATAGTCTATATCCTGGAAATGAGCTTTTTATAGAAAAGCAACTCTCCTTTTGGTCTTTCTAAACTACTCTGGAAAAAGAAGTTGGTGAATATAGAATGGACCTTGACCATGAAGAACAAATCAAAACCAACATTTACGTCCATAGAGTTTGACAACATATCCTGAAATAAAACATAAATTATGAAAGAGGCTAGAAAATCATAGTACTATGCTTCTCAAGGTTCCCAGCAGTAACAGCATCACCTGGGAACTTGTTAGAGATATCCTTTCTCTAGGGCCCACCCAAGACCTACCGAATCAGGAACTCTGGCGTCAAGGGCCCAGAACTGTGTCAAATGCCCTCCAGGTGATTCTGACACACACTGAAACTTAGGAGTCAGATTTAGTGAAGGATGGCCTTGCAGTCTGAGAGACCCTGGCTTCTGGCCTCTGCATGCTGTTTCTCTGATGTTGGACTTCATTTTTCTTTTCTGCCAAGCAGTGATGGTACCCACCTTTAGGTTGTGCTGTTTTTTATGATTACTACCTACATTGCTCTGAGCTCTTGGCTTTGAAGATTTGGAAACTATTTTTTTCAGGTTTGTGGGGGGGGTCACCTTAGGCCAGAGCCAGCAGTTCCTAATTGCCTTTGTAAACCATCTGTATGGTTGTCAGTAAACATGGCTGTCAGAACACACACATTTGCATCTGATCCTTCCCAAAACCCCACTAAAGCAACAACAAAAGAAAGGTCCTTTTAGAGTATTAATGCATTAGGACAAAGAGCATGAGAGGTGAGGAATATAAAGTGGAAAGCTATAAGGCAGTAATTGACTTGGCAGACCAAAGAAAGCTGAACCCCAAGGTGATGGAGGGGAGATTTAAACAGTAATTTGATTGACAGCAGAACTTCCCCAGACTCAGGCATTATGGCAATAGTGCCACTAGAAGTGAGGATGAAGAGGGTGCTAAGAATAGGGCTAGTTGAAAGTTTGTTTAAGAAGCATGTCGACCCTGCCCTGGTCCTGGATGGCTCAGTCGGACGCCTGGGTGGCTCAGTTGGTTAAGCAGCTGCCTTCGGCTCAGGTCATGATCCCAGCGTCCTGGGATCGAGTCCCACATGGGGCTCCTTGCTTGGCGGGGAGCCTGCTTCTCCCTCTGCCTCTGCCTGCCTCTCTGTCTGCCTGTGCTCGCTCTCTCTCCCTCTCTCTGACAAATAAATAAAAATCTTTAAAAAAAAAAAGAAAAAAAAAAAGAGTCTGACTCTTGATTTTGGCACAGGTCATGATCCCATGGTAATGAGATTGAGCCCCTCATCAGGCTCCGCACTAGGTGTGGAACCCAAGATTTTCTTTCCTCTTCTCCTATCCTCCTTTCCACCCTTCCTCCCCATTTGCTCATACTCTCTTTCTCTCTAAAAACAAAACAAAACAAAACAAAAACATTTTTTTCTTTTAAAAATAATTTGCTTTCTTTTGCATGCCACAGGACAGATTTCTAGTTTTAAAACAAGGTACATCAAGAACTAAAATATTCCCCCCAACCATCTTTCTTTTCACCAATACAAGAAATCCTTCTGGAAACATAAGCAAGGGACTAAACAGGATCAAACCACCAAATCTACAAGTTAATACATGATCTATTATGGCAGAATAATCAAGAATTTTCCCCCAAAGAAAGATTTTAGTTTTCCAAATATAAAAGAGTCTAAGAGGATCATATATGAACAGAAATCTTATTCCAGATTTTATGGTAAAGAAGGATAACACACTGGCAGCCGAGGAAAACTGAAACTCTGTCTAATAAATAGATCCAAATTAAGAATTTCTACAATATTTCTTTAAGACACAGAACCAGAATTCTTAAAAAAAAAAAAGAGAGAGAGAGAGAGAGAGAGAAGCATCTAGACCCCCAAGAGATTGAGGACTTCTCTAGCAACTCAGAGAGTCCAAAAGGACAATCCTAAAGTTGATGGCACCGTAGTTTCTTCAACATAAACTTCAGGCTGGTCACCCTACGGTGAATTCTCATAGTTGACAACCCCCACTCATACTCAGAAGGGTCCGAGCAGGCATCTAAGGATTACCATATATTTCTAATCTGAAAGGCAGGCAAACACAAATGAGGAAATAAAAACCAAGCAGGGGTAAGAGAACTTAAAAATACATCTATTATTGATATTCTCAGAAGACAAAAGGCATTAATGTCAATGAAACAGAACAGAATGCTATTAAAAAACAACATTCAGTACTGTGAAATGTGTAAACCTGATGATTCACAGGCCTGTACCTCTCGGGCAAATAATACATTATATGTTAATTTTTTAAAAAGCAACATTTAATGAACCTGAGGGAAATGAAAAGTATGATATTGGTTGGAAATTAAATAAAAGGAATAGAAGATGGGGCACCTGAGTGGCTCAGTTTGTTGAGCGTCGGAATCTTGATTTAAGCTCAGGTTATGATCTCAGGGCTGTGCGATTGAGCCCTGCATTGGGCTTGGGCTTGTGCTGAGCATGGAACTTGCTTAAGATCCTCTTTCTCCCTCTCCCTCTGCCCCTTCCCTGTCACATGCGTGCTCTCTCTCTTAAAAGGGGTGGGGGAATGGAAGATAAAATGAAGAAATCTTCCATAAAGTGATAGGAAGAAACTGGAGAGAAAAATAAGAAAATTAGATTAATCTAGGAGTCCAGCACCTGATTCACCGGAGACCCGAGGGGTGGGGAATGAAGGGAAAGAAACCATCAAAGAAATAATCCAATTAATTATGTGACTAAACTATTAACTATATAACTAAACATACATAATCATTTCTCAATATATACATATATCAAATCATTATGTTATACACCTTAAACTAATGCAATGTTGTATGTCAGCTATGTCCCAAAAAACTGGAGGAAACCAATGACGGGACCGAGAGAATCCTTTGCGGATACAACTGAAAGCCTACCTCCATTTCTAAGGATTTTCTTTTCAAAATTATTATGTTTTTACCTGACTTGTTTCTTGCATCAGTACTTATTCCCTCAGTGTATTCATTCAGCCCATGCTTTTTTAGTCTTTTTCTGTATTTGGCATAAAAGGGGAAAAGAAAGATGTCAGAGGTATCAACATGGTTTTATCCACATAAGCTCATCTTCCATCAGCTGCCAAATGGAGTGGCCAGATCATAAGAGCTAACAAAGGCCTGATGATCTAATTCTGCTGGGAATTAGGTCAGAAACAAGCATAGGTGTGAGTAGTCTTCTTTAAATTCTGTTTTAATATATCTTTTGGAATTCTGTATGGAACAAAGTCAGTTTGGATAAACCTGTAAACTACCCACAGAGAGGAATGATTTTTAAATTATTACAAGGAGGAAAAAGACTCATTAGTCCTTTATCTCTAAGCTTTGATGCACCTGCAGAAATGGCTTTTTTTTTTTTTTTCTAGCCTTCTTGAGTTTAGGAGTAAATTATGCTCTGCAGAGTCGTTTAGAAGTTGGGGTACACTTTCCCACAGGAGTAATTTTGTGAATAATAACTGACTTCCTAAAGAAGCCCACAAGTCTTTTTACCTCCCTGATGATGAAAAGTATGCAGGTGAGGGGCTAACAGCTCTGTAGAAGCCAGTCACCCAGGACTCCAGAGAGGCTCTGCTAACACAGGGCTGAGCGCTTCACATCTTCACTCCCTTATGTCAGCAGGCAGATTAAGTGCCCGTCTCGCTTCAGGAAGCTGGAGTCGATGTCCCAAAGAGACAGTGATGAGAGATGGGGGAGTGGTATGCCCACTGGCTCTAGACTGGAGTGCTAAGGAGACCCGGGAGCTGGAGAGCAGGTTAGGGGTAAACAAAGAATAAACTAGGGGCTTCGGAACTGCAGCCTCAAAACACACTTCTTATGTCAAAACTCATTCCTGCGTCTCTTTTCGGTTCCACCGAAGAGCCTCAAGGCTGACCTACCAGCTTTACTTACATTTCCAATGCCTTTTTTTTTTTTTTTAAGATTTTATTTATTTATTTGACAGACAGAGATCGGAGGTGGGCAGAGAGGCAGGCAGAGAGAGGAAGGGAAGCAGGCTCCCTGCTGAGCAGAGAGCCCGATGTGGGGCTCGATCCCAGGACCCTGGGATCATGAACTGAGCTGAAGGTAGAGGCTTTAACCCACTGAGCCACCCAGGCACCCCAACCAATGCCTTTGATTTGCTCTTTCTGACTAGGGTTTTCCTCCATCGTGGGTTCATAAAATAAGAAGCTGTGAATAAATTTTTAAGTGATTAAAAAAAAGAAACTGACTAAAAATAAAAGGTGTCCTTATTATGCTTATCCTTCCGTCAGCCCATCCACCACTGTCCCCACCCTCCATATTTGCTTTCTTTTTTTAAAAAATTTATTTATTTTTTTTCCATATTTGCTTTCTTTGCTCTTCCTTCCCCTTCCTTCTCCCCTCCCCTCCCCTCCTCTCTCCTCTCCCCTCTCCTTCCTTCTCCCCTTCTCTCTTTCCCTTTTATTTTCACTTTAATCTGCTGGAGGCAAGTTTAAAAAAAGAAAGAAAGAAAATAAAGTAGCCCAAGAAAATTTCCTTGAAAGGAAGGCCATAAATTCCTGGATTGAAAGGACTTCCTGAAATCCTCGCACAATAGATGAGAACTGAGCCTCAGCAAAAGGCACGCTATTATGAATTTTCAGAACATTGTGGAAGAAGAGTTTCTTGAGAGGAAAAAGCAGGTTCAGTATGAAGAATGAAGGATCTGAATGCTTTTGTCTTCACAACAGCAAGAGAACACAATGGAGAAATGCTTCCAGTGAGAAATGAGCGAAATGATTTTGCATCTAGAATTCTACACCCAGCTCAGCTATTAATTGATTGTAAGAGTAAACATTAGGTCTCAAAAATGTTGCTCCCATATACCCTTTCTCAGAAAACTACAAAAAAATGTCTTTTACCAACAAAAACTAATAAATCAAGAAGGTGAAACCATGGGATACAGGAATCAGGGGATCTAAATGAAGCTCCTTCCCAGGATGCTGGAGCCGAGACATCTACACAGCTGCCAAGGGAACAGTTCAGAAGCCTCTAGGGGAGTTTTCTTTTTTCTTTACTTTTTTTTTATTTTATTTTTTAAAGATTTTATTTATTTATTTGACAGATGGAGATCACAAGCAGGCAGAGAGGCAGGCAGAGAGAGAGGAGGAAGCTGGCTCCCTGCTGAGCAGAGAGCCCAATGCGGGGCTCCATCCCAGGATTCCGAGATCATGACCTGAGCCGAAGGCAGCGGCTTAACCCACTGAGCCACCCAGGCGCCCCTTTCTTTACTTTTTTAAAGTAGGCTCCATGCTGGGGCTTGAACTCACAACCCTGAGATCAAGACCTGAGCTGACATCAAGAGTCAGCTGCTTAACCGACTGAGCCACCCAGGTGCCCCCAGGAAAGATTTCTTTATGGAGATGACGTTGATAGGCTAACTAAGGTATTTTAATATATTAGGAAGAACTTTTGTCTGTGGGAGAATTGGAGTCAAATCAGTGATACGCAAACTAAACAAATGAAAAGACCATTATTAGCTGTAGGGAAAAGGAAACACTGTAGAAAAGGAAAAGTGACCTGAGTATCCTGTGTGGCTTCGCTCTGAATATGTCTCATCCAGTTACAGTAATATCTGCACAGATAACGATCTAACCGAAATGATGCTATAAGCACATTAGAGGATGGGGCCACGGGAAGAGCTGTGGGGAATGAGTGTGAGATTGGGGAGCAGTGGGGAGAAGAGAGTGAAATTCTCCGAAGAGAGCAAATTCTCAGGCCTGCAGATAATTCCTAAGCCTGAAATATCAGGACTGGTGACTTGAGAATGACATTGAACTATGAAGATCAATAGCAAAACAATCAGCTTAATACAATGGCAAATGGGTGCTTCTGCAGAATGGGAAATTGGGTGAAAAGAAAGAATATCTAGGGGAGTAAAGACTTCAAAAGAGGTTTTGGCCACTTTTTAAACGATGTGTATGTGTACGTATGCACAAATAAACATGAAAATTTAAAAAGGGAAAACAAAACCTTTTGCCACTCTTCCTCTAAATTCCATACCGCGGGCGCCTGGGTGGCTCAGTGGGTTAAGCCGCTGCCTTCGGCTCAGGTCATGATCTCAGGGTCCTGGGATCGAGTCCCGCATAGGCTCTCTGCTCAGCGGGGAGCCTGCTTCCTCCTCTCTCTCTCTGCCTGCCTCTCTGCCTGCTTGTGATCTCTCTCTGTCAAATAAATAAATAAAATCTTTTTAAAAAATAAATAAATAAATAAAATAAATTCCATACCGCAACTTTTAATTTCGGGCCAGAGAAATTAATGTTTATTTTTCTTTGGGTGGGACCCAGAGTTCTTGCTGATACAGTGTTAACTTTAAACTGCTCAACGAGAGAAAGAAACCTGCCCTTGGGCAAATCAGCATTTTGCCTTGGGATTGAGAAAGGGCCTTTCTACCGTGGGGGATGGTGGGGGGACGGAACCAATTCACATTTAGAGTCATCCGGGGCCTCATCTGCCCTGTGAGGCTCTGTTGTGCAGGGACATCCCGGTCTCCCGGTCTTCCTCCCCACATCACACTCGAGTTCAAGCCATAGCTAGACTTCCAGGCAATCTCTCCCAGTTAGGTTGTGAGTACATAAGGCATAGTGCTTTATCTAGAGATAGCAATAAATAAAATGTATGTATGAAAAATGTATAACCTCACTTCATGTAAAATTAGACAACCGGCATTGAGCAAACTATCCATTTTTAATAGTAATAATGTTTCTAATAGTGATAATAATTAAATAGGTCCTTCCTTCTAGAATGTCTCAGAAGCAGACCAGCATGAGAGCGGCCCTGGGCTGTAAATGACAGATGTGTCATCACTGCCTTAATGGTCTGATCAGCACCCCAGTGCCTCAAATGTGAGCCTAGTTCTCAAGCCATGGACAAGAGAGCTATTCTTACTGTATCGATTTGGTATAACTATATTTTTAAGCTCAAAATTAAATTAGTTTTCTGGCAGCCCTCCTGAGAAAGCCACCTCTTACTATTCATGCATGACCTCTGGTTCATCGTGGACTAGAAAACAGAGCCAAGCCACGACTGCTATAGAGGCTTATTGAGTTAGAGTCAGACTCACTGGGAGCAAGGGAGCCAGCTGGGGGGCTCTGGGAGGCGGATTCTGGGAACTCTTGCTGATACAGGAGGCAGGAAGCTGGAGATTTGACCCTCTTGTGTAGAAGTTAATTTTTGAGCTTCCAAGAGCCGTGTCTGCATTATTCAGGCTTTGACTACTTTTGCTTTTCTCTGGCTGCTTTTGTTCAGATTGATAAGCACTCCCTGGTACCTTTCTAGAACTGGCAGCCCTCCTTCCAGTCCTCATTTATAATTCTTCTTGGGTAGAATTTTGTCCTCAGTGTCTTGGGCAGCCATATTCAGCCTGAGTGGATAGACTACTGAAGACTTGCCTCCCTTACATCAAGATCCACGCCTTTCTCTCTGATTTTTTCCCCTCTCAGTCTTCAGCTAAGCCTAAGATCATTTGAAAGAAATCGTTGTGGCCTCTCCATACCGTGGGACAGTATTCATGAACAAAAGGGAATGAACCATTGACACATGCACCAACATGGATGCGTTTCCAGGGCATTTTGCTAAGTGTAAAAGGCCAATCTCAAATGTTCATATACTGCATGATTCCATTTATATAATGTTTTTGAGATGGCATAATTATAAAAAAGAGAGAAAAGATTTGTGGTTCCCTGGGGGAGCATAAGTATAAAGGGGGAGCACAAGAGAGATTTCTGCAGTGATGGGACAGTTTTGTCTTCTAAATGGTAAGCTGCTTACATGAACCTATCCAGGTGATAAAATGACAGAGTCCTACACATACCTCATGGCAGCGTAAATCTCGTTTTTTTTTTTTTTTAAGATTTTATTTATTTATTTATTTGAGAGAGAGAGACAGTGAGAGAGAGCATGAGCGAGGAGAAGGTCAGAGAGCGAAGCAGACTCCCCGTGGAGCTGGGAGCCCGATGTGGGACTCGATCCCGGGACTCCAGGATCACGCCCCGAGCCGAAGGCAGTCGTCCAACCAACTGCGCCACCCAGGCGTCCCGTAAATCTTGTTTTGACATTGCGCTCTACAACACTTCTACAAGATGGAACCATTGGGGAAACTGGGTAATGGGTATACAGGATCTCTTTGTACTATCTTTACACCTTTCTGGGAATTTATAATTATTTCAAAGTAATTTTTTTAAAAAAGAGATGAACTATTCATAAAACAACAATATGGATAAATCTGAAAATAATTATGCTGAATATAAGAAACTAGTCAAAAAAGTACAAAAGGAAAAATATAAACAAATTGTACTACCTCAAAACTAAAAATGTCTATGTGCAAACAATACCATCAAATAAGTGAAAAGACAAAAAGAAAAGTGAAAAGACAACCCACATGGTGTGAGAAAGTACTTGCAAATCATATCTATCAGATAAAGGATTTTTATCCAGAATATATAAAGAATGCTTGCAACTCAATAATAAAATGACAAACAACCCAGCTGAAAAATAGGCAAGATTTAGGTGGACATTTCTCCAAAGAATAGATAAAAATGATCAATAAGCACACAAAAAGATGTTCAACATCACCAGCCATCAGGGAAATGCACACCCAAACTGGGATGAGATAACAGATCTTACTCCCTAGGATGGCAGTAATCAAAAAGACAGATAATAGTGTTGAAGGGGTGCTGGGGACATCTGGAACTCTCATACACTGCTGATGGGAACAGAACAAGGTGCAGCTGCTTTGGAAAATAGTTCCTCAAAATGTTAAACATAGTTACCAGATGACCCAGCAATTCCACTCCTAGGTGTTTACCCAAGAGAACAAAAAACATGTTCACGCAAAAACTTGTTCCTGATGGTTCATAACAACACGATTCATAATAGCCAAGAAGTAAATAACCCAAATGCCCATGGACTGATGATTGGATAAATGAAATGTGGATTGTCAATATGTCAAACATTATTTATTCAACATTGAAAAGGAATGAAGTACCAAATTATGCTGCAAAATGGAGGAACCTTGAAAGGGGCCAGCCGTAGGAGTTCATATATTGTAGGACTTAGTTGATATGAGATGTCCAGAGTAGACAAACCTATATAGAGAGAAAGCAGATTACTGTTTGCCAAGGGCTAGGGGACTGGGATGGGGTGGGGAATGATGCTCATGGGTAGGGGGTTTCTTTGGGAGGAGGATGGAAATATTCTAAACTTAGATGTAGTGATGATCACCAGCTCTGTAAATACAATAAAAGCCACTGAGTTGTACACTTTAAATGGATATATTTCATGGTACATGAATTATATCTAAAACATTTAAAAAGAGTAATACTGTATGATTACATTTATAGAACTTTCTTGAAAATGCAAGCTAACCTATGGTGATAGAAAATATTAGCAGTCGCTTGGGAACAGGAAGGGGTATAAAGGGATATGACGAAACTTTTTGGAAAGTGATGAAAGTGTTCAGTCAGACTGTGTGATGGTTTTGTGGGTGTATACATATTTCAAAGCTTATCAGATTGTATATTTTATTTTATATAAATTATATTAATATAATTGTATATTATATTTAATATTTTATCATGTCAATAATCATTCAATTTTTAAAAAAGCAAAAACGTGTGAATGTTACAAAATATATATATATATTATTTATTAAAAACTAATTTGACAAATATTTATTGAGTACTGGTTTAGTGTTAGCTCCCAGGGATACAATGACAAGGAAAAGATGGGTCTAGCCTTCAAGCAACTCATACAGGCACAGGCAAAGAAAGACACATATGGTTGCAAAATGGCTTATGTACCATTTCAAGTCTGGGAAGTCATGGTCAACTTCAAAGGAAGGCTTTCTGGAAGTGGTGAAACCCTTGAGCTCAGCCTTCAAGGGCAAATGGGAGTTAAAGGTAGAAGGTGGGTTTTGTGATGCCATAATGGTCCTCCTTCCTGACATTAACATAGGAGGAGCCAGGGGAGCACATAGTAGGTACTTGTCATATCTCAGAGGCGACCCACTTTATTTTTGCCATATTACAGTCATGCTTTTCTCCCCAGGAGCCACATCACAGTGGAATAGATTGTTCTCTTTACCTGTACCTTAATAGTAAGTGTGAAGCCAAGGTATAAATAACATCCTTCATTGCTCTTGGCCGATTTGCTATTATTTAGTTACTTGTGATGATGTATTCAAGTTCTGTCTTTGCACTATATTTTTGGCTGTGTGAGAGCCAGGACTGAGCGTTCTCACACCATCCTGTCCTCAGCAGGTAGCATAGTACTTAGCACGTTAGCAGTTCTTGAAGAAGTCTACTTGCTGATAGGTTAGGAATTGGGCTGATACAGAATAACACATCTGACTGGTGGCCTCAGGCACGGCTGAAACTTTTTGTGTCAAGAAGTATAAATTGGTCTCACTGCTCCTATCCCCGCTCCCTTTTCTCTGCCTCTTAGCTCTGGCCGCAGTCATGCCAGGTCCTGTCCATCCTGGCCCTGCCTACCACCTGTTGGTCCTACTGGCCTGCTGTCAGGCAACTCTTTTGATGGGTCCACTCCCAGAGGCTGCTGCGTGAGGTTCTTCTGAAAAGGTCAGGACAGTCTGTCCTGGAGAGGGCAGCTCTGGCCGTTGGCCTGCTCTTGGCCAGATGAGCATTCTCGGGCCCTGGTTGAAGGCCCACTCACGTGTTGTCTCTTCTCCTCAGCTCTCCTGTATGCCACCATCTTCGGGAACGTGACGACCATTTTCCAGCAGATGTACGCCAACACCAACCGGTACCATGAGATGCTCAACAGCGTTCGGGACTTCCTGAAGCTCTACCAGGTGCCAAAGGGCTTGAGTGAGCGAGTCATGGATTATATTGTTTCCACCTGGTCCATGTCCAGAGGCATCGACACCGAGAAGGTAAGGAGGGCCATGATCTCAGGTGAGCCCTGTGTGTCAGCTTTCCCAGGGAGAATGGAGGTACACCTGCGGGCAGGGGGGTTCTCAAACCTGGCTGAGGTTTGGGTAGTTAGGTTCCCAAGTCCTACCCCCAAAAGTTTTCAGTTTGGCTTTGCTCAAGGACCAGCAATTAAGAGATTAAGAACCATTATTTAAGAAACTGGGAAGACAGTGTGTGTCTCCTGGAGAACTTGTTGGAAGTCTAACTGTCCAGGGCAGAATTTCCCAAACTTGTGTGATAGTAAGGCTCAGAGCCATCCCTGGGGAGGTCATCATTGTGACTAATTTTCTTTTGACCTCAGGCTCTGAGATGGCCCAGCCCTGCCACAGATTCTGCCCTTATTTAAATTTTTGGTATTTTGTTCATCGGGGATATATTTTTTTTTTTGGCGTGGATTTTGATTTTGTAAAATATTGTATTAAATTGTAATTAATGTTGATTACTGAGATTTTAGCCCAAGGCTGTTGCCTCACTGTAGTCTCAGCTCTGATAAGATTCTCAGAATTCACGGTCATTAAACAGATTCCCAGCCTCTATACCAAATGTATGGAATTCCGGATTTAGAGGAGGGGGTGGTGTGAGGAAAAAAATCTTCATTTTTAACAATTGCCCAGGGGATCCTCTTCATCAGACAAGTCTTGGTTTCACTGGCTTGAGGAAAACCTCAGTTAGACCTCTCTCTCAGGCTAAGGTATCAGTTTTCCCATCTGTGAAACGGAAACAGCCATAAATCCCTATTGTTCTCTAAGAGTTGCGTTATTCTACATGCATTTCAATAAAGTGGAGAAACTTTGGTGGCTGGGAAGAACAGAGAAAAGATGCAGTGGACTTTCTATTCACTTCGCAGTTATCTCCTGTGTTCATTTTCCATGAGCAACATGTCATCCTGGGTCCGTTTTTCTCTGCTTCTCAGTGTTTTCCACCCCCACTTCTCCTTTTACTGCCAGTCTCTAGGTACTTGGGGAATTCTGATTCCTTTCGCTGTCAGAGTAAGAAAAACAGAAAGATAACGCTGTTGCAGAAACCCAACACATTCAAAGCCAAATGCCGCTGACTTTGGAGCAGCTATGCTTGCCCCTCTTCCTCCCTCAGAAGGGTTAGCTGAGAGTGGAAGTTTAAAAGGAAAACCTGAACTCAGTTTAATTGGATCCCACGTAAAAGGAAGAATAATTCAGGTTTGTTGAAGATCAGCCATGACCACATCGGTAACATAATAAGCTCACCACCGTAGCACTGGCTACCTTGCCTTGAACGCTCGTTAAAAACAAGTATTTACCCCGCTCTCTGCATGCAGGCCCCGCGCTCATGCTTCAGTGACGCTCTACAGCAGCTCTGGGAGGGAGCTGCTGTTATTTTGACCCCAGAGACAAGGACCCAGAGGCCTGGTTAGTTTTGTGGGTTTTTTTTTAATGAATTAATTTATTTATTTTCAGAAAAACAGCATTCACTATTTTTTCACCACACAGTGCTCCATGCAATCCGTGCCCTCCACAATACCCACCACCATGTACCCCAACCTCCCACCCCCCCCCTGCCACTTCAAACCCCTCAGGATTGTTTTTCGGAGTCCATAGTCTCTCGTGGTTCACCTCCCCTTCCAATTTCCCCCAACTCCCTTCTCCTCTCTAACACCCCATGTCCTCTATGCTATTTGTTATGCTCCACAAATAAGTGAGACCATATGATAATTGACTCTCTCTGCTTGACTGATTTCACTCAGCATAATCTCTTCCAGTCCCATCCATGTTGATACAAAAGTTGGGTATTCATCCTTTCTGATGGAGGCATAATACTCCATAGTGTCTATGGACCACATCTTCCTTATCCATTTGTCCATTGAAGGGCATCTTGGTTCTTTCCACAGTTTGGCGACCGTGGCCATTGCTGCTATAAACATTGGGGTACAGATGGCCCTTCTTTTCACAACATCTGTATCTTTGGGGTAAATACCCAGGAGTGCAATTTCAGGGTCATAGGGAAGTTTTGTTAACTGCCTCTGGTCATAGAATTAAGAGTGGCAAAGTCAGGATTTGAATCTGGTTTTGTTTGACTTGGAAGCTTGTGCTTTTCCTACTGTTACTTTTTAATTTATTTTAATTTATTTTTTTAAATTAAAACACGTACTGGAGGGAAGAAGGATGAGCAGATGAGTCCAGATGGAGTTGCCCCCATTTCTGACCCAGGCAGGGCATCAGTCAGGTGGGTCTGAGTTCCTGGCTTTGCCAACCACCTGCCCTTACGGAGTCTGGTGTTTTTGCTTCATTCAGCAAGGCATGTATGTTCTGTGGGTGCCTGGCAGCTGATGGAGCAGAAAGGAACTTTGATCTGTCGGCCCTGGGGCTCCATTTCCCAGGGACCAGGAGGGCTTTGTAAATCTGGTTGTCTGGAAAGAAACCCTTCCCCACCCCATGGCAGGGCTGGGCTGGGCTGGGTGGCTGCCCGTGGGAGACAGCACCGTCAGCGTTTGCCTGCCCTGCCCCTCTCCACTGACTCACTTTCCTGAGAGGCTTTGGGATTTGCCCCAGGTCCTGGCTAGGCGGAAGAGGGAGTACTGTGACAGCTCACTGCAGGGCCCAGCCGGCCTGGGCGGCTGCTCTTCCCAGCAGGGGCTTAGGGCAGGCAGCTTCTGCAGAGGGGTCCAGTCCCGTGGTCCCCTGGCTCTCCCTGGTTCTGGGTCAGAGGGGTCAGGGAAGACTACGGGAGCCTAGGGGTATGGTGGGGAGGATGGGGGGGTGCTGGGCTCCTCTCGTTTGACCAGCAATTAGCCAATGACCATGAGCATGTCGCCTGTTCTCTGAGCCTCAGTTTCCACGTCTATAACACATGGACACTAGATGCCTTTTAGTGCTAAGGCCAACCCCTAAGGCCCCTTTATCTATGGCATTCTGGACCTCCTTCAGCCTGACTCACTGCTCCTCTGTGCTAAGGACCTCAGAAATTAAAGCTCACATGCACTAAGCCCGTGTGTGTGGAAGGCACTGCACCAGCACTTAACCACACACCAGCTCAGGGAATCCTCAAAATTCTGTACTCAGGTTCAAAACAGAAGACTTGGAAAAAGAAGCTTCAGGTTCACAGGATCAGTAACCTTAAAGCCAGGTATTGAATCCGGGTCTGCCTGATCTTAAAGTCTATTCTCCCAACCATGTGTCTGTCCTGTCCGGCCTGGGGTAGTTCCATGAGCCTCCATGGTGACATTCCCTGTGGCCTTTGAGGTCCTCAAGAACCAAGACGGATGGTTTCTCTTAAGGACCAAACAGAAGTGAAGGTGCCCAGGAAGGGGTCTGCAGCTGAGAAGCATTCAGCTCAGAGAGAAGGGTTCAGGACCCCCTAACCCGCCCAGTGTGGAGCCAACAGGAGAATGATGGAGATGCCTGATGGCATGGCAGTCCGGAATGCTCGACCCCCAGCTTCCCTCTCCTCCTCACAAGTGCTTTCCAGGGGATCCAGGAATAGGGCCCATGAATAAAACGTTGTGTCTGTGCCAAGGCCTCACTCATTAGCAGCCTCTGCCAGCAAAGCCCAGCCCAGGGGAAACCAAATACTGAAAGGTGAATTTACCTAGAGAGCAAATGTCGGTTTTGAACTGCTGGGCACAGTTTTGAGGGACATGTGAGAGTTCTCCCCCTGGTGTTCTGCTTGGGGAGAAGAGGAACCAAATCAAATCTGCATTTCTATAGGAGTCTTGTGTTGTTGTTGTTGTTTTTAAGATTTTATTTATTTATTTGACAGACAGAGATCACAAGTAGGCAGAGAGGCAGGCAGAGAGAGAGGAGGAAGCAGGCTCCCAGCTGAGCAGAGAACCCAATGCAGGGCTCGATGCCAGGACCCTGGGATCATGACCTGAGCCGAAGGCAGAGGCTTTAACCCACTGAGCCACCCAGGCGCCCCTGGAGGAGGAGTCTTGTTTTTCAAAGAGCTGGAAGGAGGGAAAAACTTAGCAAGCCCTCAGCCCCAGCCCTGCCTTGGCAGTCTGAATTTTCCATCCCTCTGCTCTGTCAGGGCTCCTTCCCGTCTCGCAGAGATCCTGCTCACTTCCTCAGCATCCCACAACCCCAGAACAAGCAGGAAGAGGCACATGGAGCATGGGGACCAGTGTGTATGGAGCCCCTTCCTGGGTCCTACACTTTTCTGGGGGCCATACTGGTACCTGTCCTTTCAGTTAATCCTCCTGAGCCAATGTGAGCAGTGTGCACTTTATAGGAGAAAGTCAAGTGTAGAGCAGTTAGGCCACTTGGAGGGGAAGGAGCTGGGATTTGGACTGTTGGACCTCTCTGTCCACCGCCTCGCCTCCAGGCAGAGTGCAAGGGCTCTTGAGAAGGTAGGGTAGGAGCAGCACAGTCACGGGCAAGGTGAGACTTGCACAGACTTTTGAAGGAGGCAGAGAAACTTACAGATTCCAAGGGCAGCTCCAGGTGCAGAGGCAAATGCCCTGTGTGAAGGCACAGAAGCAGGAGTGTGGGGGTAACCAGCATCCTAAGTGTTTTCATTGAACTTGTTTGATTTTATGCCCCCAGCTTTGCTCACTAGACTAGAATGGAAGAAAGGCTTATTTATTTATTTATTTATTTATTTATTTTTTAAAGATTTTATTTATTTATTTGACAGACAGAGATCACAAGTAGGCAGAGAGGCAGGCAGAGAGAGAGAGGAGGAAGCAGGCTCCCTGCTGAGCAGAGAGCCCCATGTGGGACTCGATCCCAGGACCCTGAGATCATGACCCGAGCCGAAGGCAGCGGCTTAACCCACTGAGCCACCCAGGCGCCCCAAGAAAGGCTTATTTAAAGGACACACCTAATTTCTCTGGAAAAGCCCACTTGAAGGCATCGTACTGTGTTACCTAATGCTTGCTATGGGAGGGGCCATGCAGTGGTTTCTTATAAAAATTTAGTTCAGGGAACTATTTCTCCCCCTAGAAAAGGCTGAGAATTTTTCCTTTCTCGAAAGATCCACGTGACCTCTTAGAGTTCTCACTTCGCCCTGAATTTCTAGATACTAAGAGTGGAATTGTTAGTGCCTTTGTTTAGGATAGCCATGTAATGTAGGAAATGGTTAGTATCTAAACTAGGCTCTGCACTCAGACTACCTCGTTTGGGAGCCCAGCTCTGCCATTTTCTGGCTGTGCAACTTTGGGGAAGTTATTTATCTTCCCTGTGCCTCAGTTTCCTTCTCTGTAAGATGGTACCATACTAACACTTACATCAGAGGGTTATGTGAGGATTAAGTTAGCTATTAAATGCACATAACAATCATGTAAAATCATTGCTTAATTTCACTCATTTTGCTTAGGATTTGTCTCCTCCCACGAGATGGTAAGTTACAAAAAGGCAAGGGTTTTGTCTGTGCTGTTCACAGCTACATCTTCAGAGCTGAGAATGATTCCTGGTATATTATAAAGTCTCAAAAATAAATATGAAGTGAATGAGTGGCTTTAAAGCACTTAGCAAAGCCTGGCACAGAGTAAGTGCTCACAAAATATTACTTTATCTCTCTTTAAGCCACACACATACTCAGACCATCAGCAGTGTGAGCCCAACCTTCAAAATACGCCCTGAATCTGACCACTCCTCCCTGGCTTCCCTGCCAGCGTCCCAGTTTGGGCAACCTCACTTCTCACGGGGCTTCCTGCAGGAGTGACTGAACTCAAATCCTTGGCTCCATCCTTGTCACCCCAAAGTCCGGGCCCCTGAACTCCACTCTCTAGCTATGGTGATCTTCTTAAAATACAGCCTGGTCTTGTCATTCCCTCCTCACACTCCTCCAGTGTCCCCATCACACTTCGAATAAAGTCAGAGGCTTTTCATAATGTCAGGTCTTTAGGTGCGTGTGTATTGGGCATTCTCCTAAAGCTTCATCCTCTACCCTGAGCCCCTCTTTCTTGCTGGCTGTTGCTCAGGTCCCCTCACCATCTTGACCTTGCTGCTGGGATGTCTTCTGACACATTTTGCAGGTGTCCGCTTACATGTCACCTCCTCAGACAAGCCTTCACCAGCTATTAATCTAAAGATCTCCCCGTACTCCCAGCCCCAACTCTCTGATCCTTCTTCTGAGCATTTAGTGTGGATTTCTATGCTTGCTGTTTATCTTTCTCATGAGAGTGTAAGCGCCATGGGGACAGGTACTGTGGCTGTGCTGTCTACCTCTGCCTTGAAGAATGCAGTCTAGCCCAGTGGGGGTGGCTTCTGCTCCTGGGGTCATGAGGGACCACAGGCTGGAGAGCACAGTGAAGACCCTGACACTTTTTCTCCCTGTGCCCGCCCAGGTTCTGCAGATCTGCCCTAAGGACATGAGAGCTGACATCTGTGTGCACCTGAACCGCAAGGTGTTCAAGGAACACCCAGCTTTCCGGCTGGCCAGTGATGGCTGCCTGCGGGCACTGGCCATGGAGTTCCAGACAGTGCACTGCGCCCCGGGGGACCTTATCTACCACGCAGGAGAGAGTGTTGACAGCCTCTGCTTTGTGGTCTCCGGCTCCCTGGAGGTGATCCAGGATGACGAGGTGGTGGCTATCCTAGGTAGGTGTGTTTATTTTGCTGGACATACACCTCTGGGGACCAGGGTTGGCCAAGTTACTGGGCAGCTCAGTGCCACTGTGGCCTTCAGCCAGGGAGAGGGGGCACCTCGGGGCAAGGCCAACTGCTTGCCTCTATCCGACACACAGATATTTGAGTGCCTGTATTGTGCCAGTTGCCATCTTAGGCACTTGGGGTATTTCAATGACAAAAATGGGTTTTGTCCTCAAGGGGCTCCCAGGCTACTGGGGGAGAGGAGCAAATAAGCAGACACTTGTACACTGCAGAGGAAGGATCTAACTCAGTATTCAAGTATCTGGAAGGCTTCCTGGAAGAAACGATATGTAAGCTAAAGCCTACAGACTGGAGAAGTGAAGGGCAAGGGGGTGTCCTCAGCAGGGGGAAGGCACGTGCAAAATCCCGCAGAGAGAGCAGGATGTATTTGTAGAACTGCAGTGTGTCCCTTTGGCACGGCTGGAGCAACAAAGCAAGAAGGGCTATGGGTGGGAGCTACATCCTAGGCAGATCATGGCAGGCTCTGGAGCCACGCTGAGGGACTTGGACTTGACTACGGTGCACGTGGGAGGTTAAAAGCGGGTAAGTCAGATTTGAACTTTAGAAAGAGAACTATAGTTGCTGCTTCGGGAGTGACTGCAAGGGGGGTGGCTGGGGCAGGGAGAAGAGGTTGGAGACATGCTGTCCAGCATATCCAGGTGGATGGGGCCCCAGACTGACACTGTGGTGGGCAGAGGGAGAGAACCAAATGGAGTTGACTCATTTAAGAAGTTGAGGAGGATTTGCTGGGGCAGGGGTGGGGGGATGGGGGAGTGGTTGAGGACTACAGGATTTCTCATTTGGATAACAAGGAAGCCGGTTATGGGGGATGTGGAGGATGGAGCAGGGGATGGAGGGGACATGTTGGTGCTTTGGCCTTTTGAGCATCTGCAGCCTTTGAGAGATTCATCTGATTGTCTGATGTCTGAGGAAGCTACAGAACAGCTCTTCACTGGGGCCATTTCTAGCTCTCTGAAGGGATCAGCCATCAAGTACTAGCCAACATTTATGCTCATCTAGTCGGTGCCAGGCATTTTACGTACATATGCTCATTTAACCCTTGCAGTAACCCTATGAAGTGATTTTATTATCCCCATTTTGCAGATGAGACAGTGAAAGCTCAGAGAGGTTAGGATGAGATCCATGGAGCCAGCATCCTGGAAAATCTCCACTCTGATCCATTTTGCAATACCACAGTCCTAAGGATAGATTACATAGTTTGCTGGCCCATTATATTTCCAGATACTGCTAGACATTGTGGACGTATTTTACCCTGTATATATGATTTCTTAAGAAACTGAGGGAGGGAGAGGTTACATTTTGTGAAAGTTAGAAATGAGATTCAAATTAAGTAGCTAAGCATACAGTGTTTGTGTGTGTGTGTGTATGTATATGTATATATATACTTTCCAAACTTTGTTCCTGCTTGACTTTGGAGTGCACGGTATGTGGCCTTCCTGTTGCTTCCCTGGTCCCAAGCCATCTTTCCCTCTTGATTACATTCTGCTCAGGTTAACCCAAGGATGATTTATATTCCTTCAGCATGAGCTGGCAGATGGTCAGAGGGAGCCTGGGGTAGAAACTGGGTGCAGGGTGGAGGGTGAAACTATTCTTTGCTAAAATAAGGATGTGGATTCCTGCTCTCCACTGAAATCTGTAGACAGGGTTATTCTGCTCCTTGCTGTCCTCATCCACAGAGAACTGAGATTTGACTGTGTGTAGGACTAGCACACATGAAGGGGACAGCTACTGCTTTAGGGGCTGAGAGGCGGAGAGGCCCTTCATCCCTTCCTTTAATCCTCGTCAGTGTCCTTGATAAAGAGGACTTACCATTGGTAATCACCATTGAGATATTCACCTGGCTAAGAAGAAGTAACTAGTGATTAGTGAGCTCTTCTTTGAGTTGGAATTGGAATTGAATTTGAATTGATCCTTTGGTTAAGGGCATCCTTCATTCATTTCTGCCCTTTTTTTTTTTTTAAGATTTTATTTATTTGCTCATCAGAGAGAGAACACACAAGCAGGGGAAACAGCAGGCAGAGGGAGAAGCAGGCTCCCCGATGTGCAAGGAGCCTGATGCGGCACTCCATCCCAGGACCCCGGGATCATGACCTGAGCTGAAAGCCAGCTCAGGACTGAGCCACCCAGGCATCCTGGCCCATCCCCCTTATTGGTAACTCACCAAATGCCTTTCCAAGGCATCTACACCTGTGACCAGCACCATCCCTCTCCCATATGCATCCTTAGTGACCCACCTCACACAGTTGTGTGTTAGGAGTTAGGATTGGGCAGTGAAGCCTGGAGAGAGTTCATAGGTGCAGAAGGCTTGACAAAGGCAAGTGATTGCTTCCCAGTGGGGTCTCCTCTCTCTTCTCTCTTCTCGTGGCTTGATCCACTGTTGATTTACTTGGTCACTTGACTGCTTCTCCAAATCCAGCCCTCTGTCTCTGGCTCCTTGCGCACCCAGCCTGCTCTGGTTAGCAATGCGAACAGGAATTCTGGAATCAATCACTCAGCAGCTTCACATTCGGGGCAGTTGTTGTCCTCAAGCTGTCCCGACTAGAAAAAGCATCTTCGCTGTGTCCCTGGAGCCAGATTAGCTCCAAAAAGTAGGTCCAAACTTGAGATCCTAAGTAGCCTGTAACATTTCAAGAGGTTCTTATTCTACAAAAAGACATGAGACAAGTCCTTTGACCAAACTTGAACTCTGGGCCAAAATGCGTAAGGTTCCCAGCTATTTGCTCCCTGGAGTTCTATTGCTGTTGCTTCTTCCTAAATAGACTATCTTTTGCACAATTTACTGAAATCAGTTGTTCATGCAAAGGGAGTTCAGGTGACAAGTGGTTGCTAAAACTAGATCTCTATTGCCTTTTGATGCATTTCAGTTCAATACAACCAAAATTTATTGAACATCTACTACTTATGAGGTGGCTGTCATAGAATTGGGAGTATCAGTGGACAAGAGATTAGCTCCCCTTCCAAGAGCTTCTACAAGCACAGGAGACTGGTGTTAGGAAAAAGTGTTACCTGTTCTAGAGGGTCATCTGAGAAGTAATTTTTGAGCAGGTACGATACTGTATCTAGTGCTCCAACAAGGAAAAAATAAATAGCCAGGGAATCCTTAGTTATCACAAAGCCAGAGGCTTTAGAATAAAGCCCAGAGCTCATCTGTCACATTCAGTTGTCTCTACTGTCTTGTTATCAGATCGCTTATTTACATTCTGCTAATTTGTTTTTTCCTCCCAGTTCTAATAGTCTGCTTAACTTTAGCACAAGAATAAGGAAAAGCATATGTAGTCATAACTGTGTTCAATAAATGTTAAAAATAGAACCCTTTCTAAAAAAGTTTTCTAGGAGAGTGTTTGTCAAACTTTCTCAACGCAACTCACCTAGGAAATGGTGTGTTGTCTCATGAATGAATAAACACATGTGCGCACACAGTCATAGGTCGAACTCAAGTGCTTATTCTTGCCGCAGGCCATGCAACCTGGTGCTTTCTATTAGATCCCATTCTCTTTCATTTACAAAGAAATTGACGTCATGACTCACTAAATTGCTTTCTTGACTGACGCAAAGCCTGCCGTTTAAAAAACGGGGTTCCACCAACGTCAACAGTACTTTTGGACTGAAAGCCTTGCTGTCCCCTGAGGGCAGAGACTATGCCTGCATCATCTCTTCCGATCTCCTTTTCCTCTGATGTTCTCTGCCTTACAACTGAGAGGACATTTTCTCAGTCTCCTTTTGGAATTCTCTTAGAAATCACACATGTCTTCTCAAATTCAGTTTGGCAGTTCTTTGAAGTAAATCCAAACCTTTAGCATGTTCATTTTATTCATTATATTTTTAAAGGCATTTTCTCCCAGTTTGTCATAGCTGTCAGAATAAAAAGGCATAGGTACCCATTTTACCCCTGCCCAAGTGGTGGAGATGCCCACGCACCTGCAAGTAAGTCATTATCTTGGTTCTGTGACACTTGACCAAAGTAGAGGAGTCGTGGAATTTCTTCGGGGCTCTGTCTGCTTGAGTGTGGTCTGACTCCCTACATTTCCATCTCCGATATGCAGGGTTTAGATGATCTTGTTTTCCTGTGATTTAGTGTCCCTATAGTAACTTCTGTGGGTTTTATATTTTAATACTTAATTTGTATTTAAACCCTGGATCATCATGTGTCCTTTCTTTCTGTTTTGTTGTTGTTGTTGTTGTTGTTGTTTCCATTCCCTTGGGCAAGGTAGAATCTTTTTGGCCAGACTGCACTGAGGAGTGGAAAGAGCCATGGGCCCCGAGCTGGAGAATTGCCCATAACCCAGGCTCTGCACAAACTCCCTGCAGAAATGCCCCCACTAACCGATGAAATCTCAGGGTCTCCTGCGTTTCTCCTGTCCCCATCACACTGTGCCAATTGCATGTTTGCTCCTCTGTCCCTCCTTGTGAGCTGAGATCCTTTGATTTCCTATCTCTAGCTTGGCCCAGCGTATGGAAGGCACCAGGGGCTCTTTGCAAAATGGAATTGAATTGAGCTGAAAGGCAAAGAGAGACTGAGCAGTGAAGGGCTGCTAGTTCCAGAGTAGGGGGTCTGGACTTTATCTTGTGGGGATGAGGAGCTCAGAGAACATTTCAAACATGAACGACATGAAGATGTGGGTCCCACAAACGCACAGGCGTGGAGGCTAGCTAGAAGATTCGGATGAGCAACGATGAGAGCCTATGTATGGTGGTGGAAGGGAGATGTGGGGACGAGCTGCAGCCCAGAGATATTAGGGGAGGGAGAAGCTTCTGGCTGGGGGAGGTGAGGGAAGGGAATAGTTTGTGGCAGCTCATGGACAAGCAGGAGGGCCAGAGGAAAGATGAAAGGTTTATTCTACTGAATTTGCTACGTCATTATGGAACTGATCTAAGTGTGGCTCTCAACTAGTGGAAACTCTTCTCAACTTACGGATGAGCCAGAGTCTGCCCAGTGAAGGGAAGCAGTCTTGGGAAGATTGATAGGCAGGCCGTGGCTCGTCACACACTCTGAATTAACTTATGATCTGCAGTCCTGTCACTATTGAACTAGGACTTACATGTAGATTCTTCTTACATGTACATGTAAAGTTGTAAATGCTTATTTACAGGTGAAATCTTTTTTTTTTTTTAAATGAACACCCCCTTCTCGTGGTTCCTAATTTGGAAGACCCTTTCATCTTTGCTTAGTTAGATTTGTATTCCAGAGGAGGAGGACCTAGCCTAGGATGGTGGCTGTATGAAGGTGGAGTTAGGATTTGGACATCTGAGGTAGGGCATTCTAGATGGAAAGAATAGTGTGAGCTGAGGCCTGGCAAGGGAGAGTGTGTTGTGCAAGCCCAGGACCAGTATTTGAGTTAGAGTTGAGAGCCCCAAGGGGCAACAGTGGAGCCTGGGGCCAGAGAGGCAGCTCAGGGCTCATCTGTGGACATTTCTAAATGTCAGCATGAGGAACTAGGCTGTGGGGAATCACTGAAGATGATGGGTAAAGCGACACCATTAGAGCTGTGCTTTGTAAAAATTAATGAACTAGATACAGAGCAGGGAGGGAGGGCAGTCAGTGACTCTGGCATGTAGTAGAGATGAGAGATGGTAAGGTACGGGCAGTAGAAATGGAGATAGAAATAGGGTTGCCAGGTCAGATATAGCACACCAGTTAAACTTGGATCTCATATTAATAGGTAATTTTTGACTGAAGTATTTCCCAAAGATGGAATGGGATATACTTATGCTAAAAATAAAAAAGTATACATTTATCTAAACAGGATGTCTTTATTTTTTGCTAAATTTGGCAACCTTTGATGGGAGGGATGTGTTGATGAGACATTCTGGAAGGAGAGTCTGAACGACTGTACGGAATAGGATGTGGAGAGGAGCCAGAGGGGGTTGAGGGAGGTGATTCTGACATCCCAGTGAGTGGGGAGATGGAGGCACTGGAACAGACAATACTGAGTCAGGAGGAAGACACAGTGAGAGAGGAAGGTGATGAACTTGGCTTTGACTTGTTGCATTTAAAGACCAGTGGGGTATCCAAGTGCAGAGCTCAGAAAAGTGGGTCTGGAACCGGGGAAAGAAGCTAGGGCTCAAGACAGAGATTTAGGATTCAGAGGAAGGACTAGGAAACAGGAAAAATAAACCAACAAACAAGACCGGTGCAGAGAGAATACAGGTATCACATTCATTTTACGAAGTGACCAAGTATTTCAGAGCATTTTAAAAAAAAGGGAGTCTAGGGACGCCTGGGTGGCTCAGTTGGTTGGACGACTGCCTTCGGCTCAGGGCGTGATCCTGGAGTCCCAGGATCGAGTCCCGCATCAGGCTCCCAGCTCCATGGGGAGTCTGCTTCGCTCTCTGACCTTCTCCTCGCTCGTGCTCTCTCTCACTGTCTCTCTCTCTCAAATAAATAAATAAAATCTTTAAAAAAAAAAAAAAAAAAAAAAAGGGAGTCTAGGGTGTCTGAAGATACTAGTTAAGCGTCTGCCTTTGGCTTGGGTCATGATCCCAGAGTCCTGGAATTCAGCTCTGCATCGGGCTCCCAGCTCAGTGGGAAGACTGCTTCTTCCTCTCCCATCACCTCTGTTTGTGTTTCCTCTCTCACTGTGTCTCTCTCTGTCAAATAAATAAATAAAATCTTAAAAGAAAAAGAAAAAGAAAAAGAAATGGGAGTCTACCCATTCAGAATGCTCATGAGAAATTTTAAATGGGATTAGAAACTCTTATGATAAGTAAGAAAATGTAATTTTTAAATACAGTATGATCTCGGTTATGGGGAAGAACACATTTGTAGATAAAAACCCACAAACATCTCTACCCACATGTCATAGTTGATGTTTTTATTCCGTGAGGCTATAGGTGATTTTTGTTTTCCTTTGTCATATATATATTTATCTTTCAAGTCTTCTTTAAAAGAGCATATGCTCTTTTCAAAGTGAGGGATTTTTTTTTTTAATTTAAAATGGAACTTGACAAAGTCAGCATTGTTTCATAGGTTCTTAGGTTATCATTTGAAAGAATAACATTTTTTTCAGAAAGCAGTCTCAACTGCATTTCTTTTGTTATTTACCAGTCCAGTCAGGGAAAAAAAAAAAAAAAAAGACATTACTTAGTGGGTAGTACCCAACCCCTCCCTGAAACGCTTCTAGAAAAGGAAGATGGCTAGGTGGTGAGGACAGAGTGGCTATCTACCCAGGATTTTGAAAAGATCAACAACTTTATGTAAAACCCTCATTATTTTGGAGATGGAGGAACTAAATCCTTCACGGAGCTGCTTCCCAAGATGCCTGTGAGCTGGAGGGGCTGAGGGAGAGGTCCCCCACTTCCTGTGCTACCATCTTCTGGACTGCCCCTGCCCCCCACTGCCCTGGGGACCTGGCGTAGCTGCTGGTAGAATATGGCCGCAGGGCACCATATAACAATGTCACTTGCTCACGCTCAACCCAAGGGGAGGGGGCTGTGTTTAAGCATCTCAATGCTCCAACCAAGCATTAATATTCATACAGCTGTTTCATCAACTGAAGCAATTACTTTAAATCCACACTCCCAGGGAGAAGCTAGCCTAGGAATAATCTAGAACTTCCAAAATGCATAACGTTTGTGCCTGGTAATGCACAGAGTACTTGACTGAGGCAGGGTAGAGGTGGGGACCAGGTTCTACTTCTTTAATTCTGTTTTTATTTAAGCAACTAAAAAAAAAAAAAATGGTTTGTAGTCTCTGAAGACACCAGAAGTTTGCAGAGTCAATAGATCTTTCTTTTTTTTTTTTTTTTTTTTAAAGATTTTATTTATTTATTTGACAGAGAGAGATTACAAGCAGACGGAGAGGCAGGCAGAGAGGGAGATAGAGGGAAGCAGGCTCCCTGCTGAGCAGAGAGCCCGATGCGGGACTCGATCCCAGGACCCCGAGATCATGACCTGAGCCGAAGGCAGCGGCTTAACCCACTGAGCCACCCAGGCGCCCTCAATAGATCTTTCTAAAGGAAATTCTTACAACTTCAGTGCCCAGAGGGGAATGGTTAAAAAACTATGGTAAATTGAGGCAGCTGTTACAATGATGATACGAAAAGTGTTATCGGCATGTGAAATGTTGTAAATATAATGTTAAGTGGGGCAGCGGGGAGAAGCAGAGTCTGTAGCTCTATGTGCTATAACCCCAACTGCATAAAAGGGGACTTGCAAGAAGAAAGATGGGAAGCGCACCAAAATGTTCAGAGTTTTCTAGGTGGCGGCCTGTAGAGCCAATATTTTTCCATTTCTCAGTATATTTCAGTCATTTTCTGCAGCGCACACAGAGTCTTTTATAAACAGGAAGGGAAAAAAATCAACTCAATTTGCAATTCTTATCTGCAGTGATCTTGGAAATTATCACCTGCCTTCAGTGAGAGATTTGTGATCTGTTTACTTAGCAGAGACACATTGGGCTAATTTAATTTTACCTAATTGCAGTCGCAAAGAATAGAAGAGCGTCATGATGTTTCCAAGCCATTGCTGTAATGTAACCATTACCAAGTGCGTCCGCGTTCACAGAGAGAGGCCAGTGCTGTTTGCTCCTGCTCAGTATAGTCTCCACAAGGAAGCCTGGTGACCTACCTTTGGCTGAAATTTTTATTCCTTAAAGGAGAGCACTTGTATGATAGGGTGATTTCTTATCTTTACATCTTCTTTTAAATTCATCTATAATTTTCAGCTTATCATTAGCTAGATAGGAGTGAATTATGGGACCGTTTCTGAACAGGTCAGCAAATTCCTTCTTGGGCCAAGCTGACAGGGTAGCTACCTGAGGACACCGGGGTTCTTTTCACTGGGGCTGGGGACCAATCCTCTCCTCAAAGCTGCCATCCTGAGACATTCTAAGTCTTTCATATCCTGGCTCACCTTACAGTGTTCCACTCAGACTCATCTTTTCCTTGATGAATTGATTTATTCACTCCATAAACATGCCAGGTATAGTCTGGGGATTGAAGATACATCGGCAAATCAGACAGACACACCCGGGATAGAGTTAATAGCCTCATCCGGGAGACAGATAAACAAACACACAGTTTTATAACATAGTATGCCAAGGGCAATAGGAGTAAGAACAAGATGCTAAGGAAGCTTATAAGGCAGACATCTAATCCATCCTGGCCAAGAGAAATCAAGGAAGACTTCCTGTCAGAGGTGGTACCTGAGCTGAGAATTGCATGATGAACTGAACTCCACTGGAAGCAGCAGGGGTAGTGAGGTTTGGAATGGAGGATTAAAGAGAAAGTATTCTAAGCAGAGGGGACAGCATTTTCAAAGCCTTTTTTTTTTTTTTTTAAGATTTATATATTTACTTGAGGGAGAGAGAGAGCATGGCTAGGCATGGGGGGTGGGGTGGGACAGAGGGAGAAGGAGAGAGAGAGAGAGAAGGAAAAATCTCAAATAGATTCCCCACTGAGTGCAGAGGCCGACTCAGAGCTTTATCTCACGACCCTGAGATTATGACCTGAGCATAAATCAAGAGTCACTTAACCAACTGCCACTCAGGTGCCCCGAGTATTTTAAAAGACTTTAAAGCAGAAGAGTGATATTTGTGTTTAGAGAGGTCATCTTGGATGCTGTAAAGAGGATGGATAGCAGGCAAGAAGACCAGAGAAGATGATGTTGAGAGATGAGTGTGGCTTGAATTGATTTGATATCAGCGGAAATAGAGAAGAATAGACAAATTTATGAGATCCTTGAAGGATAAAATGATCAGAGCTTGGTCTTTTGTTGGATATGGAAATGAGCAAAGGGGAGGGATCAGGAATAGCTTGGACAACTTTCACCAGGACAGGGAACTCTGGTGGGTGGGCAGGCTGACCTGGGGGTGGGACCAGTTGCATTCTGGGATTTGTGGGTTTGAGCTAAGTGAGTGTTCAGTGTGAGGTTCTAGACTCAGAAGAGAGACCTAGGCTAGAGGCATAAACATGGGGACCATCAGGAACCAGGTGGCAGCTGAAGCCAGGCAAGAGGCTGAGAAAAACCCAGAGAGAAGGAAGGGCAAGAAGCAGTAAGGTCTAGAGCAGAGGCCTGAGGAATGCCTTTATAAGGGACAGGTGGAGAAGCCAGTGATGGACTGCCAGCAGAGGGGAGTGGGCTATCACAGAAGACAGGGAATGAGGGAAAGAACACGCCAGTATTTTATGGCGCACTGAGACGGGATGCTGCCAGTTAAACGGTGATATATGGTTGACTGTAAGACACATTCTGATTTCAGAGATAAAAAAAATGCTCGACAACTTAAGTGTATATTAGAATCAGAGAGCTAGAATAAGTTGAGGACTAAAATATACCTTTTAGCTTGATTAGGAACAGAGCTATGATTGACTGTGGTAAGAGTAGTGTTAGCAGGGGCTGGGGGATAGAAGCAAGATTAGAGTAACTGAGAAATGGGGGAAGGTGGCCATTAGTTCCAGGGTGCTTGATAAATTGCAAAGATCTTTCAGAGTTCTGAACCAAGAGAGAAATAAGTAAGAGAGATACCAGTCAAAATATCACCTCTTTTTTCTGATTAAGCTAATATTGAAGAATATGCTTTGTATCTGCATCCAAAAGGTCTTCCCCATATGGAACCCCAGGATTAGCCTACCCCGGTGAGGGTCTGCCTCGCAGATCGTACGACATGGAGGCATGGAAAGAACATGCTTCCTGCAGGCAGGCAGATTCTGAAGAGAGCAAGGGGCTGGCCTACTACGCATGTGCAGGTTCTTCTTCCAAACTCTCACACAGATGAGGGCCACTGAGAGGCCAAGAGTGTGGGGCAACTGGGATTGCCTTTACAGAAGAGGAACACTGGGAAATGGGGGTAAATCACCCCTTAACGCTAAGAGTGTAGAGATGCGATAAATACTATTATCCAGACATTGAGTCGTAAAAGAAAGGAGAACAGCCCAGACCAGCTAACCTCATTTCCAACCATGCAGCTTTACCCCTCTCGCTGTTCAGAAAAATTACCCATCTCTTCCATGTGTCTCAGGTCTCTTGCCTAGCCGTAGAAGCCCTACCGCATTCTCAGTTTTCACTATGAAGTCCCCATAGCCCTGCGCAAGACAACCTCTGATGTATGTTGTTATTATGTTTTTGTTTTATACTTTGCTTTTACACACCTTTGGTTTGTCTTTCACCATGTAAGCTTCTTGAATGTAGAGACAATGTCTTTTCCGTGTTCTGTGCTGGAACACGGAAAGCTGGAACGCTGCCTGGTCCATGACAGGTGGGGCCAAATTGTTGAACTGGAATGAACTGGGTGCCAAGAGATGGTGAGATGTAACCCCTTCTTTGGGAACCCCCAGTCTCATAGCTGTCCAGGAGAGAGAGGCAGGGCCGTTCCCATCAGAGCCAGTGTGTGACATGACAGTTCCGGGTTTGATTGACCAGAGATGTGGCAGACCCTCGCCAGTGTCCCTTGTCTAGAGGTAGTTTGCTGAAGAGCCTAACAATTGTTCTCCTTTGTACTAACTTCGAAAGAAGACAAGTGTTTCTTAAACATCTCTGAGCTCTCCTACAAAAGCTAAATTAAAGACCAAGCCTCTCTAGAAGAAGATGCCTTTCTGAGAAGTGGGGTGACATGCGTGCCTCTGCCTGGAACCCAGGCCTCCTGAACATCTCCAGGCCCCACTTTCTTTGTTGGCTAAAGAAATCCAATAAAATGTGTTGGCTCAGTACCTAACACCATAGCACACTCAGATAAGACCTGGCACTTAAAGCTGAGGCTTTGTTCCGAGTGGTATATTTTCACAACTTGGACAGGAAAGTGCATCGATGAGGTCTCCACTCTGTCTGTATTGGATGGGCCTTCTCACTGCTCTAAGCTATAGCAGGTGAAGCAGAGGTCACAGACTTCCAGCAGCATTTATTTTCTCAGTAAGAGCAAAAAAAAGGGGGGGGGGAGGGACTTTGTAGCTTCATTACAAATAAAAGAAGGCAAAATTTACCAGGTGTCAGAATTTCCCTATCTACTCTTTCCCGTGGTCTCAGGTGACCTGAGGGAAGCAGCCATAGATGCATGTGGGAGGGTTAAGGATTCCAAATTAAGCTGGAAAGCCTGGACTTCATCATCTTTGGGGTAAGGGACATGGTGGGTATCTGTGGCAGTGTCCTTGGCTGGAGTCTGGCCTGGTACACAGTGCACCCTTGGCAGATCCTGCCCACCCTACCCCTGCCCTGGCCTCCAGTCACTGGTCTGAGAAGTGGTTGAGTATCACCAAGGTATTTCACTGAAGTCCTTGGATCTTTGGCTCTGAATGTGCTTCCAGAGCTCCATCATCACGTGAGTGCCGGGCCCTTCTGGTGCATGGAAGCCCATGCCTTTCCCCGCAGCAGGGCGAGAAAGGTGTGGATGGACCTTGCCTACAGCAGAACCCACTGTACTGCCCCACCAGACTGTGGACTCTGGAATTGGCTAGGATGCGGGTTTAGCTGCTCCACCAGAAACCAGTAAAAGAAGCTTAGACAAGAAACATGTTTTTCTCTCATGCCGCAGCCCAGGTATTAGAGCTGGTGTGTCCATTTCATGGTGTTGGGCACTCTGCTTGCTTCTTGCCTCTGGCTTCATCCTAACTAGGTTGTCACACTGGCCTCCTGGTCTAAGAGCACTCACATCCTTGTTTCAGCCAGCAGGAAGGGAGGAGAGGAGAGGGGCAGAGCAGGACTCCGGAAGTTGTGCACATTCCTTCTGCAACCCTCACCTTAACCAGAACTTGGACAAGGGGCCACAGCTAGGTGCAACGCGGTCTTTATTCCGGTCATCTTTGTGCCCAGCTACAAGTCATCGTCTCCTTTACTAGAAGAGGAGGGAACCGGTTTTGGAGAACATGAGGATTCCTGGGCCATAGCTCCTTAAGGTCAACCCTGACTCTGATTTATCCTTTTTCCCATCATCTAGCATGGTGCCTGACCAAGGTGAATTGAGCAATCATTTAACCTCTCTGGAGCTCACTATCCTCTCTTTAAAATGGGCCTGATGATCTCTGTGGAATTCGCTTCACAGGGCATTAGGAGAATTCTTCTTTCACTGTGTCTCTGATTTACTGAGCACCTACTGTGTTCCAAGCCCAGGGCTAAGTGCTTTCTTCATATTAATTTCATGTAAGCCCCACCACGGCCCTATGAGGTGGGTGTTAGCATCCACATTTCTTAGCTGGGTTAGTTGAGACTAGGAAGGGTTTAGGAAGAGGCCCAGTGCATTGGTTTATCTCCGTATCTAGTATCCGCTGAGTGTCCATTGTGCACCAGAGCCACTTCTGGGATCTAGGGCTTCTGGGGATGGGGGGTGTTTCCAGAGGACAACGGACACACGTAACGGGAAGATGCTCTGGCCGAGGGCTCAGGGAGGACGTTGGAGCGTGTTTGGAAGCCAGAGCAGAAGTTATCTAGACCAAGGAGCAGGGTGGAGGTCCGGGATGGTGCTGGCAAGGCCCTGAGGGGAGCAGAGAGCCAGACTTGAAGGGACTGTAGGAGTCGCAGTGTGGCCAGAGGGCAGAGTGAACAAAAGAGGGGGCAGGGGCCCCCTCGGGCTCCCAGCAGGGGAGTTCAACCTGTTTGGCCCTGAGACTTGAATTGAGGGAGTTTGATAAAGTGCTTGGAAAATGTGCCGTACCGGGGGCAGCACCATGGAGGGAGGGCGAGACTTGGCAAGTTCTCTTAGTGTCTTTGCCACATCTCCGAGGACCAAGGAGGGGACCTAGATGTGACATGCCTGGCTTATGTGATGAATCCAGGAGGTCTGAACCTCCCTTGTTCTCATCCTCATCCTCCTGAACTATACTCCATCTACTCAGAACTTACCTGGAAATATTTGTCCAACCCCTACTCACTGTTGCATAAGCAAAATTATTCCCAGGGCCAGAAGACAGAATGGCCGACCCTCTGAGCCTCTCTCAGTGGTGCTAGGGTCTCTGTGGTCCCATTTTACCACCCTGATGAAGTGAGTGACGAGGCCCCTCTGGTCTTAAAATGGCTTGAGGGCAGAGGACCTCCTGATGCCCCAGAGAGGAGGGATCTAGATGGTATGGTAGGCTGAGGGTACTGACCCCCCTGTACTCTGTGTCCTGGCACCACTGTCAACAGCCCCAGTGTGGCCCTAACAACATCTCGAATCCAGGTGAGATGGATTTAAGGAGTGACTGAACAAGTTGGTGTCAACTGCTCACTGTGTAGAGTATGGAAGGCACTTAGGTGAGTTTATAGCGGAGTAAGGAGACTGGGTACTTCCCTCAAAGGATTACAAAATATACTGGCAACACTCATCTCTACAGGTGAGTGAAGGAACTACAATCCAAACATGGGTTAATGTAGGTACTTCCTTTCCTCCTCTGCAGAGCCCTATGGCATGCCTCAGGGCCTTTGTATCTGCTGTTTCCTCTCCCTGGACTCATCTCTGTGCTGTATATTTCTTTGCTGGTTAATTGGAACTCGTCCCTCGGGTCTCAGCTCGGACATCCTATCTCCCTGAAAGCCTTCCCTCACCCCTTGACTTGAGCCAGACACCCCTCCTGCCTGGTGTCCTATCATGTTAGAATTAGGCACTTACCGCTGAAATGTTATAGTTTGCTGGGTCTCTGTCTCTCCCTATATCATGTCTGTCCTTCCCCTGCTATACCTCAGCTCCTAGGACAGTGCCTGCCAAAAGTTGCACGACTGACTGAATGAGGTATTTCTCTTTGGTTCTAGAAATGGTTGGTGACTTTAGAAGCAGATAGTAACTTCTACTGCAGGCCCCCTGTGAGGGCTCCTTATACGAGCACACAATAGGGAATAGTGAGGAGAAGCAGCTGGAGATTGCCATTTTGTTCTTACCCCTCTGGCCTGGCAAACTCACTCAGAGCCCGTCTTTGAATAAACAGGGCCTTTTCTAAGGGTTCCAATTGTCAGTTTCAGAGCAGAATTGCTTCCCTGTGACTTTTTAGCATTTGGGTAGGTTGTTTGATCCTCCTGGGGTCCCAGTTCCAACACCTCTAGAATTCACCCTGATCACCCTTCCCAGCCCCCCGCTCCCACCTTCCATGACCCATCGAGCCCCCACATGTGGGCATTCCTGCCTCTGCCCATCCTTAAGTTGAATTCTCTATAGGATCTTTTTCTCCTGTGCTCCTTGCAGAGATCTGCCCTCCCTCTCCCTGCGCCACCTCAGCTCTGTGTCCCACCTCCCACCTCTGTCTTATGAATGTTCTTCAGTCCCACGGCTGTACCCCATGGAGTTGTTTATGTCCACTGCACGGTGGAGGTGTGGGACAGACAGCTGCATTGTTTGGGGGCGAAAGGGGGAGGAGGATTAATTATCACAGGGATGTTTGCTTGAAGTTTTAATTAGACTGCCTTTCCTTACTTCCCCTTTTCATTCTTTTTTCTTTTCCCCAGCTCAGAGCATCCACTTAGAATGTATTTTAGAAACTTGGAACGTTAGGTTTTAACATTCTGCACCCAGCGCCTCAGTGTAATAAATAAATCAATAAGCTGATTGCCTCCAGTAGTTTGATTGCCAAGTGCATTGGGGTAACTTTTGTTCTTCAGGGAGTGATCATTTCATGCTAGGGAACAAGGGATGAATGTGGGTGTAGGGTTTGTCCTGGCCTCGGATTCGTAACACTGACCTGGGACGTCGTTATTCCCAGAGCTGTGTGTGTGTAACTTACAAGCAGCCTGCTCAAAGCTCTGTATCCTCCCCTTTGACAGTTTCCCCAAGTTCCATGTCATAAATATATGTCTCATTTCCCAGAAGAGGCTTAGGTTTGTTTAGAATCTAACAGGCCCCCTGACACCACACACTTAAATCTCACTAACAGATCATGTATACCAAAAATGCTGCCTTGACAGGAAGAAAGATCATAGGGTATTCCATTTGGGTGGAAAATCAAATCCAAGTTATAACAACACTTTGATTTCCTGGACCCTATAGATTAATCATGATTATCTTACCATGAAATACTTCATGTAGTAGTAACTAATCTCTATTCATTGTTTGTGTTAAAGCCTTGGATTGGAAAACTTTCTCCAGTGGACTTGTTGTCATTTCTAAAGATGCTTTTATTAATTTCATGATGTGTTTCAAACACAATATGGTTGTCCTTTATTTTATGCAATAGTTTGAATTTCTACAGGTAAATCATATGTTAAACATACATGAGGAATTATTATTTTACTTTCTGGGTTCTTTTCTAATTGGAAAAACTACTCCCAAGTTTGTTTGAGAAGTGTAATGCTCATTCATTAGGTTTTATTTAAATGCAGAACAGTTGACCCTTGAAGAATGTGAGGTTAGCGATGCTGACCCCCGTATATATCTACATATAACTTTTGAACCCCAAAAACTTAACTACTAATAGCCTCTTGTTTATAAGAAGCCTTACTGATAACATCAACAGTAAATTAACATGTGTTTTGTATGTTATATGTATTATAGACTATATTCTTACAACAAAGTTAGCTAGAGAAAAGAAGATGTTATTAAAAAATCGTTAAGAGGGGCATCTGGGTGGCTCAGTCAGTTAAGCATCTGCTTTCAGCTCAGGTCACGATCCCAGAGTCCTGGGATTGAGCCTGGCCTTGGGCTCCCTGCTCAGCGGGGAGTCGGCTTCTCCCTCTGCCTCTCACCCCATTTGTGCTCTCTCTCTCTCACTCTGTCTCTCTCAAATAAAAAAATAATAATAATAGGGTGCCTGGGTTGCTCAGTGGTTAAGCCTCTGCCTTCAGCTCTGGTCGTGATCTCAGGGTCCTGGGATTGAGCCCCACATCGGGCTCTATGCTGAGCAGGGAGCCTGCTTCCCCCTCCTCCTCTGCCTGCCTCTCTGCCTACTTGTGATATCTCTCTCTCTCTCTCTCTGTCAAATAAATAAATAAATAAATCTTTAAAAAAAAATAATAAAGAGTTTTAAAAAATCATAAGGAAGAGAAAACTCATTTACAAAACTATCTACATGTAAGTGGACCCGCGCAGCTCAAGCCCATTCAAGAGTCAGCTATGATCTTAATGAGAATCAGGCAAGATTACTCATGGTAATCTACGTTCGGTAGCTCTGGCTTTGTCATACTACGTTTCATCCCAATAGAAGGCGTTAAGATTTGTCAGTGCCTCATGTTCTCACTGACTGATACTCAAAACTCTCAGGAGAACCTGCCCCTGTTAGAGCCCCTCGTCGCTCTTTTCTGTCCCATTCTGTCAGAGCAGGAAGTGGAGTGCCCACCTCAGGGCTGGGATCCTTTTCAGTGTTCTGGTGAAATATTAGCTAACCTACTAAGTAATTTCTCATGGGTGTCTCAGTCCAGAGTTCCATGGGCCTGTGTGTTCTGGTGATCTATTTCTGCATAATAAACCTCCCTTAAATTTAATGGTGTAAGAAATTGATGCCTGTGTCTCACCATTCCATGGGGTCTTTAGCTCAGTTGGTTGGTTCTGACTTGGGCTTTCTGCATGCGGGGCTGCACGCCGGCGTTGGCCGGGGCTGTGGGCATGTGAAGGCTTGCCTGGGCTGGCTGGCTGACCAGACGGCTCATTTACATGACAGGCAGAGGCTGGCGGTCAGTGGGAGCTCAGCTGGGCTGTCCCCCAGAGCACTGATATGTGACCTCTGGTGTGGTTTGTTCTTCTCAAAGCATGGTACCTGGATTCTAAGAGGGAGCATCCTACAGTAAGTGTTCCAAGAGACCCATGCAGAAGCTGCAAGGTTTTTTTATGATCTGGTCTCAAAATCCCTGCCACATGCTAGAGAAGGGACTAACGCAGAGTCCAGATTCAAGGGGAAGGAGATTAGGCTTTGCCTCTTGATGCCTCTTCACCATCTACCACGTTATCACGTAAAAATGAAAGGCATGGGAGGCATTGGAGTTAAGTGTAGGAAGTTACGGAATGCTTCCTGTGTATGAACAAATGGCCAGCCTTCTTGGTTAGAACTCAGTACCAGGGAGCCCACACTGAATGAACCCCTCCCCATGGAAGCTGGTAGCGCCCCACAGAGAGAAGCATTCCCAGCCAGTGGCCCCAGCCCTCAAGTAACCAACTCAGAGTGCAGATGATTGAAAAACACCTAGGAGGTGAATTTAATTAGTGCAGGTTTAAAGGCATTGTTCTCTAAAAGCTCCCCCTTGCATGATACTGAGTAATAAAACTGTCTTCATAAATCAGAACTGTACATCACCTCATAAACACAGAGGAAACTCTGGAGGAATGTGTCTGGTACAGTCCATTTCTTGCTCACACTTGGAGGTGCTTGGAGAAGGCTATGCGCATGGAGTACCTTGTATCCTTAGAATGGAGTCTTTGGTGTTTGAGAAAAGATCAACCAAGCGTCCAGGCACTTGGAAGTCTAATCTCTTCTTGGCCCAAATGGCGAAAACACCCGCCCTGTTAATCATACTGAGTCAAGGGGACCTGGCTTCCTGCTGGGGAGTGTGGCGGGTCTGGGTGCGTGGGCCAGCCGCTCTCTGGGGGGTGACGAGGGTTCCTTTCCACCCTCATGGCATTGTTTGTTGCCCCCTGCATACTCCTCTCCGGCTCCCTGTGGATTCAAATTTGTGTTTATCTGTGCTGAAAATTTAGAGGCATGATAAACAACATTTCAAGCTATTTATAACCAGAGGCTGTGCCAGGAATGAATTAGGCTTTGCATTAGACATATGTTAAAATGTGGGACTCGGGGAAATGTAGGGAGAATATCCCTCGATGTGAAAAGCAGATATTTAGAGGAGACTGATGGAAGTGGGACCCAGAATATGGTTACATGGAATTAGTACTCTGTTGGCTTTTTATTTTTTTATTTTTTATTTTTTAAATTTTTTAAAAAGATTTTATTTATTTATTTGACAGACAGAGATCACAAGGAGGCAGAGAGACAGGCAGAGAGAGAGAGGAGGAAGCAGGCTCCCTGCTGAGCAGAGAGCCCGATGCAGGGCTCAATCCCAGGACCCTGGGATCATGACCTGAGCCAAAGGCAGAGGCTTTAACCCACTGAGCCACCCAGGTGCCCCTCTGTTGGCTTTTTAAATACACTCTTGAGGAATGCCAGATATGGAGTGGCTTGGAGATGCCATGTGGAGGGGGCCCATAGTTTTACCCTCCCAGGAAGGCCTTTGGCAGCAGTGAGGAACATGGAAGCAGGTAGTGGGGAAGGGTGAGGAATGAGACACCATACAAGCATAAACCCGAGGGCTGTGGACAGAGTATGGAAGAGAATGAACTCTACCCCTAGTGCCTTTTTCCATGTGAATCATCCTAAACAGAGGAGAACTGTCCTGATGTTCAGCTCCCGAAGGAAAGTCCACACCTTCCCCATACTGTTCATCTCTCAGTCTGTCCCATGAATGGAGATCCACAGTCCGCCCTCCTTCCTTCCTTCTCTTTTGCCTGCACTTACTGGCAGAACTATTTGGTGCCAGACATGGTGTGATGTGGAGGGAACTCTCACGCTGGGAGTTCCACAATCAACAAAGACACAGACAAATCATGTGATTATAGATTATGATTGGTGTTTTGGGAAAATGGGGGAGCGATAAAGAATAACAGGGGTTCCCACTTTGGATAGGATGTCCAGGAGGTAACATGACCCCAATGTCATTGGCTAAACTTTGACATGTATTATATAGTATTTTAAAGTTTCTTAAATTGCATGTTTTTAAGGTTCAAAATAAAACCTGTTTTTGTTTTTTGTTTTTTTCCTTTCCTGAGCCCATGTTGCAGAATGTAAAATGGGAGATGGGAAAGCAAACGGGGATGGCCAGACGCCGTCTGGTTGACACTTTCTTCACCAGAACTTTTTCTCCTTAGGGAAAGGTGACGTGTTTGGAGATGTGTTCTGGAAGGAAGCCACCCTGGCCCAGTCCTGTGCCAACGTTAGGGCCCTGACCTACTGTGATCTGCATGTGATCAAACGAGACGCCTTGCAGAAAGTGCTGGAATTCTACACGGCCTTTTCCCACTCCTTCTCCAGGAACCTCATTCTCACCTACAACTTGAGGAAGAGGGTAAGCTGATGGCTTCAGTTTCTTCTCCACCAAGAGCTGTCTCTGTGCACTTAGCATAACCACACAGGCCAAGAAGAATCCTCTTGCGGTTTCGGAAGGGGAGCAATTGTTTCTCTAGAGGTTCTGAGCGTGGTTTGCTCTTCAGAGCTTTTGCTATGAAATAAGGGCAAGAGGAATGTTGCTAGATTAAAAGATGGATTTGTTTTGCTCCAGAAGGGATTTGTTTGTGTATCTGTGCATTTTTTCCCCAGCGATAGCTAGACCTTCTAGCATTTTGAAAAGATGAGTTAAAAATAATGAGGTCATTAGTCAGTAAAATGGCTGAGGGGGGCTACTTAATTAAAGTAAACTGAATTTTCCCTGGTGACTAGGACTCACTAATTGGTGTGAGGCCATTAGTCAGCTGGTAATAATAATTTTGAAAAGCCATGGAGATGAGTCAGTTGGGTCTAGAAAATCAGAAAGGTATGGAATCTGATTGCCTAGAGAATATCTTGTAGACACTGGCCTATTTAATGGGTTGTTAAATGATGAGTAATTTTAAGAACCAGAGAAGATTTCTCGTCTGAAATTGTTTCCTTCACCCTCAAGTAATCGGGATTGCTCCATCCATCTCTGTGAGGGTTAAAGTATTCATTCGTCTTATACTCTTTAGATTTTTCTTGACTGATTTCTTGCCCATCATCTGTCTCTTCTTGTGAACAAGGTAGCTCTGACCTATAGAAACCATCAGGAAGGATTGTTTTAAGAACCTTTCCAAAAATGACCTCATAGGGGGTGCCTGGGTGGCTCAGTAGGTTAAAGCCTCTGCCTTTGGCTCAGGTCATGATCCCAGGGTCCTGGGATCAAGCCCTGTGTTGGGCTCTCTGCTCAGTGGGGGGCCTGCTTCCTCCTCTCTCTCTGCCTGCTTCCTCTTCTCTCTCTGCCTGCTTCCTTCTCTCTCTGCCTGCTTCTCTGCCTACTTGTGATCTCCGTCTGACAAATAAATATAAAATATTTTTAAAAAATTATTTTAAAAAAATGACCTCAGAATCTTTCCTCCAACACTGTTCTTCTCGTGGTCCTTGTCTCTGTGTATACTTGTATCATGCTGGTCCATGTATCATGCTGGTGTTCCAAGTTGGAGACTCTGGCATTGTGGTTGACTTCTCCCCCTCTCCTGTGTCTCAGGTAACTCATTAAATCTTTTTGGTTCCACCTAAGCTCTCAAACCTGGGTCCACACTTTACTTCCATCCTTGGGGCTCAGCCCGAGCTCTTGGGACACGGTGCCTTGTTCCTGACCTTCCCTGTGTCCTGCAGCACACAGTAGGTTCCTGCCTTTTGTCAGTCCTCAATGCAGTGCTCCCTTCTTTGGCCAGTGGTGTGACCTTAAAAACAAATTGGATCATGTCACTTCCTTTGTAAAGACTTTTTGCCCCCACCCTAACTTTAGGATAATGTCTGTACGCTTCAGGATGGTTTCTGTGGCTTTTCGCATCCGACCCCAACTTAATGCCACGCCCCAAGCTCAGCCGTTCTTCCCATGCCCTGTTTTGCCATCCTGACCACTCTTAGCATGAGAGCTCTGCCCGCTTCTGCCCTGCTCTGCAAGCACGCCACACCCTTTCAGAGCCCAGGGCCTCTGCCTGCGGCTTCCTCGGCCTGGCATTCTTTTTTCTCCTGCTCTGTGTGACAAACGCCTGTTAACCCTTACGATGGCTGAAATGTTCATTTGTTCAATCATCGAACCCAGTGTGCACCAGCTGAATGAGCCTCAACATACAAAGCTGAACCACACTCAGGTCTCAATCCCCTGCATCCTAAATTCTAACAGAGAAGATCAGCCCAGGAAGGCTGGATGCAGTGCATGATGCCGAGTACGACGAGTGTGATTTGTAGGAGATACCGTGGGAGCGCGAAGGAGGAGGGCAGCTGAAGGGGGAGTTGGGAAGTAAACGTTGTGGCAGGGGCTAGAGAGACTTGAGCTGACTCTTACAGGATGGAGTCTGCCCAATAAAGAGAGAGGGCAGCTGTTGCATTAGGAGGGGCAATTTGAGCCAAGGCACAGAAGATGAAAATAGCCTTTTGTCTTTCAAGTTCCTTGTCCAAGGTTCCAAAAGCCTATCGTTGGGTGCCCCAACAATATGCTCCCACCTATTTTATTTTATTTTAAGAGAGTGAGCAAGCACAAGCAGGGGGAGGGGCAGAGGGAGAGAGAGAATATTAAGTAGGCTCCATGCTTGGTGTGGGGAAGCTGATGCGGGGCTCGAATTTCATGACCCTGACATCATGACTTGAGCCAAAATCAGGAGTCAGAGGCTCAGCCAACTGAGCCACCCAGCTGCCCCTGCTTCCAGCTTTTTTAAATCCTTTAATTGTATTGTCGTGTGTGAGTCCCTGCTCAGAGACTTGGAGGGCAAGGCCTCAGTACCTTGATATCCTCAGTGCCTAACCCAGTATTCAGGATTAATGAGCATTTGGGGATGCCAAAGAGAAAGAGATGGGATCTCTGCACCCCAGTTTCCACATTGTCAAATGTGAGGTTGTAGCTGGATCATTTTTATGGGTCTGTGATTTGAAAACTTGTCATTCAAATTCTCATGGAGACTGGGCCGTGGTGAAGTATATATTCACAGTACTTCCTTGTTTATTTGGGAGCCCGGAATGCTTTCTGGTCGTCCTTCTAGCCACGTGGATTCTTCTAAAGTCTATCTTTTTTATTTTTTCCTTCTTTTTATGAAAGCAAGTTGATTATAATCAGCTTTCAGTGTTGCTGATAATATAGCAACAGAAAAAAAGCGCAGTTCGGGTTATTTGGAGTAGTAATCATTTTGGAATAATTGTGAATCAAATAAATCTGTCTTTAAAAAAAAACAAAACAAAACAAGGACAACAACAAAAACAACAGTGCCTCAGTGGTCAGATTTTTTTTGTAAGTGCAAAGTGATTGACAGCTCTTGCAGAAGGGGAGCCCCGGGGGTGGCATTTTTGAAGGGCTGGGGTGGAAGAGGCTTGGGCAGGGCCTGTGTGGCCACAAGGTGTAGAGGAGTCATCCAAGTCGTAAAAGATATGAGAAGGAACTTGGGAAATGTCAGAGGTGTCCAAGTAGGCAGTGCTGAATGGTTCTTAAGGTATTTAGACACTCCCTAGATACCATCAGACATGTGGCGGAGGAAACTGAGACACCCAATGGAGAGTCACATCAGTTGACCTTCAAATGTCCTTCCAATGGTAAGTGCCTATGAGTCTGGTATGGAGCCAAGACAATTTTAGGGAGATCCTTTATAGGAAGAGGTAGGCATTGTTTTTCTTGGAAAAAAGAGGCTTGTCATTTTGGCATTGCCATTGTAATCTCTCATTGTGTCCTTCTGAGAATTCATCGTTAACATAGGGCATAGAAGACAGGAACATTACATGCATGAATTATTCTTGTAGCTATTTTTTTTCCTGGCAAAGTAAAGTGTATTCTTGTGGCTGTTTCTATCTTGGCAAAATCGAGTGTTATTTGCAAAGATTCCTGAGAACAGAGTGCCTTTGACATCTGCTTGGGGAGTTGTGTGGGTCTGGAGAAGTCCTTTACGGCACAGCAGGAACTCGGAGCTGGAGGTGCCCCCATGGCCATCCAGTCTCTCCTCTATTTTCCCACCACCCTCATTTCACAAATAGGACTTTTCAGAGAAAGGTCACAGAGCCGGGTCAGTAACCAAAGATTTAGAGGCACCCCTGACTCACTGCACAGGCCTCCTGCAGGATCTCCCAGCTCATTGGCCTTCTCTGGCCTCTACATTCTTACCCTCACCACCCCCTCCCCAAATCCATGTATGTGACTACAACCCTGCTCCCGGCACTGCTCTTGGGACCCAACTCAGGAAGGGACCTGTCACCTTCCTCGGTTTCCTCCCCAAACACCTGAAGTCCTAGGCAAGGGTGAAAGGGGCAGGCCCCAGAAGCCAATCCAGCATTTTCCCTGCCTGTGGACACTGAGCCGGATGAGACCCGGTCTGTGTCCTGCCTCTGCCACTTAGTGCTTCTGCAAGAGTTGTTAATGTTTCCTCATCTTTCAAATGAGGGTGATGAGAAGTTCTACCTTGTACCATAACTGTGAGGCTCAAATAGGGTCTTGCCGGCAAAGCTCTCACACTCAGGGTCTCGAGCACAGCGCGAGCTCCCGTCCGTTGTGGCTCATCATCATTTCGTTTTATCCACTTGACAGGCTGCTCCACTCTGCTCTTTGTCACCGCGCGCCTTCTGGCAAATAAGGAGGCAGTTCTTCTGCCTTTGCTTATGGAGGGTACTTGCTCTGCAGAACTTTCCGCAGGGCGGATGCCGTCTCATAGCAGAGGAGGTGCTGGCGGCTGGGGGATGCTGCGGCGGGGGTGGGGGGGGTGCTGGCCCGCAGTCTCTAGTTCTCGCCCCTAGAGGGGTCAGCACTCATTCTTCTCACCAGTTTCATTGCAGAGGGAGAAAGTAGGCCATTCTGACATCTTTGTTCAGTCACCAGGGGGTCAGGGTTTTGCCAAGAGGAAAGCACAGCATCCTTGTTTCTTCTGAGGGATGTGGCACATGTCCATGACAAGCAAGGGTAAGTGGAGCCTTCCTCACCCCAGGCCCTCAGCATTCTAGGGTCCAAGCCTTTCTGGACATTTTCCTCCAGGCCCTGAGTGGCCTTTGCTCTGCATTCAGAGCCTTGCACAGTGCTGATAATAGCATTATCATCAACTCCCCATATGGGGCGAGCAGCAACCTTCAGCACGAAGGCAGGATGTGTTTTAGGTCAGTTTATTTAGTCCTGAGAATGGCCTCATGGCTTTATAGTATCAGTCCCATTTCTCAAAGGAATAAACTAGGACCCTGTGGAGAAGAGAATCACTTCTCCAAGGTCACGGCCAAGAAGTGGCAGGTTCCAAACCCTGCACGTGCCCCTGAGGCTAAGCAGCATTGTGTCCTCCTCCCGTGTTGGTGTTCTTCAACTTTCGCTTTCTCCTGGTTTATTGACTTTTCAGAGGTGGTGCAAATTCTCTCCAAAGTATACTCACTATCTCCCAGCACACTCAGAAACGTGTGCAGTAAAAAGGAAGGGAGGGAGGCAGGGAGGGAGGGAGGGAGGGAGGGAGGAAGGAAGGAAGGAAGGAAGGAAGGAACTAATTTGTATAGTGGATCATAGTAATATCCCAGTTTGGGAGACATCAGAAGTTTCTCCCGCAGAGTGATGACCACACCATGGCCAGGTGTGCGGGAGAGGCAGCGTACACTTCCCTTTGGTTGGGCAGTAGGCTAACCTGGCAATGCTATCAGTAATACACAAAATGGAACACCAGCTTTGGGGTGAGCGACCTGGGTTTGAATCCTGTTTTGTTTTTTTAAGATGTTATTTATTTATTTGACAGAGATCACAAGTAGGCAGAGAGGCAGGCAGAGAGAGAGGAAGGGAAGCAGGCTCCCCACTGAGCAGAGAACCGATGTAGGGCTTGATTCCAGGTCTCTGGGATCCTGACCTCAGCCAAAGGCAGAGACTTTAACCCACATGAGCCACCCAGGCGCCCCTTGAATCGTGGTTTTGATTGCTGACTAGCTGTGTACCCTTGGGAAAGTTACTAAACTATTCTAAGCTACCTGTAAGAAGGGTCTAATAAAAGTCCCTCCTAATTAGGTTTATTGAGAGGATCATATGCATTGAAAAAAAGAAAGTGACATGATACCTGTAGGAACCTCTCAATACCTATTTGTATTCTTCTGTCCATCTACCTTCAGCCTTAGAAGTTCCGAGTGCAGGCTTTGCTCTCCTTTGTGTGTATCCAGACACTTTCTTTAATCAGTGTCTCATTTAGTTGGGCTCTACTGTCCCTTCAACCTGGGATGAGCGTTCACGTCCCAGCAGGTGCCAGCTAGGAGTTTGGGTTGTCCTGCTCATCACTGGGACAGTAGAGAAAATGTACCACAATTAAATGATGTATCGTAGACAGATAATTAGCTAATTAACAGTGGTCCGCACATGGGATACTTGGCATGTAGGTAATTGGTGGGGTGGTTCTCTTTCTTTGTGTGTGGGGCTTTATTTTTGAAGCCAATGTTGTCATGATTTTGAGTATGTTTTGCATCAATTGTGCTTATGGTAATGTGTTCCAGGATGGATTTTTCTTAGCTTGATAAGGCCCTGACCTAGTGTGTTTGGGAGGGAGCTGAGACTAGAGTTACTGGCAGCTTCAAAGCAGGGACCTACTGATGCCTATTTTCTGTGACTGAGGTTGCCATAGTGAACTGTGTCAAGACCGTTAAATACTGCACATGCATTTCTAGCCATCCCCCTCCTCAGTAACCAAAGGGCATTTTCTTCTGGGGAGGAGAAGGTGAAGACATTGGTGGCTTTGGAAAAAGAGCTCTGTTCTGGAAAGCCTCTCGGTTTTCTTTCGGTACAAATTCTTGTGGAAGGTGGTAAGATGGAGAGAAAGATCCCAAGACCAGGTGCTTGGCAATGTATCTCCTTCTCCATTGAATCATCACAGCCTAAAGTTTAAAAAACAATCTGTACATTATATATATATATATATATATATATATATATATATTTGTCATCCTTCCATAGTGAGGTCTTCTGTGGAATTAAAATCATCTATTAGACTGTCAAATTATGAAGATAATAAAATCAGGGTGTTGGAATTAGGGGTGGGGGATGTGAGTGGTAAGGCCATAATTCTTCCAGGACAGCAACATAAAAATCAAAGCCAAGGCCCTTTTCCCTTAAGAAGATCAGGGGATGGTGTTAGGGACTTGTGTAGACTTCCATGTATCCTTAAGGATCCTCCCTAATACCCCAAAAACCTATAGCAGAGCCCCATCATGATCCCTGGGGGATGGGAGACAGTAAAACCACTCCATGCTTTGTTATGAATCAGCTTGAACTGAAGGTGGCTAGGGTATATGTGGACACCTCCAAGGAACCAGTAACGTTCTGAGATGTATATGGGCTTTGAAGCTAGATCTCTGTATCTGGGCTCAGCCATGTGTTTGGTGGGGGTGAGGGTGCAGGGGGAGATTGTACAGCTGTTCCTCTTCTGTGGATTCATGTTGTTGACTCCAAAAGGTGGCTGTGGGAAGGATGATCGTGGCCCAGGCACAGTGCCTTACACATACACATGGGCACAGTCGAGTTACTTTCCTTCCATTGTCCATAGGAAAGGGGGTAACAGAGTGAAGCAGAGCAGGAGCCCTAATAGTGTGGCTCATAGAATAAGCATAAAGAGGCAAGAGAGAGTGGCAGCTACGAATGTGGACTCTGGAGTCAGAGTTCTTGGGTTCAAATCTTGACTCTCCTTAGTGACCACAGGCTGGTTATCTAAACTCCCTGGGCCCCAATTCATTCATTTATAAAATAGGAATAGGAATGGTACCTTAGAAGGGTTCTTTGTCATAGCAAGTTTTCAGTGTATGTGCTGTTCTCATCATGATTACTGATGAGCTCAACTTTTCTGGAAATGAAGAGATCGCATCAGGTGGTAAAAGTTTTAAAAGGCAAGTAGGGGCTAAAGTTTAATACCTGGAAATCTAGACAGATGACTCCAAGATCTGTGCCTGGGCCTCTCGGGTAGCACCAAAGGATCAGTGAGGTTTGGCAAATAATGACTCTGTTGGGCTTGATACAGATCCTGTTTTCCTCTTTGGACAGAATGGATAGACAGAATGAGAGAGTCCGGTGTGGAGTAGGTGCTGGGGGAGGGAAGTTATAATTTGCCTTACCCCTTACCAACAATTACACAGTGTGTTTATCACAAGTTAGAATAGATCTGTCCAAGTTTAGAGACCCATGGGGCCAGGGCAGTTCTTTAGAGAGGAATGTACCTGCCTAATATTTTCTTAGAAGTGTGTGATTGACTCCTAACAAGTAAGATAGTGCTAATGAGTCCCAGATCATGGGTTTAGTCCCCAGGTGAGCAAGCTGGCTTCCTGAGGTCTCCACTGGTGAGTCCAGCATTTCACACATTTATTTGTCTCCCACCCCCAAACACTTTTTTGAATCTCACTAGGACTTTCTACTGTCTACTCCAATATAGCTATTGACATCTGTCAGAGCCGGTGTTTTCCCGGACAGCTCTAGGAAACAGGGACTAGATGCTCTTCAGTGTCTCTTCTGCCTTAAACGGTCAGTGACCTGGAGAATGGCCGGGTCGTGTCTGTGAAACGTTAAGAAGCCAAAGATGACCTAGCAGAGGGAGTCCGTCTCACTCGGTCTCGGTGGCACCCCGAGTGGACACTGCTGGCCGAGTCTCCCTGCTTTCTCAGCATCCTCCTTTCTCTCAGCTTTCCCCCATCGCCCCTCCAGGGGTGCATTCATGTCTAGTGAGCAGCGGCCTTATGTTACCAGCGAGCAGTTTGTCCCCATTCTGGCCACCCCCGTGTCAGTGAGAGGCTGCTCCCCAGGGCGTTCTCCCAGGCCCTGCCAGTCCCTTACTAGCGCAGTCACATTTCACGTTCCTGCCCATCTGCCCTGTTTCTGGGGCTTCCTTGTTTAAGGGCTCCTCCCACTCTTCAAAATGTGCTCTTTGGCTTTGAACACGTTCTTCTGAATTTTTCCAGTGAGTCACGGGGGGTTTTTATTCTAGCCTGTGCTTTTAGTAAGTGGAGCGTTAGGATCACAGCCCAGGTGACCCTTCATAATAATAACTACCTTCTGAGATCTTAGATTAATGGAAGTGAATGTTAGTTCAGCCCCTCCAAGGGGACTTTGAACACCTGCCTCAGGAGCTCACACACCAAATCTATCCCAGCCCAGATGTCCACATGGACCGTTTCTGTGTAATGTGTGTTCATGGGCCTGCCCAATTTTGGTTCTTCTCATTGCACACTCTGTTGATTGCAAATTTGTTTGTGACTAGTGTCGCTTAATGGTCTTGTCCTGGCTGTATTTAACTTAGGGATCTGGAGTGAAGCTCTGAATCCACAAGGGGCCCTGACTCTATACAGCGTCTCTTGAATCTCTCTAGCGTAGGCGAGGGCCCGTGTCTTTCGATCCAATAAGTAGCAGTCACTTTCTCGCTGTAGCTCTCGTCATACTTCCAATGAATTGTTCACTCTAAGTCATTTTCTTTTTTTTTTGCAATCTAGAAGCTCTGTAAGGCCTCGGCCTTGTCTACCTGGTTGACCTCTCTTTCCTGATCAACTCTCTTAGAGCTTGGTGCAAAGTAAGCATTCGTTAATTGAATGAATGGATGAACAGTGGGCCAACCATTCGTGCAACCAATAAATGAACACACAAGTACAGCAACCTCCTTCTTGTTATTGTTGTAGATTTTTAGTGCCTTGACTATAAATTGGTTTCTGTAGAGACATCTCGCCTTTTTTTCTGTCTCTGAAACTTTGCCCACATATCCCATCTCATCCCTCTCCCCGACCCTTTGTATAGAGGTCTTTCAGCCTCTGTAGGTACCACTGATGCCACCATAAAATAATAATAATCACCCCCATTTATTAAGTATCTCCCAGATCCAGTATGTGCTAAAGCCTTTATATGCATCATTATCTCATTAAGGTGCTGAGGAAACTAAGGTTCAGTTAGGTGAAATAATTTGCCCCAAATCCAATAAGCTAAATGGAGCTGGAATTTGGGCTCAAGTCTGGCAGCCGCCAAGAGCATACTCTTTCTTGCTTTCATGCCCCTCCTCTAAGTGGGGACCCCACTTCACTCATCTGGGGTTAACAGTCCTGTTTCACAAGCCTTCGGTTCCCTGGGAGGAGGCTGTCAACCAGAGGATGGCTTTGGAGGCCATAGCATGGCCTGCCTGTGTCCTGTGTAATGCTGTTAGAAAACAGGCCCAGTCCTTTGTGGGTGCCTGTCTATGTCATGGTGGACAGGGCACAGATGTTTGGTTGAATGGCTGACACTCAATCAGGAAGGTGTCTTCGCATGGATGGTGGGAGAACAGTGAATCTGAATCATTAAGAAAGATTGGAAGAGAAGGCCTCCCGAGGGAAGGCACTGGCCAATTTGCCCATCCCCCAGGTTTTGTTCTTGCTCCTTCCCCCACCTGGTTTTGAAGCCTCCAGAAGGGCACTGTCCCAGACTTATAGGGCAGCAGCAGCGTCAGCTTTCGGGTTTGACTTTTCTGGAGGTGCCTAGAGACCCCAAGGAGAAGCGGACCAATATGGAGGACTGATGCTTTTGGGGGTCTGAGGGAGCTTGATACCTCTTTCAGCCCTCTTCCCACTACACCTGTGGCTGCTTACAGGACCCCAGCCACCCCTCAAACCCCTCACTTTCCAGGCTTTAAAATCCACCTGACTCTCCCTGGGTGGCCCGAAGTAGCAAGAACCAGCATATTTTCCATGACGGATTTAATTTTTAAAAAGCCCCTTGCTGCAGGCAGCATGCGGAAGATGGGGCCTTATCCCCGGGAGATCAATTTGCAGACAGCTCGTGCATTCATGCTGCTGCATTTCCCAGAGCGCTTCTTGCGAATGCTTAAGCCAGACTTGAAAACAGCTTCTGGTTCATAGGGTATGAATTTCTAAAAGGGGATCCTTGTTCAGAGGATAGCACCAAAAATCCTGCCCTCCGCAGGCTGGAGCGCGTCATACATTTGGCACTTCCTGTGTGTGAGGCGTGAGAATGCGTCCTAACCATGTTGGGCCTCTGTGACCATCTGGGTGAAGAGACAAGTGAAGCTGAGTCCCAGCGACAGAAGAAGGGCGAGGACTTCCCCAGGCTTGGGACAAATCCCATAGCAGGTGGCAGGTGGCAGGGGAGGGGAGATGAAGAATAACACGGAACACCTGTAAAAATAAGAAATGGCATAAAATACTAAAAATCCTAGGTGACGGGTGGTAACTGGACTTGTGATCATTTGGCAATAGATAAAAATACAGAATCATTGTATCGTATACCTAAAATGAATAGAATGAGATATGTCAATTATATTTCAATTAAAACAATACTGGAAAGCCTGACAAAGCAAAGCGTTTTACTGAGGACGGCAGCTAGCGGTGTGCTGCATGGGAAACCTCCCCTTCCCTAGAGCCCCTCACTCAGGCACACAGGGGAATACTGCCATGGGATTTTAATTTAACTTATTTCATGGAAGAGATGATGAAATGATTACGGAAGGCTCAGGCGGTGGGAGGGGTGCTGCCTTTCTCGGCAGCACCTTCAGGGCTCGGGAGATGTGGGCAAAGCCACTTTCTTTGGTCCTAGGACAGCAAGGATCTGGGGCAAGCCTCAGGGTAAGGGAAGGAAAGGGGATTGAGAAGTCAAGGTAAAGGCAATCTGTGGATGGAAGGTTTCAGAAGGTTGAGTAGATTCTGCAAATAGTATTCATTGAGGAGAAGAACCTGGCACCCGCTCTGTGCAGCTGAGCTTGGCCTGGGGAGACACATGCCTTTGCTAACCCGGGACTGAGAGCTAGGCCAGAAGAACAACCCGGGGAAGAACTCATCTGCCAAATCTGGTTTCCCCAGTCCCTCTGCCCTGGGGCAAGATGCAGAGTGGCTTTGTTTCACTATTAGACTGCCTGTTGAGGCCGCTGGGAAGCTGCCAGAGTTTTTCATCCTGGGCTTTCTGCTTAAGCTCTGTCTCATTCCACTCTGACATTTCTCTCCAGTCAGAATCTGAACAGGGATGCTTGGGGCTCAAGGACTCAAGTCCTGCTCACAGGCGCCAGAGGCAGCTCCTAATCACTGTGGTCACGAGCGACAAACCTCCTCCTAATCTATAACCAACCATTTCGAGCAGTGTTTCCATTGCCAGCAGTCCCAGCTGCCCTGATGGGAGAACAGCCGCCCGGACCCCCCTGCTCAGTGCTTCCTCCTTACCCCCATCTCCCAATGCAGGCTCACTGCTCTGAGAGCCTCGGGCTCACACAGGAGGCCGGAGCAGGAGTCATTGTCCCTTTGTCACCGCATGGGTGCTGGATTCCAGCCCCTGCTGCAGAGCCAGGTGCCGTCTTCCTGTGTGTGTGCATGCCTCTCACGCACCCTTGGCTGGAAGTTTGCAGGCTTCTTAGTGGATTGGTCTGTCTGCCAGCAGTTGTTGCTGCCGCCGCTGCTGTGTGTGTGTGTGTGTGTGAGAGAGAGAGAGAGAGAGAGAGAGAGAGAGAGAGAGTGTGTGTGTGTGTGTGTGTGTGTTTGCATGCACCAGCAATTCCTCCCATCGGTGACTAGTCCTAAAGGAGGCTGGTGTCGTAGCCAGCTGGTGTAGTCCCCCAGCACCCTGTTCCTCTCCCAGTGAGGGCTGTGGGGTCAGCTCTGCTTGGCTGGGGAAGCAGGAATTTTTTCCTCCAGGTTAGAGGTAAAGATCGGCCTGTAAGATCTGTAAGCTTGATAACCCTGTAAAGTGCCATGTGTGGCCGGCTGTTATTTGTTCATGTGTGTACTTTATTGAAAGTAAATGCTCCTATTTGGGGCCACTGGCTGGAGCCTCCAATCCTGAGTGATTGCAGAGCATGACAGCGGGGGGTGGAGGGAAACTACACCTGTTCCTTACCCTGAGTGCGGGGCCTTGTGGGCCTTGGACCTTGGGTGGCATTTAAAAATAACTCATGGCTACAACCCCCCAGTGAGTTTACTACAGTGTATTTATGACCTGAGGCTCTGGTTCAGGATACAAAAGCCGCTCTTCCATAGAAGCAGTGGGAAGCAGTACGTTCAAGGTCCCAGCCTGAAGCTTGGGAACAAATGTCCAGGACAGAGGCTCCCTCCTCCCCTCTGTGAGGCCAAGAGCAGTCCCTCCGAGGAGCTGGCCTCTGGCTCTCTTGGTGCTAGAGGTGTGCCGAGACTCCAACTTTCGATCGCTTTTGACTTGACTTCCAGTTTCTTTACATGTCTTTCCTGTTGTCTGTGTGTGTCTGGTATGGAGCTCGCCAAGGGAAGAAAACCATCCAGTTAGATGCTTCTTGGGAAGGGCACCATGATATCTCCCTTCTGCCTCCCAACACTCACTCAGCCACAGCACCGGCAGGTGTCTCACTTCCCTGAGCCCGTGGTCACAGATTGCCATGCACTGTGTGGCATAAAACCATGGACATTTACTCTCTCACACTTCTGGAGGCCGGAGGTCCAAAGTCAAGATGTCTGGAGGGCGGTGCTCCCTCCTAAGTCTCTAGAGCAAAATCCTTCCTCGCTCTTCCCAACTTCTGGTGGCTCCTGGCATTGGCTTGTGGAAACCTAACTCCAGTCTCTGCCTCTATGCACAGATGGCCTCCACCCCTTACCTCTGTGTGTCAGGTCTACCCTTCCTTTCTCTTACAAAGACACTTGTTCTTGCATTCAGGGCCTACCCTAATTCCAGGACGATCTCATCTCTGGGTCTCTATATTAATTACATCTGCAAACAACCTATTTCCCAATAAGGTCACAAGTACACGTCCTGGGATTTAGTCCTTGCATCTGTGTTTTGGGAGGGTGCATCTTAACTCCTAACACCACTCTTCTCCTCCCCCTTCCCTCTCTTCTTCCTCTTCCTTCGCCTCTGCTCCCCTTCCCTCCTCTCCCTCTTTCTTCTCCTTGAGTCCCCTCCCAGCACAGGAATTCTTTTTTCTCATAAGGATTATTCTTGTATAAGCCCTGCCCCTTTGCTTGCATGGTTCTTGGAACAAGGTCCAAGGATTTAATTAATCCTTGTTCCTTTGAATCTTAGAATGAAATATTTTCCTTTGTTTTTCTCATCACTTAGAACCCAGAGGAACTCAGAAAGAGAGATTGACAAAACCCAGACAGCACCAGGATCTCAGGAAAGAGCACTGTGTTAGACATTAGAGAGAACGTGCTGCTGGCAGAGGCTGTGAGATGTTGGTAATACCCACCGCAGATGGCCAAGAGCAACCTCTGCCTGACCTTCCAGCTCTGCTCACTCACACTCTCACTCTAAAAACCTCTTGTGTTTCCACACAGCCTCAGAATAAAGTCCAGACCCAGGGATCTTGCGTCAGCCTGCACTTCCAGCTACAGAGCAGACTGCACCTTCATGCTACTATGGGATGCCCACCCACACTGACAGTTCTAGAACGTTCCATGTACTTACTTCTGTGTATGTTGTCTGGCTTGGAGCACCCCTCACCCTACCTCACCTCCTCCCACAGCTCCCAACCCAGCCAACCCCTCCTCAGATTCTCCTTCCCACCAAAGCCGCCCCCAGTCTACTTCAGCTAGAATCTCTCTAATTTGTCTTTCTGCAGTATTTTGTTGGGTCCTTGAGAGGAGATAGCACTCAGGTTTCCTGTGTAAATGGGTACATATCTAATGTTTCCTATGGATTTGGGGACCTTATTGATATGTTTATTCCTTGCATTTCTTCATGTAGTGCCTGGCACATAATTTAACCTATTAGAATCACAACTCAGTTGCCACTCACCGGTCTTCACACTTCAGATCTAGAAGTGGGGATTCCAGCCCCATGTCCTCATCCAGGCTGTCTTTGTCCTCTCTCTCCGGAAGACACCCTCAGGTCAGGGTGCTCCCCCAGTGGCCCATACCCTCCACGCCAGGGTGACAGGCCATCTCAACTTACCGGAGACTGATCCTGGTCTCAGCAGCTAATGCTCTACCTCCCAAGAAACTCATCATACCTGGGCACATGGGTTGCTCTTCTCCATTCTCGGCCTCTCCGGGCTCTTGCTGGAAACACCTCTGAATGGAATCAGAGTCTGGCTCCAAATTTTTCTGGTCATTTGTTGTGCAAGCACCTAATTTCTTTCCTCCCCTGCAGATGGGCATCTGGCCTGGCCCGGCGCAGCCCTCCTGAGGCTTCCCTGAAAGTCTCATAAATGTGACTTCTGAACTTTCCACCAGCTCATGGGCATCCTGATCTGGTCTCCATACCCGCACTGATCCTAACTTGATCCATGTAGCTGACCCTCCCAAGTAACCTTTCCCTCCCCACTCCTCCACCCAAATCCCTGCCTTTATCATATTCAAACAGGGCCTGGGAGGATCGGATCCCAGACCAAACCCTCCTGTCTATAGAGCCACAACCCAAAGATGCCTTCTCTGTGAAGCCCTCCCCAGGAAACTTTTCCCCACCAGCTCCTCACCACTCCATCCTTTTTCCTCTGGGGGCTCCTAAGTGCCTGAATGGGTCATGACCTCTCGGGCAAAGTACGTGGTATCCCGGACTAGTTGCTGGGACCCAAGTTCTACCCCAAGTTTGCCGTAAGGTAAAGTCCTTAACCTCAGTTAAGTTAATGGTAAAATGGGAAAGTTAGGTGAATCCTAGTAATTTTACCAGCCTTACCAAACTTGGATTCCAAGGGTCTCTGCCAGCTGGTGTCCTCTGGAGAGCCTCGGATACAAACGTCTTAAGCAAGACATCCGTGGAAAGAGACCTCTGGAATCTCATCTCCTGTTGGCACATTCCCTTCACCAAGCCAAGCTTGACTTGTAATTTCTATCTTCATCCTTTGATTCCCAGGATAAGCCCATCCTGGCCCAGCTGTGAATAGGACACAAAGCCACCACCTACAGTTTAAGAGACTACTTAAAGTACAATTAGAAGTCTGGTTCCTTGGCCATGACTTGACCTACAGAACTCAGCATTTGGGTGGAGAGGTTATATTTGTGAGCTTTGTCCTGGGCTTAGTTTCCAGCAGACCCATAGCTCTGACTTTCTCCTTCTGTGCCCGGGGATGAGTGTGTCAGGACCCACGTTTTTCTGCCCTCAGATGTTTTCAGGGGTACTCTGCCTATCGAAAAATCAGACTGGGGGTCGTTCAGCTTCGAATTCTCTAACATGTGCACATATTTATGTGTGTGTATGTGTGTGTTTACTTTTAACATCTGTGCCCTGCTTTCCTCTGGACAAGGTATTTTCACTTGGAACATAGCTGCCTGAACCCAGAAAGCCCTCAGCCCAGAAAAAGCTGGAGACGCCACCACCCCAGCAGAGTGGAAACCCTGGCCCCAGGAAGTGGAGCTGGATGTAATCCCTCCCACAGAGAGAAGAGAAACCTCCCAGTCCCAGCTAGCTTGCTACCTAGACAGTGCAGAGTGAGATCCCAGGATCACTGTGGTACAGCTCCGATCACAACCCTGGCACTTAGTAATAGGCTCTCAGTATTTTGGGGGTGAATGTGTAGGATCACTTCCAACTCTGAGGCTGATCCTGTTTTTCCAAGATCTGGGTTGGTCACCATTAGGCTGGTGGCTTCTGAAATATTTAAACAGGAATAATCTCTCTTGAGGGGCAGGCAAAGGGCTGTATTAGCCCCTGTTTTGTGCCCATACCTAAAAACAGGTGCTTGTGTTGAATTTCCGGATTCCTCCCTTCCACGCAGGCAACTTGGCTTTCTGAGAAACTTTGAGGGGTCCTCAGCTCCACTCTCCAGTTGTAACCAACACCCCAGGCTGCCAGGTTGATTCAGGCCAATGGAGAGACCAAGTCCATTGGATGCAGGGCCACCCAGGTAGAGGCAGTGACTGGGAGTATTTCTTTCCACCCGAATGAAGGAAACCACTAATGACCCAACCCCCAAAACTTTCTCTGAGGCATGCTGGCCCTCCCAGGAAAGCTGATCTTGCCTTGCTCCTGCCATCCACCCAAGAGCCTCCCTCTGAGGGCCCTCTGACTTGCACTGTGCAATTAGCAGTCTCTGAACAACTCAGGGAAAGCAATTACACAGTGCCTTTGTGACACCTGCAGGAAATGACAGGGGATTTCTTGTCATGCAGGCCCCCAAACCCAGGCTCTCATCTCTTTCTTCTGCTCTCCATGCCTTTGGCTTTGGCTAGAAGCCCAATTTCTTCCCCATTTTTTGCAAAGTAATCTATCCCATGAATCATTTACAAGCAGTCCTCTTCCTTGACTCTTAATTTCTTCTCAGTGCCTTAATCTCTGTCCTCTTTCTCAATTTCCTCTCTGCCTAGGACTACATTTTCTGGACTGGTAAATAATGCCACTGACAATGCTTTGAAGTAGCTTTATAGTGTTTTGCATCCCTGATGTGTGCACACACCATGAACTGAGACTCCTCCATCTGTTTTCATAACTTTCATAACTTGAACTTTTCATAACTTGAAAGGTATATGATTCTTCCTATCGCTCTGCATTGGGCTCCCCCTGCTTATTAAACCTGCTCCCGGGTATAATTACCTTACAGCTTCTCTGAGCTTCCTCTGGAGCTGAGAGCTGGGGGTGGGGGGCACTGGGGACAGAATCAGGGCTCTGACCCATAGTGTTGTCCCTCAAACCCAACCCTGTCCCGGAAGCCTGACTCTGTGCCCAGCTCTGTGCTCGGAACAGTGCAAGGGATGGGGGGCAGGCCATGGGGTGGTGCCCCCTCCAGCCTGAGGAAATCAAAGGCTCAAACCAGGGGTCTCATTCACTTCCCTCTGCTGTGCCCCAGCATAGTTCCCCTGGAGACTTAGAGAGAAAAGCCATGGGTAATAGTGCATGAGGACTTCTGATCTAATGAAGGGAATTATTTTTATGACAATGCTCTTTGGCCAAAGGTTGCCTTGAACCAATGGTCCCCTTTGGATAAGAGTGACTCTAGCCAAATTCTCAGGAATAAAATAATTCCTTCTGACTTCCCTGTGACTAGATCTGACCCATTGTCATTTTCTTCATTGTTTTTGTTGCTATTGTTTTCTTGGCCGTTCTCTGACCTCACCTGGTGCTTTTGAGAAGGTCTGCAGGGGTGCAGCTCCTCCCTGCCCGCCCTCAGCTCCAGCAGGTGATTGCCCAACTCAGTCCTGTCTGGCAGCTCACCCAGTTGTCTTCCTTGTTAGGAGTTATGGGAGCACTCTCGCTAATCAATTTACTTCAAACAAATTAAGCAGGATCTTGCCTGCCAGGAATCCTGTCTGCAACTTCTAATCTGGCTGCGTTCTTCAGCCCACCCCCAGAACATTTCCTTTATGTCATTCTTTGAAATACTCCCACACTGGTATCCAGTTGGTTACTCAGGCTGTCACTGACAGGATGTCCTTTCGGGCTGGTGGGCTGTTGACTCTTTCCTCATGGTGCCCAAGGCCAGCCCTCGGCACAGAGAACATTGTGCACATTGTGACACACCGTCTTTTTCCATGAAGGTTTTCCATTCTCCACCTGCGCCTCCAGCCTCCTCGTGCCTGCCTGCTTGCAGCCGGCATTGGGTTGAACTGTTGCTCGGGTGAAGCTTGGTGTCAAGATGCCTGGGCTGAGAGCCCCAGGAAGAGAGATGCTTTTACTTCCTTATTTCTGCCTGGCCTCTTCTTTCATAACTATAGTGTTCTCAGTGTCCTTATGCCTTCTTCTTTTGACCTCTCCCTCCTGCACAAGCCGAAGGACTGAGGAACAAGACTGCCAAGGAAGAGTCAAGTTGGCCTGGATTCTTCTACCCAGTTCTTGCTTTTGGGATGTCCTGGCCCATGTATATGAAGCCCATCCTATTGACTAGCATGCTTCAGTTTAGCAAATACGAATTCATCCATCCCATTGGTGGTAAACTCTCTGTTTATGGAAGCCAAAAGGAGACGGAAGTTCGGTGGTATTCTGTTATTTTTTTAAGTCTTCATTTTCATGGATCAGATAGTGTCAGTATTCAGAAAGCCCCCAAGGTCACACTCAGCCATTCGAAGGATCCCCAGGGACCAGTTTACCAAAGCCTGCAATGGGCCAATTGAAATGAGCCTGTCTCCCCACAGGTGAAAGTTGTCTGTCTTTTTAGAGATGATTTTATGTGAGGGGCAAGCAGGCACCTTGGTCACTCTGATGGGAAATGATTGAAGAGGTTGCCTTCCATTTTGGTTTTGGACTGAACTCACCTTTCCTGTGTCTGAGCCTGAGTATGCTGTGTGTGTTTCAGTTCTCACTAGCCTGAGTCTCGTTCTTCAGAATGCTCTTTAATAAAGAAAAAAATTTTAATCATAAAATTTAATCAGAAGCTTTGTCTCAAAGCAGGGAGGAAGAGAAAATTAGGTACTGACCCTAAGAAGAAGACGATGTCATATCCACCTAATTAAACCCTAACAGGTAAATAACATAGGACAAGGGAAATAAGACAGTAGCAGCCTGTGAGTAAAAATCTGAAAGCTTTCCAGAAGAGAACAGCTTCTGGCAGAGTGTGGGACTGAGGATCTAGAATTAAAAGAAGGGAAAATACACCCAGAAACAATGGAATTGGGTAATCAGAGGAGGAAGAGCAGCAGTAGATGTGAGAAGCCTCCTACCGTGGCCAACATTTCACCAGTTCTAAATATAGTCACCATTCTTAGAAGGTAAAAGTTCATTTTTTAAAAAGATAGGAGGGAATAAAAAGAGCTTTATCAAAAGTTAATTTGCAATTCTATTTGAAGACTATATTTGAATATAATTACAAGAAGACAGGATGGGGCATTCTTTTTCAGAGACGGTATTTCCTGGTGTGGTTGGGGAAGGCTGAATGTATTGACGGAAACAAGTGGGTTGGACTTTATTGTCCCGTTCACCTTTATCTATCTGTGCCCTCCTGCTGTGTGCACTCTTCTCTCTATCACATCAAGTCCCTCCCTTCCTTCACATCCCTGGGTAGGTCTCAATTTTTCCAGGAAGCTGTACTATCTTTGCTTAGTACAGCCCCATGTTATACTAGGGAGCCGCTGCAGACCTTTTTGTTTGTTGTTTTATGTTCTTGTGTTTGCTTTTCCTCCTGGTATCCTGGGATGATCTTTAGGACAGAGACTAAGATGGGACAGCTGGGCTCTTCCACCTGCAGAGTGTGGAATTTGGTGTCCCGGAGCTGGGCTCAGAGTGCCCTCAGAGGTCCTTCTCCTCTGGCTCACAGAGAACACGCTGTCCAGGGTGCTGATCGACTGTTTGTCAGATGGTTAAAGTGACTTCTAAACTTCCAGATATCTTGGACTGAAAATTCATTTTGGCTAAAGCCCTGTGGCCGATGTCCAGACAAAACTACAAACATTTTTAGTTAGAGTTGAGAAAGGCTGCGACTGGCACTCATGCCAGATGGTTAAAGAGCTTCTATCCGTAGTTCTTTCTCTCTTACACCTGCTTAGTCTCCTTTTGGTGAAAACAAGCCTGGTGATGTCAGAGAAGTGGGGTAGCACCAGCTCACTGGACAGATCTCACGGTGGATTTGGGTCTGCCAGGTTGGCATAATCTCTGAGGATTTTCTGTGGCCAGCCTTGGCCTTAGAAAACAAACTATGCTGCCTAGTGGAGGCCTCTAGCTGTTGCTTGGTGGGGGGGCTGGGGGAGGAAGGTTGTCTTATTCTGGCAACTGTGATTTGGGATGAAGGGTTCAGTCCTAGACACTGTGAAGGAAGATGACTGGCCCTACCGTTCTAGCTTATTCTGTTCTGCCAGGATGAAAATGACCATTTTTGAGCACACAATTGGCCAATCACTCTGAATTCTTTGTTCTTTCTTTGGCAATCAAACTCTAAATTCTGGACTCTTTTCACACAATTTCCAAGTTCAAATTCTTGGGCTTCCAATTTCTTTTCAGTAAAATGTGAGATCAACTCACATTTTGGAGCTGTAAGGAATATGGTAGGAGAATGGAATCTTAGAGTGAGAGGAGTACTTAGTAACAAAACAACTAGATTAGACTGACTGGTGTTCTCGCGAAGCATGGAACACTTGTGCAGAGGAGCTGGGGAACCAAGAACATGAGAGTATAGAAATTGGGAAAGGAGACAGCCAGCCAATCAGAGTTATTGTTTCAGGCAGCAGAAAGTGATACTGGCTAATTTGCAGGGGGGGGGCGGTATTGGTAGGAGGTAGAATAGGTCACTGGTCTTACTGAAGAACCTGGCTAAGAAAAACTAAGATCCAGAACAGGACAGACTGCAGACAAGACTGTAAGAGCATCACTGCTGGATGGATTCATTCCATCTGATTTTTCTCTCTTCCCATATCTCGGGGTTCACAGACCCAGGAGAGAAATTCCAGTAGTCCTAGCTTGGATCAAATGCCTACCTTTAGGTAGATTTCTTCATAGTTAAAAATATGTGAGTGTCTCTACTGTGTTAGGCTGTATTGTATGTCATGGATACATCAGGGAACAAAGTTCCTGCCTTCACTGGTCACTAGATGTAGTCAGAGGGGCCTTCACAGTTGAGAAAACATTTGATCAAAAACTCAGAGTGTATGAGGGAACAGGCTATGTGGATATCTGGGCAAGAATGTCCACACCGAAGAAATAGCACATGGAAAGCCTTAAGATGTATAAAAGGAAGCAAAGAGGCCAATATATTTGGGGTGGAAAGAGTGAGGGGAAAGTGACAGGAGATGATATCAGAGAGGTGGAGGTAGGGAACTTACCCCATAGGACAGTATGTGGACGTTGACTTTTACTTCAAGGCAGATGGAACTGTTAAGAGTATTTTGAGCAGGAAAGTGATGTGGTCTTAGATTTTGAAAGATCAATCTGATACCTGGATTGAGAACAGAGCAGTGTGGGGCAAGGGTGGGAGCAGGGGGAGGTCAGTTAGGAAAACACTGTAATAATCTACATAAGGAATAATGGTGACAGACAGTGACAGCAGAGGCAAGGGGGAAAGTGATAGAATAACAGAGTTTCCTGTGGGAGTACAAGAGAGAGTGGAGAATGATTGCAAGACCTTTGACCTGACTGACCAGAAGGGTGGAATAGTTACTTAGTGATGAAGACTTTTAGAGGATCAAGTGTGTGGGATGGGTCTGAGAAGGGGCAGGGGGAATCAGGAATTCTAACTCAGATTCTGGGCTGTATGAATTTGGGAGCCATCAGTGCATATATGTGTTAAAGGCATAAGACTGTCTAAGATGACCTGAAGAGTAAGTTTTATTAGAAAAGGGATGAGGCCCGAAGTGTGAACCCTAGGTTACAGGAGCATAAATTGGCCTAATTAGAGTAACTGAATGAAGAACTAAGGTCTATAATTCCAAATGCCAACAAGTAGGCTAGCAGACAAGCAGATCATCTTCTGATTCTGAAGAAAAAGGTTAAAATGCACACCTAGCTACATAAACCCACCTTCTCATTATGTCCTGGGTGCTTTTTTTTTTCTTTCTTTCATTCTCTACCCTTTGATTCATCTTTATGCATTGTTGCTCTCTCTCTGACTGAACCCCTTAGCTGGGACCACTTCTACCAACACCTTGAGAGCAGCTGCTGGTGGCTGTGGCCTCTGGCTGTCCAGTGACTACCCTTCCTCTATCTCCACTTTCCACTGGAAAGTCTGGTGGAAACCCAAGTGATAGGGCATGGAGAGGCTGGAAATAAAAGATCTGATTACCTCTTGTCTTGGCCATTCTTTTGTCCTGTACCAGAAAGTGGCTACAGCCTCCTTTAGGACGAGCTGAATCATGTCATTCAGCATAAATGGTGATATTTCTTGAGGGAGGAGCAGGGGAGCGTACTGAAGGCTCTTGTGTGAGCAAGCAGTCCAGGCACCCACCTCATAATCAAACTAGCAGTCTGCCATGTTGGCCAAAAACCCACAGAGGAGTCCTGAGTCCTTTGAGGGTTACAGCCTCGTGATGTGGTAGCTAGTAACACCTGCCTAAGAAGCCACTACAACCTCCTCTGGCCCCTCCAGCCTCCTCCTTCACTTAGCCTCTGCAACCTGGGTATTGAGGAGCTTGAGACTATTTGGGGCCCATCTTTGTGTGCCTTTCAAGAACCAATACATCTTTTTTGGGTTTTCCCCCCAGTTTTTATTATTAATCTGGGAACTTCCGAGGGCAGGGAGTATAGGGAACTTCTGTGTCCTGGTCATGGGCAGTCTCATACCTGCTTCCTTTCTCCAAGAGAATCTCATTTTTAAAGATCTAAGGTTAGAAAAATAGATAAAATAATACAAAAGACAATATAACAAAAACACAGCCTGCAGAAGACAAAGTGGATAAGATAATGAAAATTACTATAATGAAAAAACACAAAGTTTTGAACAAAACACCCATTCAAGAATGAAAGTTTTGGCAAAATTGAAGTGGTAGGAAATAACTAGAGTACTGTGTGTGTGTGTGTGTGTGTGTGTGTGTGTGTGTGTGGTCTGAGCCCAGTATCCTGGACCTGTGTGGGGAGAAGATATAGTTTGACTCATAGGCAAGTAAAAACCTTGTTCCCATTGTGATCAATATCTAGAAATCTTTTTGGCAGCCCTCTCATCTTACAGCACTGGGTTGAGGACTGACCAGCAGATGTTGGTAGATGGGGTCCCTGCCCTCTGGGGCATGACAGTCCATTTTCACAGGCTCTAGTGCTAAACAAGTGTATCTTCCATCTTCCTTAACCCCTACCTCCCCCTCCCAGCATTAAAAACACTGCCTCCCCAATACACATTCATTCACCACACATTAGTTTAGTGTCCCATGTGTGGATGAGACATGCAGAGATGAAGTCTCACTCCCCGAGTAGCTGGACTTCTGAAAGATGAAATGGACAATGATGGAGATAGTGTATGATGAGTGCTGCATCAGGAGTACACGCAAGGTCCATGGAAAAAGGGAGGGCTGAGAAGTCTCACAGATGAGGTGCTGCCTCCTTCTGGATCCCATCAGGTGAGGGGGAGTTCACTGGTGAAATGGGAAGCTGTGTTGTGGGCATTCCAGGTAGTGATCAGCACACACAACAGTCCTGAGCTGTGGAAGAGCATGGGGTCTCTAGATCATCCCAGACTAAATGCTGGAGTCTGAGCCTTGGGTGACTGGAAGGAAAAAGCAGAAAATGAGGCTACAGAGTTAGGCAGTGACCAATTGGAGGGGTCCTTGTAGCCTTGAGGAGCCGATGAGGACATTATTTTAACTAAGGAGGAGGAAAAGAAATATTAATAGGAGTGTCTGGCATGGAGCATTTCACAAGTGTTATTCCCTTTAATCCTTCAAACAATCTTTCAGGGTGAGTACCATTCAGGCTTTAAGTAGGCACCCTCTCAGGTTCCTAAGAAGCCCCATGAGCAGGTTGACCATCACAGAGTCAGGGCCTATGGCTCTCACTGTGCCCCCGGAGACACAGGGCTTGGCATCTGCCCACACGTGGTTCAGATGGCAGGAGAGAAGGCTGAGCCCCCTGGGGAGGTCCTTGCCTCTGCTCTAAAAGCTGCTTCCTGGAACATCCATTGTACCCAGAAACTTAGAGGGGGAGATTAGGTAGGAATAAAAGCAGATGTTTTGGGGCGCCTGGGTGGCTCAGTGGGTTAAGCCGCTGCCTTCGGCTCAGGTCATGATCTCAGGGTCCTGGGATCGAGTCCCGCATCGGGCTCTCTGCTCAGCAGGGAGCCTGCTTCCTCCTCTCTCTCTGCCTGCCTCTCTGCCTACTTGTGATCTCTTTCTGTCAAATAAATAAATAAAATCTTAAAAAAAAAAAGCAGATGTTTTGTGGAATAGAATGCAAACTCTAACTGTAAGATAAGTGTAAGACTTAAAGAAAAAAAATGTTGCGTTTTTGATAGGCCTTAGCTGGGCTTCTGTTTTCCCTCTTGCTCCGTGTCCCTTCTGGAACATTTTGGTGGGAAGGCTGAAGAAGCACAGTAGTGTTCTGATTCCCAGAGAAGAAACAGCTTCTTAGTGAAGTCTCTACAGGGAGGCTCTGCCTGGGAGTATTTAGGACTGGCTGAGAGTTGGGAGGGGTCCTATTTAAAGGGGGTCAGCAGGATATCTTTACATGTAATCCTGTAAAGTCATTGCCATGACTTCCCCAATTCATCTGCTTTGTAAGTTCATCATCTTTTGGAATTGGGTGCAGGATAAATAACGACAGACAGGTAATTGTGGAGTTTCTTTGAAGTCTGATTCCTTTGCACAAGATTTTAGGACCTTGCCTCATAGCACCATGGACAGAGCCACCTGAACCTGGACTTCCCAAATCTGCTCCCTTCAGAATGACCTGTGTCTCTTCTCCTAACTCTCAGTCATTTAAGTTCTTCCTCTTACCTAGCAAAGTTTAAAATTTCAGGAGTGCCCTGGTACATGCCGACAGCTGGTATGACTCACCCTTCTCAAAGGGCAATGCAATTTTAATAACTATAGTAATGTCTCGAAATTGCTCAAAGGAAAACATGAATGTTAAAGTAGAAACTTATCAATTAATTGTTAATGGTATGATTTTAAGCTTTGTGAGAGGCTGGTGTAGAAAGTATTTGAAGAGGCTTCCTTGGGTTTCTCAGATCCCTGCCTTCATCTGTGCAAAACCAGGAAGCATTGTGCTGCTCCATGGTCACCTGTCACAGTCCAGATTGATCCTCAGTTAAATGCCAACCCTTAGTCAGATTTCCATGAGCTGTGCTTCATCTTTCTCGAGTCAGAACATTTTCCAAACTTCAGCTCATTTGACTTGAGCTCCACTTAGAAAATGTTTGCTCTGTTTGCACAGCTTTCTAAGAAGGGCAAGAAAGACAATCTACAACTTGAGACAAGAAAGAAAAAAAATTGGGCTCTGCCATTGTACTTTGTTTTTCATTTAGCTTGCTTCATTTCATTGATAATTTAATCCCTCATTCTTCTGTCACCAAAAACAAGGAGAAAGGAGCTTATCTTTTCAGCTGACAGATTGAGGGGCTCTGGGCATTTGAAGGCTTTACTTCAGAGAGCTGTTGCACCCTGGGGTCTGAATGACCTGTCATCGAATCCAGAAAGTGCTGGGGCCTCCTGTGTGCTGAAGACTGAGTGAAGCTCTGCCCTAGAAGGCGCAGAGAGGGAAGAACCTCTCATGAACACACAATAGAGCTGGCAGGCCTTACTGCAGAGCACAGAGCAAGGCTGCTCTGTGGTAGGATTTCTGCAGGGACCCAGGTCAGTGTGGACTCCAGTCTTCAGGAGGAGTTCTGAGGCTGGTGCACAAATTGTGCTCTTTGTGTCTGACCCACTGTTTCCCAGGCACCTCTCCCAGATTATTGCGTTCTCTGTGTGGGCCGCTGGGTTACTGGATGTGAGCTGCTGATTGGATACCGGATGGAGGATGCAGCCCGGAGGAGCCCACACAGGGTTACCTGGTTCTGCCTGGCAGGGGTGGGGCTTGTGAGGCCTTTCCTGCAAGAGGAATTCATCCTCGGTCAGCTAACTGCCCTCAGAGCTGTGGTCTGACAGTAGGGGCCACAGCCGGTGCTATTTGGGGTGTCCTCAAGGTCCCAACTGGCCTGGGTTCCTGCTGATCTGACGAGCTCCTGAGTGACCTCGGAGATAGTCAAGGGCCTGAATGCTTCTGCCGCGCATGGGGCCGCAGGCTACGGGGGGTGTTCTTTAGCTTCACTTGCTCCAACCTGACGCCAGTGTGCTCCGCGCAGAAAATCAAAAGTGGTTGAGATAAAAGGCATGATCACTCCTTCTCAGCGTGGGCGGTGCAGCATCCTGCCAAACCGGGAAGAGGAATCCGGCCAAGCGTACTTCTCAGATATTGATCCTCACGCTTGCTCAGGGTTTGTTCAAGTCATAATTTGTGAGCTTAATAAATGTACCTAGAGCTCCCTTACTTTACCTGAGAACTCCATCAGAGCCTCCCTAAGACAGCCCTGTATTTGAAAAGGAACACGTGTGTTTTTGAAGAGGTGGTTTCATCAGAATTTATACTCTGCGCTATTTTTTAAAGGACCTGGGGTGTTTCTAGCAATGCGAAGCCTTCCATAAGATTGCCCCAGTAACTGGAAACAAGACCTTGAGTTCCTCCCCTTCCTCTGACATACCTATGTCTACTTTATTAAATTCATTTACTCCAGCCTCTGTAAATAAATTGTGTATGCAGAGAGAGAGAGTCTTGTGATAAAGAGAGAGGTGGGCCCGCCCTGGTAAGGGACCATGTGGTGGGGTTGAAGGGTGGAGGCTGTGAGGCCCTGCTGCCCAGATCCAGATCCTGGCTCCGCCTCTCCTAGTTGCCAATATGGGCAAGTGTCTTAGCATCTCGAATTAGGGGCCAAAAGGATTTTTACTCCCAGTGTAAGAGCATTTTATAAAACATCAAGATCTATGTCTACATTATTACTGTAACTATAAATAACACTTCATAGGAAGTTAGGGAAGGTGATGGGAGAGCCAGAAATATTTCAGAATCATTTCTACTCTTAAAAAGCTTGCAACCCAGCTGGGAAGATAAAACACAAGAAAATACCAGGGTGGAGACAACCCTCAAATCTTTTCTCCTTATTTAATCAGTTGGCTTCTTCTGTGTCATCGATTCAGCGGTTGTAAACAGCAGAGTCCTCATCTTTAATAAGAGGAGAGTTAAAAAGACCCGACGTGTCTTTTTATGTCAGGTGAATGCTCAGGTGCCTGCCGGGAGGCCGTTGAGTATATTGTACATAGCCATTGAGTATATTGTAGATCACAGTTGAAAACACGAGAGCCACTTGGTTTGATTACGATTGAGCCTGAGTAGGCAATATGAGTATTCCGAATTGTTTTAAGTGCCATTTGAAAGGACAAAGTTAAAGCCAATGGTTTGTTAGGCTCTGGCCTGGGTGAGAGGTTGCTGCAGGGCAAGGCAGCCCTTGAGGCCAAGTCAGAAATCCAGGCTGAGCTCCCTCTCCTTACTGCCTCCTCTGACCTCCTGCCCTCCCAGAAAGTTGTCCCACCTGCATCCAAACGGACTCTCCCTGAGTGGTAAGGGACCAGAAGAACTGCACTGGGATGGACGGCATGGGAAAATGGCAGGTTTCATCCTTGCTTACCAGATATACGTGCAACTGGAGGGGGTCGGGGTAAAAATGAGCCTGGGTTATCACTCAGCTGCTTCTCACCTCAAAGCGGTTTGCTGCTGTTACACAAGGGGACTGTTACACGAGGGGACTCCAGAAGGAGCCACAGCAGTAACCAGGGTCACCTAGCGAGTGGCATGGGCCACTCCTTTTTTCTCAAGTCCCTGTCAAGAGCTCGTTCTGACTTAATGTGCCAGACTTTGTCACCCAGGGGCTTAGCCCTGAACTCATCCCTTTGGAAAGAGATACCAGCTGCCTTTTAGAGAGAAGAAAATTTGGCAGTGAGTCTAATTTTCCTGCCTTGCCTCAGGCAGTGATAGTTCTCAGCTGCAGCTTTGAGAGGCCATCATCCTTGTCACAGCAAACACATGCAGCATTTCCTATGGGCCAGGTTCTGTCCCTAGCACGTTGTAGATGTGAACTATTTAAATCTCACCCCTGAGTCACAATTGCTCTGGAAAACAAGACCACTGACCCGTAGGTCAGAGTAACCTTTGGTCTTTACTGACAGCGTCCTGCTGGAATGAATAGAGAGGGCGCCTTCTCTCCAATCTCTCTTCCTTCACTGATCTCACCAGGTCTGGATGGTTTATATCTGTCAAAGTGGGTGGGGTGAGCAAAAAAGACAATGGATATTCTTTAGCTATGTTAAGTCTCCAAGCAAGGTGATTTGGCGAAGCTACAGCGGGACTGGCCCTGGTGTTGGCTAAACTCTGCATTTGCACACTCTGAGAGCTATTTGTGGAGTACTGATAATATGCTTTTGAAAGGAGTCACCATCTTCCTCCAGGGGGAAGCGTCTTATCAGTGTGCTAGGGCTTTCCATGTTTCTAACTGATAGCCCAAAGAACAAGTACTTTGTTGTTGAGTAAGATAGAGGGACTTCTTTTTCACAATTATTGTGAGGTGTTTGCAAGTAATTTATTACTAATGACAGTAAACTACAATGGCTTCAGATGATTTGCTTTAAAAAATGATGACATTCAAAGTTATACATCCAATAATGCGATTCTCATTCATAGTGTTTCAGTATGCTTTCTTGAGTGGAGAAAAATGCAGAGTTACAGCTTGCCAGCTGGAAGGACCATGGTCAATGCACAGTGTGTTTGAACAATCCCTGCCATGCATCAGGGGGACACAATTGCCCCAAGTATTGCATGCCGGACTTGGAGTATTTCCACCAGAATATTCTGCTTGATTTTGGAGCATGGGAGAAGGACAGCTGAATTTTTTCTTTTTTTTTTTTTTTAAGATTTTATTTACTTGAGAGAGAGAGCCTGAGCAAAAGAGTGTAAGCAGAGGGAACAGCACATGGGGAAACAAGTTCCCCGCTGAGCAGGGAGCCCAACGCAGGGCTCGATCACAGAACTCTGGGACATGATCTGAGCTAAAGGCAGATACTTAACCAACTGAGCCACCCAGGCACCTCAAGGACAGCTGAATTTTTCCTGATGTTTACAAGTAAAGTTAAGTTCAGGCCAGTGTTAGGAGGAATAAGCAAATACAAAAAGAAAGAAAACCTAAAGAAGAATCAACTTTATTGTCACTGACTTGGTCCCTTAATTTATAAATGTACCCCATGCTCTAAATTCTCTTTCCCTGTCCAGCTACATGCAGGGGAATTTAAAAATACAGAATGGATTGAATGTGAATGGTTACTTCTAATCCTTTTCTGTTCCTCACAGTCTCATCTATAATCCACCCTCAGCCACATTATAGTCTACTTGGAATTTTCTTTCTAAATTTGATAGACTTTGTGTTCCTACCTGCCGGTATTTGCTTTGGCTCTTGAGTTTCCAGCGGTCAGGACTGCATCTGAATTGCTCTGAACATGTCTCTTATAAAAAAGTACCCAATGCAGTCACTTTGGGAGTTTGGGTTGCAGGTGACTAGGTATCAGCAAAGGGCAACAGCTCAGCCCAGCCAATTGCCTATAAGACATTTGCTGGCTCTGTTTATGCCTCTGTGTTAAGTGGCAACACCATCAAAAATGTAGACCTTCACCTTCTAATAAGGGCCTATTCAAGGCTGAGCTTTTCCTTGGTGAACACGTGTGAAGCTGACTCCTGCTGAGCTGATCAGTATCGAGTGTGGCAGCCGGATCCCTGGGTGGCTGTGTGTGTACACGCATGTGATAGATACCTGCACATGTACCTAGAACCTGTGGTCTCCACTATTTATTTTCCTGTTTCACATGCATGATATGAAATGACCAGAGAGAAATTTATCTGGAGTTGTCATGTTTTCAAGGCAAAAAATTCACTCCAAGTTCATATTTTGTAATTGCTATGTTAAATCTATTATTCCTCCATTAACCTTTATTATTCCCTCGATCCAGTCACCTGTCCTTCTATTTAACCTCTCCACATAGTCTGTTCCCCCATTCCACCATTCATTGAGCATTCATTGTGTGCCAGGCATTGGAAAGGAGAGATACTCACATCCTCTTTCACATGGATCTGGGCTCTGAGGTTATCACTAAAGAGGGCACAAAGATAGTCTAGAAACACAGAACTCATCAGAACTAGGGAGAAGGGGCTGGGAGTCTTCAGGCTCCAAGGACTCAGTTCACTATGGCTTGGAGCAGTTGTCTGCCAACTCTGATTCCCAAAGAGCTTATTTAAAAATTTAGGCTCTGGTGCCAACACCCTGAGATGAAGAGTCGGTAGATACTGGTGTGCCTTAAGAGTGTGCGTTTAAACAGGTATCCGGTGATTCTGCAGGTGCTCTGCCGACCACAGAGAACACAGATTTAGAACCCAAGTCCAGCATCCTAATTTAGCGTTCCATACACAGCTGTTTTACTTTGTTTTGTGCTTCAGATCAATTGCTTGTTTGCAAGACTGTCGAGATCCTTGTGGAATTAGTTGTGTAAATCCCTGGAGACAGGAGATAGGCTTCAGGGGGATTTTGTTTTTAATTTTCCTTGCTACTTTCTATCCCATGACAGTCTCTTGGACTATTTTGAATATCGAAGAGAGGCTGAAAATGCACTTGGCTTCTGCATGTTAGCAGAAGCTGGACTCCAAAGGTTTGCCAAGTAATTTACAAAGAATTAGATTGTTTCATGCCTTGATTAAGAGGAATTTGTTTTGTTTGAGGATATAATTCCTTGTGTATCTCATGTTTAAACATTTAGACAGTGTTTTTGAGATTATCTATATTCCACTTTGCCCCTTTGCCTAGAGTTATAAACATCCTTTGCACCGTTTCCTCCTGGACAATGACAAGTTAACCCAAGGCCTTGCTTCTGTATCCTATGAGTCTCTTGAGTAATGGAAGCTTCTGTATGCAAATTGGAACCATCACATAGTTAGCATGAAGGAGACCCTGCTGGCATTTGTCTTGATCTTGCTGATCAAAGATAGGACTTTGGTATTCAAGTGCATTCTTTCCCCCCCACAACACACTTTGAAATACACATCTCTCCCTTCCTCCCTCCCTCTCTTTCTCTCTGCCATAGTGGACAGAAAAGTTTCTTCTGAAGTATAAAGACTTGCAATAGAACATGAGAGACTTTGTGCTCTTCCTAATCATAAACAACAGCAAGACATAAATAACCATTCATCATCATTAACAATTGTTGACCCTGTAACACATGCTAAGTAGAGACTGAGGTCAGACTGAATGTGGTGATAAATAGCCTCAGCCGAGCTCATGTTGGTGTCTCACAGCATTTGTGATGAAAAACATGGGAAGAGTTCCCATCCCACTTCTCTATACCGAGGGCTGAGTAGGGATTTCTGGGTTGAAACCTGCCATTTTGAATGAATAGCGAGCAGTCTCGAACACTTCTGGGCACCGTCCATGGTGCTGAAATATCAGGCTGTCTGTCACTGACTCACCTTGTTTGGGGGTTCATTGCAGTACATGAGCTACAGAAATTCTGACATGAGCAGTCAGATCCATCTGGTTATCATGCAGCTAAAAGGGCTGTCCTTAAAATGAGACAAATTCTGGGTGACTGGCTTGGATTAGGGGCATAGGCTCTGGTCACATAAAAATATGCCTTATTGTGATGCAAACTAGCCCAAGAGGAGTTGAACCTGACCTTGGCCTGTCAAGTCTGAGGAGTTGAGCTGGCCCGCCTAGGATGATTCACCGCACACCGGCCCAAGCTTCCTGTCACTTCAAGGTCCAGATGTCAACCTGGCAGGGTTTCCTCTGTCCTCTGCATGAATTATTATAGGCATCTGAAAGGGGCCTTTCTTAAGCTGTTAGTTGTAATTGGGTTGATGAGTAATCAGTTTGCTCCCAAGTCTCTCCATTCTTTTCTGCTTCCTCTAGTGCAATTGTGCATGTGCAAATCACCAAATGAGCCTTCCTTTCAGAAGGTAGGCAAGTGCTGCTGCCAGGCATGTGGGGAGCCAGTACCAGGATCCTATTTTTTTTTTTTTACTCCTATTTATAGTCTGCACTGGGGAGACTGGCTTGTACATTGCATTGGATGAAAATAATCCACGTGAATTTTTGATATGTTGCTTTTTTCCTTCATTCCTTTGTCAACATTGGGAGTGTGAGAATGATTAAGAGGCAGTTTCTGTCCTCCAGGATCTTGCAACCTAGAGAGGCAAACACATAATTACAATACAATGCCACAAGTGCTGATTGTCCAGAGGTAGGCAAATAGTCACATAAAAGGTGGCATTTGTACTAAACTTTGAAGGGTGAGTAGCAGCTCAGTGGACAGAAGGGGGTGATAGGCATTCCTGACAAAGAATACAGGCCCAGCAAAGAATGAAAATATATGGATGTACAAGGTCTGGCTGGGGAACAGTGATTAGTGGTATGGAACTTGGTACAGGGGACCTGGGAAAGAGAAGGAGTCAGAAGGCCATTTTGGAAGGGCCTTCAGGAGACAGAAAAATTTGAATGAGGCAAATGCTGTCTTGGCCACCATGCAGAAGTGAGCTTCCATGGTGGGTCATTAAGTAACTAATGATCCTTGATGCTTCTCTGAGGATTTTCATCACTCCTAGTTCCATTTGTGTAGGAGGTCCTTCCTGTTCAGCCTCCACTTTCTCCTCTCAGGCCGGGTTAAGTAATCCATGGGCAAGTCATCATTCAGCCATCACATTGGGTTACATTGACCTTTCATGACCAAGCTTCCTTCCCCAGACTGGAAGCTTCCTTAGGTCAGGGGCTGGACCTGATTTGTTCTTTGTCCTGCATGTAGGGTGGTGCGTAGCATAGAGAGGGTGCTCTGGTAGTGTATCTTGGATGAATGTGCGAAAAACTGAATGAATGCCCTAAAATTTCCTTTAAGATAGAGCCTGAGATTTACATTGAGGGATTCAAAAATACTTTCATAAGTAATTCAGACACTAAAATATATCTGTGTGGTATGGCTATGGGCTGGGAACAGTGGGAAGCCATTAGGAACAGACATTTCCTAAAATGGATTGTGAGCCAGGGTGACCTTCAGGCAGTTCTAAGCTATAATCTGGCCTGCAGGAAAGGATTAAGTGTGATCGCCAATGGCTGATGGCTCTAATTAGCCTAACCTTTATTAGGGAGCCCAACCTAGATGTCTCGTTAATATGGCTGGGGTGGCTCTTATCCCTGGGAAAGCAGACAGTTTAATATGGAAATTATTTTCCATCAGTTCCTTATGACAGGAAAAATCAGGGAGATGGAAAGTTCTGTTCCACATGGCAATCAGTAGAAGATGCTTCAGTCCTGATGATTTTGCCTAGAAAAGGAGAACTATTCCCCAAAGCATTCACTGGCATGGGCAGGCAGAACCCATGTCTCTGAACAGATGAGGTCTGAGTGTGATGTTGGCCAAGGGTGTCCTTAGTGAGCCGATACACTCACTTTGGGCCCCAGAAGGCAGCATGAGACCCTAAGGTCAAACCCCAGTTCTGCCCTCCAGCACATGGCTGGAACTGGATGATAAAATACAAAGATTTTGAATGTCTGAGAATCCTGTTCACAAAGCCCATGCACTTGCTGTTTGGGAAAGACACTTAGACTTCACCCTGTTTCTTACCCTATTTATAAGAAAAGTAGATATTATGCCAAAGGCACTTCCTTCTTCTGAATCCTAAGTCTCTCCGTATGTCTTACAGCAAAGCCATTTGATGAATATTTCTTTAAGTCTCTGGATTGTTCCTTTGTGACTGGCACTATCACAGAGAAGACTGAGCAGAGACTTAGGATCAGATTCAGATCCTAAGTCCACTGTTTATCCGCGAAGTGGCTCTTCAGCCATCACTGCACATTGGAATCATTCAAGGAGCTTTAAAAATACTCCACCCCAGAGATTCTAATCTAATTGGCCTACAGTGCAGCCTGAAGACTATGTTTTGGGGTTCTAAGGTACAGCCCTGGTTGAGAGCTGCTATATTAAAAGAATCACCTTGGAAACATCACCCAGCACCCGCCTAAAGGTTTATTTTTTCTTGCCTGTTAATGTGAACCTCAGGGAACTCTAAGGAGGAAATCAGATAAGGTCTGTTCAGTAAGTGATGGCTACTGTTGTTATCACATTGCTGAAGATGGGATCAGGGACGGGCTGTGTTAAGCTAGTGACCTTGAGTCTCCTGCATAAATGACACAGGCCACACACTTTGCCAGCATTGGTGGGAACTATGTGAGAGACAGTAGATGGTTTAGTGAGGTCCATGTCTGGAGCACAGTGAGGAGTGCTCAGCTCACTGCAGGGACCGACCACAGGCCTTTTTTCCACATGGGGATGTCCTGTGCTGGCCAATGACCAGACTTTGGCTCACAGGTGTCCTCTTTGTTAACCTTCTGAGGGCTGCACTTTTCCACCCCCTGGTTGGCTTGTTTGTCTTCTTTGTTCCAGAATTATTGATTTCTTGTTTGTTTGTTTGTTTGTTTGTTTGTTTTTTCTTTTTAATCCTGAAGAAATCAGGACCTGAGAGCAGAGGAATGGAGGGGGAAAAAATACCTTGCTTTTATTTTTCTCTCTGTTGCTCAGCAGACTGGCTGACAGTCCCCAAACTGTCATCAGAAGGCCTCTTTGTTTTGAGGAGGTCATCAAATTACCAATTAGCTTTATTTTTTTAAGATTTTATTTATTTATTTGACCCAGAGAGAGAGCACAAGCAGGGAGAGCAGCAGGCAGAAGGAGAGGGAGATGCAGGCTCCCTGCTGTGCAGGGAGCCCAACGTGGGGCTTGATCTCAGGAACCTGAGATCATGACCTGAGCCAAAGGCAGAGGCTTAACCAACTGAGTCACCCAGGCACCTTCAATTAGCATTATTTTAAGGGAAAGATAAGGAGTGTCTTTTCAGTTTTTCCCTGGGGAGGGCTTCCTGGAGGCCAGTGTGGACCCTTCCCTGCCTTCTCCTTCACCTCTGAGGACTGGCTAGACCCATGAGGCAGGGCTCCTCTCCCTGGGGCCCACAGTCACTCCTAAGGCAGAGATGCTCAGTGTTGAACACCATGATTGACCATGACCATGAAAGAACATTTCTCTGGTGGCTGAAGGATGAGAGAGGCACAGTTTTACTTTATATAACATAGTCTTAGAATTTTAAGTTTAAAAATATAAGATTTTTTTTCCAGGAAAGAAAAGGATTTGATGGGTTTTCAGACACCCAGTATGGGTGGGGCCAGATGGGTTTCCTGTCTGATCTGCCCCAGCTACCTTAAGTACTTTGGTGAAACATCTCTATTGATTAATTTTCCCCTTAAAGTTGCATGCCCTTCAGAAGTCTGTTTGCATTTCCATAAATCGGTTATGATTTTATCAGATTAAGTTATCTCCTCTGAGGCCTGTCAGCAACAGGAAGCACATTAACACCAGCAAGACAAGTGTGGGATTTTTCCAGAAATGCCTCGGTTCTCCCACATATATGGGGTTATAACAAACAGCGCATTTTCTAGAAGGCTACCTTTTGCTCATTATGTAAACTGAATCTCTCTTCTCCCATCCCTTTGGGTTTAGATTACTGTATTTTCCTGGTCTCAGTTCTAGGATATCTCAGAAACCCATAGGGAAAGATAATCATTAATTCCATGAACTTATATTGAGTCCCTAGACTGTGCCAAGCCGAGAGATGGAAGATGGATCTGAACCCAAGGAGCTCAGGTGGCTAAGAGACAGACATGGAAATTGTCTGTTACAACTCTAAGGGGTGAAGGGGAGGAGCATGGGGCAGAGGCACACAGAGGTCTGGGGGCAGAGTGCAGAATCCATCTGTGCGGTCCCAAGGAGCTCTGGCTTTCCTTCATTCCCTGGTTATTCAGTGTGCTCCTGCTCTGGGCCAGGCATTGTTCTCAGTGCTAACAATAGAGCAATTACAAGATAGCAACAGTTTATCTTTGATGGCCAGTATAATGCAGGAGGTGGTGCCTCCCTGCAAAATGGGAGTATACAATAGGAAACTGTACTGTAAGGACCTATTTTAGAAACTGTCCCTGCTCCCCTTCCCCCAGGAGATAAACAAAGCCCAGATACAAAGGTGGGTCAGGCCTGGTGGAGACATCCGATCAGTGGGGGGCTGCATACTGTCTCCCTGGTTAGCAAGGAGTATGGGCCCTGCCCTTTGGGAGCCCTTTTGGCGCCAATCCCAATCAAGGTGTAACAGGCTGGTTCAAATGTCTACTAGGGTAAACTGTAACTCAGTTGGTCACCTAGCATCACTGTGGAGTTTCCTGTGTGTGTTACAATCTCATTGGCCACCTGTGCGTGGCCAGGCCTGACCGCATGGCCTTTGCCCTTAAAAGCTAGCCTGTGAAACAGAGAAGGGTCGCCCTCTCTTGCAAGAGGTGCGGCCCCAAACGTTCGGTTAGATTCTTGATGCTTGGCGCGAAATAAAGCTTTGCTTGACCTTTGCTTTGTATCAGTCTCGCTCCTTTAATCACAAACCCATTATTGGGGCATAACATGTATGACTGTGTCTAAGCACACAGAGCTAGAGCCAAAGCAGCCCTTGGCGCCCCGGGAAAACTTTTGAAGGCGACTCAGTAGTCCTTTCTACCTGTAGAGCTTCCTCTTATGCATGGGTCTTCCCATCCTTGCCTTTGGAGCTTTACTTTAGCCCTTGATGCCATATAGCCTAGACCACTGTTCCTGTTCATATAGGACAGGGAGGAGACTGCTTAGGTTTGAAGTGCAGTCTCTTGGCCTTAGAACAAATTTTCCTTTTTACGTCGCGGTGAAGTTCATGGTCTCTTGTGAGATGGCAGCTCAGTGCCTTGGCCTCCTTACAGAGTCTGCGACTGGAACCCATTGGAACTTGCTCATTGCTTAGTCATGGGTCGATGGGCATGGAGGGAGGTGTGAGGGTATGTGGGAGAGAGGCTCATTCTCAGTAGACCATGAGTCAGTTTAGAAACATAAGGACAGAAAGCTGGGCCAGGCCTTGCTGGAGCCACAGGGAAAAGGACAGCTCAGATGTAGCAGTTGACTTCTGACAGCTTCCTTCTGCAGCTTCTGACTTGTCTCCAAAAAGCGATGCGAAGCCAAGACAGAGTCTGCTCTGTGCCTTGTTGCCTGGGAGCAATTATACCCCTCCATTGAGGGAGAATCTAAATTTTATTTTAGCCATCCACTTCTACGTGGTTTGCCATTAAGTCTTGGAGACATATCAGGGATCTCATTACTCTAAATACAACACAAAAATACCTCAAGAGAAATTGCATTTCATGAGATCTAAAAATTTTATTAACCCGAACTATCAAGTGCTTATATAGCTGGTGGCAGCCTTTGCGAGCCAGAACTCTTGCACTGAAGAATTTTCATTAGAATTAAAAACCACTCTGGTTATTAGATGGGGTTGGCTAAGAGCTGGGGCAGCGGGAGCTGGGTCATGCATGTTAAATTTAGGTGCTTTTCATCACCAGGGCATCAAGCACCTGTTGGGCAAATCCAGCACCAAGTGGAGAGGTCCTGAGACACAGAGAAAGAGCTCTGAACCTTAGCCAGAGCTTGGCCTGGGCTCCTCACCGTGGCTCCCAGTTGCCCCTCCTCCCCCCAGTACTCCTCCAGTGCACAGCACTTCCCTCTGGCTCTCTGGGTCATTGAGTTCTAGCTATTAAAAAACGAGGAGACTGAGCTTAAGTCCTTGAGTCCTCCTGGCACCAAAGCTCCAGGAGAAGTGGTACGGGTTGCAAAAACTCTAAAGAAAGGAGATGCAGAAGGGTGAAATGACATCAGTTCACCCTCCTGTTACAAGAGCATTTTGTTGACTCTGTTCTCCTCCATTCATCCCCCTGACCCTGACCCCCACGCCTCAAGGAGGCCCCACTTTCTGGGACAACATTGTGGAGCAGAGAGAACAATCTAAGCTTCTACAATCGCTCCTACCCTTGGTCAGGAGAGAGATCTGCTGCCCTGTTCTGGGCCATGGTCCCTCCAGACAGGGGTTCGGCCGAGAATAACAGATGAAACCCTGTGTAGAGAGCCCTGTGCAATTTCTTTTTTTTTTTTTTTTTTTAAAGATTTTATTTATTTATTTGACAGAGATTACAAGTAGGCAGAGAGGCAGGAAGAGAGAGAGAGGAGGAAGCAGGCTCCCTGCTGAGCAGAGAGCCCGATGTGGGACTCGATCCCAGGACCCTGAGATCATGACCTGAGCCGAAGGCAGCGGCTTAACCACTGAGCCACCCAGGCGCCCCATCCTGTGCAATTTCTTATACATCATTTCTGGCCAGAGTCTGTGAAAGAAACCATAGGTCTGTCTTGTTCCCAATTCTTTGGAGCAAGCAGGTTCAAGTTAACCCATTTAGACATAATTAAAATCCTATCCCCTATGACTTACCATTTGTCTTTGGCACAGATCATTCCACATTCTTCCCCATACCGTCCCTAAGCTAACCTTACCTTGGGCGACTCTGCCTTATTTACTATTTCCTTTAATTGTATGTGGTTATTCTTGCATTGTTGTCATTGCCATGAGATAGAGATTTCGTGGCCTGGACGAGCCAGTGCAGTGTCAATCTTCATGAACTTCTATTCGATTAAACCCTCCTGTCTTCTTGTCTCACTTCGTTTTGTTGTCGTTAAAAGAATACAAAGAATTGCTCAGTTCTCTCCCCCTCTCCCCCTGACTTTCCATACACATTTGTTTTCTTTTTCTCTCCATAAAGTGTGGCTGACCATACTCATTATATTGCTCCTACAAATCCTGATGCTATTTTTAGCTTCTATAAAGTGGTTTGTTTCTATTAATTCTGTCTACTTGGTAGTTTGGAGTTTGCTTTTCACAAGCCCTCTTTGGCCATGCATTGTCCTTCCTCCTGTGGGGGAGGGGAGACAGGGTCCCCAGTGCAGTACAGTAACGTAGCCCTTGTTTTCAGAGAGCTGAAAGTCTGCCTGCTCCCCTGTTTAAGAGGAACAGAGGTCCACACAGACACATATACACACAGCTCTAGAATAGAGAGGGAAGGGAGCCAATGTGCCAGACCTTGGGATAGGAAGGTGTCTGACCTTCTTTTGTCTTTTTTAATCCTCATCCCACCTTGTGAGACAGCTTGGTTTTCCAAGTTTACAAACAGAGCAACATGCTCCCAGAGGTAAAAGAATGTCTATTAAAAGTTAAAATAAATTATTAATCCCATTCCACAAATTCAATTATATAAGGAAAAAAATGACCTTATTTTTCTATAAATTGATTCAGAAGGTTTTGTTACAGGCCCCCATGCTTATAAGCAACAGAACCTTCATCTCGTAAAATTGGAAGCTACTTCCCCCCCGCCCGCCCCTTTCTTAGGGGTTGAATCAAGTTCTGTCCGATAGAATTTCCTGTGATGATGGGAATATATTTGCACTGCCCTTAGCCCTATATGACTAGTGAACATTTGAAATGAGGCTAATGCAATTGAGCTAATGATTTTTTAATTTTTTTAACTTAATTTAGAGAGCCATATATGGTTAATGTCTATAATATTGGACAATGCAATTGTGGACAAACTTACATGGTACAAAGACATTTAGTTGCTCTTGGTTGGGGGCATATCCTGGAAATCCTCATTTACCACATTGAGAACCCTAAGAATGAGTTTGTTCCCTGCAGGATATCCAAGTCATCGGTCCCTGCAGACTCCTCGGTCACCTCTATCCCTGACCCCATGTCTCTTGGGGCTTCCTCTAAGTCCTCTAAGTCACCCCTTCACACTGCACTGGTTCTAGGGCTACAGTGTTTAAAATGGAAGCCACTAGCCACATGCACTTGTGAGCACTTGAAATATAATGTGTGAGGATTGGGGTGTTCTATAAGTATAAAACATACAATGGATCTTGAAGACTTTAGTATAAAAACAGAATATAATGTATCTCCTTATAGTTTTTTATGTTGATTACCTGGCAATTGAATTACATTGTAAATGAAGCTTGGACATATTGGGTTAAATAAAACATTGTTAAATTTAAATTTCATCTATTCCTTTTACTTGTTTAAGTGTAGCACCGGAAAGGTCACATATGTGACTCTCATCTGTGGCTTGCATAGTATTTCTGTCAGACAGCACTGTTCAAGAGGGTCACTGTGCTTCCCCGAGTCCCCCACAGGGAGATATAAATCCATTTCCTGAGAGTCTGGCTTACAGGATGGGGGAAGTGTTAAGGGGTAACAGGGAATAGGCAAGATGGGGTATTTCAAAATGTTAACCACTTTACCACCCCAGCAACTGGGTTCTCCAATGAGGAAGGAAGAGTTCCCAGCCTTTGGGTCTAGGAACCAGGGACTGGGCCTCCTTACAGGCTGAGGGTCTGCCCAAGAGTGAAGTGAGGCCCAGGAAAGGAGAGAAGAGCACTAGTCAGCCTCCGCCTTAGGGTAAAATCTGCTTTATGGGTCAAAGGCTGAATCCCCAAAGGCTAAGGAGTAGCAGGGGCCATACGGAGGTGCAGCCTGGAGACTAAGGTGCATTTGTATCCTGATCTGTGGTGCTTGACTGAGGGATCCCATCACAGCCCCTGCATGTCCCACTGGGTATGCCAGTTGGTGCATTCCATCCCCATGTCAGGAATTGGATTCTTCCTGTCACCCCCAAACTCTAGTCAGGCCTGGCCCTTCAGAATGCTTTGGGAAATGATTGTGTGATTAAAGTTAGGCAAATGAGAGCTGCTTTTCCTTCCCATAATGTCTCACCTGATCCCAGAGGCCCCAGGGGAGGCAAAGAGAGCTACCTGTAAAGCAAAGTGATTTGAGAAATGACTCAGTATGTCGTCAAGTAGGAGACAAAACTCAAATAGAAGATGTAAACCCCTGTCTTTCATTGGTCAGTCAGCTGTATGCCCAGCACCTACACTTGGCCGAGTCCTCGTGCTCTCCCTAGCTGAAGTGGAAAGATAGGAGTTCTCAGAGAGCCTGGGTGGAGAGGCAGGATATGCAACCAGAGTTAACCTGGTCATCATGCTCAGCGGACCATGTCGACAACCAAAGGTGAGCAAAGCAGGCCTCCGACATGTTGGGGGAAGGTAGAGATCCCATGCAAGTTAAAGTTCATAAATCACATTCCATCCCAAATGCCTGTAAAGGAGATCCCATTGTTTGAAGAATCCTGCAAACAACCATCCTGCAAGGTAAATCCTTTAATAATAGCATATGGCTGTTGAGTGTTTTCAGAAAAGTCTGTATTTGTGTGTCCTCCAACCCCTTAATGCAAGACCCACCTGACCCACCTGAGTGTTGCAAAGTGAACATCTTTGAGCAGGGATGAGGTGTGCTTAGAAAATGGGATGACTGAAAATGGAGGGTACATGCTGATTGCCTTCTCTAGGAGACCATTGCCATTGTCCCGGACTCTGCTTCCCTTTGGAGTCCTGAGGCCAGGCAGCCAGGGCTCTGGAGTTTCTCCTTCAGTTTCTATTCTGTCCAGCTGCTCTGGTCTCAGAGCCCGCACTGGGGCCAGAAAGATCCCACTGAGGATTCCTTCAGCCCCAGGCCCCCCACAAGGCTGTGTTGGTACAGCTGCATACCTCGGGGCCCTGTCTCCTTCAGGTCCCACAGAGGGTCACACAGAACTTGTTTTTATGATTATTGTTGCTGATGTGGGGTTAGAACCCCAAGCCCCACTTTCTCAGCCCTGAAAAATCACAGCTTCTCATGGCTGTCTGTAACAATTAGCTCTTGATAGGAAAATTATGCCCTAGGGATAATGGTACAAAATCCTGGAGGGGAGGGGTGGGCATGAGCAAGGTTAGTAATGCACGGTTGAATCAAACCAAACTAATCCCCTTAAGATTTACATCGCGTGTTGCATAAATCTGGCTGTTGACAGCTGAGGCTCCGCAGAAGAGACCTGAGCTCCTTTCTCCTCCCATCCTTGTCCTCATCCTTGAGCCAGCAGTGGCCAGAGGCTCATGCCATGCCTGGGCTTGAGTCATCTGGTGCAGGCAGCACATGGTTCTTCCAGAAATGGTCCCCAGGCCTGTCAGAGTGGGTGGAGGACTGTCCTTGCCCCTATTGGAGAAGAGCTGGGGGTTTCTATTTCCAGAACCTTCCCTGAATCATCACTTATCTTTGCTGCTTCCACCCCCCACCCACACCCCCATGGAAGCAGATCCTTCATGGAGATGACCTGAAAGCTTCTCTGAGATCTGGCTGACCCCATGCCCTCCCTTGAGGACCCACACAGGCCTCCAACAGAGACTCTGTGGTGGTCAGACATCGCCATGGATCGTCCCTTTGGGAACCAACCCTCTGTTCCAGTACATTCCGGGGGACTCCCCTCAGAGCAACAGCCAGGGCAAGGGAGGTTATCCACCAGCCTCACATAGGCACTGCATAAATCAGGTACCCATGCTTTTTGCTTAACTTCTGGGTTGTTCCTTCCAGAGCGGACAGCCCTAGAGAGACAAAGGGCATACAGAGGAGGGTGGGATGCACAAAAGATAAAGACAAAAGGGATGCCACCCTTTTGAGGGCAGGGATGGTGCCGTGATCTTCCACATCTCCCGTGCATGTGCACAGTGCCTCCCATGCAGGAGCCGTGGGCCATCTGGAGTGACTGACTGAGGAAGTAGATAAACAGAGACCATAATTCCTGAATGATGCTGCACATGGGACCCCCTGGAATAAACGTGTCTGCCCTGACCCCCTCATGCAAACTCATTGCATGCATAATGGCGTTTAGTCCTCAATGGCCCATTTCACCGATGAGGACACTGAGTTCTGAGTTGAGCAATTTGCATCAAGTCACATGGCAAGTAAGCAGCAGAGGTCCTGGAGCCTGAGTGAAGGAAAAAACAAAACAAACCCGGAAAGGAAGATAATATTTAATAAGCACAATCCCAGGCTGGGTATTACTATAAATCCTTTCATAACATTGATATTTTATAAAGTTGGGTGAGGTAGATTTTCCTCTCCTTATGAACAGTTGTAGAAACTGAGGTGCAGGGAGGTTAAGAGATGTGCCCTTGTCTGTCAGCCACGTACAGAGCCACACACATGATCACATATGATCACACACAACCACAGACAGCCCCACACACAGCCTCACATGCCCACACATACAGCCACACACAGTCACATACAACCTCACACACAGTCACACACAGCCTCACACATGCCACATATAACCTCACACATAGCTACCCACCACCTCACACAGCCATGTAGACAACTACACACAGCCACACGTACGGCCACATATAACCACGCACAAGGCCACAAATGTAACCACACACATGGCTATACACACAGCCACACACATGGCCACACAGAGCCACACACAACCACACAGGCTTGGCATTACAGTCCCCTTATAGCTCTTCTCTGTGCCCTCCACGCCACCTCCCACACCTTACACAAGACAAGGCCTGTCTCTTGCTTCTCACGGTGGTTGGTAGGTTAGAAAAATATCAATATTCACACCCTTCTGGTTAAGACAGTAGTGAGAAGCCGCCCTCCTGAGTGGCAGGAAAATGTGTGTCTTTCTAGGCTGTGGAGGCTCCCAGGACACGGTCCGATTTGTGGGGGCTGAATTCTTGCTAGCTTCACTCACAGCTGCCTTGGCCACAGAGGAAATTAACTCCTGGGTGTCAGACCTCTGACTTTCCCATTTGTAGACAATCTTTAATACAACACAAGCAGATGTATATTGATTATTGCCTGCATGCGTGGACCTGGGCTGTACCCTGAAAATATAGACATGAATCAGGTAGGGCAGAGGGCAAAGCAGAAAAGCCCATGCCAGAAGGAAAAATGAAACATGTGCTAAATTGAAATACTTGTCACGTGCCATGGGAATAATTAATTTAGCCTGGGAATAGATTGGGAGGCTTCCTACAGGAGGTGGCATTTGAGTTGGACTATGAAGGATGAGGACTTCTCTGGGCAGTGAATGAAGGATGGGGCTTTGCAGGTCAAGAAAAGGGAAAAATTTAGACTCTAGTTCTCTTCTTCCCCACAACCGCTTCCCTAACCCCCACACCTCTGGGCAAAAACTCACCACCCAAAGCTGAGCACAATTAGGCGGGCAAATCTATTTCTTTATGGAGAGCAGGGGAAGGGATCACAGCTTGATACATATTTTACTCCCCATCCAAACCAATGCTTAAGGCTAGCTTGGCTGAGAGGGGTGAGTTCCATGGCTAGGAACTAGAACAGCCAAAATGAAGGGAGGTTCTGGGACCAGAAGGGCAACCTGAGCCCGAACCTCCAGGGGATAGCAGAATGTGGGAGCGGCCAGATGTGCAGCCCAAGGCTGGTGTTTGGAGCCAGTGCTTTGAGGGGAAGCAGGTTGGAATCATGGAGCCAAGGGCAGGAGCCTCGTGATGCCCCTGATTGGTGAGGATGGGCTGGCCTGGATTGCAGGGATTGAAGACACGTTTCCCCCTCTCAGTGGGTCTGGCTCGTGGGTCAGTTTGGTTGAGTTCCTTTATTTGAATGTGGGATCCCTGAGGGCAGGGTATGTGCAAAGCAGCAGGTGTCACAAAAGGACCCCGTGTTTGAGGCCAGGTGGGCCTGAGTATGAATCGCAGCCCTGTCACTTACTAGGCCTGGGGGTTAGACAAACGACTTAACCTCTCTGAGCTTCATCTTCCTTTTTGGTAAAATGGGGATAGGGGTATCTTTACCACGGACTGTTCAGGACGACTCATTGCCATAGTGATTGTGCCTTGTGGATCCCATCATCTCCTTGTGTGATGCTTCTCCAACGCTCAGCCACCCACACAGACCGGTGTCTCTCCAGTCCTGCGTGGGGGGGCTGCTGGGCTAGGGAGGGCCCAGGCACCATGTCTGCACATTAGTTAGAGCCATCTGTTTATCCATTATCTATTCATCTGTCTATATATCTGTCTACTTATCTATGATCCATCCATCCATCCATCTATCCATCCATCCAGCATCTAACTAGGTGTCTATTACCTATCTACCTATCCATCCATCCATCCATCTGTCTGTCTGTATATCTGTCTACTTACCTATCATCCATCCACCCATCCACCCAACCATCCATCCGTCCATCCATCCATCCATCCATCCATCATCTATCTGGGTGCCTATCACCCATCTATCTACCTACCCATCCCTCCATCCACGTCTAATTTTTTGTACACGTGTTTCTTAAACTAACAGGATCATGGGTCTAACCCTTAGTTAACTTAGCTTCATGGTCTCATTGTCAGCACATGTAGTCTGCCTCAGATCTCTATATTAATTTGCTCAGGCTGCCACTACAGAGTACCATAGCCGGGGTGACGTAGGACACAAGAATGTATTGTCTTACAGTTTCAGAAGCCAGAAGTCCAAGACTGAAGTGTCAGCAGAGCTGGCTCCTTCTGAAGGTTGCGAGGGAGCATCTGTTGCTGGCCTCTCTCCTGGCCCTGGGAGCTGGTGGAATTCTTTGTGTTCCTTGGCTTCTGCTGCCCTCTGCCTTCACCCTCATGTGGACTTTAACCCGTGTGTGGCTCCGTCTCTAGTCCAGATGCCCCCTTTCTATAAGGACACCTGTTATATTGGACTAAGGGCTTATCCTGCCTCCATAGAAGGCTGCCTTCTGAGGTAGAAAAGGTCAGGACTTCAGTAGATGAATTTTTGAGGACACCATTCAACCCTAACGGTCTTCCACTCTCTTCTCCAGCTGCCTGTACACTTGAGAGACGGCTGTGTGGGATCATGGTCACAACAAGGTGGGGTTTTGGAGATTTGAGTCAAGTGAGTTCCTAGAGCTTGAATGCACACCCTTGGGTGGCCAGGACTTACCAAGTGTATGGGCCTTATCATTGTGAGTTATTTCGGCCTTTCTTCCCTGTGTATAAAAGCATGAAAAGTACCAGAGTATCTTTAGTCTGCACACCCCTGCCAGGCACTACTCCAGCCCCTGGCCGTGGGCTCAAACACAAATTCCTCCTCCACCCTTGTCCTCCCTCCCAGGGAACTGAGAATCGTGCCGGTGCGAGGCGTTTGGAGAGGAACATAACCAGACAGAGACTTTCCATTTTGGAACTGGGAATCAGAACACTGCAATTAGACCAGAGGTTCTAACCTTGAAGGAAACTTTCACGGAAACTAATTTGACCCCATTCCAATCCCCTCGATTTCAGCCGGCGTCTGTGCCTGGGAGAAGGGGCGGGTGGAATCCTTCCCCCTTGCTGGGTCTGTCCGGTCACTCTGCCAGCCTGAAAGAGCTGACCACAGCCCGAGAGTGACCAGCCGACTTCCACCGTCGGTTTGCAGAGGCTGGAACTGTTAGCGGAGCTGTTAAGGAATTGTAACCACATCATGGGGGATCTAGTGATGGTCACCGTGTCATTCAACTTCCAGACACAGAAAGGGTCTATTCCACTTTGGAGGCTCAGGATTCCCAGACAGCGAGAGTTTCTGAGTGGTCCTCACCCCGGATGTGTGCTCTGGGCTGGATGCTGGGAGGAGAGGCCCCTGGACGGAGCCTGGCGGTGGGGCCATGGCCCTGCAGCTCCTGTTGGCCCCGGGTGAAGCGCAGTCTCCGTGTCAGCTCTTGGAGCACACAGCAGGCTGGACGCCTTCTCACATCTGGGTGCACGCAGGGCTTACCTCCAGGGTGCTGTGCTGGCTGTGGAGTCCCTTCTTTTGGAATCCATCCAGCCACCCGACCCCAGCTTCTTCCAACCCCACCTTCCTCTCAAGAGTCCTGGCTGTTTCCCCAAAGGGCGGCATTGAACCTCTGGGTCCATCCTTGGGAGCTATTGCCTGATTTTTCCAGGCTTGAGAGTATCTGACTCTTAGACACAGTGTTTCTTTTTGCTCGCATCAGCTACCATCCATTGCACACATGTGATGCAAATGATGAGGAGAAAAAAACTTTCATCCTGGGGAGCAGGAAAATGAGGGGAACAAGTGAGAGCACCCCAAGATACCTGCCTGCCAGTCTTGCTTGTCTTTCACATGTGTGAGCAAGAATGTTGTGTTCCTTCATTCAGGAGACATTTGCTGGGCTCCCGCTGGGAGCCTAGCACTGTGCTTAGACCTGTGGGGGACACTGGAATGAGTCAGACACTAATCTTGCCCGGGGAGGGGGGCGGTTCATAAATTTGGAGGGGAATTTCAGATATTTACATAAAAGAGTAATGTTGGGCCAGAAAGCATTGTTTATGATTAGAGCTGGATGAAGATCACGTTGTGTTCGGAAAAGGGCTGCGTGCCTCTGGCTGGGAGGCTCAAGGAAGGCTTCCTGGAAGAAGTGGCATTGCTCAGGCCTTTGCCAAAGAGGTGGGATTTGAATCAATGGAAATGGCATGGGGTGGGGGGTAGCGAGGGCAGTCCAGCATGAAGGCAGCACAAAGGGTCCCAGAGTGGGGGTGGAGGGGGTGCAGGAGGTATTTGGGGTCCTTCTCCATCCGGAGAGCAGGGCAGCAAAGGGCTCTCACCAGGGCACTTGCTGCTGCTGGCGCTGCGCCATGTTTGTGCCCCCGGACTACCTGCTCTTATGTGTGTGCTTACGTTCTGTGTGTGCCCCATCATGCCGCTGCATGACATACCTGTATCACAGCTCACACCTACTGCACAGCAGGCAGCGGGCCGGGAAGGGAGACCTTGCTCATAGTTCCTCAATAGATTCATGTGCCCTCTCCAGGGAGCACAGGGAAGGCCCCTTCCCTTCAAGGCTCTGCAGGGGGAAGGAACGGCCTGGCTGTAGGGGTGTCATCTTTGTGAGCTTGGAGGGGCTTTGTAGAAAGTGTCCCCACACACAGGCCCCCCTGGAGCTGGTGGCCCACTCTGGGTGGGGCAGGAAGCCTGCAACCTCTCCCTCTGTGGCCAGCTGGTTTCCCGGCTGGACACTCACCCCTCAAGTCTGCTGCCAAGGACACGCATCAGGTAGCCACTTTATTGACCATATAAAAAACAGAGTGGGGAGTGGAGCAGAGCCGGGCTTGGGTTTTACTGTCAGTAATTGTTTGTGCTGTCCCTGTCCTTCAATAGTTCTGGATGTAAATAGCTCTCTCTGGGAGCAGAGTCTGGGTCAAGCCAGGGAAGATGCCTGCCAGCCTCCTTCTGGGCTGGCTCTCTGTGTGCCTGGGCAGGGGTGAAGTCCTGGTCCATTTCAGTGCTGGGGGTGTGGGGACAAACATCTCACTTCAGAGCTAGGGTAGGGGCCCAGCCCAGCCGAGCCGCTGATTACCTGGTACCCCTTCCCACCCCTTCCAGGCATGGCCATCCTCACCCACGCCTGCCACACTCCTCTCGGACCTTGGTCAAGAAACAATGTCTATGGAGAAGTGACCTCAGTGCCTTCTCATGCCTGTCCCAGCACAGCATCCGTGCCCTCCACCCCAATACCTGTTATATTCCTAGACTGTGAATTCCTAAGGAGACAGGACTGGGCTTCTCTTCAGCCCCATCCTCCTGTGTGGTACGTGACGGAACTTGGCTCCAGTACATGTCTGTCCAACAGAAGGTAGAGAGAGAAACTAGGAGATGCCAGCCCGGGACCTCCTCGTGCCCAGACTCTTCTGAGCCTGTCTCCTCAGCCATAAAATGGAAACCACAGCATTGACCTGGGGTGTCATGGTGAGAAGGGGCCACTATGCTTAGTAAGAATTGCTAATGCCTTTATTACCTTCCACCCACTTGCTAAGAGGCATGGTCTGAGCTCAGAAGAGCCACTGATTCCCTGTTCAGGCTGCCATTTCCTGACTGTTGGGCCCAGAGGATGCCCCTCCCCCTCTGTGGGCCTCAGTTTCCTCATCTGCAACGTCAAGAAGTTGGACAAAGTGGTGTACGAGGTCTTTTCCAGCCCTGCCTGTGGTTCTAAAAATTAAGTCATTAAGCACCTGTCACCCATATTCTGAGTCACCAGCCACGGTGCACATGATTCTAAAGACTGGCCAAAGCAAGGGTCATTTTTATTTGATTTTCAAAGGCTTTGTTTATTTTTTGGTGAGCTGTATTCTCCATGCTGCATTTTGCTTCTGCAAATACTAGAAGCCGTTTGCATGTCTTACGCACAGCAACGGGTTGTGGGTAAGGAAGGGATGACAGCCTGCCCTCAAGGGACTGCTCCGCACCCCACACGATTAGTCCTTCAGGCTGAGGGAGTCTGGAAGAGGCCCTGCAGGCCTCCTATGGAGAGGGGAGATTTCAGGATGAGTGCAAATAGTGCCAGTGAGGAGGGGACTTTCTGGATCCGAATCTCAGTTAAACTGCTCACCATCCCACATCTGTTTCCTCAGCTGTAAAGGGGTCTGGGACCCACCTCAGAGCTGTTATAAGGATTAAATGCCATGCAATAAGGGAAGAGTGGGTGGCCCATCACGTGGCTCTTAGTAAGCGGATGGCGATTACCATCGGGGGATGTGGTTTGGTGGGGGGGGTGTCGTGGCGCAGACGCAGGCTGGGATTGAATTGGGAGGCCCAGATACTGGGCAGAGACACAGTATGACGTGGAGGGGAGTGAGGAATGAGGGCGGGATAGCTGACCGTCATGGGTGAGTGGAAGGCCCTTGAGCCAGGACCAAGAGGAGGACCCTGACTGAGAGCCGTGGGCAAGGGGATTGCCAGGGGGAGGATGACCAAGAAAGGGAGAACCAGGAGGTCTGTTTTCTGAGATTTTCCTTCTATTACACCTTCTGCGCTGTCATAGCAGGTGGTTTTAGCCTTTTGTTGTCGTCGCTATGGAAATTGCAGCCAAATGGGTTCTGTGCCTGGGCCAGCCAGGGTCCCCCAGGAACACCACTGGCCTAAGTGGGCCTCAAATTTGGCTGTCCAGACCCAAGATGGTGTCCCCGCTGCTCTGACAGTGATGCTTGCTAGCTGAAAATCACACACCTCAGGATGCTAATTTCTCTGTCTGGTCCAAGACTTCCCATGCATTTCTTGAGGTGAAGGTCAAACCCCCAGGGAAGAGAGACTGGAGAGGCCTGTAATTCTTCTCCAGCTTCATCAGCTTCTCGGGTGCAAGCTGCAGGAGAGCTCAGAGCTGAAGGCTTAGAAGAATGTGTATTTCCACCAAGGGCCTGGGCTAACAGTTCTTTCCCCTGGAGAGGCTGGCAGGCCTCGCCTGCTCAGTACTTCTCAGCAGACCCTCTCTCCTTGTCTCCTCCCTGGCAGGGAGGCGATGGTGGGGAGAGGTGATGAAGTCCACAGCTTTCTCCAGCATTCTCAATGCCAGTGAAATGACCTCCCATCTCCAGAGCACATGCTACCCTACCTCCCTGCCTTCCCACCTCCCTCCCCCCTGCCTGGGAATACCCACACCAAACCCCTGCTGACCTACTTACAACCCCACATGCTCCTGCTAACTGGAGAGGGAAGGAGAGAGCTTGGGTTTTTGCAGGCTGGCAGGGAGAGGGCTTCTGGCTGAGTCATTTGCTGTCCTTGGCTTTGCAAAGTATATACAGGAAGAACAGGCAGTGACCAGCTGCTCTCCACATATATGAAGAAATGAGCAAGTGGAATTGGGTTCACTTAAAAGCCAACACTTTGGCTTGTGTATGTGTGTGTGTGTGTGTGTGTGTGTGTGTGTGTGTGTCTAACATTGACCATCAGATGATTAAATGCAGAACTGACTCTCTGGACCTTCAGAAAGAGAAAATAGCATTTGGTGTTGCAAGAGCAAGGGACCTGGGCTCTCCCAGCTCTCTCCTCATCTATACAAAATAAGAACACTTGCCCCACATATGCTGCAGGGCTGCTGGGATCTCAAAGGAGACAGCGTGCATGCCAGTTCTCTGTCAACCGAAAACAGAACGAATGTCAACTGTCATATTAATAATGCCAGGCATAATGGCGGCTTGCACTGGAAATGGTTTACAAGGTCACTGACCTGAAGACAGAGGACTGGCCGGGTGACTTCCTGAGGTCCCCCTGATTCTAGCATCGCTCTTTGCCTCCCTCTGCCTTTGTTCTCAAAGGAGCCAGGGCTGCTGGGAAACAAAGGCTGGCGGAAAGGGCCTGAGGTCTCTAATCTTGGAGGCTTAGAAATTGTTACTGGAAATGGGATCATAACCTAAACATGAAATGGTTGGGGCGTCAGGAGGCCTCCTATGGAGACCTCCGGCATGGGGTGGCTCCTCAGGCCCTCCCTTCCCTCGGATTCCCCAGCAGGAGGCAGATAGGGCCCCTGTCTCTGAGACATGTTCTCACGTGGCACTCGAAGCTTCCCCCCACCCTTAACCCCAGGGAGATTGCATTGTGGAGTCTGCCCTGCTCTGCCCTGCCCTGCCCCACACATCTCTCCCCAGTGAGCCGGTGCTTCCTGGAGCTGGCAGCTGGGCACCAGTGATGGGCAGTGCTAATGACCACTGAGTCACCTGCGGTGACTGTCTCACCCGTGACAGGCCTGTCTCCTGCTGGGGTGCCCTCTGCCCTTCAGTCCCGGGGCACCGGCTGTACACATGGGCCTGCACCCCTGTTGTTCATCTCAGCGGCTGGCCTCTGCCCCCCTGCTTAGAGGCAATGGAAGAAACGCTGGGCACAAGCCCAAGATTATAGGTGGAGGCTAAGAATGAACCATTGTATTTCATTATATTTCATTATATTTCAAACCTGGGTGTTTAGTGAGCCCAGGCTCTGTTTCCTGTCCTGCGCCTGGAACCGAGAACCGCACAAAAGTGAGAAGCTTGGTCTCTGCCCTTGGAACTCTCACAGGAGCATAAGAAGGCAACATTTAGTCTCATCTTTGGTAGAAACTTCTGTGAAGAAAACTATAATAATGGTCAAATGGATGTTAATAATATTAATAAGTAGTATTTATTTCTTTTTAAGATTTATTTATTTATTTGTCAGAGAGAGAGAGCACAAACAGGGGAGAAGCAGGCTTCCTGCCAAGCAAGGAGCCCGGGACTCGATTCCAGAACCCTGGGATCATGACCTGAGTCAAAGGCAGACCCTTAACCAGCTGAACCATCCATGCATCCCAATGAGTAATATTTAACTAAGGGTTCATTAAATATATGTTAGACACTCTACTTGCATTATTTATTTTCATCCTTCTAATAATTCTATAAAGCATGTAGGCACTATTATTAGCTCTATTTTACCGACAAAGGAAACTAGTAGTCAAAGACTACAAAAATTTGCCAGAGGTGCAGGAGAAGATTTATTTCCCCACACCCTTATCAACAAAGTGAATTACCAAACTTCAGGTTTTTACCTATCTGATAGTTGAAAAAAATGGTATCTCAGAGTAGTTTAAATTTGGACTTCTCTTATTATGAGTGAGATTTGGCTGTTTTTCATATACTTAGTGTCATTTAAATTTCTTTTCCTGTGATCCTAGTCCATTCTGAAAATTGAAGTGTTGAGGGTTTTTTTCTCATTCATTTCCAGAAGCTTCTTTTTGTAATAACAAATATAAATAAGTATCTTTCCATTTTTTTAATTTGTCTTTTAATTTTGCATACATTCTTTTGTCATGCAGAGCAGGGTGTTTTTTTTTTAATGTTACCAAATTTATTATTTTAATGTTACAGCTGCTGGATTCCAGATTAGTTAGCAAGGGCTCCCTATGGAGCCCCAAATCACATTAAATATAGAGGATTGGGCAACAGCATCTATTATTTCTCATTTCCCCTGAAAATCCAAAAACCAGTGGAATGCCACTAGAGGAATTTTTTTTTCTTTTTTGACAGCAAGAAGCATTTTACCTCCAGGTACTAAGCAGCCCTGGGCCACCAGCCAAGAGCCCCCAGACTGGGCAAGGCCAGTCCTCCTGGCTCAGTCCTAGCAGGCAGGGATTGGCCATCAGAGTCTGTTCCTGAAGGGGTTTTGGTGGAGACACAATTATGCGGGAGAAGGAGGGGGTTACTCTTTCTGGAATATGACGCATTTGTGGGCTGGCGTGTCTACCATTCTCTCCAGGAGGAGGCCGCTGGCTTGGTCCACATTTTCCAGGAGGGCTGAATCTAAGCGTTAGGTCAAAATCTACATTACTCTGTGGCGTGCCCCTCCGTGGATTTTATTAGGTCGTAGTGATCAGCAGCACCTTGGGAGTGAGCAGGTAGGTTCCCTCCTGCTCTGAAGAGCATCTCGGTGCACTTCGGGGGGCTGATGCGGATCATGTAGATATTGAGTAACAGGTCTGGGGACCTTGCAGGATCCCGCCCCACTTGCTTCCAGTCCCGGGTCACATCCAAGTAGTGTGGCCCTCACACTGGATAGCCCCTGAGCCCAACTGGTAACTGAGATGCTGATGAAGTTTTAGAACATAAGTGAGGTTTGATGGGGTTAGGTCTGGAGCCGATGACCAAGAAAGAATTCTTGTCTCAAAAATTGGTGCAAAATGGTGGTTTATTAAAGCATGAGGGTAGGACCCATGGGCAGAAAGAGCTGCTGCCCCGGGTTGTGAGGAGTGGTCCATTATATACTTGTAAGTTGGGAGGGGGTGGGGTTGGTTTTAGTCTCTAAGGAATTTTGGAAGCACGGTTTCCAGGACCTTGAGGGGCTAGCTATTATTGGGAAAAGGTTATTCATTACCAGTAATAAAACCATTGTCATGAGACCATTTAGATGTATATCAGTGGGCCATATGCTTGGGAATAATTGTCAACACTATCATGGAGGGTTTAGAGATAAAGGAAGTTTCCAAAGGAATTGTTAAAGTAGACTTATAGGATCCTGGTTGGGGGTAGGGTTCAGTGAGGCTAGGATTGCCCATTGCCCTTAGCAAAGCCTTAAGGTGGAGGTAGTTGAGTCCCTAGTGGAATGTCACTCTGCCATGTCAGCAGGTAAGGAAATTTCATAATTTTTCTTCTGCCTCTGTTTCCCACATCAATGCTGTCCCCTTGGATGGCTCCACTCAGCATGGGGAAGGTCTGCATAAAATGGGTAGTAGGCTGGCCAAAGCCCGAGGCCATCTCGTGCCTGCAGACGCCATGCTGGGCCGGGTCCAGGAACTGCCCCAGCACATGCAGGATGGGCTCCCTGTTTCGCTCTGCTGCCCAGAGTTGTTGTCGTAAGAACATTTTTCAGGGCCAAAGAGCAAAAGTCCTAGTTTGCAAGGTCATCAAGTGTCTGGCTCTTTGGGTAGAGAAGACCCACATCAAAACATATCTTTGGAGAATCCTGGAACTTCAGGGGGTTAAAACAATCCTAGAGACTTCCATAGAGATAGAGTAGTTTACATGCAAGAGATGAGTAGTCAGAGTGCCTACGTCAATAGTAATGCAGGCATGTAAAGTCTAGTGGAGTGGTACTTGCAAAATTTTGATGAAAAAGTATTTCGTTCTAGAGTTCTGTATCCGGTTAGTCAAGGATGAAGGTAAAAACATTTTTAGAAATACAGGGATTCAAATGGCTTTCAGGGAATTTTTTCTTGGGGAGCCACTGAAGGATTTGTGCCTATGAAATGAGGAGGGAGCTAAGAAAGAGGAAGTACCGTGAAGGAAGCTCCTGAGCCTGGCAGAGAAGCCAGAACAGACTGGAGCAAGGGGACGGAGGGTTCCAGAAATGGTATCTCGAGGGGGAAAAAAAGGGAACTAATTACTTAGAAATATAGAATATATTATTAATGGGTATATTATAGAGATATCAGGGCATATGGAATAAATTAGTGAGGGTTCACAGACAACCAGGCTGATTTTATTTTATTTTATTTTTAAGATTTTATTTATTTATTTGATAGAGAGAGATCACAAGTAGATGGAGAGGCAGGCAGAGAGAGAGAGAGAGAGGGAAGCGGGCTCCCTGCTGAGCAGAGAGCCCGATGCGGGACTCGATCCCAGGACCCTGAGATCATGACCTGAGCCGAAGGCAGCGGCTTAACCCACTGAGCCACCCAGGAGCCCCCAACCAGGCTGATTTTAAAAAATTAGGTAACAACTTCAGAAAGAAGAAAAGGGGGTGTGTGTATGAGTGTGTGTGTATGTGTGTGTCTGTGTCTTGTCCAAGCATAAGTGACAGACCAAAATTCAAAGCGGAGGCTGTCTGATCACAAAGTTGGTGCCCTGTGACCTTATAGGAGAACTAAGTTCCTGCTACAGAGTACCTGTGAGACCTTCGTAAGCCATTCTCCCTCCTGAGCCTCACTTTCTTTACCTATAGAATAAATAGGCTACACAAAAAGCATAAACCATACATCAAAAGACAGAAAAAATTGATGGTGTCAAAGTGAAAAATGTTAGTATGACAAAAGAACATAAAAAGCAAAACTATGGACCAGGACAGCGGTGAGCCAAGTGGCCTGACCCAAGTTAGGTCCACAACTTGCTTGTGTAAGTAAAGTTTTATTGGAACACATCCACTCCCATTCATTTATGTTTTCTCCAGCTGTTTCTGTCCTACAGAGGTGGAAATGAATAGCTTTGACAGAGATAGTATTGTGGCCTACGAAGTAGAAAATATTTATGAGGTGTCCCTTAACAGAAAAGGTTTGCTAAGCCCTGAACTAGGAGGAGATTCTTACAATGAATGTAAATAGCAACAAATTAAGACCTAAGATACATAAAGTAAGTTGACAAATTAATACAAAGAAGAAAGAGAACACAGGGTGAAGGCGGGAAGAAAGGGTCTAGATGGTGATGTTGAAATGCAGGCAGAGCACCTTTGAAGGGATGGGGGGGCGGGGTTCCTGCGCGCAGATGGACTCCGGACCCCCGTCTGGGACCTCACACAGGAGGCTGACTTTGGGCACTCCCGACCTGCTGCAGGGAATGTGGTGGGGATTTTGAGCCCTGCCAGTGGGCAGTGAGGTGTCTGCTGCTCATGCCCAGGGTAGTGGCGCTTGGTTCCCCGCTCAGAGCTTTCAGCAGCCTCTCCTGTCACTCCCAGTGCTCTCAGGAGAGAGTCTAATTGGGGCAACCATTGCATACAAAAAGACATGTGCCAAGAACAATACCTTTGGTGGCTTGTTACTCTCCAATTTGCCTTAATTGGCTCACGTGTTGGCTGGCTGATTTTCAAAGGGCAGCACAAGGGGGACTCTTCCTAAGTAGGAGAGGGACCTGGGACCATCCGCTCCCTGCTTGTGTTCTTTCAGCCAATTAAGCTTAATCCTGGGAGCCAGCCACTGGGGAGTGGCTGAGTGCTTGGCAGCTGGGTGGGAGGGAAACAGCCTGGATTCGTGGGCTCACACCTTGGTTCATCGCAGCTCTGTTGATCAGCCAGACAAGCTGAGCACCAGTGTTCACATTACAAAACAAACGGTAATAGGTATAGCCCAACCGCCAAGAATCCTCATCTGGTCAGGTTGACTTTTTTCTTTTATCCAGGAAAAAAAAGCGTGTATACAATGTCCATTGGTGAAATACTTTTGAACTATCGCTGTGAATAGCGATAGCAGAGGGCAGCACACAGCCCTGCACGCTGGCAGCGAAACTTCCGCCACCTCCCAGCAGACCACCCTGGTTCCCACCGCCTTCCTTCCATTATGCACAGTGACTTCCCTGGATGCCCGAGGACCAGGCTCCCCAGGCCTGAGGGGTTCCATTCCTACCCCCAAAGACGGTTTACTGAAGCTTCTCCTGTGCAGAGTGGGGCTCTCTTGGCCGTTCTTGTGCTCACGGGACGGAGATACTCCTCGCCAGTCTTGATCTGAGCCGCCGTCTGACCAGACGTGGCTCCTTTGGCCTGGGTGGCAGGATGGTCCCTGCCACTGAATGGGGGACCCAGAAGGGCCACATTTGCAGTATGAGGGGGAGGAGGAAGGTGAGACGTTCTGTGCAGGATGGCGGGGGGCAGAAACTGCATTTACTGATCCTGGGTGGGTGCTGAGTCCTGGGCACACGGTGAAGCTCCTTTCGTCCGCATGCCCACCCTGAAGACTGTGTGGTTCTGTTCACAGCAGTACAAGAATGGTACCAAGAGAGACCCACTTTGGGGAGAAGGTCCAAAACATGGAGGCAGGGTGTGCAGGTAGAGACCGGGCTTGAAGACTGAAGCTTCCCTTCCGTGGGTCTGTGCTGGGAGGCGGCCTTGGGGAGAGAAAAGGAGTCCCGTTGTCATGGCAAGGTGGATTCTCCACCAGGTGAGAATCCGGGGGGAGGAGGGACCTTGAGGGGCTGCAGGCTGGATGGCAGTCAGGTGCTCCAGCCTACAGGCTAGCCCTAGCTGCGCCCCTCACTCGCTCTGTCCTCTCCCTCCACCTCAGCTTCCTCCTCTGTGTAATGGGATTACAAGAGGGGCTACTCTGTAGGGTTGCTGGGATTCACTGAAATAACGTATGCAAGCTATTTAGAGGAGCATCTGATGGACAGGGGGAGCGCAGCGCCCGGGGGCCCCTGCTGTCTTCAGATGACTCTGGGCTCCCTCTGTGCAGGCTGCCCCTGCTTTTTCCCTTCTGTGGTTTGGGTACGCGAGTGCTTACTTCTCTGCCATCTCTTCTGTGCCCATTCTCTGGCTGTTTCTTATTGCACCATTCCCGTGAGCCTCTTCTGCAAGGGCTGCTTCTCTTTCTGTCCTGCCTTCCATCCCATCTCATTCTTTCTGTCCTGCCTTCCATCCGTCTCATTCTGTTCTGTGTGTCCCCCTTTTAGGGCCTCTATCCCCCTCAGATGCCCGGGTCCCCTGGAACAGAGCAGGCATCCTTAGGTCCACTTCCCTAGCTCCTCGCAGATCCCATAGCCCTTTTCTTGCTCCCCAGTGATCTCCCAGACTTTGGGGGTCAGAATAGAGTGGTGGGACCAGTTTGCCACACTTGTCCCCCACCCTTCATCCTCTCCCCCCCGAGAAGGTCAAGGGCATTGATGCATTCCTGCTTCAAGTCTGTGGGCCGAGTGTAGGCGTGGGATGGAAGGACTATGGTCTAGATGTTCAGCTTCCAGGTCAGCTCAGACCCCAGATGCTGAGAAACCCAAGGCCAGATTCTGCAGCCTACCCACCAGCCTTCCTTTGTTGTCCTGGACTCAGGAGTGACTCCTGCCATCTGTATACCCAAGGAAGGAGAGAACCACAATCCGGAAGGTGTCTCCCCAGGTGCCCTGTGCTCTGATGGTAGCGTGGGAAAGGATTGCAGAGTAAAGGAGGTGGAGCTGGTTCAGCCACCTGGTATGGGCCGCAAACCCCCGGAGGCAGCCTCAGCAGCTTCTAGGCAAGGAAGATGTCACTTTCCCAGATGTGCTGATGTGGTTGACTCTGTCTGACCCAGGGCAGGGGGTGGAGGGTGGGGACAAGAAGAGGGTCCTTGGCCTTTGGAGATCCCATGACCAGATCCCCAAGCCCAGTAGAGATCATGGGCCAGAAGGAGGGCACAGTCCCTGCCTCCATGGGGAAGAGTGGCAGCGGCAGGCATGGGACATGTGCTTGGCCAGTCTGGGATTTGGCATGACTGTGTGGCTGGGGAGGCAGGTTTTTGCCCCTGCTCCCTAGGATTGAGAGCTGGCTGGGATTGAAAAAACACATCCCATATCTGCACTTGGTCAAAGGGGTTGCAACAGAGGCAGGTAAACACTTCTGAGGGTTGACTCAACCCCTCAACCCCAGGCCTAGAGCCTGGTCCCAGTCCGGGAGGCAGGAGCTGGGTCTGGGCAGCTGACATTGGTCATACCTGACCATCATCTCATTCATTCTTGGGGGTGTTCAGTGCTGATCCCAGGATAAGCTCCGAGCCTGGGACAAGTAGATGTCCTGCCCGTGTTTCTATAGCTCTGTCTGCCAGGAACGTCCTCTTGGCCCTCAGGTGCTCAGAGCACTGCAGACCTTCCCCGGGCAGCTTCCTCAACAGAGGAGCTTGACCCTCCCCTCTGCTTAAGGACCCTTTGCTCTGGGATCTGTGGGGATCCCAGCCCCAGGGGCAGAGCTTGAGATCAGCCAACTTGGGCTCTGGTCATCATTCTGTAGACCAATTGACTGAGTAACATTCATCTCTGAGCCTGAGTCCTTCATTTCTGAAAGAGGGGTAATCATAGTCCCAACTGCATGGGCTTGTGGTTAAGAGTTAAGGGAAGGCACGTAAGCGCTGAGCACTGGCCCTGACTCAGGAGAGGGCTGTGAGTCACACAGGCCGCAGCTGGGCAGCGGCTGACTCATCCAGAGACAGGGTATTTCTAAGGCAGACGTGGGTGAGAATCAGCCTCCTCCTCCCCTGCCCAGGCCTTGTGCCAGCTGTTTTCTGGAAGCTTTAGGAACAACAGATCCACTGAATGATGGGAATAGACTGAGCAGAGGAGGAAGGAAGGGGACCCCCAGCCCTTGTAGTCAAGAGAACCAGGAGAAAGTCAAGGCCTTGATGGGAGCCCTCACAGGCTCCAGAGAGAGAAGCCAAGGTGCTAGGCACATGGGCAAAGGTAACGCTGACTGGGGCCCTCGCCCAGTCCCCGTGGGTGGCCTGTGGTGAATAAAACGGGGGCAGTGGACATCAGGGGAGGGTTCAGCCCTCTCCTCCTCAGGCACTGCTACATTTCCACTTGAACTTCCTCCCCTCAGCTCCTCCCCCTGCTGCAGTTAGGGCCCTGTCAGGAAAACAGAAGTCGAAACCACACTAATTTTTAAGAGCTTTAAATCAGGGAATTGGTGTCGGAAGGCTGAAAGAGGGAAAAGCAGATGTCGAGGATGCCCGGATATTAGAAGCTAGAAACAGCAGTGGCGTTCCTGTGGATGTGCACGAGGGAGAAGCATGATCACATCCGAGAGCCCAGGGCGGCCCCCCTTTCTAGGAAGGGTGCTCTGGGGTGCTGTAGTATTCAGACCTCTAAAAGGGACATGGTGGGTCTGGTGCCAGGACATCCAAGGAGACACACCCAGGGCTTGTCCCCAGCTCTCGGCACAGGGCCTAGTTTGGGGGCGCCCAGGGGGCAGGGAGAGCTGCGGGGCCAAGCTCTCTGACTGCCATGTGCACAGCGGGGTGCCACTGGTGCCCCAGGGGAGCATGGCAGAGCTGGCACGCGGGGATCACGGAGAGGAAAGGAGCTGCCGGAGGGTGGGCCCGAAGCTGCCCGCTGCTGCTGGCGCCATGACTATAGGAGCTAAAAGCAGGGAGGAAGGCTCTTCTGCTCCCCCTGCCATTCAGTCCTGCCATGGCCTGCCATGGACAGAACCTAACTAGGAGCTGGCTGCCCAGGGAGTCTGGGAGACGTGGGTGTCGGGCTCCCAGCGCCAGCGTCTCCAAGCAGAGTGTGGAGGAGGGATCGATCAGCAGCATGTAAATAACTGCACACATGTGCACCTGCGTGCGCGCACATACACACACACACCCTGGGGTGCACCGTCTCATTTTAGCCTCGTGGCATTCCTCTAGAGATTCCAGTAATGGCTATTATTCCCAAGCTATAAAGACAAAACCGAAGACCAGGGAAGCTCATGGCTTTGCCTAAGTCAGACAGTCAGTCCCCAAATGCTCATGGGATGTCTGCTGTGTGCCAGGTGTCGGTCTAGCTGTGGGGGCCCAGCAGTGAGCGAGAGCCTGTCTGGGCAAGGACATGGGTCTTGTAGCTGGGGGCGTGGGGACTGTGGGAGTGGGGAGACCATCAGAGTACCCGTGGAGACAGGTAAACACAGTAATAGTCTCAGGAACATTAAACAAGTGCTGAGTAGTGTGAGTACCTCGGGTGGTATGGGAGCAGGGCTTAGAAGAGGTCCAGGCCCTGGGGGACAAGAATGTCAGCAGCTGAATACCGAATACCCACATGCATGGCCAGTGGCCATTCTGAGTCACCCTCACATCTGAGACCTGGGAGTCATGCTCCCTGGGCTGGAAAAGCTCTTCATCGAGCGCAGGGTGCAGATCAGCTGGGCTGCGGGCTCCTCCCCACAGGAAGGCCAGGCAAGAGGAACCCAGGGCCCGAGCCCTCACCGGTGGGGCCAGTGCCGCAGCCTGGGACTGTCCTGATGGAAGATGGGCGGTCCCGTCCCAGCCTCAGCATGGCAGAGAGCCTGGCTGCTCAGGACAGGGAGAGTATGACAGAGGCAGACACTGGGAGGGGCCCCTGGCCCCCCACCCCCTTTTCCTCATTCCAGGGGTCCTTGCGTAAAACGCAGTGGTTTCAGATCAGCTCAGGCCAGAAAAGCCATTGGACCATCACTTCCCAAGGAAGGCTCTTTGTACTTTCTTTACCCGTGGACTCCCTCACCTCATATACCTTGTACCTCTGCCAGCAGACACTAAATTAAGACTGAATGGCTGATCAGAACTGCTTCCTGGCGAGATGAGGTTTTGGGGAGGGCGTCCACTCTCGCTGTGGCAGAGCATGAGGCTCAAAGCCGCCGTGAGGAATTCAGGGTAGGCCTTGGGAAGGAAGGATTGATCACGGAGAGCCTCAGACTGGTCTCCTGACTGGGGGTGGGGGGCTAGGGAGGCTGCCCAATGCCAGGGCTGATTTACTGGGTATGTCTGGTGTCGGAGGAGTGGGCCCCTTCCCAGCTCTGGGATCTGCCTATAGCAGCAGACTCCTAGCTGATCTCCTCCCCACCGGGGAGACAGGCTATGGTCCTGCTCCCCAGCTGCATGCATCCAGCCCACACAGGGCTCAGACTGTGTAGACATATATACCTGGGGCCCAAGTGGAGCTGTTTTTGTCTTCAGATCTACTGCCACAAGACCTCTGCCCTGATGGGGCTCAAGACCAGGGAGGCGGGCAGTGATGGCTGGTGCCCGGGAGGGGAACACACAGCAAGAGGGGGCTGGTGAAGCCAGTGAGGGACTACGTTGTGTGCAGCTGGCCCCCTGGCACTAATGGAGGGCATCTTTCCTCCTGACCATGGGCACAGCCATGGCCTCTAAACACAACTGTGAACTATATGCCTATGGGACTATCTTGATGACATGAAGGAAGTTCCCCAGGTGATTCTGTTCCTCTCCTGGTAGACAAGCGCAGCTGGGGAGGGGGAGGCCGGGGACTCCAGGCGTCTTCCCATAATGAAGGAGCCCTGAATCACACAGCTGGGCTGTGAGCTTCAGGGTGGAACTTCTGATGGGAAAGAGGAAGAGAGTTAAAGATCTCCAGTCTCGAAGAGGTGCCATTCAGTTTGGTGTCCCTGACATTTTTTCTTTAATGATTTCTCCTGAGAATGGGCCCACTGTGCCCCTTCTCTGGATGATTAAGGGACCAGAAGGACCAGAACCCTGGGACTGGAGGCAAGGACAAGCAGAGGAACTGACAGTGTGTGTTGCCCAGAGATGCCCCTAAGGCTGCAAATACCCCTCGGGAACCTGGCACAGGTGGGGCCCCAGGTTGAGGTTCAGGATTCTCAGACTACGTACGTACATACATACATACATACATACATTTATTTATTTTTAATTAACACATAATGTATTATTTGCCCCAGGGGTACGTGTCTGTGATTCATCAGTCTTCCACAATTCACAGCATTCACCATAGCATATATCCTCCCCATGTCCATGACCCAGCCACCCTATCCCCTCCTAATACCCCAACAACCCTGTTTGTTTCCTGAGATTAAGAGTCTCTTATGGTTTGTCTCCCTCTCTGAAACCATCTTGTTTCCTTTTTCCCCTCCCTATTCCCCCACGACCCCCTGCCCTAACTCTCAAATTCCTCATATCAGAGAGATCATATGATAATTTCTTTCTCTGATTGACTTATTTCACTCAGCATAATACCCTCTGGTTTCATCCACGTCATTGCAAATGGCAAGATTTCAGGTTTCCTGATGGCTGCATTGTATTCCATTGTATACATATGTATCACATCATCTTTATCCATTCATCTGTTCATGGACATCTAGGTTCTTTCCATAGTTTGGCTATTGTGGACATTGCTGCTATAAACATTTGGGTGCATGTGCCCCTTTGGCTCACTACATTTGTGTCTTTAGGGTAAAAATAGGGTAGCTCTATTTTCAACTTTTTGAGGAACGTCCATGCTGTTTTCCAAAGTGGCTGCACCAGCTTGTATTCCCACCAACAGTGTAGGAGGGTTCCCCTTTCTCTGCATCTTCACCTGCACCTGTCATTTCCTGACTGGTTAATTTTAGCCATTCTAACTGGTGTGAGGTGGTATCTCATTGTGGTTTTGATTTTTATTTCCCTGATGCTGAGTGATGTGGAGCACTTTTTCATGTTTCTGTTGGCCATTTGGCTGTCTTCTTTGCAGAAGTGTCTGTTCATGTCTTCTGTCCATTTCTTGATTGGATTATTTGTTCTTTGGATGTTGAGTTAGAGAAGTCCTTTATAGATTTTGGATACTAGCCTTTTATCTGATATGTCATTTGCAAATATCTTCTCCCATTCTGTCGGTTGCCTTTTGGTTTTGTTGACTGTTTCCTTTGATGTGAAAAAGCTTTTTATCTTGATGAAGTCCCAGTAGTTTTGTATTGCTGTATACTTTCCTCCCAGGACTGCTTTTGTTGTGTCCCACATATTTTTAACAGTTGTGTTTCATTTTCATTAGTTTCCATGAGTTTTTTAAATTCTTCTTTAATTTCCTGGATGACCCATTCATTCTTTAGTAGGATACTCTTTAGCCTCCATGTATTTGAATTCTTTCCAACTTTCCTCTTGTGGTAGAGTTCTAGTTTCAAAGCGTTTTGGTCTGAAAATATGCAGGGAATGCTCCCAATCTTTTGGTACCAGTTGAGACCTGATTTGTGACCCAGGATGTGATCTATTCTGGAGAATGCTCCATGTGCACTAGAGAAGAAGGCGTATTCTGTTGCTCTAGGATGGAATGTTCTGGATATATCTGTGATGTCCATCTGGTCCAGTGTGTTATTTATGGCCTTTATTTCCTTGTTGAGCTTTTGCTTAGGTGATCTGTCCATTTCAGTGAGGGGGGTGTTAATGTTGCCTCTAGTATTGTATTATTGTCAATGTGTTTCTTCGATTTTGTTATTAATTAGTTTATATAATTGGCTGATCCCATGTTAGGTGCATAGATATTTAAAACTGTTAGATCTTCTTGTTGGACAGGCACTTTAAGTATGATACAGTGTCCTTCCTCATCTCTTATTATAGTCTTTGGCTTAAAATCTAATTTATCAGCTATAAGGATTACTACCCCAGCTTTCTTTTGATGTCCATTAGCGTGGTAAATTGTTTTCCACTCCTTCACTTTAAATCTGGAGGTGTCTTTGGATCTAAAATGAGTTTCTTGTAGACAGCATATTGATGGGTCTTATTTTTTTTATCCATTCTGATACCTTATGTCTCTTGATTTGGGCATTTAGCCCATTTACATTCAGGGTAATTATCAAAAGATATGAATTTAATGCCTTGTATTGCCTGTAAGGTGACTGTTATTTTATATTGTCTCTGTTCCTTTCTTGTCTGTTACTTTTAGGCTCTCTCTTTGCTTAGAGGACCCCTTTCAGTATTTACTGTAGGACTGGTTTGGTGTTTGCAAAGTTTTTTAGTTTTTGTTTGTCCTGGAAGCTTTTTATATCTCCATCTATTTTTTTTTCCCTCCATCTATTTTAAATGACAGCCTAGCTGGATATAGTATTCTTGGCTGAATATTTTTCTCATTTAGTGATCTGAATATATCATATCAGTCTTTTATGGCCTTCAGGGTCTCTGTGGATAAGTCTGCTGCCAATCTAATATTTCTACTTTTGTATGTTATAGACCTCTTGTCCTGAGCTGCTTTCAGGATCTTATTTTTGTCACTGAGACTTGCAAGTTTTACTATTAGATGACAGGGTGTTGACCTATTTTTTGGAATTTCTGGGGAGTTCTCTGTGCCTCCTGGATTTTGATGCTTGCTCCCATTGCCAAATTAGGGAAATTCTCTGCTATAATTTGCTCCAATATACCTTCTGTGCCTCTCTTTCTTCTTCTTCTGAGATCCCAATTATTCTAATATAGTTTCATCTTATGGTATCATTTATCTCTCTAATTCTCCCCTTATGGTCCAGTAGTTGTTTATGTCTCTTTTTCTCAGCTTCCTTATTCTCCATCATTTGGTCTTCTATATCACTAATTCTCTCTTCTGTCACATCTATCCTAGCAGTACGAGCCTCCATTTTTTATTATACCTCATTAATGGCTGTTTTTATTTCAACTTGGTTAGATTTTAGTTCTTTTATTTCTCCAGAAAGGGATTTTACTTCTCCAGAAAGGGATTCTCTAGTATTTTCTATATTATACTTCTATATATACTATCTTCTATATTATACTATACTGTACTTTTTTCAAGCCCAGCTATCATCTTGATAATCATTACTCTGAACCCTGGTTCTGACATCTTACCAATGTCTGTATTGATTAGGTCCTTAGCCATTGTTCCTCTTGTTCTTTTTTAGGTGAGTTTTTCCACCTTGTCATTTTATCCAGAAAAGAACAGATGAATGAGAGAAAAAAAATACTAAAGGGGTAGCAATGACCTTAGAAAAATATACACTAACCAAATCAGAAGAGATTTAAAACTGGGGGAGTGGGGGTGCCTGGGTGGCTCAGTGGGTTAAGCATCTGCCTTTGGCTCAGGTCATTCAGGGTCCTGAGATCAAGCCCCGCATCGGGTTCTCTGCTCAGCAGGGAGCCTGCTTCCACCCCTCTCTGCCTGCTTGTGATTTCTGTCAAATAAATAAATAAAATCTTTAAAAAAAAACTGGGGGAGCAGATAGGAGGAAGAAAAAAAAGTGTATATATACAGTTAGAACAGAGCCACACACTTGATTTTGGGTATATTTTGGTCTGTTAGAAGAAACTGCTTCCCCAAATTTTAAAGAAATAAAAACTTATGTATATACAAAAATAAGGGTAAACACAATGAAGGGATAGACTATGACTGTAAAGATGAAAATTGAGAAAGATTCTAAAACGGGAGTTGATAAGAAGTTGGTTGGGGAAAAAAAGATAATGTGATCAGGCTGGAGACTAGAACAAAGCCATACATGAGATTTAGGTTATATTTTGATCTGTTAGAAGAAACTGTATCCCAAAACTTTAAAGAAAAATTTATATGTGTACAAAAAATAAGGTTAAATACAATGAAGAAATAGAATATGAGTATAACAATAAAAATTTAAAAGTTTTTAAAAGATATTGATAAGATAAAATAGTTTTTCATTTGTTTGTTTGTTTAGATTTTTATTTATTTATTTTTTTTATTTGACAGAGAGAGAGATCACAAGTAGGCAGAGAGGTAGGCAGAGAGAGGAGGAAGCGGGCTCCCTGCTGAGTAGAGAGCCCAAAGCGGGGCTTGATCCCAGGACCCTGAGATCATGACCTGAGCCAACGGCAGAGGCTTAACCCACTGAGCAACCCAGGTGCCCCAGATAAAATAGTTTTAAAAGTTAAAATAGGAAAGAGGAAAAATTTTTAAAGGATAAGAAAAAAATAAAATTAAAAAAATAAAATTAAAAAAATTTAACATCAAAAGGCTAAAGAATCATGGGGAAAATACCATGAATTCTATGTGCTGCGTTCCCCTAGCTCTGGAGTTCTGCAGTTCTCATTGATCAGTGAACTGGGTCTTGGCTGGATGTTCTTGCTGATCTTCTGTGGGAGGGGCCTGTTCCAGTGATTCTCAAAAAGCTTTGCCCGAGGTGAAATTGCACCGCCCTTGCCAGGGGTAAGGTGAAGTAATCTGCTCGGGTTCCCCCTCCGTAGCTTTTGTTCCCTGAACTATTTCTGTACAGCTTTGGAGATTGGGAATGAAGATGGCGGCCTCCCAATCTCCAGCCCCGAAGGAGCCGAGAGCTCAGGGCCCCACTCCTCAGTGCACCCTCTGAGAAAAGCAGTCAATCCCTCCCATCTCCCTGGTCTCCTGTTGCATTCGTGCTCAACCAGCCTGTGACTGAGCATTTTTGTCTCTGGCACATGTACCCATTTGGAGTCTCCAAACCCAGCAGACTCCTGCAGTATCCTCCCATGCCACTCCTCCCGGAGGAGGAAGGAGGGGGTCTCCCCAGATCTGCCACTTGTGGGGTTCCCGCTCAAAGAGCAGTGGCCCAACTATGCCTTGGATCATGGTTTGTGGCAACCCTGAGCTGAGAGCCCCTCTTCGGCTCCGTCTCTGTAGCTGGCTTCCCTGCTCCAATACCTGGGAGCTCTGCTACACTCAGATACCCCTGGTCTTTCTGTGACTTTGCAGGTCCTGAGACCACACTGTCCCCTTGAGGACTCCACCCTCTAGTTAGCCTCTGGACCAATGTCTCTCAGTGGAGCAGACTTCTAGAAGTTCCAATTTTGTGCTCTACTGCTTGTGGGGAGCCGGCCCCTCCCCCTGTGGTCTATCTTCCCATATATCACATCATTCACTTCTCTGCACATGGCCGCTTTTCTGCTCCTAGAATTGCTGCTATTCTTCTCTGCGATCTCCTGTTGAGTTTGTAAGTGTTCAGAATGGCTTGATAACTATATAGCTGAATTCCCAGGACCTGACGATATTTAGGTCTCCTACTCCTCCCCCATCTTACTCCTCCACCTCGATCCATTTCTCTTCTATGGGGAGTGGGCATGTGTGCCCAGAAGTGGTCCATTCTGCAGGCCTGCAGCCTCTTCTCTTCCCCAGACCACCCCTTCCATATCTGTCCCAAGCTACAGTCACAGCCTTTTACCTGGCCTCCCACTCTTCAGTTGCCCCCCTCCACCCACACTCTTGGCAGTCTTCAACCCTTGCTGTCCCCTGTGCTCTCCTGGCAAAGCTCTATCTCTCTTGCTGGAGACTCCTTGGGAATAACCTCGCCGTAGCTGGCATGTGCAGCTGTCTTTCTTCCGGGTACCGGCACTGCCTGAGAGCCAAAGCAAGTGTGATGGTTCCCAGCTTCCAGATGGGGACAACAAGGCTCAGAGAGGCAAGGCAAGGGGCTTGGCCCTCTGCTCGTTGTGGCTGAGCTACAGCTGACAGGTGGTTAGCTGGCTCTGGGTACAGCACTGAAAGAGGATTCTGTGATAAAGTGGCCTTCTCTGCTTCTGGTAGTGTTTGCAGAGATGGCTGCTTGAGTCCACAGGTGAACAAAGGCCCACATGCCTCCTTCTGGCCCATATGTTATCATGTTGGCCCAGGGTTGCTTGCAGCCATGCATCCCTCCTGCATGCAGCCCTGAGTCTCAGTCATTGGTGTAGGACCAGGCACTACTCTGGCCCTGGGGTACAGAGGGGAGACCTCTGCCATGAACCAAGAAAGCAGGGAAGATACTGGGTCAGAGACCCCTCTCTGAAGTAGCACAGCATGGGCAGAGAATGGAAGAGACCCCCTTACCATCTCATGTACCCTATATTCTGCAGGGAAGGAGACTAAGACCCCAAAAGGCAAAGCTCAGGAATCCAGTAACTTTCTCCCTTATCACTGAAAGAGCCCTTCTCCAGACCTGCCAGGCACTCTTGATTCAGCATGGCCCTGCGGGGGGAATGAGGGATTCCTGCCAACCCCCATCCCTGGGTTGATAACAACCTGGTGGGGACAGGGGGAAGCAGGAGCCAATCTCCAGATGAGCCCACATGACTTGATGAGGGCTGCTGGGCTGACAGCTCGGGAGGAGGCACAGGTACCTGGGTACCCATCAGCGAGAACTGGCCCACATTCTGAGATTCTCCCAGAGGCTTCTTACCTCCACCCACCCTGTTGTGAGAGACTCCACTGTGTAGACAATGTTGATCTTAAGTCTGTAGTGTAGGTGGGACCTTCTCAAGGAGTGTGGAACCAGTGAGCTTCTGCGCCCAGGGAAGTAGGGGAGCCACCTGGACTCCTGTGTTTAAGAGTGTAGAGAGTCAGCATCCTATAATGGGAGTTTTAACAGCAGGCCAGAAAATGACTTCTTGAGATAGTCAAGCCCTAGAATGATCCAAACAGTGAAATTATTACAACCGTTATTTTTCAAAAGATGATTGCATGAATCAAAGAGTTAATTGCACTAGAGCTTTATCTGTGAAATGGTACGGTCTGCGGGCTGCACTGGGGGGTGTCCAAGCTACCCCAACCATTTGCCACCAACAGGGCAGGGAGTGGGGAGGGCAGCAAAAGGATCAGGAAAGACAACAGTGATGTCAGACCCAACTCTCTAGGAATGTACAGGTTGTCAGGATTCACAGTTGTATGTCCATTTTGGTAGAAAGTGCCTATTTCTTCCTTTTTTGAAAGCATCTTTTTTTTATTAGTTTCAGAGGTAGAATTTAGTGATTCATCAGTAGCACATAACACCCAGTGCTTATTATATCATGTGCCCTCCTTAATCCCCATCACCCAGTTATCCCATCCCACGAATCTCCTCCCCTCCAGCAACCCTCAGTTTGTTTCCTATGATTAAGAGTCTCTTATGGTTTACCTCCCTCTATGGTTTCTTCTTATTGTACTTTTCCTTCCCCTCCCCTATGTTCATCTGTTTTGTTTCTTAAATTCCACATATGAGTGAAATCATATAGTATTTGCATTTCTCTGACTGACTTATTTCGCTTAGCATAATACCCTTAAGTTCATTCCATGTCATTGTAAATGGTAGGATTTAATTATTTTTGATGTCTGAGTAATATTCTAGTGTGTGTGTGTGTGTGTGTACACCACATCTTTTTTTTTATTGTGTTTTGTTAGTCAACATAATATACATCATTAGTTTTTGATGCAGTGTTCCAATATTCATTGTTTATGTACAACATCCAGTGCTCAATGCAATACGTGCCCTCTCTAATACCCACCACCAGACTCACCTATCCCCCACCCCCTCCCCTCCCTCTAAAACCCTCAGTTTGTTTCTTAGAGTCCACAGTCTCTCATGCTTTGTCACCCCCTCTGATTTACCCCAATTCACTTTTCCTTTCCTTCTCCTAATGTTCTCCATGTTATTCCTTATGCTCCACAAGTAAGTGAAACCATATGATAATTAACTTTCTCTGCTTAACTTATTTCACTCAGTATAATCTCCTCCAGTCCTATCCACGTTGATGAAAAAGTTGCGTATTCATCCTTTCTGATGGCTGAGCAATATTCCGTTGTATATATGGACCACATCTTCTTTATCAAGATGTTGAAGGGCATCTTGGCTCTTTTCACAGTTTGGCTCTTGTGGACATTGCAGCTATGAACATTGGGGTACATATGGCCCTTCTTTTCACTTCATCTGTATCTTTGGGGTAAATACCCAGTAGTGCAATTGCAGGGTCATAGGGTGGCTCTATTTTTAATTTTTTGAGGAATCTCCACACTGCCTTCCAAAGTGGCTGCACCAACTTGCATTCCCACCAACAGTGTAAGAGGGTCCCCCTCTCTCCACATCCTCTCCAACATTTATTGTTTCCTGCCTTGTTAATCTTTGCCATCCTGACTTGTGTGAGATGGTATCTCAATGTGGTCTTGATTTGAATTTTCCTAATGGCCCATGATGATGAACATTTTTTCATGTGTCTGCTAGTCATTTGTATGTCTTCATTGGAGAAGGGTCTGTTCATGTCTTCTGCCCATTTCTTGATAGATTATCTGTTTTTTGGGTGTTGAGTTTGAGAAGTTTTTTTTATAGATCTTGGATGTCAGCTCTTTGTCTGTCGTGTCATTTGCTAGCATCTTCCTCTATTCTGTGGGTTGCCTCTTTGTTTTGTTGACTGTTTCCTTTGCTGTGCAGAAGTTTTTGATCTTGATGAAGTCCCAAAAGTTCGTTTTCGCTTTTGTTTCCTTTGTTTTTGGAGACGTGTCTCAGAAGAAGTTGCTGGGGCTGATGTCGAAGAGGATACTGCCTATGTTCTCCTCTAGGATTTGGATGGATTCCTGTCTCACGTTGAGGTCTCCCTCGATTTTGAGTTGATCTTTGTGCATGGTGTAAGAGAATGGTCGAGTTTCATTCTTCTATACATAGCTGTCCAATTTTCCTAGCACCATTTATTGAAGAGACTGTCTTTTTTCCACTGGATATTTTTTCCTGCTTTGTCGAATATTATTTGGCCATGGAGTTGAGGGTCCATATCTGGGCTCTCTACTCCATTCCATTGTGCTATGTGTCTGTTTTTGTGCCAGTACCATGCTGTCCTGGTGATCACAGCTTTGTAATAAAGCTTGAAATCAGGCAACATGGTGTCCTCAACTCTGTTTTTCATATTCAACATTTCCTTAGTGATTCAGGGTCTTTTCTGGTTCCATACCAAGTTTAGGATTGTTTGTTCTAGCACATTGAAAAATGCTGCTGGTATTTTGATTGGGATGGCATTGAATGTATAAATTGCTCTGGGCAGGATAGATGTTTATTTATTTATAGATGTTTATTCTTCCGATCCATGAGCATGGAATGTTTTTCCATCTTTCTGTGTCTTCTTCAGTTTCTTTCATGCGTGTTCTGTAGTTCCTTGAGTATGGATCCTTCACCTCTTTGGTTAGATGTATTCCAAGGTATCTTATGGTTTTTCATGCTATTGTAAATGGGATTGATTCTCTAATTACCCTTTCTACAGTTTCATTATTAGTGTATAAGAAAGCAGCTGATTTCTGTGCATTGATTTTGTATCCTGCCACAATACTGAATTGCTGTATGAGTTCTAGTAATTTGGGGGTGGAGTCTTTTGCATTTTCTACATAAAGTATCATGTCATCTGTGAAGAGAGAGAGTTTGACGTCTTCTTTGCCAATTTGAATACCTTTTATTTCTTTTTGTTGTCTGACTGCTGTTGCTAGGACCTCTAGGTACTATGTTGAACAACAGTGGTGAGAATGAGCATCCTCGTCGTGTTCCTGATCTCAATGGGAAGTCTCTCAGTTTTTCCCTGTTGAGAATGATATTTGCTGTGGGTTTTTCAAAGATGGATTTTATGAATTTGAGGACTATTCCCTCTGTCCCTATACTTATAAGAGTTTTAATCAAGAAAGGATGCTGTATTTTGTCAAATGTTTTTTCTGCATCAGTTGAGAGGACCATGTGGTTCTTCTTTTCTCTTCTTTTATTGATTTGTTCTGTCACTTTGATTGAGTTGTGAATGTTGGACCACCCTTGCATCCCAGGGATAAATCCCACCTGGCCATTGTGAGTAATCTTTTTAAGGTATTGTTGGATCCTGTTAGCTAGGATCTTGTTGAGAATCTTGGCATCCATATTCATCAGGGTTATTGGTCTGAAATTCTCCTTTTTGATAGGGTCTTTGCCTGGTTTGGGGGTCAAGGTAATGCTGGTTTCTTAGGAAGAGTCTGGAAGTTTTCCTTCTGTTTCTCAGGAGAATAAGTATTATTTCTTTGAATGTTTGGTAGAATTTCCCAGAGAAACCATTAGGTCCTGCACTCTTGTTTTTGATCACTGCTTCAATCTCATTACTGGTTATTGGTCTATTCAGGTTGTCAATTTGTGTTTCAGTCTTGGTAGTTTATAGGTTTCCAGGATTATGTCCATTTCTTCTAGGTTGCTTAACTTATTGGCATATAGCTGTTGATAATAATTTCTGATGATTATTTCCATTTCCTTGGTGTTAGTTGTGTTCTTGCCTCTTTCATTTACAATTTTATTAATTTGGGTCCTTTCTCTTTTGGATTAGTTTGGCCAGTGGTTTATCGATCTTATTCTTTCAAAGAACTACCTTCTAGTTTCATTGATGTGTTCTACTGTATTTCAAGTTTCTAACGCATTGATCTCTTCTCTAATCTTAATTATTTTTCTTCTTGTGCATGGGGTTGGCTTAATTTGTTGTTGATTCTCCAGTTCTTTAAGGCATAAAGAGAGTTTTTGTATTCAGGATTTTTCACACTTTTTGAGTGAGACTTAGATGGCTGTGTTTTTTCCCCTTAGGATTGTCTTTGCATATCCCATAGGTTTTAGACCAATGTGTCTTCGTTCCCATTGGTTTCCATGAATTGTTTAAGTTCTTCTTTGATTTCCTGGTTGATACAAACAAACATTCTTTTTTTTTTAAGATTTTATTTATTTATTTGACAGACAGATCACAAGTAGGCAGAGAGGCAGGCAGAGAGAGAGAGTGGAGGAAGCGGGCTCTCTCTGCAGAGAGCCCGATGCGGGGCTCGATCCCAGGACCCTGGGATCATGACCTGAGCCGAAGGCAGAGGCTTTAACCCACTGAGCCACCCACCCAGGTGCCCCCAAACAAACATTCTTGAGCAGGATGGTCTTTAGCTTCCAAGTGTTTGGATTCCTTCCAAACATTTTCTTGTGATTGAGTTCCAGTTTCAAAGCTTTGTTGTCTGAGAATATACAGGGAATAATCTCAGTTTTTTTGGTATTGGTTGAGCCCTGATTTGTGAGCCAGTATGTGGTCTATTCTGGAGAAAGTTCCATGTGCACTTGAGAAGAGTGAGTATTCTACTGTTTCAGGGTGGAATGTTCTGTATATCTCTATGAGGTTCATCTGGTCCAATGTGTCATTCAAAGCTCTTGTTTCTTTGTTGATTTTCTGCTTAGATGTTCTGTCTGTTGCTGAGAGTGGTGTGTTAAGATCCCCTACAATTAACGTATTCTTATCAATATGATCCTTTATTTTGATTAACATTTGACTTATGTAGTTGGCTTCTCCCATGTTGGGGGCATAAATATTTACAATTGTTAGATCTTCTTTGTGGATAGTCCCTTTAAGAATTATGTAGTGTCCTTCTGTACCTCTGCCTACAGTCTTTAACTTAAAATATAATTTATCTGATTTGAGAATCACTACCCCAGCTTTCATTTGAGGCCCATTGGCATGAAAGATGGTTCTCCATCCCTTCACTTTCAGTCTGGGTGTATCTTTAGATTCAAGTACATCTTTATCCATTCATTTGCCTTTGGACATCTGGGCTCTTTCCATATTTTGGCTATTGTGGACATTGCTGCTATAAACATTGGGGTGCATGGGAAAACAACTATTTCTAAAAGTAGGAAAACAATTATATACATAAATGCTTTGTATCAGATTTTTCAGGAAAAATAATGAAGAGAATGCAACCAATCAGAACACGTTGGGGATGGATAAATCTTTAATTATTGTTCTTCTGGGTGGTAAAAAGTACACAGTGCAAAGACATGAATTCAGAGGGCATCAGGTGCAGACGTACCTGGGGAATGACTTCTGTGTTCACCTCTGAGGGTTGGGAGGGTCACTGATGTGGACAAAGCACTTAGTCCAATATCTGGTCCTTTGTTGAATGGCTGATGAGCTTTAGCTGCTGTTGGGGTTGAAGGCTCAGATGAGCAAGCGAGGAGAAGCCCTGGAGAGGGATTCAGATTAAGACAACGGTAGTGGAATGTTGACTCGTCAGTGTGTGCCCTGAGTGCTCCCTTCCCCGCATGAGCGCCCCTGGTGGCAGGCTCCAGGGCATACCCTTTCTCCTACTTTCCATTTCCCTTTGCCTCCTGGCCTGAGGCACTTTGTACCCAGGGTGGAGAGAAACATGGACTGTCAGGAGACAGTGTGAGTAAGGTTGTGTGGGATAATCAGGCTGAAAGCGCAATGGGGAGTAAACCAGACGCTCAGAAGTATTTGGTGGGTTTGATATCTGCAAATCCAAGGTCACCTTCCATTTTCTCAAGTTGCCTCTCAGAATAATGAGACCACATCGTGTTAACAGGATTTCCCAAATCACAATCAGAGTGTCCCCAGACGGGGAGGCATTACTGAGGATGTGATGGAGGCTGAACGCTAGTTCACCGTTCTTGGCCCCATATCCTCCTGACCCACTGATGATTTGGCTCATGCTGGGGAAGGGTTTGGTGGGAAGAGAAGCTGCTCTGGCCAGGTGTGCAGGGCCTGAGGGGTCTACAAGACATTGACACAGCCATGCTCAGCACAGGAAACTTCAGGTTTAGGGATGAACTAGTGAGAAAAGCAGGATTATTTATAAAGGTGAAGGGCGGAAGAGGTGTCTCACAAATGTCATTTACTGCATCACCATAGCAAGGCTGGAAGGAGGAGTAGATGAGACAGCTCGGGGCTTAGAAAGATCAAGAACCATCCTCTGTGTCTGTGGCAGCACACAGCAGGGTGGGCATTTGCTCTGGGTCTGGCCAGCACTTCCACAAGCTCTCGGTTGCATGAAATGTGAAGTGAGGCAGGCAGACAGCCAGGGGGCGCATGGGGAGCAAACCACAGGCGGGATGGGAAGTAGCAGCAGCAGGAAAGGAAAGTGAGGTCTAGATGCCAAGGGCCACAGTAGCAAATTACCACCAACTGAGAAGGCTTAAAACAGCAGCAATGTATTCTTCCTCAGTTCTGGAGACCAGAGGTCACACCAGGGTGCCTAGAGTGCCAGGTCCTGCCGGAGGCTCTGGCAGAGACATTGTGCTTCTCTTCTAGCTTCTCAGTGCTGCCAACAATCCTTGGCATTTCTTGGCTTGTAGCTGCATCACTCCAATACTTGCCTCCACGTTCACATGGCCATTTGCTCTGTGCTTTGTGTCTTCTCTTTTCTGAGACACTCACCATTGCATTTGAGCCCTTAGGAGGTATGATCTCATCTCAGGATCCTGACCTTATTATGTAGGCAGAGACCCTTACTCCAAATAAGGCCACATTCTGAGTTCTGGGTGAACATATCTTTTGGTGACCATTATTTGGTCCACTGCACTGAGGGGGCAGAAAGCAGGGAGTGACAGAAACAGCCCTGGTGAAATGCCAGAGGCTGGCAGCTCCCACACAGTGGTGCCATCTCATCCCTGAACAGCAGCCAAGGGTTGTGTGTCTTTTACTGGGCAGCGGGGATAAGGAAGGGTCCTCATCCCTCTTGGCTTTGTATCACCCTCAAGACAGAGGAACAGGTGCATCTGTAGGAGTGTTTCATGCCCTAGATTAGTTTGTCTGAAGAAGACCTTGGTGTGGGGGGCCAGGAATGAATGAGAAGATGCTCGTCTTGCTGGGATGTCACTAAGGGGTCTGGCAAGGTCCTTCTTGCTTAATGCCAGAAGGAAGTGCAGATGTGAGTGGTGGTGGGTGGGGCCAGCTGAGAGTAGCCCTCTGAGGGGCACCAGCCCAGGCCACCTGAGGGCAGAGCACCTCTAGCCTCTAGATGATTCCTGGAGAAGGTTCCCTGGGACTTCAGTGCATTCTTGCTCTCCCTTCCGGTGCTGGGCCTCGAGGTCACTCATGGCTAGGAGGGTGACTGGTACCCTCAGCATCCTCCAGAAAGGCACAATTTTCCCCATAATCCAGATGTCCTGCTCATGAGCTACACAGACTCTGCTACTTGTCCCGACCACTCCAAGTCTGCATTTCACCTTAAGTGATTCCTCCATCCTGATGAACTGAAGGGCCACACAGTCTAATGGCCCTGGGGAGACATCCCCCTGCCTTGAATGCTCCCGGAGCCGCAGCTCCTTGGCCAGATCTCTCTGTTCTATAGAACTGCCCCTGAAATCTTTAGAGAAGTTGCCGAAGGACAGGAAGTGAGAGAAACTAGTTGAGAGGGCAGGCTGGGCATGGATAGAGGTTATCAACAGATACTGGGGAAAAACTGTCCTTTTCCCAATAACCCAAGGCATTTTCCCTGAGCAGAATGGCTCAGAACTCAGGCCTGGGCGGGGATTCAAGTGGCCGGGCTTTGAGCGTCACCTCCACCATTTGCACGCCCTTAGATAGTCACTTACCTTTCTAGGCTCGATTTCTTCATTCGGAAAATGAGGGTAGCAATGGTACTCTGCTGCTGGGGCTGCTGTAAGGATGGCATGATATAGCACACGTCAGACATGGCACAGCAGTGCCTGGCACACGAGACACTTCCGGTCCGTGTCAGAACTGCCCACCAGGGCTGCTCCCCCAGACACATGTTTCTACGTTGGTGACATTTCTGCCTTGTGTCATTGTCTGTGCCGTCCTGTCTGGATACTTTTGCCCCAATTCTCCACCTTTTATACCTGACTACTTCCAGCTCCTCCTTCCAGAATCATCTCAAGGGTCACCCCCACAGAGAATGACTCAGAACACACTTCTTCAACAACTATTCTAAGGTTTACTGAGACCCTCACAGGAGGCCTGTGAATTTGGTCACGTTATCTGCTTGTGTGGGTGAGGAAGCCGGGGTGCAGAGCACATGATCCCCAGGCCGTGTGACTTCAGAGGGTGTGCTTGTGCTGTCTGTCCCTCATGCTGCCTCCACCTGTGCCCCATGCCCAACACCCCGGGCCCCAGCGGCTGTGGTCCAGCCTGTCTTGCTCCCCACAAGCTGGCAGCCCGAGGAGTGTGGGCTGGCAGAAATGGGCTCCATCCCCTTCTAGCCACAGGTGCTGGCAGCTCACAGTCTGGGCTCTGTGAGTGATGTCTGACCTGGACTGGCCTCCGTCGGTACTTCTGGAAGCCTTGACCCCTCCCTGGGCAGTCCACATATTCATGCTGCTGTGAGGGGAAAAAAGTAGCCCTTGATTCCATAAAGAGCCATTCGGAGAGAGGTTAAGAACTGGCCTTTTCCAAAAGCAACACCCAGCTCACTGCCTTATCAAGTCGGTCCATCTCCACTTTGTTTTTCCAGGTTTTCAGTTTCGTAAATGGCCCCGTTTGTTAATCTTCATGTTTTATGCTCTGTCGTAAAACCAGGCAGGGCTGCCCGTGGAGGGGGCTGGTGGGAGGGGAAGCCATGAGGAAGAGGCCACGTCAGCAGGGCCTTTAGGGACAGGAGGCTGGGGACCTGCCCCCCTCAGACGCTGCTCTGTCTCTCACAGTAGCTTGGGTCTGTGCCAGCCCAGACCCCCGCTCCCCCTGGCATGGCACGGCTATGTGTATGTACCCCACCGAGTGCCCCACACACCAGAAGTGCTCTGTAAATGTTTGCTCTATAAACGTAAATCTTTGTGTCCTCCATTCCAGGCCACAAACCTCTTTCTGGTGGATCAAAGGATGAAGGAGCCTAAAGTCATAGCAGGGCCTATCAGTCCTCTTTGGGTCCTTCTCCAGGGACCAGGGGTTCATTGGGTCTCACTGAGGTCACCCCCCACCCAAATCCCAGGCAGTACACAGGGGGTGGAGCCGCAAGTGTGGGCTCTAGCTGAGGGGCCCTCGGGGTGAGGGGGCTGGGCCAGTGTGTGGCCACACTCCTGTCTGAGCATGCGTGTACAAACAGAAGACAGCAGAGTGGCTGTCACCTCACTCGTCATCAGTCCAGGGTCGGAGACCTGGCTCAGGCTGCCGGAGTCACAGTCACTTGGGAGCTTGTCACCCGTGCCAGTTTCTGAGCCTGCTGCAGGGAGTTCTCACGCAGTAGAGTGAGGTCTGAATGACAGCCAGGTTTGAGAACTGGTGATATGGTCCAGCCAAGGAAGGACATGACTTACCCAAGGCCCCAGGGTGGCTGGTCAGTGATAGCGTTGGGAGCACTCCAAGCCTGTGCTCTTCCTACTGCTTCCCCATGTTCAGGATTGAGGGCATGTGTCTGAATCTGATGAAAACCAAAATAAATTCCTTTTGGTTTATCTGTGGCTCTCTATGATTCATGCTCAGTCTCTGTTCATTTATGTAAACCACTGAGAATTGACATTATGTATATATTTTTGCTTCCAACCTGAGCTCTTTCAAGCAACTGGGCTCCCACTCAGCTGCCCTCCCCTCACCCTCTGTGCTGTCCAGACTCCAGGTGGTCCGTTCCCTTCCCTGCCCCTTCCCCAACCTGTGCAGCTGGGACCCTCTCACTCAGTGACACTGAGGAGACTCTGGCCCCCCTTGGTCTGGGTCTGGGGCTTGGAATGGGCTTGAGAGGACCCAGGCTTTCCATGAATGGAACCCAGAAGGGCATCAAAGGTACTGACTCACCTCAGACTCAAGGCGGTTTGCTTTTTCAAACACACTTGAAGTAGCTGCTCAGAAAGCCCTGTAGCTTGACGAGCCAGGTGTCAGTTCTGTTCAGCTCAACAGCCACCTAGTAAAGGCCTCCAGGCTCAAGGCTGGTGCCTGGTGAGCCCCCAGAGGGATGCAGAGATGAATGAGGGAGGCCACAAGGGCCATCCTGCCCGGGACCTCCTCTGTCTCCCCAGGCTGCCGTAAGTCATGAGCTGCTCGGCATTCTGCGGGGGCCTCTTCTGCCCCCCTACGTCAGGCAAAGCAAAATATATGTCCCTGTGGGCCTGCAGGACTCTGGCTGGCCAGGAGCGATCCAGACTGATCCCGTCATCAGTGACTGGACCCAGGCCAGCCTGTCACCAGGTTGTGGCCTTTCTGGCGAGTGACTGGAGTCCCTGGTAACAGTGTCCAGACTGACCCCTGGTGCTGTGGCCCTGCTGCCCTTTGCCAGCGGGAGGAAAGGTGATGCAAAGTGAGAACACCAGTCTGCCCCTGAAGTTCTGTTTTTACTTATAACCCTGTGACCTTCCTCTAGCACAAAGCTTATTTTATAACAAAGTGTTGACCGTCTCGTGTAAATGATCGAGTGCCGTACTGAAAGGGAAGGACAGCACGGTTGCGTGAGTAGGAATGGTCCTACATGGGTCAGCTGTCTACCTTCGTGATTGCTTGGCTGCCCAGGAGCTGGGGCTCACTGCCTCTGCCTGGCATCACGGGAGAGCATCGTGGAGCGTATCGCTGGCCCCAGCAAATGCATAATTTCTAGGGAACGTGTATCCCTTGAGCACCATCTTAAGGTAGAAGTATCGTAAATCAGGGCCCATGTGTTCACTACTCATTAGGATTGTATCTGTTGTGCATAGACAAGTCCACTGGTAATCTTTCCTGTTCTCCATTAGACCCCAAACATCTGAGTCAGCTTTGTCTGTGTGTGTGTGTGTGTGTGTTGGGCGATAGCATATGCATCATTTCTTTTACCCCAGCACAAGCTCACAAACAGGGAGATGGCCATAATTTATTCACTGACATACTCAGTGATTCAATGACCATTGATTAAGCACTATATATATCAGACATGGTACCGAAGATGAAAAAAAAAAAGAAAACAAACCTGGAAAAGATGAATAACCAAAATGCTGCTTTTCATGATGGTTGTAGCTGGCAGTGACAGGGCTGTGTGCTCCCATCTGCAAAGGTCTTTGATGGTGGGGGAAGCCAGGGAAGCTTGTTGGAGGACATGACTCCTAAGCTGAATCCTGAAGGTCATGTAGGAGTCAGGGGGGAGGGGTGGGCCAGGATATGATATGACAGCCAGGTGGCATGGAGCTTCAAGCAGGTGAATGGGGCTTTTCAAGACCTGAAATTGCTCAGAAAGGATGGAGCTTACCCAGTGCCTGAGGGGTGGGAGGCAGGAGAGTTGATCCTGCTGCTTCATCCGTCCACGAGGGGGCGATGGAAACCCAGAATCACCCGCTCTGCAGCTCCACAGTGGGGTTAGAGATGGGAGGCACCACTGGACTGGAACAGGGCACAGGAAATACCCTTCCCACCCATCAGAGTGATGCAGAGATACAGAGGGCGCCCCATTCCTGCCTCACTACTGTGAGTCGTGTGGCCACCCCTGCCCACTCAGATATGAAATACTTGGCCAAATGTGTGGTCGTGGCTGCCTCGGAAGGAAACAAAGATTCCAAGACCAGCGTCTCCAAACACACAGGTGATGTTAGTAAGCAGAACCCCAGAGCCCAGGTCTGCACAGCTGTCAGACCCCAGCAGCTCTGTGTCTGCTGGGCGTTGCTGGTTTTACTCATGGTTTCTCAAAGGGCGGGAGTTTTTGCAGGGCAGGAAGCTCTTTCCTGGTTCATCTGCCCATCAGGCAAGCCACAGATGTTCATGTGGGGCTGTCTCCAGCTCGCAGGATGGCTGATAGCAGCACTAGGACGACACTGGGATAAGCCAAGAGGCTTCAGAAGAGTCGGCATAGAGCCAGACATCCCCTAGAGGGAGCCCCAGCCCGTACGTGCTGAACTGCCCTGTTAACATGACTACAACAGCTGAAAACGCTGCCTGGGTCAAGCTGGGCCCCCATCCTCTAGGCTAGGATCCATGGGGCCTTGGGTTGAAGAGCAGAGGATACCCTGCCCCTCACAAGCGTCCATCATGAGTGCATATTAACGGCCTTTGTCGGTCTCCTGATATATTTCACATTCAACCTCTTGGGATAAGTTCTGTGTGACTTTCTTGGTGTCTAAAGAAGTACTTCCTTTTCTTTAGTGTTCAGACATCTCAGGCCTCCAGAGCTGCCCTACTCTTTGATGTTGAGAGAGCTGCCAAGAGGACCATGTGTGTTCCAAGCCAGTCCCTTCTTTTAGATCGTTGATTATGACATCTGTGTTTCCTCTTTCTGGGCAGAAGACATTCTCCCATCGATTGGCACCTAAAGGTTAAAAAGGCTGAGGCCTTGAAAGAGTGAAGGAAGAAGGGTTCAGATTGAGCATCAACCATGGGCCAGTGCTGTCACATAAGGAGTCTTGTGTTAGCTTTACACCAAGTCAGAAAATCCCCACTTTATAAGGAGGAAATAGACTCAGGAGTTAGGATGCCTGTGTGAGGTCACACAGTGAGGTGGCAGGGCTGGCATTTCATTCTTTCTAATCCCAAAGCCTGTGTTCCCAGCCTCCCAGCCCATGTGCCTCCCCAAGACCTGAGAACCTTGTGGCAGGTCTTCAGGGTGGGATCTGCGTTGATCCGAGCCTGCCTGCCCAGGGCACAGGTTTCTAGATTGCAGTGGTGGAAAAGCTGCTTCTCTCCCTTACACAGGCCTTTCCTCTGCTTTTCAGTGATCACAGGATGGGTCCTCAGACCAGTGATTTCTATAACAACATATGGTAGGTGGCTTCCCATAGGTTCAGAGGTGGGACAAGTCAGCACATCCCTGAGTGCACCTGCCCCATGCCGCATAAGCCAGAAATTACATGGCTTTTCCGTAATCGGAGGGTAGCCCGGGAAAAGCCCTGTCATTTGTGGCTCTTGCTGCACTCAGGGCCAGACTCTTGAACTGGTTGGCTGACTATCTGTCCATCCTCTCCATGAAGCATTGTCTTCATCCATGAGTACTTGTTGGACGTCTGACGGGTGTGGGGTTAGATGCCACAGGAATGAGTCGCTTATGGCAAACTTGTCTTTCATGGGACATTTAGCTACCCCGAACTTTGGTTTTCCTCTTCTCTAAAATGAGAATGCATCCCAGGGGCCTTCCAGTGCTGCTACAAGGAATACATGAAGTAACATTTGAGTACCTCATGACCCATCCTGGTGGTTGCTGGTATTAAGACAAGGCCGTGTGCAAGGCCATGGGCTCTTCCCCTGAGTCGCCTGAGGATGGGGGGGCCTCCGAGTGAGACTTACTTTTGCTTTCAGAGCCAGCCGAGTTCACTCAAGGGTCCAGATCTGCAGACGGCAGTGGTGGTCTTAGCTGTGGCCCTGCCTGGGTACTCATCTGAACCTTCTTGCTCAAACATTCACGCATACATCACCTGGGAAGCTTGTTATGGATGCAAGGGCTTCCTGTCTGGAGGTTCTAATGCAGCAGGTTGGAGGCGGGGTCAGAAAAATGGTTTTTGAAAAGCTAGACTCCAGGCCAGGACAGGTTAACAGGGGCTCCGCTGAGGCACCAGGACAGTCTCCCAGGAGGAGGCCATCTGGCATCTCCAGCCTCCCTCCGGGCTCATGGGGATGGTCGGGGTGGGGGATTGTTTCTCTTGAAGAGAATGAGGGTAAAAGTCAGTTCCTGGGAAGGAGGGCTGAGGGTCGGGAAGGGCAGGGGTGGGCAGGCCCAGAGCAAAGCCCGGTGGGGCCCAGCAGGGATGCTGTTGCGCCATGAGTGCACCCAGCCCTTGGGGGACCGAGAGGCTGATGCCGAGGGGCTCAGCTTTGCTGTGTTTCTGTCTTGCTGCAGATCGTGTTCCGGAAGATCAGCGATGTGAAACGTGAGGAGGAAGAGCGCATGAAACGCAAGAATGAGGCCCCCCTGATCTTGCCCCCGGACCACCCTGTCCGGCGACTCTTCCAGAGGTTCCGGCAGCAGAAGGAGGCCCGACTGGCTGCAGAGCGGGGCGGCCGCGATCCCGACGACCTGGACGTGGAGAAGGGCAGCGCCCTCGCCGAGCACGCCTCGGCCAATCACAGCCTGGCGAAGGCCAGCGTGGTGACCGTGCGTGAGAGTCCGGCCACGCCCGTGGCCTTCCAGGCGACCTCCACAGCCGCGGTGGCAGACCACGGCCGGCTGCACGCGCCTGGGGTTGAGTGCTTGGGCGCCAGGGCCGGCGGCGGAGGCGGCGACTGCGCCAGGCGCAAGGGCTGGGCCCGCTTCAGGGATGCCTGCGGCAAGGCTGAGGACTGGAGCCAGGTGGCCAAGGCCGAGTCCATGGAGACGCTCCCCGACAGGACCAAGGCGTCCGGAGAGGCCACCCTCAAGAAGACGGACTCCTGCGACAGCGGCATCACCAAGAGCGACCTGCGCCTGGACAACGTCGGCGAGGCCAGGAGCCCCCAGGACCGAAGCCCCATCTTGGCGGAGGTCAAGCACTCTTTCTACCCCATCCCTGAGCAGACACTGCAGGCCACGGTCCTGGAGGTGAAGCACGAGCTGAAGGAGGACATCAAGGCCTTGAACACCAAAATGACAAATATTGAGAAACAGCTCTCTGAGATCCTCAGGATATTAACTTCCAGAAGATCCTCTCAGTCTCCTCAGGAGCTGTTTGAGATATCGAGGCCCCAGTCCCCAGAATCAGAAAGAGACATTTTTGGAGCAAGCTGAGTGGTCTGTTTTAAAAAAAGGAAGAAAGAAAGTCAAAGATAAAACCCCGCCTCCCTGCCCTCAACACCCCTCCCACCACACACACCTACATGACCAACAACTTCCAAAGTAGGCTTTTCCTGACAGAAAATCAGAGCGGGACCAGTCGCTTAGGCACACGCTCGCTCTCTCTCGCTCTCTCGCTCTCTCTGGGAGCAGACGTGGGAGGAGGCGCACGCCACCACCCTGCAAGATGGCAGCCGCTCTCAAACTGTCTGCACAATTTTGGAAGAGGGGCATGCTGTCTAAAGGGTATTTTCCTTCATTTTTAATTTTTTACTGCCATGATCTTTGTAAAAGAGGACAACTGCTAGAAAAGAGGAGCAGCTACTTGGGGACTAGTGGGAGCGCCCTGGAGAACACCCCCATGTAGATACCAGGCTGGGCTCCTGCGCCAAGAACCCCAAAGACTGCGGTGGGCACAGGGACTTCCCAGCATTCCCTGTCCTTGTACAGCCCATGTCTGTCGTCATCTTCTATTTTCCTATAGTAGTCATTTGTAACCAGCCCGGGACAAGGGGAGCTTGAGGGATAAGGCGGGCAGAGCCTTGCAACTTTCTGTCCCTAACGGTTAAGACCAGAAAGCTGTGAGGTGCTTTGGGTACCTCCCATGGACACTGAGAGCCGGGAATCCTCGGGTCTCCTTTCCCAAGTAGAAGAGCTGGAAAGGGGCTTTCAGGAAGCAGAGACTTTCTGGGCTGTGCTGCTCTGCAGCCTGCTGTCATGGGAGAGACCACAGGGTTCCAGAAGCCTCTCATGCACCTCTGGCCCTACTCCATGCCGCTGTCCTCATCGCACTGGCCCCTTCGCTTCTTGTCCTTCTCAGCCTCTCCCCAGTGTTCCTGTGGCCTTCCTCAGGGTGTGCAGCATCGGCAGGAAGGGCAATGAGCCCAGAGTTGCTTTGTTAGCAAAGCAGACACACACACACACACACACACACACACACACACACACAACCTCAGAAAAATGATTGTAGCAAGTCCTATGTTTGTGTTGGTTCTCACTGGGATTGAGGGCCCTTCAGAAGTTTGTATTTTATCCACTGCCTGGGGTCATTAGAGGACCCTTGGGATCCATGCTTGGCCTTATTTTAAAATTAACTTCTTTTTCTCCAGCTACAGTCAGCAGGACTTCAGGAGAAATGGAGAAAACTGCAGGCCAAGGCTGTACATGCTTCAGGTGCAGGAGAAAGAGAAGGAGGCAGCAGGTTCTCCGGATGGCTTTGTAGGGTGATGGAGAGAGGAGGCTCAGGAAAGGTCTGACATCAGGGCGACCGTCACAGAGCCACCTGTGGGCCACCCAGATCCCTATGCCAATGCTCGGGACACTCTGTTGCCTCCTAGGCACCTGGGGTCAAATTATTCATGTGTTTGGGCTCCTTCCAAGGACATTTGAGAAGGGAAAGAGGTCTCTCCTAGGCCCAGTGGAACTAGCTCAGGTGTATGCCCTGCAGAGAGGGTCAGGACCCTAAAACTTGACAAGCAAGGTTGGAAGTTCAGCTCTAAGAACTAGCGTGGAGAGAGAGGGGACCTGGACTCTGGGTGACAGCAGGGACTCATCCAGGGCTCTGGCTTTCTGAATGGGTCACACTACAGCACCACACCTCTACACCTGGCATGATTTTGCTGCACAGATCCTGAACCCGTGCTTATCCCCTCAGTACTAGAGGGGAATTGCCAGGGCAGGACTTGCCCTACCAAAGATACTCAGCATTTCTGAAGGTCTCCTGTCAGCACCCACATACCCACATATCCCTTTGGTCTTGTTCAGTGGCCATGACAGGTCCCAGGACTTGGCCTTCAGCAGTCTGTGCAGAATGGGGTTGTCCCCTCCTGGCACCCAGCACTGGCACAGATAGCCCTGGGGAACAGAGATCCAGGAAGTCAAGAGAAGGTTCCTTCCCCAGGGGTCCCATATAACTTATTCACCCACTCATGGGAGGCTTACTGGGGTGGTTCCTGGCTTCCCAAGCCTGCAGCATTATTCAATCTAGCCTCAGATGGCAGCGTAGAATGAGGGGAAGTATATTTTCCCAAGACCAAGTCATGACTGTTTGTGACTCTGGATAAAGCAGTGGGAATTTCAGTCTCCTTGAGAAGCTGCCAACTAGTCCAGAGGCTCTAAAAGATCTGGAATCCCATCTGCTCCAGAATATTCTAGTTTAGTATTCCTTAAATGTGCTCATTAGCCTGCTTCTGAAGTTTAGTACTACTTTCAAGTCAGGGGTCAGGGCCCTAATAACTCCCTCGCCCAGCTTCGGAAGCACCCGCCCAGCTCTCTGTGGGTTTGATGACAGGCTCCTGTACAGCGCCCTGCAGGCCAACCTAGTGGGGCCCTTCCCCACTGGTTCTGCTGGAGGGCACAGTTATGTTAGTAAGAAATGACTCCCCACTGGGGTCTGAGGGGCAAAGGCACTGATGGGCCAGACTTGAAAGTCCACACTTGTCTTGGGGGAAAAAATAAAGCTTCGTGAATGTACCCGTGGGTTGACTCCTAGGATTTGGGTAGGGCTCATGACCAGAAGCCTGGATCCTGTGGGTGGAATGTGCTCATCTCGGGGTCACAGGGCCCGCACGTGAGCCTGTGGTGACAGATCACCGCAGTGTGGCTGTACGTGCTTTTAGTCTTTTCTGCTTAAGGATCATAGGGACTTGTGCTTTGTTCCCTCTGGAAAAAAATTTTTTTTTAAATGAGCCAAACCTTCTCTCCTTTCATCTTTGCGATATCCATGTGGCCGTGGGCTGCTTTGTACTAACTACCTACTCTTGCCTGGATGCAGCTCTGGCTTCCTGAGCAAGGGCCACAAGCTCCAAATACTGACTGAACCTTCCACTAGCTGGTAGGGCTGAAGAGAGGTTAGGGAAATAGAGTCACTAGGTGTTGGACCAAACATTTAGACTTTAGAAGTTCGGCTGAGACATATTTACCTGAGTAATTTGTTCCTTTCCGAGGGAAGGGGACATAATGTATTATACCATTCCATTGCCCAGACTTGCTGGTTACTTGATCTCATACTTAAACTCCTTACCTTGAATGTGATTTGCAGGAAGGCTCTGCTTTCCAGAGTGTCCCTGCTTTGGAGCCAGAGGTCCTGCCCCACCACTTGGCTGCTTGTTGACCATGCTGTCCTCTCCCCATCTGAGGGAGGTGTGGGGTTGAGAGTTGAGTCTGTGAAAGATGACCAACCACCTCCTCTTGGTGGAGGTCGCAGACTCCAGCTTTGAGGGCTGCTGGCCCATATACCTGCAAGGACACCTCTACCAAGTAGGATAAGGTTCCCCTAGGAAGGAAAGGGAGGCACCCCTCTGGCTGAGAAGCCCTGGTTTCGTGCACAACTTTGATATCTGCACCTTCAGCCACCTTATTCTCTCATGCTCAGACCTGGCTCGTTCCTAAGACCATTTTTTAATTCTCAACCCCAGACTACATCTGTGTGCCGAGTTTGTAGCCAGTAGCAGGCAACCAATGGCTTAAAACATCTCTGATGCTACAATAACATGGGCCCAAGTGTTTCAAAGTGGTTCCTATTCCTTGTTATCCAATTCCTGGGCCTATTTTACCCTCAACCTTCTAGATCCTGTGTGCTGTGGCTGGCCAAATATCAGGCCCTTTTCTGGAACCTTCTTTCAGAAGTCTGGAGCCAGCATGGCACAGAGTCAAATATGCCTTGCACCACCGCAGCTGATCCCTCAAGCACCCCCTCCTGAGTCCTCCGGTGGAAGGTCAAAGTAAGAAGCCAACTGTTAGAATTTTGGTCCAAGCCTTTGTGGGAACTAAAAGAATGCCTTAAGGGGGTCCCAGGTGTAGGGAGAGCCTCCTCTCCCCTTGTTGCCTCGACCACCATATGGCACATACACTCTAGAAAATTTTAGGAGCCCTGGTGGAGATAAAAGTTTCTGATGTGCATTCAATTAATACATTGTACGTTTTGCAATAAAGATGTTTAGCCTTAAGACCCTTGAATGGAACTCCAGCTGGGATGGAGCTACCAACACTTCCCCCCCTCCCCTCCTCACTCATGTTGCTTAAAGAGGAACCCCTTAAGGGCACTCTCAGACCCTAGGGTAGCCTCTCCTCTGTCACAAAATTGTACTGCCTTCTCGCTTGCTTCAAGACCAATACTTCCACCAGCTCTTGTGCCCTCCAGCTGGGGGGACTTCACTGTCCCCTCAACACCATACGCAGCCACCAGAGAAAGCATCATTTTCTCACACAAGGCATTCGTGTTTTGAAGTTTTGAATCCCACTCTCCCTGCCACCACCATACACGGTTCAAAAGAATCAATGTGAATTTGCAGCTTAAATTAGTTTCAAATGAAACGTCTTTCTCATGCGAGCAAATCAGACTCATTCTGGAACCTCTAGAACTGGACTCGAGTGCCCCACAGGCGCCAGACCCAGTGGGTGCCCTCCCCGCCCCAATGAATGTATTCTCTTAGTACTCAGATGTCGTATTTCTGCATCAGTGGGAAGCTGTCCACAGCCGACAGTTCGCCAACCTCATAAAGACACTTCTACTCCTGAGCAGCCCGTCAGTCTGGGGCTTCTCCTTATATTGATATCTTTCCATTGAGTCCCGCCAAATCCTCCATTGGGTTTTTTTCCTTCGCATCTGCCACTTTGTCCAAATGAGCATGAATAGACAGAAGTGCAAATGAGCTGATACTATTTTTATGGTCAGCTGACCATGCTGCCAGAAACTCCACTGTATGTGTGCTCTTGGGAATTGTAAGAGGAATATGCGGGCCCCTCCATTGATGATATGCCCTTCTCAACATTTTTAAACAAGCACAAATGATATTTGTAAAAAAAAAAAAAAGTTTAATTTTATTTATTATGGTAATAAACTATTTTATACAGGATACTTGCTTTTAGCCTTTTCTTACATAATTTAAGGCATTGAATTGGATGTTCTGACCTAAGATGACAGAACAAGGATGGTACTTTCTATTCCTTTTCAAGAGCTTGGGAAACCCTAATTTGGAGAGTACCTGTAAGTCTGGTTGTCGGGGCCTCAGGATTCTAGAGACCCCAAGATTGTGTGTCTAAGGACCACATAGCAAGAGAATGTTTGTGACAGTGGTTTGCCACATGATCCAGAGATAAGGCTGTATCTGCTCTTCGGACATCCCGAGATGCCTTCCAATGGTGCCATCCCTGGAAAACTATGGTACAACACAGTGATTTCACACATATCTGAACATGACCTCCTAATTAGAAGTTTACATTTTAAACAATTTGGGTTGAAATCTGTTTAAAATCTATTAATGCTTCCCTGCCTTTTAAAACAGTGTAAAAAACAGAACTGCGTCTTTCTGGAGTGATTTCATATCAACCATATGAGTTCTGATCCGTGCTTTAATTCATGGATGGTCTCAGAAGCTACTAAGGTAGAGGACTGCTTGACCCTAAATGAACTAGTCCTAAGTCCCAGCACTTCAGTTTGGCTGTGGTTTTAATACCTGCTTGAATAATTGCTTCTTGCTGGTGAGATTCTCCACAGGACTGTCAACCTTTCTTTTTTAATACCAGGGGACTGCATTTCAAAAAGCACACCTTGCTTTTTGTAGACAGAACATAACTCAGGATGAGGAATTTGTGATCTGCAAGCCATATTTGGGCCTCTGCTTGATCCCATAGGGCCGTAGTATGAGTACATTTTTTTTTATGTCCTCTATTTTTAATGATGTCCTCTACAACCCATTCTTTCATTACGTTGCAGAAAAGCATAATAAATATAAAGGAAAGGTAATAATATTTAGAAGTGACTGATACTCATTCAAAAGTCTCCCCTAAAAACAAAACAAAACAAAACAGTTTCACCTAATAAAGCACTGAACATTAGGTTCTTTATATATCCTCAATGGTGAAAAAAATCCCTCTTTGTGAATATGATTTTTGTAATTAGTCAAAAGGACTAGTAATACAGTGCTAAGTAATAGATACTAAATTCTGGGTGCCAAAGAGGTGTCAACTATTAGGGGGATTTTGTTGGTTTGTTTTAAAATAAAACAGTTTCCCTGAAGAAGGGCCTTGGGTTTCTCCATGCCCACTGAGGAAGGCCAGCACCCTCAAGAAAACCTGGCTTTTCAGTGGTTGGGCCTCTTGTGTGGAGATATTCTGGGATATTTATTAGAAAACAAACTCATTATATTATGGTTTATTTCTTATTATATTATATATAATTATATTATTATATATTATATACTTGGACATCTTCTTGCACGGTCCCCAAAATAAGTCAAAATGACCAAGAGTTGGCTGTCCTTCAGATGTCCTGCTTGCCTCCCTGGGGAACCATCTTGGCGATCGTTTTTGCAGCTCGGCTTGTCCACAGGGCTCGGCTGAGGTCAGAGGATCCCGGGGCTAGAGCGACCTTGGTACCTTGCCTACTTGTTCTCCCGCCCCATGCCTGAAGCTGCCCAGGGCTGACGGCCTTTGCAAAGTGAATATCAGAGCTGCTCTGTCCTGCCGGGACCTTCAGGAGTCTTTCACTTAGAGCAAATCCAAGACTTTACTGCACACGCATGAAGAGAGATCTCTTACCGCTTTCATATTACAGTTGGAGAACAGCAAGAGGTCAAAGAAAGAAAACAATGGTCCTAAATAATCTGCATATTGGTTAATCAGACCTCAAATATGTAGCTCATCGTGAACTAATTCCCAAGAACCACTCCAAGTCATGTAATAGCTTAGAAGAAATTCAGGATTATTAGCTCCAAATATATTCACCAATTCTTCCAATATAAGTTGAGTGAATAAATTTGTTTTTACATAAATGGTGTCTCTGAAGAGTTCAAAATACTTTGCATTATTTACATATGCACATACATCAGACACTTGCCTATAATCATCTTCACACCCGTGTGTGTGCTTAGCTAGGCTCCCTGTGGCTGGCCACGGTTCCGGAACAAGTCAGTCCGTGATCCTGTACTATAGTCTCTGGAGTGTTCTCTCTTCCCAGCATCATACCCTACTTAAAACTTCCCCGCACCTCGGGATCACCTGCGTGGGCCTCTCTGTCCTTTACTCACCCAACTGCTAAGGCCACTGCTATTCGCCTGCCTGCCCCTCTGGGTCTGTTCCAAGCAGCAGTCAAGCCGGGGTACACCCACTGCACGCCTGCCTGCTCCATCCACGTCCACTCTTCCAGGCAGAATGGGTAGGAAGAAAGCAAGTCAGCAAGACAGCCGGTCCTGCATTCTAGGAGTTTGAATCTCACTGAGTTAAATGCCACAGCCAGGACACAAGGATCACGCCAGATGGCAAATGTAAGATATGTGGCCTACCCAGCTCCAAGGAAACCTTTCATTCGATAACAATTTTATCCATGGGTTTGAGATGTACTAAGTTCTCCCATAAAGAGGTACATAGACTATGGATCAAACTTCCCAGCTTCTTCACATACCACTTGCCCTCTCAGGGGAAAAAAAGAAAATCCGAAGTCAAACAGATCTCTTCAGCCTTTTCTACCACTTATTAGTGACCTGTCACCCACTTTCCAGAGGGGTGAATAATTAAATAAGAGTCACAGTTTACATTTTAAGCATTTTCTTAAAAAATACTCAAAATGATTCTATAAAAATGTGAATTATCAGTATGACAGAAAAGGCTCCATTTGATTTGTAATGAAATAAAATAACGTAAGCCAGAGTGTAATCCCCTGAGCGGGAAGATGACTGCTGGGGCTTACTGGTGGAGAGAGGAGAAAGGACCATAGGAAACCATCCTTACCCTTTGCCACTGGCCTGGTAGCACCCATCTGTGGGTGCACTAGCTCATGGTTCCTTCATTCTTCTTCTTTGTTGGGAAATGAAGATTAACTGTCCGGTAGAGGAACTGCCATGTTTATACTCTGCACATCTAGGGAACCAAGCATCCAAATGTCGATCACTGTGACAGTGTTCCAATAACAGATCTCCTTAGGTACTGGCCTCTTGGAACACAATAGGACATGCTGTATCTTCTTTGACTGGACAATGAGAAACTTAACTGTGGCTTTGTCTCCTCCCTGCCAGGGAGCTGATGTGTGAAGCTCAGGCCCTAGTGTTGGTTCTAGAGTCCACACTGCAGGACATGGGAAAGAAATCACTTAAATGTTAGCAAAATATTTCAGAAATATCTATTGCATTTAATTCTTGGTAAAGTAGAAAGAACCTGAAGGGCTCTGGGACCAGGTTCTAGACCACAAGGTTACCATGTGCAGCAAGCAAGACAATACTGCTCTGGGCCCCTGCTTACTCAACAGGAAAGTGATGGGGATGGGGGAGATGAGCTCTGGTCCCCAAAGTTAGAAGCCTCACTGGTTGTCACTTTTCTGTGAGAGCTCAAGCTTCCAGTCTTGGAGGGAGATAACTCCAACAAAAGATGAGCAGATGACGCACTGGTTCCTTGGAGGTTATCTTGGTGTATGAGGTCAGGGTGAAGCACCAGTTGCCTTGGAGGCCAGCAGAAAGGGCTGGCACCGGCTGGGCGGCATTAGTCCACTGAGTATGTCTGGGCCCAGGCAATGCCCACATGGGAGTAGCAGTAGAGGAATCCCAGGACAGAGAGGGTCACATATGGCCAGCCTGCAGTGGGAAGACAGAGACAGAAGAATAGTTAGAAACACCTGGGGCAGGACCTTCCACAAGTGCAAACTCTCCCCCTTTGGACAAGGCAGCCCAAGAAACAACATGGGCCTCAGCTGACACATCAAGACACATACCTCCTGGAAAGTGTGCTCTAAATGGAACACCAACAACCTGAACTCTACATTCCTACTGGGCCAGCATAAAATGAGGGGTACGCTATCTCAAATGGAAATTAGGTTTAGAAATAGGACTGGCTTTTTGCCATTTGCAATGACAGGAATGGAACTAGAGGGTATTATGCTAAGCGAAATAAGTCAACCAGAGGAAGATAATTATCATATGAGCTCTCTGATATGAGGAATTTGAGAGGCAGGATGGGGGTTCATGGGGGGGAGGGAGGGAAAAAATGAAACAAGATGGGATCAGGAGGGAGACAAGCCATAAGAGACTCTTAATCTCACAAAACAAACTAAAGGTTTCTGGGGGGTTTGGGGGGGAGGGGTAGGGTGGCTGGGTGAGGGATGTTGGGGAGGGTATGTGCTATGGTGAGTGCTATGAAGTATGTAAGCCTGACGATTCACAGACCTGTACCCCTGGGGCAAATAAGACATTATTTATATATATACTCTGGTTTCTCTTCAGATCACATAAATCTTTCGCCTTTTACATTATATATTAATTTAAAAAATTTAAAAATAGGACTGGTTTTTAAAGAATATATATTTAGAAAACTAAGGTAGTTAATAATAAAAAAGAAAAAAAGTCTGTAAGACCCACAGTAAATCTCAAAATATAGATTGGCCGTTATATGGAATTGAGTGCCATCTGTAAGAACACAGAAGGGAGAGCCTAAATTAAACATTTGCTTTCAAAACTCAAAGCTTTTAGTGGTTCCTTCTATAAGTACTCATCTTAGAATATCTGATGTTCTTTTCTTGCTTTTTCTCCTCCTCCTCTCCCTTCTCCTTCTCCTCCTCTTCAATTAACAGCCCTCTCTTGCTGGTCACTTAATGACTTCCATGTCCTCTACATGTTTCACTTACTCAAACATATATTAGGAGCTCTGGAGATCCAGAGATGGATGCTGTGGAAGGTACCAGATGCCGAAATAGGTGATCCCACTCCAGCTTGGCAAAGATACACACTACTGGGATCTATGAGCCATGTAACATGTGCTAGATAATGATGTAGACAGAGCACATTTAAACTGGTCCATGTGGGGTGAGCAGGAGTTTGTCAGATAGAAAGGGGCAGAAATAAGCAACCAGAGAGACCACCTCAAGTGTGAACATCACAGGCCACCCCAGGAACCGGGATCACGGGACTGTGGCTACTGCACGGGAAGGGGCAGGCAGGGCAAGGCTAGAAGTAGGGAGGAGGCAGTGGGGAGCCACTGAGGGTACTATACTTCTATAGGCTCCCTTCTTGCTATATCAACAAGCAGCTGTGATTATTATTACTAGAAGTTCTATGAATATGGCGTAGTGGTTAAGTGTGCCGGCTCCGAGGTGAACCTGGACACCAGTTCAAACCCTGACTCTGTCACTTGCCAGCTCCGTGACCAGGATCAACTTGATAAATCTCAAATGTAAAACTAGGGGAGGGACAGAACAGCTCTACAGGATGCTATGGACTCACTGTGTCCCCCTACATTCATGTGCTGATGCCCTAACCCCCACTTCATATTTCGAGGTGGGGCCTTTGGGAGGTAAATGGGTTGGGATCAGATCACCAGGGTGGAGCCATCATGATGGGATTAGTGCCCACATAAGAAGGGACGGGAAGAGCTTGCCTCCTCTCTCTCTGCCATATGACACAGTGAGAAGGTGGCCATCTAGAAGCCAGAAAGAGGGTCCTCACCAGGAACCAGATCAGCTGGCATCTTGATCTTAGACTTTTCCAGTCTCTGGAACTGTGCGAAATAAATGTCTGTCGTTCAAGCCTGCCAGTCCACATATTTCCTTACGGTGGCCCGAGTGGCACGAAGACATAAGGAGGGAATGTGACATGATGTTAAAGGCCTGCATGGTGCCTGGGCTCTGATGGGCACTAAGGAAAGGTAGTCATAATATTGGGCCGAAGACACAGAAGTCTTTCTCCACCAAGATGAGAGTGATAACAGGAAGTCCTGTCAGTTCTTCCTCTGAACTCTTGTTTTCAACTCTCTCCTGAGATTAGCTTGGCACCAGAATTCTAGGCCCTGAAGGCAGGAGAAATGAGGGGAGCTGAGGACCCCCAAGAGCCTAGCTCTAGGCCGAGCCCTACAGTCCAACCTCCTGTCTGCTCGTCAGCCAGTGGGTTAGCTTCCTGTGGCTACTGGAGCAAATGACCACAAACTTAGTGGCTTCCAACAACAGAAATGCAATCTCTCATACTTCTAGATGCTGCAAGTCTGAAATCAAGGTGTTGGCAGGTTGTCCTCTCTCTAAAGGCTCTTAGGGAGTCTCCTCCCTTGCCTTTTCCAGCTTTGGATGACCCCAGATACTCCTTGACCTATGGCAACATACTTCCAATCTCTGCCTGTCTTCATGAGGTACTTCTCTTAAGAGAGTACCTCTTCCCTGGGTATCTCTGTGTCCTCTCCTCTTAGAAGGACACCAGTCACTGGGTTCAGGGCCTACTCTAAATCCACCATGATTTCTTCTCAAGACACTAAAACCCCCATTTCCAAATGAAGTCCAATTCTGCTGTTGCAGACAGACATGAATTTGGGGGAGGGCAGGCACTAATCGGCCCAGGACAGCCAGGTACTTTTTTAAGCTTCAAAATGGACACATCCTGCCTGGTCCCCTCAGACACAGATGCCAGGGGACCTGTTGACATCTGCTCCTCAGTGGACTCAGGAAGCAGAAATTAGAGAGGGGGCTTCAGGCATGCAGGGCTGACCCAGACTTCAGCTGTGTTTAGGATGATGCGTTGGCAGGTGTTTGGTAAACACAGAACCCAGAAGCGGGCTGTGGAGGTGGGAGAATGGAGAGCTTATATTTACACAAAGCTGGGCCTGGGTCATTGGACAGCTGTGCTCGGCCCTGCAGTCGTCCAGGGACATCCTTGTGAAAGCTTCCAGCCAGCACAAAGAACTGTAAGGAGAAATATCCCCAGCACCGCCTGGATATGTGGCATAAAATGTTCAGTCGGGAGCCCAGTGAGACCCTGAAAATTCCCTCTACCATTAACTTAGTCTGCCATGCACAGAGGCAGATAGACAACAGGTAGCACACCTGTAATCCTGACTCTGCTATGAGACCCTAGCCAGGCCTCAGTTTCTCTACCAACACAATGGGAGGTCAAAAACAAACAGATGGGCATGAAATTGGATCACAGACTCACTAGTGCTTTTAAGGAGTTTCAGAAATGCAAATACTTCCTACACCTGAGAAGTCAATGTATATAGTCTATGTGTGAAGCTATTATGTAAACAGCTCTCCTTTCCTGACCTCAGGAGTAAGCTCTGTGATGACAAGAAGATGGATTCCACAAGTCACCCTTCCGCAGTATTCACTCAGTATCTCATGAGCATTTGCTGTGTGCCTGTCCTGTCCGAGACATCAGACATCAGTATCACCCTCTGTGGGTTGCCTGCTCTGGGCACTGGGACTCTGTAGAAGCTGCTAACCAAGCACTAATGTACTCCAAGTGTCGGGGGTGTGTGGGGCAGAGACTCCTCTTTATCAGGGCTCAGATCAGTGCAGAAAAAGACGGGGATGGGCTGTCATTCTGGCCACATTTGAGGGTTGCTATGATGCCGACATCCAGGCTTGTCAACTGTGCACAAAAAAGAGGGCATCAAAAAGGGTTCTGTCCCAACAAATGAACCCTGACCTCATCCTGTAGCCCTCACTCTCCCTGGCCTTTCCCCATTCTGTGTTCTCCTTCCAAGCTTGCCCTTCTCACCAGGGTTTCTAATCCACACTGTCCAGTCAACTCCCAGATCTTGGCATCCCCAACTCCATGCATGCACACACACACATTCACATACATGCACACCTATGTGCACACGCATGCATGCATGCACACATGCGCACACACACACCATTGATGTGGCTTATAGCCTGGTGGGCAGTATGGTATTGGTCAAAAGAAAAGGTCTTTCTTAAGAGAGTACATTAAGGCCAAGCCACCCTTGCACACTTGGTATATTCACGGCTAGGCCCCCAGATTCAATAATTTGTCCTGGTGGACTTTGATACCTAGACCTATTAAGATCTAAACAGTTGAACACTTTTAACAGCTGACAACTAGGCAGCACTGAAGATACTACAAAGAGGATGCCAGCAAGTTAGGCAATGGTTGCAAAAGACTGGATAATGGAGCTAATAGGACAGACTACCTGACAGGTATAGCTAAATGCATACAAGTAGGATGCATAGCACCACAGATTCATTTAAGAAGATCCATGTATGTGGTGTAATAGAGGGAGTTAATAGGATGTAGGTGGTTGTATCATGCTATTGTTAAGAGGCCACTGGTGTACTGTAGAATAACTACAGCTAATGAGAACAGGTAGGACACAAAGGGAAATGTCTATAGCTAAGAAAGCAAGTGGTGTAATTTTACTTGAGGTTATTATGGCTGAGTGATTTTCTGAGCAATTACATCAATCTGAAAAGACTGGAAGTCGGAGGCTCAAGAGAGTGAAGGAAAAGACCATTATCATGCAGGGGGATATATAAAATTGGTTTTCTGGAAAGTGATGGGATAATCAGAACAAGCAGCAAGTCTAATGAAAATCTTTATTTAAAAGGTAACATTGTAAGATGATTGCAGCCACTGTGGAAAACAGCATGGAGGTTCCTCAAAAAATTAACCACCTAAAACAACCACAAGAGACTATAGACTCTGAAAAACAATCTGAGGGTTTTGAAGGGGCTGGGGGTGGGAGGTTGGGGGAACCAGGTGGTGGGTATTAGAGAGGGCACGGATTGCATGGAGCACTGGGTGAGGTGCAAAAACAAGGAATACTGTTATGCTGAAAAAAATAAAAAAATTAAAATAAAAAAAAAAAAGAATACTCATTGCTCTCAAGCACACATGGAACTTTCTCCAGAAGAGACCACATACTGGGTCACAAATCAGGGTTCAACCAATTAGTCCCTGCATATTCTCAGACCACAATGCTTTGAAACTGGAACTCAAGAAAAAGTGTGGAAAAAATTCAAATACTTGGAAGCTAAAGACCATCTTGCTCAAGAAGGTTTGGATCAACTTGAAATCAAAGAAGAACTTAAATAATTCAAGGAAACCAATGAGAATGAAGACACATTAGTCTAAAACCTATGGGATATGGCAAAGGTGGTCCTATGGGGGAAACACATAGCCATCCAAGCCTCACTAAAAAAACTGAAACATCCTGAATACACAAACTCTTTTTACACCTAAAAGAACTGGAGAACCAGAAACAAATTAAGCCAACCCCATGCACAACAAGGGAAATAAGATTAGAGCAGAGGTCATGAGTTAGAAACTAGAGATACAGTAGAGCACATCAATGAAACTAGAAGCTGGTTCTTTGAAAGAATTAATAAGACCGATAAACCACTGGCCAAACTAATCCAAAAGAAAAGAGAAAGGACCCAAATTAATAAAATTATGAATAAAAGGGTGAGATCACGATTAACACCAAGGAAATAGAAAGAGTCATCAGAAATTATTATCAATGGCTATATGCCAATAAGGTAAGCAACCTAGAAGAAATGGATGCATTCCTGGAAACCTATAAACTACCAAGATTGAAACACAAAGAAATTGACAACCTGAATAGACCAATATCTAGTAACGAGATTGAAACAGTGATTTAAAAACTCCCCAAAAAAAAAAAAAAAAAAAAAAAAAAAACAAGAGCCCAGGACCTGACAAATTCCCTGGGGAATTCAACCAAACATTCAAAAATGAGATAATACCTATTCTCCTGAAGCTGTTTCAAAATAGAAACAGAAGGAAAACTTCCAGACTCTTCCTATGAAGCCAGCATTACCTTGATCCCCAAACCAGGCAAAGACCCCATCAAAAAGAAGAACTTCAGACCAATATCCCTGATCAATATGGATGCCAAGATTCTCAACAAGATCCTAGCTAACAGGATCCAACAATACCTTAAAAAGATTACCGACCATGACCAGGTAGTATTTATTCCTGGGGCACAAAGGTGGTTCAACATTCACAACTCAATCAAAGTGACAGAACAAATCAGTAAGAGAAGAGAGAAGAACCACATGGTCCTCTCAATTGATGCAGTAAAAACATCTGGCAAAATACAGCATCCCTTCCTGATTAAAACTCCTCGAAGCATAGGGATAGAGGGGACATTCCTCAAATTCATAAAATCAATCTTTGAAAACCCACAGCAAATATCATTCTCAATGGGGAAAAACTGAGAGCCTTCTCATTGAAATCAGGAACACGACGAGAATGCTCATTCTCACCACTGTTGTTCAACATAGTACCTAGAAGTCCTAGCAATCAGACAACAAAAAGAAATAAAAGGTATTCAAATTGGCAAAGAAGACATTAAACTCTCTCTCTTCACAGATGACATGGTACTTTATGTGGAAAACGCAAAAGACTCCACCCCCAAATTACTAGAACTCATATAGCAATTCAGTATTGTGGCAGGATACAAAATCAATGCACAGAAATCAGTTTCTTTCTTATACACTAACAATGAAACTGTAGAAAGGGCAATTAGAGAATCAATTCCATTTACAATAGCACCCAAAACCCTAAGATACCTTGGAAAAAACCTGACCAAAGAGGTAAAGGATTTATAATCAAGGAACTACAGAACACTCATGAAAAAAAACTAAAGAAGACACAAAAAGGTGGAAAAACATCCATGCTCATGGATCAGAAGAATAAACATTGTTAAAATGTCTATCCTGCCCAGAGCAATCTATACATTCATTGCTATCCCAAGCACAATACCAGTAGCATTTTTCAAAGTGCTGGAACAAATAATCCTAAAATTTGCATGGAACCAGAAAAGATGCCAAATCACTAAGGAAATGTTGAAGATGAAAAACAGAGTTAGGTGCATCATGTTGCCTGATTTCAAGCCTTATTACAAAGCTGTGATCACCAAGACAACATGGTACTGGCACAAAAACAGACACTTAGACCACAGAACAGAGTAGAGAGCCCAGATATGGACCCTCAACTGTATGGTCAAATAATCTTTGACAAAGCAGGAAAAAATATCCAGTGGAAAAAAGACTCTTCAATAAATGGTGCTAGGAAAATTGGACAGCTATGTATAGAAGAATGAAACTCGACCATTCTCTTACACCATGCACAAAGATCAACTCAAAATCGAGGGAGACCTCAACGTGAGACAGGAATCCATCCAAATCCTAGAGGAGAACATAGGCAGTATCCTCTTCGACATCAGCCCCAGCAACTTCTTCCGAGACACGTCTCCAAAAACAAAGGAAACAAAAGCGAAAACGAACTTTTGGGACTTCATCAAGATCAAAAACTTCTGCACAGCAAAGGAAACAGTCAACAAAACAAAGAGGCAACCCACAGAATAAAGGAAGATGCTAACAAATGACACGACAGACAAAGAGCTGATATCCAAGATCTATAAAAAAAACTTCTCAAACTCAACACCCAAAAAACAGATAATCATGTCAAGAAATGGGCAGAAGACATGAACAGACCCTTCTCCAATGAAGACATACAAATGACTAGCAGACACATGAAGAAATGTTCATCATCATGGGCCATTAGGAAAATTCAAATCAAGACCACATTGAGACACCATCTTACCCAGTCAGAATGGCAAAGATTAACAAGGCAGGAAACAACAAATGTTGGAGAGGATGTGGAGAGAGGGGAGCCCTCTTACAATGTTGGTGGGAATGCAAGTTGGTGCAGCCACTTTGGGAAACAGTTTGGAGATTCCTCAAAAAATTAAAAACAGAGCCACCCTATGACCCTGCAATTGCACTACTGGGTATTTACCCCAAAGATACAGATGTAGTGAAAAGAAGGGCCATATGTGCCCCAATGTTCATAGCAGCAATGTTCACAATAGAAAATTGTGGAAGAAGCTGAGACGCCCTTCAGCAGACAAATGGATAGAGAAGATGTGGTCCATATATATGATGGAATATTACTCAGCCATCAGAAAGGATGAATACACAACTTTTGCATCAACATGGATAGGACTGGAGGAGATTATGCTGAGTGAAATAAGTCAAGCATAGAAAGATAATTATCATGTAGTTTCAGTTACTTGTGGAACATAAGAAATAACATGGAGGACAGGAGAAGGAAGGAAAATGTGAATTGGGCCAAATTGGAGGAAGAGACAAACCATGAGAAACTATGGACTCTGAGAAATAAACTGAAGGTTTGGGGGAAGGGGGGTAAGCCTGGTGGTGGGTATTGTGGAGGGTATATATTGCATGGAGCACTGGGTGCTGTACATAAACAATGAATCTTGGAACACTGCATCAAAAACTAATGATGTATTTTATAGTAACTAACACAACACAATAAAAAAAATTTAAAAATTAAACATAGAATTATCACATATATACCCAAAAGAATTGAAAGAACTAGAAGAGATACTTGTGTACCCACGTTCACAGCAGTATTACGTACAATAGCCAAAAGGTGGAAATAGCCCACGTGTCCATTCACAGATGAATGGATAAACAAAATGTGGTCTATACATACAATGGAATATTATTCAGCCTTGAAAAGGAAGGAAATCCTGATACAAGCTACAGCTTGGATGAACCTTGAAGACATTATGCTAAATGAAATAAGCCAGACACAAAAGGACAAATATTATATATGAGGTCCCAAAGTACTCAAATTCATAGAGACAGAAAGTGAATGGCAGTTACTGGGGGCTGGGTGGAATTATTGTTTAATGGTATAGGAGTTTCAGTTCTGCAAGATTAAAACCATTCTGGGGAGATGGATGGTGGTGATGGTTGCATAGCAGTGTGAACATGCTTAATACCACAGACCTGTACACTTAAAAATGGTTAAAATGACAAATTTTATGTTATATATAATTTACTACACAAAAAAATTCTATGCTGGGTGAAAGAAGGCATCAACAAAATAACATATACCATATTATTCCATTTATGTAAAATTAAATTAATTTATAGTAACCAAAAGCTTGTAGTGGCTGCCAGGGCTGGAGCAGAGGGAGGGACACATTACAATGGGGACACCAGGAGTCTTTGGGGATATGAAAATGTTTTGCATTTTGATTACGGGAATATTTTCAAGGGTATATACAAGTGGAAAATACCTTAAATATGTATATTTTACTGTGCATAAATTATTTCTCAATAAAGTTATAAAAAAATTTAAAAATGAAAAAAACAATGATAAAAGCTGAAACAATGAAAAAATGAAAAAAGCTGCCCAGGCTTCAAAGCCTGTTTCAAGAGAACATTGGAGTATTAGTGAATCACAGACTTGCAGTATTCCACTACAATGTCCTAGTGTTATATATGCCCTAAGGTATTCAAACAAAAGATGCACATGCAAGAAGATACAATTTACTTTTTAAATGATGACGGGTTCTCAATCCTTCCTCTCCCTAGGGGCCGGAGGATTTGCCATGTGTAGGGCTGAACAGTGGGCTCCCCCCTAATGCTCTCTTCCACTGGGACCTCTGAGCAGGAGAACAAAGCTAAGAGCTCTTTCTTAACTCTGCAGACACACTCAGCAGCTGAATCAGCACAAATCCCTATCCCAGAGAAGAAATCAATCCTTCCTAATGGGAGAGAAGTTAATTGAGTTGCTGAATTGTGTGTGAGCTATCAATTACCCCATCAAAGGCTCACTCAGCTGTCAGTCTGGGCAAACAACACTCTTGAGTTTATGGCCGCCATCTTGGCTCTAATGACCACATCCTACCGCTAACCATTTTTAGAAGAAAATGGCTGGTGACCACCATATGATCAACCTTTGCAGGGAAGCTTTTTTTCTGCCCTTCCTCCAGTCAGCCAGCACCATAGCCTCTGTCCACATGTAAGTAGTTTATGAAGAATAGAGAATCTACTATACAGTTTACAAAGAATACACAGTCTTAGTGAATCCTTACAACACTTCAAGATAGAAATCATGAACAGATGCCCATATCCTTGCTTGTAGCCACACTACCTCAAATGGGCCCAGAGTCCACATCCCAAGCCCAGAGTGTCAGATTAAATCCTATTTGGAGGAAAGTCTTCAGTCTTTCTTTTACTTTTATCTATAATTATCTGTCTTTTACCATTAACAATGCCTTAGCTTCCTCCTTCCATCCACCCAGGCAAGTTTTCCAGCAGAGGCTCTGCTGCCCTGCTGCCCACGGATCCTATTGCTCATCCACTGCTCAGCTGTCACCTTGCTGAGTCCCAGTTCTTCTTGAGGTTAAGGAACTCTCAGCTTGGCTCTTGGGTCCCTAGAGTTGAACAGATGGACTCTCACTTTCTGTCCCATAGAGCAGCAATGTCACTCAGTGACTCAAAACCATTCCAAGAAAGGAAGAAGAGGAGGTTCCCATTCTTCCTGAGAGCCATGAGGCTACAAGGGAAACAAGTCCCACCTCCCCAGGCAAACTGTCCTTGGTTGAACCCAAGCCTGAAAATCTGAAGGATGCATTATAATAACTAAATGTCATCAACATATCCACCCATATCCCTGGGGATGCAAGGTGCATGTGTAACAGCCCACGTTGCCATCCTGGTGAAGACAGATAGAAAACTGGTGAATTTCAGCCTCCATGGACAGCCTTTGTGAAGGGGTAGGCTCGGAGAAGGATATCCAATGGGAAAATGGAAAGAGGTGATTCCAGGAGATGCTGCAGAAAAGAGAGTCATAGGACTTTGTGACTGATGGATCTAGGAGCCAAAAAATCGTTCCTTCTCGTTGACCCTGAGCACTGCTCACCGAGTATCCTTGGGGCTGACATTCAGCTAGTGCACATCAGAGGGACACCAACTAACAGTAACAGGCTGATCCACTACCCTACTAGGTAGTAAGAGCCATGATCCCAGCCTTTCCCTCCTGACCTGTTCTCTGATTTCACATCAAAAGGGGTAAAGCCCTGGTTCTGGAGGGGCCTGCAGGATTCGCTCCAGCACGTGGCTGCGCTCTCTCTGTGCCCACACCTTACATTTGTTAGATACACTGAACACCAGCTCCCCACTCAATGCACACAGTGTCCTGCTTTGGGATATCTTCTACTCTCGGGCCAGCAGAGTTTAAGTGTCCCTCTCCTTAGAGAACCAGCTCAGGCACTGGACTCTGGTCCCAGAGTGTCAGTGCCGCTACCCGTGAGCCCCGGCTCGCTCTGCACCATCGCACCAGCCTCGCTCCTGTCATTTCATTAATTTATCAGAATAACTTTATGCACTGTTGCCTTTGTTAAAAGAGCTACCTCCTGGCAGCATTTTATTTTTAACAATATTCAGGCCTGATGGGGGGAGATGATAAGGTGCCTTGGTGGCTTTATTTAAATCTTATTTACTCCAGTAGTCCCAGCCTGGAGATAATGTGGAGCATTCATCAAACAGTCCTGAGCCTGTAGACCTTCCTTCAGAGCTAAATTTAGAGCAGTAACCTTAATAAAGCTATAGGGCAGGAGGCTTTTGCCATCAGAAGGCTACCTTATTGAAGGATACAGAGCAAGAGCAAAGCTGCCCAGCCTTCAAAGCCTGTAAACTGCCAGATCTGTTTTCAAACACATGGGGATAGTGACGGAAGGTGTGAAGAACAGGCTTTTTGCCACTTTAGGGTTAAATAACAATTTCCTGCCTTCATATAGTTTACAAGCCTGGGCCTGAGGCCTTAGTGTTTTTTCAAAAAATGCTCAGCTGAATTTTTCACATCCTTTCATGAGAAAGAAAGAAAGAAAGAAAGAAAGAAGGATTAGATGGTTCTACTCTGTCCATGAAATTAAAGCATGAAATCCCAGGGCCCTGGCTTTCTAACATGAGCCTACCACAGAATCATCTGGAGGCCATGTCAAGAAGCCGCTGGGTGACCAGATCCCCAATTTCTGATCCATTCCCAGGTGACATGGGTGCTGCTTGTCCAAGAACCACACTTTGGGAACCACCATTCTAGGGGAACTCCAAAGAAAATTGAGGGAAGAGCTTCCTATTGACGGAGCTGCTCACGAACAGACTGGGGTTTTTCACAGAGCAGAGGAGACAGACAGTCATAGGGCTTTATGTTCCCAGGTCTGCTGCGGGGCACCTTCTACGTTCTCTCAGCTACCTTACCAGGGACGTATTATTATTATTATTATTTTTTAAGATTTTATTTATTTATTTGTCAGAGTGAGCACAGGCAGACAGAGTGGCTGGCAGAGGCAGATGGAGAAGCAGGCTTCCGCTGAGCAAGGAGCCAGATGTGGGACTAGATCCCAGAACTCTGGGATCATGACCCGAGCCAAAGGCAGTGGCTTAACCAACGGAGCCACCCAGGCATCCCAACCAGGGACGTATTATTAGCCTCATTTCTTTTTTCTTTTTTTTTTCAAGATTTAATTTATTTGTTTGACAGAGAGACAGTGAGAGAGGGAACACAAGCAGGGGGAGTGGGAGAGGGAGAAGCAGGCTCTTGGCTAAGCAGGAAGCCCAATTTGGGGCTTGATCCCAGGACCCTGGGATCATGACCTGAGCCAAAGGCAGACACTTAATGGCTGAGCCACCCAGGTGCCCCTATTAGTCCCATTTCATAGAGAAAGGAAACTAGAGCTCAGAGAAGCAAAGTAAGTTTCCCAAGGTCAAACAGCTAATTGGTCATTAGACCAAAGTGGGAATTTAGGACTGTGTGACTCATAGGAGTGGGAAGGAGCAGGTTTGGGTTTTCAGGCACCACCCACCACTAAATTACTAGGCCACACATCTCCAGAAGCCTCAAGTTCTCCATTTTTGTGAAGAAGGGTACAAAGAAAGCACTGATGAGCACATTTATATCCCTTCTTGGTGAGTGCCTAACTTAGGCGGCATCCATTAAAAAGTATGCTCCCCACGCCTGAGAGATCTTTCATTAACACAGTCTGAGTCAGGGGCTGAGCCTCCCTAAGAGGTCTAGCAGGGAGACACAGAGGAAGGGGTGGCTCTACCCCACCCCTCCACTACCACACACACACACACACACACAGAACTTCTTGCCATCCTGAGCAAGAGTTGTTTGCTGGGTGCTCTGTGTATGTTTCACCGTCACAAACAGCGGGCCTTAATAAATCACATTGTTCACAGTCAATTTCGCATCCTAATGCAGCCGACCTAGGCTGCATTTTTCATCCTTTCTTACCTCCCGGCACAAGCCTCGTGGGCAGAAGCTTACCGAAGCACTCACTTCCATAAAAGTAAAATCATTTCAGTGAAATTGAGGAAGTGGGGACAACAAGTCAAAGCCACTTTTTCTTACTCTGACAGCATAAATAGACGGTAGTGCTGAGAAAACACATCTTTTCTCTCTCTAGGGCCAAATGGGTAGGGACGCCCCAGAAAACTATCTCTGCAGTTGGTGCCACCGTCCCAACTCCTGCCACTGGGGCCAGAGGCTGCACAGTCTTAACACGCCCCCGGCTGTTGCTCTCCCCTCACCTGTGTCTTTCATACAGTCTCATTAAGGCTGTTGTTCACTATTCGTGCATGACCACGCTGCATAACGCAGCAGATGCTGCCCAGCCACTGAGCTCATGAAAGGTACTTCCCTGCTACAAAGGGGGTGCACAGTATGGCTCAGGCTCCCCATCACACAGCCCAATGACCACTCCTCCACACTGCTCTTCAAGAGGCGCCTACAGCATCCCTGGCATTCAGACAGGCAGCCTTGACCCTTGTCCTGCAGACAGCCGCACCTGCGCCTGAGGCCCGTGCGCAGGAGACCCTGAAGGCTGACAGGGCGCTCCAGGGCTCTGGACACTCCCCCTCCCCCTCCGGATTCCATCCCTCTGCTCCATCATCCTAATGTGCAGATCATGAAAGAGTTGGGGGAAGTGGAGATTCTGGAACCACTGCAGAGGCTGGGATGATGGGCTGCCACTAGTTAGTTGAAATTTCACTATCATTAAAACAGCGGAGCTTCACAATTTTTGTTTCCTAGTCCAATGATGCCAATACCGGATGGATGAGGTCTGGGAGCACGTCCCAGGAGGAGTGGCTGATGGATCTGGCAATGTGTCTATGCAGGAGCACGGAGACTCTGGAGAAAAGAGCTGTCTGCTTATATCTAGAAGTCTACACTTAGAAGAGGTTTGAGGGGGCATCTGTATGAGGGGAGACACCCTGGGGCAAGGCACACTTTGGCAGCAAGAACCCCCAACCCCGCAAAGGCTCGGGTTCCTCCTGCAGGGAATGCAGGGAAAGCAGCAGGGGCAGGACAGAGGCCTGAGCACAATGGAGGAGATTCCTCTCTCAGACCAGAGGCAGAACCAGGCCTGAGAGTCCACGAATCTGCTTCTCTCTTTGCAGGGCACGAGGACCAGGGCACGCATGGTAAATGGACAATGAATAATGATGAGACAGAAGAAATACGATACAGAGGTGGACTCTTGAGTCCTCATTCACAGGACTTCCAAGTTGCTACCACAGGCGATTAGAAATAAGACTTGGTGCAAAATCCCTGAACAAGCAGACACATGTAGGGGGAATTCTGCCCCCATTTCCCCAGCTTGTGGGACCTGAAGCCAACAGATAGACTGACTGTGGCATGCGTGTGTCTGAGAAAAGAGGGCCGAGAACACCTAGACTTTGGCCACAGGCCAGCAGAGCACAAATGCCACTCTCTGCCTACCCAGCTTCCTCTGACCCTGCCCCCCATGAGAGAGGTGGAAGGGGAGAGAGAGAGATGCCTAAACCATGTGAATGTCTGAAAGATCATGTCAGTGACGTGTCCAAAATGCTCTTTTCTTGAAGCAGTTAAGAGAACTCCACATTACTTAACTTAAAGTTCTCAGCAAAGAACAGGAGAAGGCCATGCTCCCTGTGGTGGCTGTGGCAGCTCTCAGAAGTACGACGGTGGGCTGCGAATGCCACCAGCCTCTTGGGAAGAAGGAACCGATCCCCCTGTCAGAGATGGCTTTCTTCTGACCTGCTGTTTCCATTTACTGCATCTCCTAAATCTATTTTGCTCACCTCCATGCTAAGGAAAGGGTTGGTTTGAGCGGGAGAGGTATCACGGACCAAAGAGCTTGTCTGTGCCCAATCTGCCAGCAACTGTTGCTTGAAAAGGGGCTACAACCCCCACCCTCTGCCCTGCTCCTATGACCCGGCCACAGGCAGGCCACTGTGTCTGGAGTACAGTGGGGAGTCCACAGAGCAGCTTCTAAGGGTATTGAACCCACAGGGTTGGTCTCATTCATGCTGACTTTAACCACCTGAGCCGCCCAGTGCCTTCCTGAGACGGAACCTAACAGAAGCACAAAACAGCTCTGATATTAGCTCAGAAAAATGTGGCTCTAGCATTTACAAATGGGATTTGGAAAAGGCATCTCATTTCCTAGGTGCTGGTGTGAGGAGGAACGTGGAAACAGGTAAGAAGGGGCAGGCAGTGACAGTGTCCCTGTGTCACCTTCCGGCCAGCTGGCTTGAGGGGGAAGCAGCTTGCTCATTGGCAGCAGCTGGGAGCAGCTGCTCAGGGCAGCTGAGCACGCAGGTGGCCCCCGGGACCCGGAGAAGGCAGAACAAGGACCGCAGCCTCAGGGAGCCTGGGCCTTCTCTGTTAAAGAAGCATCAGTGATATACTAGATGTTGGCTAATTGAGCATAATAATAAAAAATAAATAAGTAAAATTAAAGTTTAAAAACTTTAAAAGAATTAAAAAAAAAAAAAAGCATCAGTGCTTCCCTAGGAGGGGATAAGGGAGTTGTTTAGGAGAGAGAAAAGGAGTGCAGAAGATCCCATAGGACCCTCGCATCAAACCCGCACATGCAGAAGCCCCCGGGGCTCCACTAAGGGCACATGGAGAGGCACAGAGCTGCCCCACACCATAGCTGCTCCTCTCTCACACGGGCATGGGACAAGCCATATGGCCCAGGACAGCAGCCACTGTCATTGTCACATGTCAAGTGTGGGGCTAGAGAGGGAGATGGGTGTGCAGCTTGCGGGTGAGAGAAAGCACGTGCACAGGCACGTAGACTCGCATGAGGCTGGCCAGCTCCAGGCTTCAGTTTCACAAGAGACACTGCCACACAGAAGCCACACAGAAGACGGGTCCAGAAGGGCTTCATAGTGTGGGCATGCTGATAAGTCAAGGTTTAGTCTGGAAAGAGACCACAAGGTCACATGAAAAGGGAATTAGGCTTATTCCAGGTCACTCTGGAAGACAGAATTGGGGCCAACAGGCAGAGGTGACAAGAGACAGATTCTGATTTCCACTGAAAGGAGCATCTATCAAGCAGCACTTCCCCATAAGGTGGGCATCCTGGGCTCCCATCCCTGTCAGCATCAGGCATCAGAAGATGTGTTTTGGGGATGGCTTCCTCTGACGGGAGTGGGACCAGAGGCCCCAAGGTCCCTTCCACCTCTTAGAGATTACAGTCCTACAAAATTAAAGCCCTCAAACCATCTTGCCTTCCCCCCACCCAGGAAAGGCACAAAGGCTGAGGTTAGACTAAAAGACCCTGTGTCAGGAGCAGGGAGAGGAGGGTCCTCCTGTCTGTCCTGGGAACAGAAGGCCATGACAGGCTGCGGAAATGTCACAAGATACAACAGATTTTTAGCGAAGTGCTTATGAAGATATTTACCTGACATAGACTCAGACACACTTTTTTTTTGAGTTGGGTTATAGAAAAAGACATTTTTGTGCCTTAAAGATCCCATTCTGAAGGAATACCATATTCCCCCTCAGACTCCCAACTCTGCCCAATAGCCTTGATGGGGTCTGCATGGGACCGGAGGCCGCACTGACAGAGGCTCTGGGCCCACACTGGAATTTGTCCCCTGCCCCGCCCTCATCCAGGGTCCCTTCTGGCAACACTGCTCACTGGGGCAGCCCGAATGTCCCAACTCTGGCCAGCCTCTGCAGAGGCAACTTCACAGAGGATGCTCCCAGGGACGCTCTCTGCCTTGCCTGTCAACTGCCGGGAACCCAACACCTCGTACAGATTTCCTACAGGACTGGGGAAGACAGATCTGTTGAAGTGGGGTTGAGAGGCAGATCCAAGGCAGCCTGGCTTTCTGGGGGATGTGAGGACTTAATGTTAGCTCTAGTGAGCAGGAAGTATTTTCCCTATTCCTTGCCTCCTCTGGACTTTCTGTCCCGCCAGCAGCAGTGTCCAGGAGGCCAGGATCCCTTGTGAAATCACTATTCACTCTCCTCCTGACAGTCTTTCCACGGGGTTAACTTTCCACGGTGGCTGCCAGCCACCCCAGTTTCTTGCTTGGTTTTGTTTGTGACCTCAGAGCACAATATTTACACTCTGGACTCCTTATAGAGTTCCCAGATGTTCCCTTGGCGTGATCACCTCGGGGCGTGGAACCAGGCCTCAGTGTGATTTCTCGGATTCTTTTACAGTGACAGGGCAAGTGTCTACCAGCTATGGAGCCCCCACTGGGCCAGTCCTCCTGTGTCTCAGCAACGAGCTTGAGGTGCTGGTGGAAGAAGGAACTGTGACAGCCCCTCTCCCATGCCTGCTGGTGTCATCATCTCTGACGACATCTTGTCAGCACCATCTGAGCGTGGTGTTGATGAGGCTGCTGGCAGAGTCTCCCATCCCCCTTTCTTGGGGGGATCAACCTGGTGACTCATCATTCAACACGTACTGAGCTCCTACTACATACAGGGCACTGGGCAAAGCGTTGGGGATACCAGAGAGATTGAAAGGCCAGCTTGTGGGGGGCCTGAGCAGCTCAGTCTGTTAAGTGTCCAAATCTTGATTTCATTTCAGTTCATGATCTCAGGGTTCTGGGACTGAGCCCCGGGTCAGGCTCAATGCCAGTGAGTGTCTTCCTGAGGATTCTCTCTCCTTCCCACCCCTAAAATAAATAAATAAATCCGTAAAAAAAAAAAAAAAAAAAAAAAAAAGGAAAGAAAGAAAAAGAAAAGCTGGCTTCCAGTTAGAGACAGGGATTAGGTGTAAAAAGGTACATCCTAACCTCAGGGTATTTCCTGGTGTAGATGAATAAATGAATGAGCCAGCATTCATTCAACATTAAGCTTGTTCTTGTGTGCTGGACTTAACAGTCAAGGGTTGGGAAATGGGATAGGAAGGATGACCTCAAAGAGCTCCATCCTGGAGAAGGACGGAGGCATCTGTGAAACAGGACCCAGAGCACCAAGGGCCCACGTGGAGCACGCAGGCGCAGACAGGGCTAAGGGAATGTAGTCTGCATCTGGTCACTGCCAGCCGTGCCGAGTAAGTCCACTCTCTAGGCATGCACCTGATCGTGGTTTCCATCCTCTGGGTAACCCCTCCCTCAATGGGAGAAGGCCAACCCTCCCATAAAACTGTCTGTCTCATATGCCCCATCTCAGGGGCCAGGCTCTGATCTCTGCAGCAGCTCACCATTTCACTGCTCCTGGACCTCCAGGAAATGAAGAAATCAAAACAAACTTCTTTCCTCCTGGCATGGTACTCTCTGTAAGGAGTTCACACAGACAGCCAGGCAGGAAATGCTGCACACCTTTACAGTCAGTCTTTAGACCTTTAGCTAGAGAGCCAGGGGCAGGGTTGTGTTTGCTTTGATTTCCCCTCCCTCTGCCACACCCCTGCTCCTTCCCTGCTCCCTTGCCTTCATCCCTTCCCTCTCCTCTCCCACCCACCAGCACATTTAATATTGATTGCTGGGGCAGGGAAGGCTGTGCTGCTTTACCCTTCTCTCCTGCAAATCTCCCAGTGTGGCCGAGCTGCTGGTGTGTATCTAATATCTGTTCCGAAGCCTTCCCTCAGCTCCTATTAGGTCCTCCTTCAACCCTGAGCCCGTCAGGACAGACGAAAGCCAGCATCAAGCTAATTCACCTCAGCCACACCCTCAGCCACCCAGGAATGGCCCTCAGGGCCAGGGTTCAGGGCTGTGAGGAGGAACCCACCTCCTGGTCCACTGCCTCCTTTGTTGAGTGTCCCTTTCTGCCAGCCAAACCTGGGCCTAGAGGCCTAGAGGACCCCAGGGGCAAGTCTAGGTTCCTGCTTTCTTACTTGAAGCTAGGTTGTCTATGCTTCTTTCCAGGATGGTCCAGGCCCCATCGCCAAGCTTGTTTTTTCCTTCAATTCTGAGCAGTTCCTCTAGGCACAAAGGAGGAGGGGAAGAAGGGACTCCTTCCAGTCTCCAGTTCTGTCAGTATCCCTTTGGCAACAGAAGGCAGCCGTGGCTTCCACTGGCATGTCCAACCTCACTGGAAATTGCCTCCCTAGAGGTCTGAGAAGAGCCATGCAGCAGCCCTGGACCTGGGATTGAAGCAGAAGCTGAAGAGCCAGGAGACAGCTCTCCAGGACTGCCCAAGAGGACATTTAATCAGTGAAAGTTCATATGTTGGCTCATCTCCTCTTTCTGATTTTATAATATGAGAATATTATAAACAAAAACACTCTATTTGGCCCTCCTGGACCAGCTGGAGAAGGTGCCATGAAGCAACAAGTTAATAAAGGACAGATTGCCCAGTGCTGCATACACCTAGCTTAATTCCCTGCCTTCCCCACCACCTTGTAAAGACAGAAGGATTCAACAGCTTGAAGAGTTCCCAGGAATATCCAGCTGATCTAGAAAGAGATAAAGAGATAAGAGCTTCCAAATATTCTGAGGAAGAGTCTGAGTCAGAGCTGAATCCCCTTAAATGTGTTTATAGTTGGCTAAATTCCAAAGCTGCAAATAAAAGACCCATGTATTATGTCTGTCCTTTTATTAAAAGCATTAAATAATCAGACTATTCTTCTCCCTTGTGTTAAACCCAAGAAGGCACCTATAGTCTAACCGTTTTAACAGAACCTTTAAAAATAAATTTTTATATGGTATTTGTCTCTCTGACTTATTTTGCTTAGTATAATACACTATTGCTCCATCCACATCAATGCAAATGCCAAGATTTCATTCCATTTATATATATCCCCCCAGAATTTCTTCATCCATTCATCAGTCAATGGACATTTGGGCTCTTTTCATAACTTGGCTATTATTGATAATGCTGCTATAATCATTGGGGTCTATGGGCCCCTTTGAATTAGTATTTTTGTAGTCTTTAATAGCAGTGCAATTGCTGAAACTAACATTACACTGCATGTTAACTCAGTGGAATTTAAATAAAAACTTTAGGGGCAACGTGATGGCTCAGTTGGTTAAGTGTCGAACTCTTTCTTGATCTAAGCCAGGTCTTGATCACAGGGTCATGAGTTCAAGCGCTTACTTAAAAATAGAAAATAATAAATAAATAAATAAATAAGGAAAAATAAATAAAAATAATTTTTTAAAAATCCTCTCTACTTCAGCACTCTCTCTAGGAACAAGAACCACAAAGCAAAAGGAATAATATTGCCTGCTGGGGCCAGTTTCAGGAGCCAGAATGCTCCGCCCCAGAAAACAGCACTGCCCTTGCACTCAGGAATCCTGAGTTCCACCACCTGCTAGCTACATACACTAGCTTCTCTAAAACTCTTCTTTTCTTTAAAATCAAGATCATCAAACCTTCTTCACAAAATCCTTATGAGGAGTGGACCTGCCCGATCCCCCATTCATTAGCAGAATGCCTGAAGAGGGCAAAACTCTAGCAAGAATGTACTCAGACACCTCACAACTCTAAGTCCCAAAAGGTTTCTTTGTGCCTAAAACGTGCCATTGAACAAGCCCACTTCTGGCTTAGAGAGCTATGGAAGCACAAACCCTAGATGTACTATTTTGTCATTTCTAATCCCAAACTTTCTGCCATTTAACCCCATCATCCCTCCAGCATGGTTGCCAGTAGCATGCTTTCTGTACCACTAGCCTGCATCCCCATGCCAGCATTCCAGTGTGCTGTCCTCCCATTCCCAAGAAGCTAGAAAAGCTTGTTGACACCACATATGACAAATCAAGGCCTTTCATGACTCTGTCCCCCACAGTGGCCACTGCTAGAGACAACATGGGACCAGAGACAGACAGTGTGGATGGCTCCAAGCAGCCCACCTTCCCAGGTGGAAAAATGCTGCACTATCCATATTCCACTTTCTGAGGGTCATATTTGTACAGAAATGTCTACCATGGCCATGATGAGGTTTGCCTCCAGCACTACCAACCATTGCTGTATTCAGTGTGACCGGTACTGTGCTCAAACCACCTCGGTCTGACCCACTCAGGCCCTATCTAAATTACTCTTTGGGAGTGGCTCCATGTCTAGTTTCATGAATCTCTTTGAAATTATCCTATGTTTAGATTTCCTGAAAATGAGTCTATGTTCCCAAGCTTACTTAGACATAGGCAAAAAAGGGCTCCCGTGTATGGTATGCGGTCAGAGGGGACCCAGAATGTGATTTCAAAGACTAGCTGAAGACAGCAAATATTTGAGGATAACCTCTAAGTATTACCTACTAGAGTTGAATATATACCCAAATATATGTTAAATATCCCTTCTGCCCTCTTCAAGCATTTAACTGAAGCCAAGATTATACAGTTGGGCTGATTCTAAGGATTTGAATTACTGGAAGCTGTTTTCATATACACCAATTGGGTTATTTAACACAAAATTCAACAGTGCTGGATGTCTGAGTCTGAATAAATTATAAAATCATTATGCTGGGAATGGTCTGTTTTTTAAAAGCTCAACTCTGGTGTCACTTTAAGTGAACCACAAATTCCCTGAACATTTCTGCATGCAGGCATGTTAATTCAAACAGTCATAATACAACAAGTTTTTGCATTTTGCATAATGCACATTCAGACCTCTGTGCAATTTCATAATCAATCCTGCATTTTGTATTAACACACATGCAATACATACAGCCATTATTCATTCTCTATAGAACAAATAAATCCTCACTTGGGGGGGGGGAACCACTGGAGAATGCATATGGATTGTGCATAATCAATCAGCATGTGGGGTTTTAACACTAAGTGTGTACAGATTTAGGTTTGGGGAATAATAACCAAATAGCACTGAATAAGCAGACTGGATATTGAGGACAAGACTGCAAACCTCTACTGATGAATAACAAACCCAGAGCAGTCCAAAAGTAGAAGGAAAAACCAAATGCTGCCAAGAGTGGGGAGACCTTTTCCCCACCACCATCCCTACCAAGTGCATTGCCATGGGAGGCAGGGCTGAATAATGGATGCACAGCTTCAAGTCTCTTTCAGCCACACATTTGTTGACTACATGTTCATAGTAGTCCTCTGAGCATCAGCACAACAGCACTCAATTTACTTGAAGACCCCCACCGCCACGCAAAAGTAGCTCAGCTGTTAAGGCTGATGATACACATGCACCAAGAAGGTATGAAAGTTTTATTATTCACATAATGAGAATTTCTGGGGAGAGCATTCATTCAAGACATTCCAAAATGGCTTGAGCAAAGGAAGGGGCAAGTAGCTTTGGTTTACAATGTGTCTGAAGGTAGGGCCAGGGTAAGCAGTGGCTGGGTTGGCATAATTTGAACTTTCCACCTGAACCCAGGGAAGGAGCAAGTCCATTTTCTTGTTGGCTTGCCCAGAGACGGGACACAAAGGGATGAAGGAGGGTTGAGGCTGGAATGAGGTCAGCAGTCAAACATCAAAAATGGAGGGTCTTTATTACAATTTTCCTACCTTCAAGCTGCCTACTCTGAAACTGACCTACTGTGTGACTCTCTTCTCATCAGTAAAAGTTGTATAACATTTAAAATAAATGCTGTCACACATACCAAAGAAAACTGGCCCAGTGCCTATATATAACAGATGTTTAATCACTGCTTTTTAATCTCAATCTGGAAATTTAAGGAAAGAGAATGTTTCCTCCACATAGTTCTACCTTCACCCTTAGTTTGTGTTCTTATGAAAACCAGAGAAGCCACCAGCTCTAGTAAGAGTCTTGAAACTATCTACAAGAGATATTAAAATAATGGTGGGAGAAGAAGAATAGAAGGGACTGTAAGGCTGGTGATGGGGGAACGGAGACCAGGGAGGGTGGTGGTCAGGGCAGTGCAGAGGGCAACTTCCCAGGATGTGTCACAGAACATGTCTGGCTGAGGCATCTCTTCTGGTCACAGGGGACAGGTAGGTACACAAAGCATTGCTCCAGTGGGGTGAAGCAAAGGAAGGAAATTGTAAGTGTTATGGACTGAACTGGGTCTCCCCCAAAAGATACGTTTAAGTCTTTTTTTTTTTTAAGAATTTTATTTATTTATTTGACAGACAGAGATCACAAGTAGAGAAGCAAGCAGAGAGAGAAGAGGAAGCAGGCTCCCCGCCAAACAGAGAGCCCAATGCAGGGCTCGATCCCAGGACCCTGAAATCATGACCCAAGCCGAAAGCAGAGGCTTTAACCCACTGAGCCACCCAGGCGCCCCAAGATATGTTTGTCTTAACCCCGACCACTCCACTAATTCAGACTGTGACCTTATTTGGAAATAGTCTTTGCAGATGTAATCAAGATAAGGTCATTGTCAACTAGAGTGGGTCCTGCATCCATTATGACTGATGTCCTTGTAAAACGAGAGAGACACAAGCACACAGACAGACACACAGGCAGGAAGTGTGCCCCGGGCGAACAGAGGCTGAAGCTACAGTCCTACAGCTGTAAGCCAAGGCCACCATCAGAGGCTGGAAGAGGAAGGAAGGGCTCTCCCCAGAGTCTCAAAGGGGCAAAGCCCTGTTGATACCTTGACTGTGGACTTTTCTCCTCCTGAACTGTAAGAGAATAAATTCTGCTGTTTAAGGAACTCTTTGTGATACCCTGTTACAGCAGCTCTAGGGAACTAATATAGTACAGAAGAGATCATCCATTACTTTCATTCTTTTTCTTCACTGAAGATTTGAGTGTGTAATTTTACTCCAAATTGGACTAACTGGGGATGCTAAAGTTTTTTATTTTAGGATGATGAACAAACCGCAGATCTTTATATGCTGCCAGTTAGTCTTTAATTCCTCAAAATTATTTTAAATACACAAAAAGAAGATATTTTACATAAACTATCTACAGTTTTGGCTTATAATATATTTTATACTACATGGTTAGTGTTACAACAAATTTACAAACAGAAGGTAAAGCAGATTTTCCTCAAGATCTGCAAGCTAAGACAAGATGTTAACAGTGATTATCTCTGAGTTATGGGATTATAGGTAATTTTTCTTTCCTTTTTATAACTTTCAAATTGTCCTCACTATAATAATTTTTTTCAAAAGAAACACATTTTTACTTTCCAAGAGACACTATCATTTTCACAAAAGCAAGAAACAGGATTCAATGCCTTGTCTTCTGGGCTTTTGTCTTGACTTTCAATCCTGGGGCTCAGAGATCTGTTCATAGCCTCCTGATTAGGCTTAAAAGGATTAGAACGGAGCATGCAGTGGCAGGAACATCTATTTGTTCCTTTAGAAGTTGGAAAAAAAAAATGAACTTAATCTGCCACAGAATAAGAGGCTCAGGCCAGGGAGCTTGTGGGTAATATTTTCTGATTTGGTCTAATAAGGAGAGTTCTTTTACTCTCAGGAGTCTTCACAAATTGGCCTTAAAGTCCAGCTGCTTATAAGTCCCTTTGTAACAAAAACCAAGCATATTTAAAGGAAAAGAGAGTGTTCTGATTCTGCTAGGACTGCACAAACCTAATAGAGCCTCTGTCTCCTGTGACTTACAACTACACGCTGCAAAAATACAGAAAGCCACTACCTGAGGACTCAAGAAAGCAAATGAGAGCAGAACATTTTAGAGAAGTCAAAATTTGGTGAAGCACAAGGGTAAGATGCCCACTATTTTTTTCTCTTTTATCTCTTTGCTGTGCCCAGACACCAGGTCCCAGCTGTGGGTTGCAGAGTGGAGTGGCAAGATGGGTGGATGGAAAACTGACAGAAACCTTGTCTTCCTGACCACAGCAACCAAGAAAAGGACCCTTCTGGGCCGGAGAGTATAAGGAGAATGTCAGAGAAAGCAAGAATGAAGTGAGAATGGAAACACAGGACTTGACAGTTTGAAACCAACCAGGCTAATTGTTCTGTATCTTGATGTGGCAGTGACTACACAGGTGTATATCCTTGTCAAAATTCATTGATGACTATATAGTACTTAATAGGGTTACATTTTATTATATGTAAGTTATACCTAAATAAAGTTGATTTAGGGGCACCTGGGTAGCTCAGTGGGTTAAAAGCCTCTGCCTTCTGCTCGGGTCATGATCCCAGGATCCTGGGATCGAGCCCCGTATCAGGCTCTCTGCTCAGTGAGGAGCCTGCTTCCTCCTCTCTCTGCCTGCCTCTCTGCCTACTTGTGATCTCTGTCTGTCAAATAAATAAATAAATTCTTAAAAAAAGGTTGATTTAAACATTTTTTAACAAGAGAGCCCAGAAATAAACCTCCAGACCCAGTGGCTCCACCTTAGCACTTACCTGGCCCATCACACATGAACTCCCTGCCATGCCCAGGCCTCTACCAGGTCTGACACAGCTGAGGTCCTGCAGCAGATCATGGCCATCACTAACCAGAGCCTGGAGGAGGCACAGGCTAGTAGGCTCCATGCCCAACATGGGCTCGAACTCGGGACACTGAGATCAAGAATCTCATGTTCCACTGATTGAGCCAGCCAAGTGCCCCAAGACCTTTCTACTTTTTATGTCTATTAGCATAACTCTAAACTATGTCAGCAGGATATCTGGACTACTCCAGCTGTAGTAGTCTCCAGACTGCTGTTCCTGGTTCCACCCCTTGCCTTCCATTCCAGTATCAGAGCAGCCACAGTGATCTTTTAAAACTGCAATTCACATAAGGACAGGCAAATAGATCAACTAAATAGAGTTGAAAATGCAGAAACAAACCCATACATATATGGCCAATTGGTTTTCTACAAGGGTGCCAAGGCCTTGGGAAAAGAATAGTCTATGCAACCAATGGTCTGGGAAACCTGCTTTCAACATGCAAAAGAATGAATCTGAACCCTTACCTCCCACCATATACAAAAACTAACTCAAATGGATCAAATACCTAAGTGTAAGAGCTAACCCTGTAGAACTCTTAAAAGAAAACGTAGGCATAAATCTTCATAACCTTCAATTAAGCAATGGTTCCTTAGATATGATGCCTAAAGCACAGGCAACAAAAAAGAATAGACACACTGGATTTCATTATGATGAAAAACTTTTGGTCTTCAAAGGACACTATCAAGAAAGAGAAAAACAACTGATGGAATGGAAGAAAAAGATTTGTGAATCATATATTTGATAGGAGTCAAGTATCCAGAATTTATAAAGAACGTTAACACCCATGGGTATTACAGAGGGCACAGACTGCATGGAGCACTGGGTGTTATACGCCAACAGTGAAGCATGGAACACTGCATGAAAAACTAATAATGTACTCTATGGTGACTAACGTAACACAATAAAAAAAATGCAGGGAAAAAAAGAACTTTTACAACTCAGTGATAAAAAAGACAAATAATCCAATCAAAGGGAATTCTCAAAATGTGAAATCTCAAAAAATCAAAAAATCAACACTAATCAACTGTAAACAATCATCAACTCTCAAAAAATCAACACTTCTGGGACTTCATCAAGATCAAAAGCTTCTGCACAGCAAAGGAAACAGTCAACAAAACAAAGAGGCAACCCACGGAATGGGAGAAGATATTTGCAAATGACAGTACAGACAAAAGGTTGATATCCAAGATCTATAAAGAACTCCTGAAACTCAACACACACAAACAGACAATCATATAAAAAATGGGCAGAAGATATGAACAGACACTTCTCCAATGAAGACATACAAATGGCTATCAGACACATGAAAAAATGTTCATCATCACTAGCCATCAGGGAGATTCAAATTAAAACCACATTGAGATTCCACCTTACACCAGTTAGAATGGTCAAAATTAGCAAGACAGGAAACAACATGTGTTGGAGAGGATGTGGAGAAAGGGGAACCCTCTTACACTGTTGGTGGGAATGCAAGTTGGTGCAGCCTCTTTGGAGAACAGTGTGGAAATTCCTCAAGAAATTCAAAACAGAACTTCCCTATGACCCTGCCATTGCACTCCTGGGTATTTACCCCAAAGATACAGATGTAGTGAAAAGAAGGGCCATCTGTACCCCAATGTTTATAGCAACAATGGCCACGGTCACCAAACTGTGGAAAGAACCAAGATGCCCTTCAACAGACGAATAGATAAGGAAGATGTGGTCCATATACACTATGGAGTATTATGCCTCCATCAGAAAGGGCGAATACCCAACTTTTGTAGCAACATGGATGGGACTGGAAGAGATTATGCTGAGCAAAATAAGTCAAGCAGAGAGAGTCAATTATCATATGGTTTCACTTATTTGTGGAGCATAACAAATAGCATGGAGGAGAAGGGGAGATGGAGAGGAGAAGGGAGTTGAGGGAAATTGGAAGGGGAGATGAACCATGAGAGACTATGGACTCTGAAAAACAATCTGAGGGTTTTGAAGGGGATGGGGGTGGGAGGTTGGGGGAACCAGGTGGTGGGTATTGGAGAGAGCACAGATTGCATGGAGCACTGGGTGTGGTGCAAAAACAATGAATACTGTTCTGCTGGAAAAAAAATTTAATTAAATTAAATTTTAAAAAAAGAAAAAGGTAAATAAATAAATAAATAAATAATCAACACTAATAAAAAATGTAATTCATGTCAAAAAAGAGAAAGAAACCCAAACATATAAAGTCAATTAATTTATGTCAAGGTATCCAAGAATATACACTGGGGAAGGGCAGTCTCATTAATAAATGGTGTTGGGAAAATTGACCAGCCACACGCAAAAAAGTGAAACTGGACCACTATCTTCCACGATACATAAACACCAACTTGAAATGGATTAAGGACTTGGACATAAAACTCGAAATCATACAACTTGTAGAAGACAACATAGGCAGTAAAGATGTAGATCTTCATGATGATTTCTTAAAATTTGACACCAACAGCAAAAATAAGGAAAAGAAACTACATTCAACTAAAAAGCTTCTGTACAGCAAAGGAAATCATCAATAAAATGAAAAGGCATCCTACTGAATGGGAGAAAATATTTGCAAGTCATATATCTGATAAGGGGATAATATCCAAAATACATAAAAAACTCATACAACTCATAGCAAAAAACCCCAAGCAATCAAATTTAAAAATGGGTAGAAGATCTGAGTAGATGGTTCTTCAAAGAAAACATGCAGATGGCCAAGAGGTGCATGAAAAGATGCTCTGTATCATTAATTATCAGGGAAATGCAAATCAAAACCACAATGAGGGGGGGCACCCAGGTGGCTCAGTCAGTTAAGTGTCTGACTCTTGGTTTCGGCTCAGGTCATGATCACATTTCCTGATCAGGGGTCACAGGGAGTCCCACTCAGCAGGGAGTCTTCTTGGGATTCTCTTCCTCTTTCTCTCTCTCTGCCCCTCTCCTGCTCTCTCTCTCTCTCTTTTGCAAGTAAATAAGTAAATAAACCTTTTGTAAAAAGCCACAATGAAAGGGTGTGGAGGAAAGGGAACTCCTGTACACTATTAGTGGGAATACAAATTGGTGCAGCCACCATGGAAAATAGTATGGAGGTTCCCCCCAAATTAGATACAGAACTATCCTACAATCCAGAAATTCTACTTCTGGGTATTTACCTGAAGAAAAAAAAATGGAAAAGAGGTACACACTCCCATGTTCACTGCAGCATTATTTACAATAGGCAAGATACAGAGTCAACCTACGTGTTCACTGATGGACGAATGGATATAAAAAAATCTATAGGGTGTATGTGCATGTGTGTGCAATGGAACATTAGTCACCCATGAAGAAGGAGGAACTCTTGTCATTTGCAACAACATGGGTATACCTCAAGGGCATTACGCTAAGTGAAATAAGTTCAACAGGGAAAGGCACATACTGTATGATCACTCTCATATATAGAATCTTTAAAAAAAAAAAAAGCTTATATATAAAGAGAACAAACCAGTGGTTGCTGGGGAAGGGGACTGTGGTGGTGAGAGAAATGGTAGGTTTTTTGGTTGTTTTTTTTTTTTTTTTAGTTTAGGTAAATTGAATTATTCTTTATTTAAAAATATTAAAAATCTCTTTAAAAGTTAAAAGTAAGAGAGACAGAACAGTGACACCTGATACTATCTCCATAATAATGAGGATAGAATTTGGTAGAGAGGCAGCCAGGTGTGAGGGAAAGCACATCTTGTTTGCTAAGCCAGGTGGCCATGAACAAGTTATTTGACCTCTCAAATTCTTTGTATCCTTGTCTATAAAATAGGGATTATAACACCTAACCTTCTAAAGAATTTTGTGAGAACTCAATAGGACAGCATAAGCAAGAACCCAGGCATGTGGAATCAGTAGATGTTAGAGGACGTTTATATGCAGATGATCACTCGGAGGGCATGGCAATGGATGACAAGTGAAAGTGACAAGGAGAGGCCTTACTAGTAGCAAAGGCTGTTGGATTCATATTGCCTACTACTTTAGAACAACTTGTTCTAAGCAAAAAATGTTCCCGGGTTAAATGTTTAGGAAATGCTGAATTAAATAAATATCCTCACTTTATGGAAAATTGCAAAAGAGGATGTGCTATGCAAAAGTTTCAAACTGATTTTGCCAAGGGTCCCTTTTCAGATGAAACATTTCACTCTCCCAAGAATATTATTTTAAGGTTTAAACTTTGGCAATATTGTGGGAAATGCTGACCTCTTGAAATGATCATGGGACTGAGAGTCCAGAGACCTGGCCTCTGGTTCTGGTCTGATGAAAGTAATTTACCTCTCTGAGCCTCACTGTCTTCTCCAAAATGGGAGACTTAGTCCAGGATCTCTCCTCTGGATCTTTTTCCACAATCCTATGGCTTCTGCAAAAAATACTAGATTGTCTTGCATCAGAGAGAAGGCAAACCAGAGGCCTCTGAATTCCCAAATAATTCTTCAAAAATGTCCATATATTCAGCTCCAAATCTCAAAAACAACAAAAAAAATTTCTCCATAGTATGAGCATTTCCAGAAGTATTAAAACTCATTCTTGGCATATGAATATATCATTTTCCACTAGCTCTAAACACCACTGGCTCGTCTGTCTAATGTCTCCAGGTGCTTCTGCAATTAGCTCTGTTGTATTTAAATTCTGTCCACTAAATTGAATAAGATGTTCCCTCTTCTCTTCCAAAAAAGCTGTCTGGTGCAAAAAATTAATGGAGCTAACAAGGGACAACAGGAAAGCTGCACTCTGCAGGCAGGTGGCTTACACAAAGCTCTTACATGATTCATTTTCCAGGGCTAAATCATGATCAACTCCATCTCTGCATCTCCAACTTCAACTAACATTGCTACAGTGATGTCTTACAAAAGATGATGTAGTGAGTCCCCCTCCATATGAGCAGTAAATCTAGAATGTTTGGAAATAGTACTTATTTCCCATCTATACACAAAATGATTTCATTTGTGATTTATCAAAGACTAGCGCTAACTATAAGATTTATATTTTTTATTTTCTAGATAAATCAAGGGGATATACCCAAATTGTAGAGATGTCAGTTCTCACCAAATTTATATACATATTCATAGTGATTCCAGTCAAAAGTCAACCAAGGTGTTGCTCTGTTTTTTGCTCTGTTTTGTTTTTGCAGAAATTGGTAAGATGTTTCTAAATCTTTTTATGGAAAACCAAAGATCTAAGAGTACCTAAGACAATCTGAGAGAATGATAGTGGAGGAATTATATTACCATCAATAAGAATTATAAAAATTCCTCAATTATTATAGTACAATATTGGCCCGGGCGGCAAATAAACCACCAGAAATCTGATTTATGATAAAGATAGTGCTGCACATTGGTGGGGAATTGAGGGTCTTTTCCGTGAATGTGGCTAGGTCAATTACGATGTTCACACAGATGAAAAACAGATCTTCATCCTTATCTCATATCATACACAAAATTAATTTCAAATGGAGTAGATCTAAATAGGAAAAGTTAAAAAAAAAAAAGTAAAGCTCCCAGAAGATAATATAGAGTGATAGCTTCATGATCTTGAGGTAAACAAACATTTCTTAATGAGAACACAGAAACTACTAACAATAAAGGAATAGAAACAGGACCTAATGAAAATGTAAAAGGACTATGTATCAGAAAATTTCATTAAAAGAGTAAAATATGGAAGCCATAAAGTAGGAGATAACATATCTGTGATACCTACAACCAACGGAAGACCTACCTGGAATATAAAAAAGTTTATAAATCAAGAAGAATAAAGTAATTAACTCAATTTTTTAAAAAGATTTTATTTATTTATTTGACAGACAGAGATCACAAGTAGTCAGAGAGGCAGGCAGAGAGAGAGGAGGAAGCAGGCTCCCCGCCGAGCAGAGAGCCAGATGCGGGTCTTGATCCCAAAACGCTGAGATCATGACCTGAGCCGAAGGCAGAGGCTTTAACCCACTGAGCCACCCAGGCGCCCTAACTCAATTTTTTTAATGGCTGAAAGACTTCTAAAAGTATTTCCCAAAAGAGAAAAAGAATTGGTCAATAAACATATGCAAAAATACTTAAACTTTAGTCATCAAGGACAACCAAACTGAAATAATGGTGAAATACAATACATACCAACACACATACACCCACACACGTACACCTGCACACACTTAAACACATACACCCATGCACACCTATACACACACATACATACCTGCATGCACACAATAAACACACACACACACACACGAAGAACTGAAGTTAAGAGACGGACAATTCTGAGTTTTAAAGAGGATACATAGCCACTGGAATCTTCATGCATACTGGATAGAGAATAAATTGGTGAAACCACATTAGAAAACTGAAACAGATCACACACATATCCCAAGACCTAGCAATTCCATTCCTGCATTTGTACCCAATAAAAGTGTGGGTATGTATGCACTCAAAGACATGCACAAGATTTTTCAGAACAGCACTATTTGTAAAAACATCAGTCTAAAAGCTATCTAAAAAGTCCGTAAACAGCTGGATATATGACTTGTGTATATTACATAATGAAATGTAATACAGCAAGGAAAATGAATAAACTATTGCTATATGTAATGATACTGGTGAATCTTGCAAACGTTATGGTGGAATAAGCAAGACACCAAAAAGAAATGTCAGTTCTGCCAAAATGTGATGCATATGTTCCTAAAAATCACCACACTACACAAAACCATGCAATTAAAACCATAGCACTTAGAAGATATTTGCAAATGACATATTCAATATATTATATATATATCCATATATTATATATGTAAGCTTATATATATTAGAAGATATTTGCAAATGACTTATCCAATATGTTATATATACCACTTCTTTATCCATTCATCTGTCAGTGGACACTTGGGCTGCTTCCATAATTTGGTTATTACAAATAATGCTGCAATAAACATAGGGGTGCATATATCTTCTCAAATTAATGTTTTTGCATTCTTTTGGTAAATACCCCAGTGGGATTACTGGATCATGTGATAATTTTATTTTTAATTTTTTGAGGAACCTCCATACTGTTTTCCACAGCTGCACCAGTTTGCATTTCAACCAACAGTGCACAAGGGTACACATACACACACACATATACATATCTAATTATGGAAGCAGCCCAAGTGTTTACTGATGGATGAGTGGGTAAAGAATGTGTACACACACACACACACACACACACACACGAGTATTACTCAGCCATAAAAAGAAGGAAATCTTGCCATTTGCAACAACATAGATGGATCTAGAGATAACACTAAGTGAAATGTCACTCAGAGAAAGACAAATATGTGATTTCACTCATATGAGGAGATTAAGAAAGAAACAAAGAAAAAAGAGACAAACCAAAAATAGAATCTTAACTACAGAAAACAAACACATGGTTACTAGAGGAGAGGTGGATGGGGGATGGGTGAAATAGGTGAAAGGGATTAAGAATACACTTATTGTGAGGAGCACTGAGTAATGTATAGAATTGTTGAATCACTATACTGTACAACTATAACTAATATAACACTCTATGTTAAATATGCTGAAATTTAAAAAAACCATAGGGCTTAAAGAAAAACAAAAGTTAAGAGCATAATATTTAAAACTTTGTTAGTGACTCATAAAATTAAAAAAAAAGAAATCTAATAAGTGGTAGCATGGATTTACACATGGAAAATTGTTAGGAAGCAAATCAAGTAAGATCAGGTAAAATAGTATTTATGTTTACAAAGCTTTTGCATATGGATGCTGCCTCGGAGAGCTGCAGCTTGTGAGGTACCTGAAGAGATGGGGAGGGTTACCTAAATAGGCCGGAGTGTTAATGCTACATGTGGGTGAGTGTGGTTCACAACATGCTCCATGAGCTGTGTGCATGTGTACATGTTCTGTACTTCCACTGGCTCAGCTCAGCTGTGTGCAATTTCCTGCATTCGCTTTCTTTCTTTTTTTTTTAAAGATTTTATTTATTTGACAGACAGAGATCACAAGTAGGCAGAGAGGCAGGCAGAGAGAGAGAGGAGGAAGCAGGCTCCCTGCTTGAGCAGAGAGCCCGACGCGAGTCTCGATCCCAGGCAGGAAGATCACGACCTGAGCCGAAGGCAGAGGCCTTAACCCACTGAGCCACGCAGGTGCCTCTGCATTCGCTTTCTTGAAGATAACATTGCATTTAAGCAAATACTGAACTGCATTATGCTCAAATTGCTTCTTACGACAATTATTATCATACTTATTATCCTTAGTCAGGATGGAAATTCACACTTGCAACATAAGCAAGACTGCTGGACTGATAGTACCTTATTATTCTATTTAAATAAAGTTCACAGGCAAAATTCATCTATGACATCAGGTTAACAGGATGTTACCTAGAGGTAACCCTAGAGGGGGCTGTAACTAGAAGGAGTTACTAGAAGTTTAAAGAGAAACTTCCATTGTGCTGGGTACTAGCTAAACAGATGTGTCTACTTTATGAAAACTCATCACACCACACACATAAGATTTGTACATGTCATGAAACATTTAAATAAAACTTCAAAAAAAAAAAGGAATGCTACATTAAAAACCAAAAAGATCTGTCCCTTTTAGGAAGACTTCCTGGCCTTAAGATTTCAAAGGAAGAGGTTTTCCTACGTGGCTAGATAGACATTAAGTTCCTCCCCAAACGAGTACACTCATCATCCATATTCATGTCACAAACATTTATATAGCTCTTTCACCCAGTGTTCAGCAGTCCATCATCCATACCCTAAAGAATAACAAAGTAGGATTCCTGAGTTATCAACTCCAGACAGGTTCTTAGCTGAAACTCCCACGTCATCCTAGCACAGAGAAAGGAATTGGATGACATGCCTTCAGAGCTTCAACTCTGCCCTTTCCTGGCTAAGTGGGTTTGTCATCATTTCTTAAGTATTTCCTCTCTCCCGTTCAACTGAAACTTAGTTTCAGTCTCCTCCCTTGCGCATGGTACGTCAATGATGTCTTGGACATCAGGATCCCCAATAACAAAGATGGCTGGCATCACCTAAATTGTTTTGTTTTATTTTTAAAATACAGCCCCATGTGTAATGAGGGCTTCCCACAAAGGCATTTAGATGGTGACGGTGGTGAGTAATGTGGTGCTCTGATGGATTTATTGCTTTCGTAAGGAAAACATGCATCCATACAGCATTTTGAAGTATATGGAGATCTAAAGGCATTTTAAAACTTCCTCTTTACCTTACTCGAGTCAGCACTCAGTGATCCGTGTTCAGATAAGAGTTTTCACTACAACTAACATTGCTCCTATTCCACTCTCCACTGGCCCTGGCCATTGTCTTCCTAAGACGCCTCCATCTTAGTCTCCTAAAATTCAAGTTATTTTCCCTATCAAATCAGGTAAGTTGAAGAGGGTGCAAAAATCTGATCTCTAACAATATGCATCTACACCCAGATGCTGTTTACTTGGATATGTTACAGTTCGGTTTCTCTCCATCACTGGACATAGGAAGGTTACCTAGAGTGGTTGGGTCCTTGTCTCCTTCAAGAAGCTCAGAGCACGTTATAGATTCTGTGACTAAACTCAGTGGGAGAGGCTCACATACAGAATAAGGTTTGCCTCTTCCTAGCCATGGTGCAACAGCTCCAGGCTTGAAGACCGGCAATAGGAGGGCACTAGAAGGGAAACCAGAAGTTTCCCATGTTGTTAAGTAATGCTGGCACTGACAGATCAATTATGGGAGAGGATCTCTGGGTGATAAAAGGAACATTCCCATCAGATTCACTAAGGGTGTTTATTCAATACAGATTCCTGGGTACCACCCTAGACCTACTGAATCAGAATCTCTTGGAGGTAGGGACTCAGGATTTTGCATTTTAAATAAGCTTCTCAAGTAATTCTCACGAGCATCAACTGTGGAAACTGTACTGGAATCTGGGCCAGAGAAGAGCTGACATCACACTGATTAATGATGACACAAAGGAGAGCAATCTCATTAACTGAGCTTTGTTAGACCAGGTCAACCCTGAAATCATTTGACATTGTGTTCATAATGAGAAACGCAGTTACCAAGCATCCAACCTGCACTGAGCCACGGACAGGAGGCAAGAGAGAATGTCATACATATTTAATGTTGAGTTGTCACAGCAAATAAACAAAACCAGAAAATTTCCTACATACTATTCTGAGGACTCATCAGAGGAGAGATGTGGCCCAAGTGTTCCAGCTATGAAGTATTCAGCACACCCTTGGTTACCTAACAAATTTCCCGCCTGTGTGCATTAATCTATTTACTGGATGGATTGATAAAAAGCATTTCCTTTGCAGAGCTTGGAGAAGCCACCTTATGCTAGGCAGTTACAACTCCTAAGGACACTAGAAATGACAAACTAGCATGATGAAAGGCAGGGAGTAGCCTGGTTCCTGGACTTTGACAGATGACCACTGAACATTTTTGGATTTACAGAGTGAAATAAGAAGGAGAAAAGGAGGGACTCCTGGGTGGTTCAGTTGGTGAAGCATCTGCCTTCAGCTCAGGTCATTATCCCAGGGTTCTGGGATTGAGTCCTCCATCAAGCTCCTTGCTCAGTAGGGAGTCTGCTTCTCCCTCTGCCTGCCACTCTTCCTGCTTGTGAGCACATGTGCACTCTTCATTCTCCCTCTGACAAATAAATAAATAAAATCTTTAAAAAAAAAAAAGGAAAGATGAAACGGAATGTTATGGGAGGATGGAAGGAAGAGTAAACTGAAAAGAAGGAAGGTCAGTAGATAAATGAATGGATGGACAGATGAACAGATAGATGGATTGAGGAGCAAATAAAATAAGTATGCCAGGCCAATTATCCTTTATCCTCAAACTAATTTTAAACAAATTTGTTGAGATAGACTATACAATTAACCCAAGCAAAGTACATGATTCAATGGCTTTCATAATCAGAGTTGTGCAACCACCACCAATTTTAGATTATTGTATCAGCCCTTCCCCAAGAAAGGAACCCCATGAACATTAGCCATGATCCTCTGAACTCCCATCCCTTCCAGCTTTAAAGCAACCACTCATATACTTCTTATCTCCATATATTTGCCTATTCTGGACATTTCACAGAAATGGAATTATATAATACTTGGTCCTTTGTGATTGCCTTCTTTCACTTACAATAATGTTTTCAACACTCATTTATATTGTAGGACATATCAGTACTTCATTCCTTATTACTGAATAATACTCTACTGGATGATTATACCACATCTTATTCACGTATTCATCAATTGATGGACAAATGCGCTCTTCCCACCTTTTCATTATTATGAATAATGCTGCTATGAACATTCATGTACAAGTTTTTGTGTGGATTTATATTTTCATTTTTCTTAGGTATATGTCTAGGGTATATATCCTGGGTCACAGAGTAACTCTGTTTAAGTTTTTGAAGAAGTTCCAGACTATATTCTAAAATGTCCGTTTTCTATGTTATAGTTCCACTGGCAGTGCATCAGTGTTCAAATTTCTCTGACCAGTGCTTATTTTTCATTTTGGGTTTGCTCAATTCTTATCACAGCAATCTTATTATGGTTGTGAAGTGATATCTCATTATGGTTTTGATTTGCATTTTCCTGATGGCTAATGATGTTGAATATATCTTTTCATGTGCCTATTGGTCATTTGTATGTGACATTTTGTTATTGAGTTGTAATAATTCTTCATGTACTCCAGATACAAATGATCAGATATATAGTTTACAAAGTTTTTTCACATTCTAGTTGCATTTTTACTTTCCTGATGATGTCCTTTGAATCACATACAAAAAGTTAATTTCAATGATGTCCACTTGATCTATTATTTTTCCTTTCGTTACTTGTGTTTTTGATGCTGCATATAAGAAACTACTGGATAACCATGGTCACAAATATTTGCCCACCAAAGAATTTTGCAGCTTTAGCTTTTACACTTAGGTCTTGATGCATTTTGAGTTAATTTTGGTATAAGATGTGAGATAGGGATCCAACTTCATTCTTCTGCATGTTAAATATCCATGAATTATTTTTGACAGAAGAAAAGGTGTTACATGGGTGGGATAGTGTTAACAATATTACCAATAATAAACTACCATTAGTAAGGGCTGTCTAAGGTTTTATATTCATTACCTTATTTAAATCTCCACAGTCTCCTATGAGGTACATGTTTTTCTCAAATTACAGGTAAAAAGTGGTGTGTTAGGGTAAGTATCTAGCCCATGGTCCTGAAGATAATAAATGACTCAATTGTGTTTGACTTCAGAATCTTTTACCACCATTCTACACTACCACTTAAACATAGCTTTCAGAAATTAGGGGATTCCTCAAACACATCTACCTTCTTTTAGGTAAGAATTCCAATGTGAATTCATTTATCAAGAATTTATATGATGCCTTCTGGTGATATTTGAAGGATATTGTCATTTCTTGGGTGTTTGAAATGATATTTGACTCAAAGGAAAATCAGGATTTCTACAGAATCTAAGGAAGACTTCTCTTTATGGCAATGGCAGTTAAGTTATTTGGACCAATTCTCCCTGGAATTGGAAGGAAAAAATTCTCACCAGAAGAAAAAAAACTGCAATTGCTAGATAAATATTTTAATTTTTTCCAAAAGGCTGGCAATGTTCTGTACAACAGTAAGGAATTTCCTGGCCAAAATCTAAGAGAAAATGAGAACCAGGGGAGACAAGGGAAGCTCTTAAAAATGTTTTTGTCATGAGAACATTTGTCTTTCCAGACTGGGCTACAATATTTGGGGTAAGATAACAGAAAAGTTCTAGGGCCTGCTTAAAGTAGGGAGTCTAATAGGCAAATCACAAAAGCACATTAGGTTGGGACCTAAAAAGGCATCAAATCATCCACAGGTTAAGGGTGAACTAGATGTCAACACAGCCTCCTTCTTTCAAAGGAGGGGGAGAAGGAAGTGAATCTCTCCCTAAGAGACTGACCATGAATCGGTCCCATCTGGTATCTATCAGATATAAGCACAAATTTTGTCTGGAGGAAGGTACCTTCATGGTAGGCCTTGACCCCACATATAATTACAGAAGACAATGAGTAGCACACAGCCAAAGATAACCAAACCTATAAGGAAAGATGTGCTATGGATAAGACTCAGCACAAAAAGAAGACAATAGATGTAAATACAGATTTAACATATTGAAAATATCAAGCACAGATTATAAAGCAACTATACTTACTATGTCTAAGAAATAAAAGACAAATCTGAAAAATACCCACAAAGAACAAGAAACCACAACATATGACCCTTGATCCTTCTAGAATGAACTGGCCTTGGAAAAAGTATTAATACAAGCAGTCTACTGAGCAAGCTGCTTATCTCCACAAAGACCACCTCTTTGCCTTGGCACATTCTTTGACACATTTGCATATTCCCTCAAATTTCAAGGCAAAGGTAAGGAAACAGAGAAGTCTGTAGTGGTCAATTTTTGTTCAAAATTCTGAAATTAATCTAACTGATCTATAAAAATAGCAGATAAACCTCAAGTATTTTGTTCTTCTCGAGTACCAAAACCATTAAACTACACAAACTGTGAAGACTTAGATAATTCTGAAGACTTCTTCTCCTATCCTTTGTCAGAATCCCTTGTCAGACATCACATAGCCTCCTGACTGGCCTCTCTGCTCTAAGTACCTCTCCTCTACAAATCTGCCTCCACATTACCTTGACACAGATCTTTCAAAACTCAGAAGCATGTAACTCGCTTGCAAAAATCTTTCTGTGACGCACCCCTCCACCAGCCTACTCAGAATGAAGTCCACACTCTGCAGCATGACAGTATGGTCTTCATAACTTTCTGGAGGCCTCTGCTGCAATCAGCCCATTCACCAACAGCATGTCTTGCTTCTTTCCTATCACGATCCTGAGATGCTTACAGTTTCTTCAACGTGCAATTTTATGGCTTTATGGTTTTGTGTATGCTGTACTGATCCCTCAGGTCTCATAATTACTCATCCTTTAAGTGCACCTCTGATGTCACCTTCTCATGCAGAACATAAAGTTAAGCATTCACCTTCTTGTTCCCAAAGCACTTAGCAAAGTGCTATGTCCCAAAACACTGTGGCACATTTTGCCACGTTTGCTTATCACTGTGTCCTAACCAGTCAGTATAATGACTGGCAGGGTACAGGGAGGCCCTGTCCTTCAAGCAATTTTCTCTGTAAAAAAAGAGTTTAGTCTCACCCATGCTCACCTGACCACTGTGTCTCTTTCTCCTGAATCAGGTAAGCTGAGAAGCTTCCCAATTTCTTATTTCCTTACTCTGTACTTTTGCTTCTTTTAGTAAAATCTTCACTGATGATAGCAATTTTTTATACAATGCAAAAGGTATGACCCAATCCTCCAGCAATCTGGTTGGGGCAACCATGAAGTGAAAAAAGTAATCAAGAAGCAAGATTCAAATATGAGAAAAGTAAGGGATAGGTAAATGTGGACGTGAATAGAATGTTAAGACAGGAGTAGAAGCAATTTTTTTTTTATGTTAAAAGTTACCTGGTTTCTTCTAGCTTATTAAAAAACAATGACTTTCCTAGGAAAGGTATGGCTCCCAAGACAGGCTTATGTGACCACTGATAGGCTATTTGTCATTGAAAGTCAGCACACAACAGTGCCCAATATGCTATCTGACATATTTTTTATTTTGTGTGACTGGCAACCCTCAAAATGCAAATGATCTGCTCTCGTACATTACAACAAATGTGCTCAAAGACCTTTTCACTTGGAAGACTCAACTTGGAACAAAGACTATGAAAATTGTTCCTTCTACCCAATATGTCAAAAGACAACTGGGGAGAGGGAAATCAAACAAACGCCATGTTTCTCTGTCATACACTGGGTGGCTTGGCCTCCCCACAGCAGCCAGATACATCTCTCTAATGTTCTCTGGAACAGTGTTCTATCCCCTGCCTCAGCCCTCAGCTGTCAGTTTCCTTCTCTCTCCAAAAGCCACAGGTCTTAGGTAACTCCCTTTGGTACATACTCCTAGTGCCTTAAAGACTTCTAACAGCACAGCAAGACAATCACCTTTAAAATGAAATATTAGATTTCCCCTTTTACATTACTGATAGGTGAATCTTCTCAGTTTCTCATCTTCAAGGTCACAAGAAAATGCCACCAGAAGAATAAAGAAAATTCCTGAGACATATTGCCTAGAGACATCCATGGGTCTAAAATTAGTAGCTGCCTCCTTCTCTGGGCAAGAGCTGGTAGCAGCTGGAGTGTGACAATACGCAGATACCCAGGGAAGAAGAGAGGAGAGCAAAGGGCTGCTGCCATCACGCTACTCGGGCCTGCATCAGGGAGAGAGGCTTCAAGCTTCAGGTAGGCTGGATGCTGGGCCACTTCCAAGTGGGGGTCAGTCCTGCTTGACTTTGCAAGCAGCCTTGGTGTGCCAGCCCAGCATGGGAGACATATAATTCCAGATCAGCTATTTCTGTCTTCTGCTTCCTGCATAACCAATGTCATGGGTTAGAGAGGGCCACAGGAGAAGATGAATATTAGGCATGGACTTAGCTTAAAGAGAATGTTCTGACCTTCCAGTTCTAGACTCATGCTCTGAACAGCTCCGTTTCTCTAAGTGGGGAAGAAGTCACTGCCAACCCGTCTCGATGCCTTATCCTGCCACCTTCCTGCCCCACACAACCTGTGTGAGTTTCCCAGGGCGGCCTTAAGAAAGTACCATAAACGGATTGGCTTGAGTAGAAATCTGTCATCCTTCTGGAGGCCAGAAATCTGAAGGCAAGGTGTCGGCAGAGCCACGCTTCCTCGGGGGCTCCCAGAGGGGGTCCCCTGCCTGCCGCTTGCTGCTTCTGGTGCTTCGAGGCTTCACATGTCTTCTTGCGGCCCTCCTTTCCCCATGGCTTCAGAACATCTTTCCTCTGCATGTCTGTCTCTGTGCCCAAATCTCCCCGCTTTACAAGGACACCAGTCATACGGATTAGGGCACACCCCAGCAGTCTCATTTTTCAATGTGATTCTCTCTATAAAGACCTTATTTCCAAATAAAGTCACATTTTGAGATACTGGGTTTAGGACTTCGTCATATCTTTTGGGGGGACACAACTCAACCACAGCACCCCCTTCGCCAGATCTTACTCTCTTAGGATGTTTCCCTTGCAAAGAATACTCAGCAAGAGGGGATGCGCACAGGATGGCTGCTGGCAGGACTGGAAGTCGGTTGAGGGAAAAGTGGCCCCGGGGAGACTCAAATCCCTGCAGACACCAAACTCTGACCCTTTAACTATTCGGAGACATACTTAACAAGGCACTCACAAACAGGATTCATTTTTGTTTCTGTCTTTATTTTGAGACAATAAATAGTTTTTCTTCTGTGGTTTTCATTTTCATTCACTGATATCCACTGAACTACTTAATGGCCTTAATTACACTCAAGAGAGGTGACCACAGTGCTGGACAGAATTCCTGAGGTGAGTTAGTCCCTTTGGATTCTGCTTTCTGATCTTTACTGCAAACAGAAGAGCCACAGGCCGCTCACGTTGCTGTCTGGGCCTTTGTTTTCCGCGGGGCGCAAGTAGTACAGACCTTTGGCTCTCATGACCGCCATCCTGACGTCATTTCCTCTGGTTAATTCAGACAGCTCGCCCAAACAAAACGATCTTTCCCTGCTCTCCTGGCCTGAGTGAGGGTGATTAATACTAGGCAGGGGATCGTGAGCAAGCTAATGCAATACCTGAGTAAGCCTACCAGAGGGAAAGCCAGCACCCGAGTGCTGACTCATCAGGTAGCAAGAGTCCTGCAGCAACCGAGCAAACTCGGAATAAAAACAGTTGTGTGGGGGTGCAGACCGGCTAGCGGTCAACCCACCTATGGCCATAGGCTGGCCTATCAGCCCGAGAACCTGGAAGTCTGACTCCTGCCATTTCCCTCCGACCCCCTATGATAAGTACCAGGAACAGAACAAAGAGCCAGGCACCACTGACTGTCTCCAACAATGGCCTCCAGAGATGTTCTGTGGTGAAAGCAGGGCTCACCTGTCTTGATGCAGGCCTCACAGGGAAAGAGGCCAGAGTAGAGTACAACATAAAGAATGTGGGACCTGGACTCAAAAGGCCTGGGACTCGCATGGTCTCTCTGCTTACTGGCTGTGTAAAAATGAACAGGTTTCCTAACCTCTCTGAGCCTCAGAGCTCTGGGTAACACTGTGGTAACTTCTGCTAAACTACCTCACAGGATTGCCAAGCAGGTCAACTGAGCTGGCAAAGTGAACACTGATTAACGATGAACAGTTAGGATAGTTAATAGCAGATGCTACTATCGGGCTTTGTGCAATATTTAGTCGGAGACCTGAGGAAAATCTAAATGCCAAGCAGCCTAGACATCTATTTAAAGCAAAGAAATACTTGCTTGTTAGCTGGGCTCTGGCCCCACACCCCGTGCAGAGCTCCACATGGCCAGGCTGGACCACACGGAAGCTCCTTTAGGTTAGACCAGCCTGAAAGTCCCAATGTTCCATTTTCACAGTATGGATACCACACACACATACACACACACATATGGGTAAGGGTGTTTGGGATTACTTCACTGCAAGGTAGAGCTAGCCTAGGCTTTAGCCCCACACCCTCTCCTGGCCTTCACCAGCCAAAAACAACAAAAATATAGGAGCTACCTCAGGAGGGGGTGGTGCCGAGAAAGCTTCTGAAGGGGGAAAAAAGCAGGGGAGAAATGGCTACAAGAGGAGGCCAAGGGAAGAGATGGTAAAATGGGACCACAGTGTTACCTCTCCAGGCTCAGGGCATCATCTCAACAATCCCCCTATTGTGCCATCTATTGTCCCCTCTGAATACATAACTGAGACAGACTGCAAAAATGGTCACACTCCATGATATTCCTGTATCAGCTCTTTGCAAAACGAGAGTACAGTTCCTCCCACCAGGAGATGGAGTCTGTTGCTCCTCCCATGAACTTCGACTAGCTTTATTACATGCTTTGGTCAAAAGAATGCAGAAGTGATAGTGTGTCAGTTCCGAGCCTAAGCCTGAAAGTCCTTGCACACTTTCTGCTCCCTCTTGAACTGTGAGGACTGCCGTGTGAACGAGCCTGGACCAGTCTGCTGGAGAATAAGACACCAACACGGAGCAGGGGACTCCCATCAGTTCATCCCAGCCAAGGCCATAGAATTGTGAAAGCCTCGCTATAGCCAACCCACGGCTGACCCACACATGAAGGCCTGACGCTATCCGAGACCAGCCAGTCCCCAAACTGACAGACTCATGAGCTAAACAGTACTTCTTCTAAACTATTACATTTTGGGGTGGTTTGTTTGCAGCAGTGGCTAAATGATACACGCTAACCCCACCAACCAGGGTCCAGTACAGATCAACACTCCTTTCCTTCAGACAGGAATAAAGACTATGAAGTGACAGTGACCTTCTGTCCCCTACATGGCACTACTCATCACACTGAGTTATGCATACCACAAGGGTTACAGCACAACTTCCCCAAGTATAAGCAACACGGATAAGCTTAGGAGAATTAATTTCCAGAGCACCTGGGTAGCTCAGTTGTTAAGTGTCTGCCTTCGGCTCAGGTCACGATCCCAGGGTCCTGGGAACTAGTCCCCATTGGGCTCCCTGCTCTGCAGGAAGCCTGCTTCTCCCTTTCCCACTCCCTCAACTTGTGTTCCCTCTCTTGCGGTGTCTCTCTCTCAAATAAATAAATAAAATATTTTTAAAAAGAATTGATTTCCAGATTGATTCTGTGTATCTATGTATATAAAACAATAGTTATAATTATACAAATAGTATAACTACACACACACACACACACACACATTCTTCTCCAAAAATTAACCTAAGGTTAGGGTTCTCCTTTTCCTTTCTTCTCTCATATCTTTTATCCCACCTTACAAAGGAAAGGTAAGCTTTTCCCCTATCCTTATGTTATCTCAGGATATTGTTCCAGGGTGCAAAATCCTCAAGGGAATTGGTAAAACATTCTGTGAAACTGTTTGGCGGTGTCTAAGAAAGCGGAACATACATATAGTGTGTGATACAACAATCCCATTCTCAGGGGTACACCCAACAAAAATGTGTACATAGTTTCATCACAGGTCATCAATCTGCTCAGATTGATGTAGATCAGCTGTTAGCTGCTATGTTCATCAACAATGGAACAGAGAAATGAATTGTAACATGTTCACAAAGGTATACGTTACAGTACTAAGCAGGAAAAATCTATAACCACATTCAAAAATATGGATGAATCTCTCAACATGATATTGGGAAAAAGAAGTTTGACACAAAAGAATACATAGTATTTTTGGAAAACAATATAGAGGCTCCTCAAAAAATTGAAAATAGAGCTATCCAGCAATCACACTACTGGATATTTAAGCTAAAGATACAAACGTAGTGATCTGAAGGAACACGTGCACCCGAACGTTTATCACACAATGTTCACAATAGCCAAACTATGGAAAGAACCTAGATGCCCATCAACAGATGAATGGATAAAGAAGATGTGGTATATGTATACACAATGGAATACTATGCAGCCATCAAAAAGACCAAAATCTTGCCATTTTTGCAACAATGTGGATGGAACTAGAGGGTATTATGCTAAGCAAAATAAGTCAATTGCAGAAAGACAATTATCATATGATCTCTCTGAATGAGGAATTTGAGAGGCAGGGCAGAAGGTAATGGGGGGTACGGAGGGAAAAATGAAACAAGATGGTACCGGGGAGGGAGACAAACCATAAGAGACTCTTAATCTCAGGAAATTAACTGAGGGTTGCTGGGGGAGTGGGGGAAAGGGGTAGGGTGGCTGGGTGATGGACATTGGGGAGGGCATGTGCTATGGTGAGTATTGTGAATTATGTAAGACTGATGATTCACAGACCTGTACCCCAAAGCAAATAATACATTATATGTTAATTTTAAAAAGTTAAAAAAAAAAGACTTCAAAAAAAGAATACATAATATGTGATTCTATTTATATACATATTTAAAAAAGAAACAAGCTCTATAACAAAAGACGTACATTTAGAAGTCAGAATAGTGGTCACCTAGGGCAGGTAGTAATAGGTAGAGTCATAAGAAGGGACATTTAGGCACCAGTTACACATGTGTGTTCACTTAGAGAAAATTCTTATGCTATGTACATGTTTTTGGGCTATGTTATATTTTAATCAAAAGCTTGAAAAAAGGGCATCTGGGTGGCTCAGTTGGTTGAGCCACTGCCTTTGGCTCAGGTCATGATCCTAGAGTCCCAGGATAGAGTCCCACATTGGGCCCTCTGCTCATCAGGGAGCCGGCTTCTCTCTCTGCCCATTGCCCCTTTCATGCTCTCTCTCTCTCTCGCAAATAAATAAAAATCTTTAAAAAAAAAAAAGGCTTGAAAACAGAGGGACAAAATAAAGGCATAATTACACAATTCCTTTACTCAAATAACCACAAATTCTTACATTATCCACCTCAAGAAAAATGTGTTTCTAATAAATTTTACATTTTAGGTTTAATAATTACTTATCATTGTTATCATTTTTGTACTTTGTGTTATGCACTAATCATAATTGTAATAATGACTCAATCTAGGAGAAAAGTTTACCTTTCTAGCCTTATAGTAATCAAAAAGCAAACAACACAACGCTACAGAGAAGTAAGATAGCTGAAAAAGGAAGAAATTTTAAACAAGACAAAATTCTGTGGGACAAATGAAATACAAATAGATCAAGGAAATATCACTGTGAAAGAAGAACTTGCCCATATATGTTTTTAAATGTAGGTGGTGAATAACAAAACACTAGATTACTTATAATCTATATTATTTAAGGGTATCGGTTTTATTTTTAAATATTGATATTCATATTACCTCAAAAATGAGAACTTTTATATTTATTTAAACTTCTAATAGAAGAATTTAGATGCCCACATTAAAAAGCAAAACAGGGCATACACATTTTCAAAGTTTCTTTATTAGGAAGAACAGGAGCCAAAAATGGTTCTGTGAAAAAATGATTCAATATAAAAAAAATCTCCCCAAGTATCCTTCCCCTAAGAACCTGTCAGACTGGTATGTTCTACCTACATTTTTTTTTAGGTTAATTTACATTAATCAGGCTGCTTTGGTTACAAGTAACAGAAACCCAACCAGACTGGATTGGCAGACTCTGAAGGGTCGGAGATTTTACCCTACTCGTAAAATAACAGATCAGTTTGTCACAACTTCAGGATGCTGGCAGAAGACACAAGACTCTTCACTCACAGATGAAGGACTTTATTACTCACAGCAATAACAGTAGCCAGAGCATCTGTACCATCTCCCTGAGCCCCTCATCCCACAATGCAATGCAAAGAGAGCCAGGTGATGCCTGCACAGGCAGTGAGGTATGTCATTATAGGTGATAAACCCAGGCTTAGGAAATCCAAATATTTTATAATGAGCCGTAAGCCAGTCTGACTTTTGTCCCAGAGAAGTACATTATAATAAAATACTGAATTGTTATATTATCATTATTATACTGAATTGTAAACAAATATACTTTACTTTGGAGAAAGATACAGTTTCCATCTTTTAGAGATATTTGTTATACAAATATTCTTGGAAGTATGGTCTGAAAGAGAGTCAAAGGATATGCACAAACACAAAATAACCCTAGAGAGCTATCTCCCAACATAAGTTGAGTAAAAAAAAAAAAAAACAAAAGCAAAAATAAGTTCCTATAACTGGAAAGTGCATAGATATGTTAGCTTCAAGAACTCCTGGATTCAGGGCCTTAAAAATATGTGGCAGTGGGTTGTCTCAAAACCGTATCATCCAACATGCAGCTCTGTTTTCCTTGGAGTTGGCTTTCCTTGCTACTTGGCTTTCACTGGTGGTGGCAAGAGGGCTGCCAGGATGTGCCCAATGTTCTGACACTTCCACAACAGCAAAGGAAAGAATGTTTTTTCACCTTATACCAGTTAGAATGGCAAAAATTGACAGGGCAAGAAACAACAAACATTGGAGAAGTTGTGAAGAAAGGGTAACCCTCTTACACTGTTGGTGGGAATGCAAGTTGGTACAGCCACTTTGGAAAACAGTATGGAGGTCCCTCAAAAAATTAAAAACAGAACTACCCTATGACCCAGGAATTGCACTACTGAGTATACAGGTGTAGTGAAAAGAAGGGCCATATGTACCCCAGTGTTCATAGCAGCAATGTCCACAATAGCCAAACTGTGGAGAGAACCAAGACATCCTTCAACAGACGAATGGGTAAAGAAGATGTGGTCCACATTATACAATGGAATATTACACAGCCATCAGAAAGGATGTATACTCAAATTTTGCAGGAGGAGATTATGCTCAGTGAAATTAGTCAAGCAGAGAAAGTCAGTTATCATATGGTTTCACTTATTTGTGGAACATAAGGAATAGCATGGAAAACATTGGGAGAAGGAAGAAGAAAATAAAGGGGAGGAAATTGGAGGGGGAGATGAGTCATGAGAGACTATAGATTCCAGGAAACAAACTGAGGGTTTTAGAAGGGAGGTGGATGGGGTGATGGGTGAGCCTGGTGATGGGTATCAAGGAGGGCACATATCGCATGGAGCACTGGGTGTTACACACAATGAATCATGGAACACTACATCAAAAACTAATGATGTACTGTATGGTGACTAACATAACACAATAAAATTTTTTTAAAAAAAGAAATGTTTTTCCTTCCTCACAGTTCCAACAGAAACTCTGGAATTTCTCTGCATGGGGAGATGGACCATACTGACTGGCCAGTCCTGGTCACATGCTGACCCAAGATCTCAGACGTAGTGTGAGCCCCACAAGGATGGCACAGATTTAGAGTGGCATGGGAGAGCTTTGTTCCCAAAGAAATGGCTGGCTGAGCAGGCAAAGATGTTGCTTTCCCCTATATGACTTTCTAAATACCTTCAAGATGACAAACCTTACAAGTATACTTCTAGAAATTCAAGTACCATTTCTTTTTACAGGCTGATACTCATTTTAATGGTGCTAGTGGCATATCCAATTTGCCATTTTAAAATCAAAACTCTTTAGGAAGAATCTATCACAGTGGTGCCACAGAAAGGCTGTTCTGTTTGATCACAGTTGTTACCTTATTGTGCTATTCCAGAATAAATAATGGCTCCTCCAGAGATGACTATGCCCTCATCTCTGAAACTCATGAAGGTTACCTTACTTGGTAAAAAAGGACTTTGCAGATGTGATCAAGTTAAGGATCTGGATATGGGAAGATTATCCTGGATTATCCAGGTGGGTCAGATGTAACCATAGATTCCTTATAAGAGAGACACAAGGAATCAGACAGAAGGCATGGTGAGGACGGAAACAGTGGAACAGAGAGAGTAGTTCGAAGAGGAGGAAGGTCAACCATGAACCAAGGGATGTAGGCTGCCTCTGGAAGTTGAAAAAGGCAAAGAAAGAGATTCTACCCTAGAGCCTCCAGAAGAAATTTGACTTTGGTCCAGCCAGACTGAATTCAGATTTCTGGCCTCTAGAATAGTGAGAGATAGATTTATATTGCTTTAGGGCATCCGATTTGTAATGATTTGTTACAGCAACCATAGCAAACAAATGCAAGTAGTGGCAGAAAGCAGTTGGTCAGTGCCCAGGGCAATGGTAAAGGGAAACAAACCCAGCAATGGGCAATGGGTCCTGCTGCACGAAAGAATTTGTCCCAGATCTGAGACACCTGGTGATGGTAGTTCTTGCAGAACTTCATTACAAAATGTTATTAAATTCCATGTTCGATACACTAAATTTTTTAATACCTTTAACAAATGCTCAGTAGGACTGGTGGAGACAGTGTGGTAAACAGGGTCTCTTGGCTACTGGTATATATGATAAAGACTAGAATAGTTACCATTTCAGATTTTATCCTTGCATAAGGCACTGGTTCCTGAAGCAGTGGGTAAAAGAGCAGGGCACTCCCCTTTTATCCGCATCCGGCATGTGCTTGGCCCAGCTGGTGCTGAACTATTCCTACCCCCATAGCAGAAGGTGTACAGTAATGCAATAAGCAGTCTAATAAATTAATAACATAAATTCTAGGATGTGTGGTTCATTTTAGAAACCACGTATGCACTGAAATCCCAAGAGATTTCCTAGTGTGGGCCTTAGAGTACCGGGCTGGGAATCCTGCTGCAGACACGCTCGTATATAGTGAATATAGATATGTGGTGAGAGAACGAAGGGGACTTACTTAAATTTTTAAAATTATTTTGGTTTGACTTTAATTTCTACTAACATATTTGCAATAAACCTTTTTCCCTCCCCCCCAATTTTATTTAGATATGATTGGCATATAAAATTGTATTATTTTAAGGTATATAACATAATGATTTGATTGTAATATACTGTAGAATATCACCCTGCACATGTATGGTTGGAGGCAGGTGGATTAGAGCCAGTGAGAAGTAGAGACTTCAAATATTACATGCTAATAAAATAGTAAAAGTCAAAATTATTTTAATTTGATTAACAGTGTCTAAGTTCTACTAGTCTTTACGTGATATTCTATTTAAAGACCAATTTAAAATGTTTCCATATTCCATAAAACTCTTTCCAAATGAATTCACAGAAACTCCTAGTTAACAGGAAAAAGTTTCCTACAACCTCACAGAAAGTACTATTTAAAGTACTATGATTGAAGCGGAGGGCCGCTTTAACTAACCCCAGGAGGACTGTTGGATAAGAACGCCCACTCACTATTTCTTGTGTCTTATACCTAGTGACTTGGCCTGAAGTACCCCTGCCCAAGCCACCTGGGTGACCACAAAGCACAGAGTAAAGAAGAAACCAAGACCTCTGGGGCACCTGGTAGCTCAGTCAGTTAAGCACCTGCCTTATGCTCAGGTAATGATCCCTAGGTGCTGGGATCGAATCCCACATCGGGCTCTTTGCTCAGTGGGGAGCCTGCTTCTCCCACTGCCTGGCATTCCCCCTGCTTGTGCTCTCGCTGTCTCTGAAAAATAAATAAATAAAACCAAGAAAGAGAGAGAGAGAGAGGAAGGAAAGAAATAAGGGAAGAAGGAAGGAAGGAAGGAAGGGGAAGAAAGAAACCAAGACCTCTGAAAGTCTTGAAATTCAGATTCCAAGAATGGCCATAAATGGACCACTGTGCAACCAAGGATAAACCGTAAAACCTGTATCTATGTATCAACTGTACCACTAGTACAGTGGGCAGGAAGCTCCTGCTCCTCTAACTCTTCTGGAACTTGCAGGGAATCCAGTGAGGCAGAAGCAGAATCCACTGGAGCAAAAGAAACTCCCTGTGAAAGTAAAGGCTACTAAAGATAGCAAGACAACGTAATCACAGGGGAAGGCCCTGAGACGCTGATGACTGCCCCCTGTCTTCTCTCATCAAAAATGAAATTTTAGTCCCAAGAACTTAACAAGATGTCAGGGGAATGAGCGTCTATTTAACCACAGCCTTCCTGAATTTCCAGTGCGATACCCCAGTTCAGCTTTAAATAAAATGCCTGTCCAGAGTCATCTGAGTCAGGAGACAAATAAATTGCCTGGACAAGCTAGTAATCAGGAAGAAAATATACTTTCTCCTCTCTCAGCTAGAAACAGTAAGTGAATATGGGGAGTGTAAAGGTTCTGACCTGCATTAAAAAATTACTATTTCCTCTCTCATTGCAATCTGAAGGGGAAAGAACCAAATTCTCCTTGCCTTGGCACAGGCCACTCCGGGAACTAAGTGCTGAGATGGAGTTTGCCTAACTAGATCAGGCAACAAAAGGAGGGAGTATGTGAGTGTAAATGTGTGTGTGTGTGTGTGTGTGTGTAATGAGAAGTCAGGCAGGAGAATGTTCGGCGGATGCCATGCCTCTACCAATCTCCTAGCACTGTAAAACCCACTTCCTGGGAAATGATTAAGTCCCTTTTTTATAGAGCCCATGTCTACTGCTAAGAAAAGTGGATGGTCCTTCCAGAAGGAACACTACCCTGCACCCAAATAACACTGATAAAGCCCATGGCCTCCTCAAAGCCAGATATATTCCCAATATCTGCCAATCCCTGCTGAATACCTTTTCTCCCCAGCTGTCACAGGACTACAGGGTACAGCGAGGATGCTTGAGACTTGGGAGTTATAACTCACTGATATTTCTGAGTTATAAAGCGGTCATCTTCTGCTTGTTCAAAAGATAAACTTATATTTCAACATCAAGGATTTCAGGCAGACACAAGAGCACTCTTTTCCATCAACAAATGGTTTGAAAGAAGCGATCTGAGTTTTCCTCCACAAAGCGTCACATAGTGAGGTCCCTCAAGAGCAGGCCTGGGGACCAAATCCCCGGACCACATCCTTCTCAGATCCCTTGAGCCAACTAAGCTCCTTAAATATCGGAGGCCCAAACATTCACGTTCCTCAAGCTGCCAGAAGTAAATTTCAATAACACAAGTTTTAGGACATTTTTATTTAAAGGCAAACATATCTTCCACAATCAATTGAACATTACTTCTCCAACCTCTGTGGCAGAGAAAACACTTGATAATGATTTGTGTGTGATGCATTCCAAAGGCCGCTCAGCATTCCCAACCCTTGGCTGGAATGGTCCACTGTTCTGAGCAGTGGGGCAGTGTGCGCAGCAGAAAGGAAAGGGTCTGGTTTTATAGGCTGCTCTCACCAACCCCATAGAGAACAGGCTCGAGATGTTTACATACACTAAAAAGACAAGCTTTGTACCTTCAAGCGAACAGAGCTGCACCAAGGTAGGGAGAGAGTGAACTGAAGACAACTCCTTCAGGCTACTCATGAGATGTTTCCAGGGATATCAGTGATACAGTAAAGAGGCTCCCTGAGAACTAGCCCCCTCAGCATCCCTGAGAACTAGCCCTTTGGTATCTTTTCAGCCCCTCCACTGTGTGGGAGGGGGTGGAATTTGCAATCTCTCCTATAAGCCCTAGCCTCAGACACCTGGCTGTCCCCTCTCAATTCTTCCAGGACTCACCAAAGTAAGAGCCGTTAGAAGGACACCTGCTACCAGCTCCTGTCATTGCAGCAGGTCCCAATCCATCAGGGATCAAGGTGCACAGGGATGGGGCTGACTACCCCCAGGGAAGGGCTGCCTTCCCACTAAACCTGGGAATCTTATATGAGCTTGAACTCTCCCCTCGCCCACTGCACTGCATGTTCCTCAGCAAGCAGACGTGGGTCTTGGACCAAGAGGTTCCATGTGGCTGAACAGACAACCAGGCTGTTAAAGACCTGAGTCATTCATCAGCAGCTACATGTACAGTACAGTAATCCCATATCCAAAACCGCTGGGGCCAGAGGAGTTTCAGAATTCAGATTTTTTTTTTAATTTTAGGAAGCTAATGTAATACCCCCAGCAGAGTATGAGCAAGCATCCTATAAGCTCATTAGAATTTTTTGTGCCCAAACATGAATATTCATACTAACCTTGTATCAAGTCAATCAAATTGGTTATGAAGAGAAACCTAGCGTCCTCAAGGATGGGGGATTTGGCAGCATCTGGTTTACTTTCCTCCAGGAGATACTGAAATTCACTCAGAGACAAAGACCCACAATGGGGAACAGATAAATGAGGCAACTGTCAAATCCCCAGGAGACATTCCCTGACTCAGGGGGCCCAGGGAACAGACTGATGAAGATGGGACCAGGCTGACTAAAAGAATCTCTGACACACTAAATGCCTCCTAAGCTGGGCTTCCCTGGCCCGAGAACCCAGAGAAAAATGCTTCCCTACAGCTCTCCATATTTGGAAATTTGGTCTCCAGGACTCAGGCACCTGGCTGTAAAGATAGATCCAGTCATGGGCCACAGCAGGAACCCCTTGGCAGAAGCATATGGGTTTTCTCAGAGCCCTGAACCCCGTGTGCCAACTGTTAGCTCCACAGGGTGCAGGGCAAATCATGCTTCAATCTTGATGCCTTTGAGAAACAGAAAAAACATCTTCCAGCTGCCATCTCTCCTCTGCTCCTATAAAGGCCAGCATGCCCAGGAGCCATCTTCCAGCCTGCTCCCTTCTCACTCTGTGCCTGCTCCCTGCCTAACTGTATCCACTCCCATGACCTCACCTGCCCTTATGCCCGTGACTCCCACAACACTTCGTTCCACCCTCTCCAACTGCAACTCACATTTTAAAAAAAGATATTATTGTAGTTGACATACAATGTTATATTAGTTTCAGATGCACAACACAGTCATTCAACAATTCTGTACACTGTGCTCACAATAAGTATAGTTACCGTCTGCCTCCATATGACGCTATTATAATATATATTAACTGTGTTTCCTATGCTATGCTTTTCATCTCTGTGACTTACTTATTTCATAACTGAAAGTTTGGATTTCTTAATTCCCATCACCTATTTCGCCCATCCCCCAGACCCCTTTCCCCTGTGGCAACCACCAGTTTGTTCTCTGCATTTACAAGTCTATTTCTGGTTTTGTTTGTTTTGTTTTTTTCAGATTCTACACATAAGTGAAATCTCATGGTATTTGCCCTTCTTTGAGTATTTCACCTCACATGATACCCTAAGTCCATCCATGTCATAAATAACAAGATGAGTTTTTATGGCTAATATTCCGTTGTGTATATGTACTGTATCTTTTTATCCAACCATCTACTGATGGACACTTCGGTCACTTCCATATCTTGGCGATTGTAAATAATGCTGCCATGAACACAGGGGTACATCTACTTTTCCAACTAGTGTTTTCGTTTTCTTTGGGTAAATTTCCGGTAGTGGATCATATGGTATCTCGATTTTAATCTTTTGATGAAACTCTATACTATTTTTCATAGTCAAACTCACATTTTTAACTGCCTCTTGGGCACCTCCAAGTTGCCCCATGTCCCCTCTCCTCCTGGGCCATAACCTAATAATATCTGTGTATCCCCACATCTTGCGACCCTGTACTTTTTTGGTCACGTGACTCATTCTGGCCAGTGGAACATGAGCAGAAATCTTGTGTGGCACTTGTGCACCTCCCCGTCTTCTCATCCCCTCCCTTAGGCCAGGTCAAGACAGCAAAGAATCAAATAGAAACATACTAGGTCCCGGAGTCACTGCCTAGAAAAAGCCACTGGACTTACACTGAACAGTGAGAAAAACAAACTTCTGCAGGGAAAAAAAACCCTGAGAGTTTAGAACGACCTGACAGAGCAGCTAGTCCTAATTACCCCCATATACCTGCCTTCTCCACCTGGAAAGTTCCTACTTCATGCTCAAAACTCCAATACCAGGGGCACCTGCGTGGCTCAGTCAGTTAAGCGTCTGCCTTCAGCTCAGTTCATGATCCCAGGGTCCTGGGATCGAGCCTCGCATCAGGCTCCCAGCTCAGTAGAGAACCTGCTTCTCCCTCTTCCTCTGCCTGCTGCTCTCCCTGCTTGTGCTCTCTCTTTCAAATAAATAAATAAAATCTTAAAAACAAAAAACAAACCTCCAATTCCAATGCCACCTCTTCTGTGAGATCCAACCTTTGTGGGAAGGCAGCCACTTTGTCTTGTGACCTCCAGCAATGCACTCACACATGCAGCACAACAGCTACCTCAGTCTGTGGACATGTTCTGTTTGCACGTTGGCTCCTACATGTGTGTGCTTCACTTTTAATTCTCTAGTCTCAGTGCCTTGGAAGTAGCAAACACCTGATGTTTGATTTCCTGAAGCAAAGACTGGAGCCTTCTTGCTCATGTGACCAGCAAACCCCAAGTCAGCATTTTCCCCCAAGTCACAGTGTTCTTGGCATCATGCTACGTTGGGGGAGGCAAGAAAAGTAAGACACCATCGCCCATGATGGGGAGTGTTTTTTAATCTTCAGCTCTTCTGCACCCATTAGCTTCCATCTTTATTGAAGGACGGCTTCCACTTAAAAAGCACATTGTCGGGGCACCTGGGTGGCTCAATGGGTTAAAATCTCTGGTCTTTGGCTCAGGTCATGATCTCAGGGTCCTGGGATCGATCCCCGAACTGGTCTCTCTGCTCAGTGGGGAGCCCGCTTCCCCCTCTCTCTCTGCCTGCCTCTCCACTTGTGATCTCTGCCTGTCAAATAAATAAAATCTTAAAAAAAAGAGAAAAGCACATTGTCTCTTCAGGAACCACTGGCTAAGACATTTCTCAGAAGGCAAAATCAAAGAGAGGTTTGTGATGACGAGGAAAGTGGATGGGGGCTCTCCCGTGACCTCCATGAGCCTGGTTCCCCCAAGCTGCCATGCTTCAGACTTGTGACGTGGCATTCTGGGATCATGCAGCTATACCAGGGTTACATCCAGTATGAGAAAAGATGCAGTGAAAGCACCGCCAACCCCTCAGGGACCCAGCTGTAGAGACGATAACCTGGCCATGTAGTCATGTCACCGCTGCTTGGCAAAACTTCACAAACCAGAGGCACAAAACCCCACCACTGGGCAGGGAAACAGAACAGGGAACCTTTGCTTTTCACCACCAGTGAACTGTCAATGTGCATACCAGCAGCTCCCACTCTCCTGATTCTTCTAAGGCTGTGCTAGAACTCCTAGCTCCAGCCCGAGGGAAGTGGGGCCCATCAATCAATGATGCTTGATTCTGAATGCAGTTTTCATAACAATTCCCAGAGACTAGCATTTGACCTGCTGCAGGTGTGGCTTTGCTGTAGACACTGGGACATGCCACCTAATGCCCAGTAAACATGAGGCTGACCACTACTGCTGGCATCCCAGCGCTCAGACAGACACATCCACAACAAAGAGCCATGGCAAACCCAGGTGCCGTGGCCATAGCTGCAAGGGAGCACTGCGGGACTTCTAGGACCTTCCCTGGCAGGACGCTCAGAGTGGAAATGAAGCAAGGTTAGACTCCGCAGTATACTGAAGGCTGGGATGATGAGGAAGGAAGAGTGGGAGACATTTTAAAAACCAGAGGAGTGGGGCGCCTGGGTGGCTCAGTGGGTTAAGCCTCTGCCTTTGGCTCAGGTCATGATCTCAGGGTCCTGGGATGGAGTCCAACATCAGGCTCTCTGCTCAGCAGGGAGCCTGCTTCCCTTCCTCTCTTTCTCCCTGCCTCTCTGCCTACCTGTGATCTCTCTCTCTCTCTGTGTCAAATAAACAAATAAAGTCTTTAAAAACAAAACAAAACAAAACCAGAGGAGTAACTTAGCAGAAGGCAAAGGTAGAGTTTAGGAGAGTTGGGACAGTACCTTTTCAAGTTCACTGTTGCTTGTGATAGATAAGAGGTACAGCAAAGGAGGGGACCCTGAAAGACACAGCTCAACACAGGGCATTGTTTCTGGTTTGTATTTCAAGGGTCACATACCATGAACAGAACAAATAACACTTCCCCCTTAACTCATTCAAGGTACCGACAGCATACGCAGGAAACAAGAAATGGACGAAAACAGCGCCATTGGGCAACTTACCTTGTACGAAGATCCTGTTCCAGTAGATTTTTCCCACTTGGCTACCCCCAAGAAACACCAGGTTGGACAGGATCAGCATGGCGGTGGAACAAGATGCAAGGGCGGCATGAAATCGACGGCGGGCTTGCGGGGAGAGGAACTGGACCTGCGGGAAAAGACAGGAAGTGTCTCATTGCGGGGGCAGGAAAGCAGTGCTGAGGTGCCTCCCGGCCCTCGGCAGGTACCTGCCCAGGATACCCAACCCAGAGCCCAAGCAAGGCCGTGACTTCGCCTGCTCTTAAAACCTCTATTCCTGTGACAGGCACACTCTGGTCTAAGGAAAGCGGCGACACACCCCCGACTTGTTCTTCTTCCTGCCCAACGGGCTCCCCCTGGATGTGTGTGACAGAAGCACTGAAGCTAGCTCAGATGTGGCTGCAATGCCTCCACACGTTCTCTGTGTGCAGACCTGCAGGGATGGGAGCGCTCCCTGACAACCTGCACAACTCCCTGTCATGAGGTCAAGATCAGGGTGATCTTCTGGGAAGCCACCCTGCCAATCCGACCCACCATTACGAGGGTGCAGGAGAATCAGCACAAGCCACTGTCCTTCTGGGAATCAGAGCTCAGGGGACACGGCCCATGGGGAGAGAACCTGCCACAGCATCCGAATATGCAGGAATTGGAGAGGAGGCTTCCAACACAGACGGTAAAGAACTCTGCTCATCCATCTGAGGTCTTCACTGTATTTTTTCCTCCCCTTTTAATGTCTTCTTGGGGATTTCATAAAGCAAGCCAAGCCTTAATTTCTCGGCACTGACCATTCTGTTGGCCCTAGCGCGGGAGATTGCAGTGCTGCACCCAGAGCGTGTGCGCATCGCCGGTACACCCCAGGCACTGTCCTCTGGGCCTGCACAAGCAGCCTGAGAACCAGGTACAGCGCAACCATCAGGCTGAAGGGCGCCAGGGTTTCAGACAAATGCCTCAGTCTAATCCAAAGACAGGGGGAAAAGAGGGAGCAAAGGGTCCAGAGTATCTTCCTGAAACTTACACATCTCTGGGGTCACTTGCATCCTGATTTCAGCTGTGCTCCAAATACAAATAAGAATCTGGGAGCACCTGGATGGCTCAGTCATTTGAAACCAAAACTGAAACTCTTGGCTTCAGGTGAGGTCACGATCTCAGTGTTGTAAGATCCAGCTCCGCAATGCTCAGGGGGCAGTCTGCTGGATTCTCTCTCTCGCTCCCGCTGCCCCTCCTCTCCCAGGATCTACAGGTTGTCTCTCAAATAAATAAATACACCTTTAAAAATGAACAGAAAGGTGAATCACCCAAATTCCTCATGGGCAAAAAGGATTAAGCTGAGGGTGTCTCCAGGAGGGGGCTTACTTAGTTCCGGCAACCCCACTGTCTGGGGCTGCATGTGTAAGTCTTGGTCAGTGTCCTACTGGAAACCTGGAGAAATGAATTTCTGACCCCCTCCTTTTCTCTCTCCCACCAGTCGCAGCTTCTGTTCTCTGTGCAGAGACACCACTGCCGCCACACACGTCCCCACCCATGACATTCTCTTCCAGCATCCCCTCAGAGCGTTTTACTGCCACCATATGTGACAGGGTGGCCTTCTCAAGGATGAGCTGAGTCATCTGCTTGGACATGATTATTCTGGAAAACTCTCAGGTGATGCTGACATGCTCCTGGGTAAAGGCTACCAGATAAGACGACCTCTAGTCTCTCCCTTGTCCTAAGGGGCCACAAGCACGTGCAGGAGATGCTGTCAAGCCAGACCAGATAAAAGACAGCTACACGGTATAAAAACTGGTAATGAAAGAGAAATGGGGATGCAGGCTTATAACTCAGCACTCTTCACCTCTGAGAATAAGGAGACATTAATCTACTGGTTTCTGCATCTTAGAGCAAGAGAAGACATTTTCTGGGTATTACTGACTCAATTAGCAGTAACTGGTGGGGCAGGGTGAGAGGAAGCAGGGAGATGGAGGGAAGTCCAGAATAATAATTCATGAAAATATAAATTGCTATAATTGGAATAACTGCATCCAAATAATTCTCTCCATGTACAGGACCACTGATAACACGTTTGATTTCTAAGGTACCTGGTGAATCAGATGTTCTACCACCTCTATTCTAACCCCATCCATGTCCTCCAACCTTATATCCTGTTAGGGGAATTCAGAGGCCCCACACAATCTTTTCCATATTAATGTCAATGACAGAGAGTGCACACAGCTTGGTTAAACTCAGAGTGGTTCTCCTTCTACAGGAAATGATTACAATAATTATTAAATAATCAACTGAGACATACCGAGAGAGGAAAACACTCTTTGCACTGGACTTCTAAGCAGGATTGTGATGCCAGGTGACCTGGTGTGGGGCAAGAGCCAGGCTAGTTGGAGGAAGAGCTGAGAGGCAGGGGGCAGAGCAAGGGAGGAGGCAAAGGGGAGAATGAGTGCATGAGACACGGGGCTCTTCTTGCCAGCACCAGGGGCCCTAGTTGCAACGGGACTTCCTTTGCTTCTGTGATTACTTGGCTCCATGATTCAATAAACTGCAATTTCTGCTTAGGAAAAGAACTCAAAATAATAGCAAATATGAAGGAGCCTCTGATCTCACAGACAAGGGAGGACATCTAAATCAGAAACAAAGGACTACAATTCAACTTTTATAAAGAGTTAATTTTGTAAAAACTAAGCAAGAACATTAAAGGTGTAGGCTGTTGGAATCAATAAACTAGAAAGATATAAAGGAGAAATCAAGATGCTCACAGGCAGGTCTTGATTATCCCTAGGGTGAGCAGGTGGGAGACAAAGTAGGTGAAGATAAAGAAAATTCAAAATCCTGATTTAACTAATAGCCCCATCCTCTGAACTGACCAAATCAGCCTTGCCAACAAGCAGCAAACTTGACTGAGCATTACTTCTCTTCATTGTGAATCAGTGGCAAAGCATAATAATAGGCCACTAGGAGCAAAAAAAAAGGAGGGGGCTGTGTGGATAACCCATGATTAATATTAATAGCAAAGGGGACATGAATCTCAGCTGTAATTCATATCTCCTCCTTGGATTCCCTGGATGCACCATGTTAAGTGGCAGTTTTGACACTGAGGCTCTCCCTCTACGTTAGGAACCATCTGGCTTGGTTTATACTCTAGATTTAGGTTCCATACATAGGGGTGCTAGGAGGGAAAAAGTCACATGGGCAAGACAAAACCCATCAATAAATACAACTTTCTGAATGTCTGAGGACATAGGGCCAAGGATCCCACTTTAAAGTCTTGATTTCTTGTATACACTGTCCTCTGCCATCCTCTGGCAACTGTTGTCACTCCTGCAGTCCTTCACATCTAGGATACAGGCTGTCTGTCCTATGTGCAGCGACCATGTTAGTCATGGTTGGGGTGCTTAACGTCCCCCTTGGTAGGAAAACTTAAGTGAGGGACTGTGAACCAAATGGAGAAATAAGTCAGTGTACAACGAAGAGTCATCAGGCATAAAATGAAGAATTGCCAATTGACCAGATAAGGCAATAGTCAGTGAACAGATGTTGATTTTAACACAAATATAATAGAATAAAAAAGAACTCCGGTCTGGTCATGTCCCCTTCCCAGAAGACAGATAAAGCCATGGCAGTCTGATACCCCAGCAGCAAAAACCTGGGAAGGGCATGGTCCCAGGAGATATTTAGAACTTGCTGAGAACTTTTAGTCGTCCCAAGAACATCAAAATTACGGCATGCCATGTGTGAGACAGAACTGTCCAGCCTAGAATGTCAATAGTGCCTCTTGAGTGTGGGTAAAGTGTTTGCTTCTACATTCATTATAAAGCCAACTTCCCTCTTGCTCTATGGGGGCACATCTCCTCGCTTCCTCATTAGGAACAATGCTAAAAATGTGCTCCCTTTCCTCTGGGGCCCAGAAAAAGCCATTCCAGGGCAGGGAAAGTGCTCTTTACAGTGCCCCAGGGTGAGCCAACCCCTCCACCCCAGCCCACCCACTATCCCCAGCATCAAACTTGAGGAGCTCCTGTGTTTCTGACCACAGATGGGCAAGGTATAGCCCCAGTTCCAAAGCTCGTCTCCCTCACACCACTGACACCCAGAGGAAAGAGGAAAAATGGGAGGTAGAGCAGGTCAGAAAGTATGGTCTCCCATGCTGGGGTGACCAGTTCTCCCTCAGGGACTTTGACTTCAATGAAAGGTTGGGGTGGGGGGAGGTTACGCCATGTTAATGTTGCTCTAACCCATTCTTCATTCCCAAGAGAAGGTACTGGATTTTGGGCCTGGATACAGCAAGCCCTTTAGAACACCTGGAAGTGCAGGCGCAGAGTGGATCTCTAATTCCTGTCTGAGTTTGGGGTCTCTGATGGAAGAAACAAGAGGTGGGATGTGGGAATGCTGTAGAAGGACAGTCTAGCAGCGCTTTAAACTTCTCTCTGAGACACTGGCTACCAAAGGCGAGGAACTGACCCAAACAAAGTAAACCTTAGGGCAGAACTAAATTGTCAGACTAGTTTGTATTTCCTGCTGTGAGGTGTCAGCTCCTGTGTTTATTCTGATCTCTATGGCAACTCGTCTCTCTTTCCCAGTCAGCATCCTGTCCCTGGAAATCAGAGGACTTAGGCTGGGACAAACAAGCTGGGTGCGGGGGTGGTGCGGTCCATGGAATCGGGGTCAGAAGTTACTCTCAGAAGGTGTGCAAGGGTGGGAGATGGAGGGCGCGGTGGGACTGCAGGCTGCTGTGCGAGGCGGGTCCCACACGCGTCCACAGAGGGACTGCATGTGGGGCCGAACTGGGAGGAGGGGACAGGCTGAGCATCTGGGGGAGCAGATGGGCTGGAGGAATGGCTGCTGGAGACTGACAAAGGCTTGGCAAGTGGGACCTGATACCGTTTATTTTTAAATGGGGAAAAGCTAAAAAAAAGCATTGGGTGGGTTTGAGCAGCTGGACACAGTTCTTCCTTATAACCACTGAAGACTTTCATTTTCTAATAAAAATGGTAACCAGGGGATAAGAAAGGATGAACAAGGAAATGGCAAGGGGGATACTGGTGGAGACCAGGATGAACAAATGAGGGTAGACACCCCATAGGCTGTAAAGATGAAACCAAAGACAACCAAAGAAAGAATTACAGCTCTTATGAAAGAGAAGGGTGGCCCGAGCAAAAACACTCAGATGGAAGACTTGAACTCCTATCCCATCCTATACCAACCCACCAGGACACTGCCCCCTTGCTCCCTTTGCTAAGGCACTTGGTCAATTCCATTTAGAAGTCATGTTTCACGAATAACCCCTCTCTCTCATGCTGCCCCCAGCATGGTGAGCTCTGTCCTTCAGTCTGTATCACCTAAGACCCATGCATACTCTCTGTGCTCAGCAATTACTTAACACGTGTTTCTCTCTTTACCCAGATAAGTTACAGAATCTCCTGACTTTCTTTTTTTTTTTTTTAAGATTTTATTTATTTATTTGTCAGAGAGAGAGAGAGAGGGAGAACACAAGCAGGCAAGCGGCAGGCAGAGGCAGAGAGAGAAACAGGCTCCCCACTGAGCAAGGAGCCTGATGTGGGACTTGATCCCAGGACTCTGGGATCATGACCTGAGCCGAAGGCAGCAGCTTAACCAACTGAGCCACCCAGCTGTGTCCCTCTCCTGACTTTCTTAATGTTCCATTGTATCCTATTATTCAAGCCAAATGAATACAGGAAGGCACTCAAAAGCAATACCTCCTCCTTCTTGTAAGTGTATAGAGCTTCAAAATATACCAGTGAAGTTAAATTTTCCAATCTTTACTCCTGAATCTAAACAATGCATGTTCCTGAGATAGAATCAAATACTGCAGTGATAAAGACAAATCCAATTTTGCTCACATGGACGAGTCACCTGCTCCATAGTTTAGATACCCAGCCTGGTTAGAAACAGCAGAGGCTATAATCTGGCATCTATATCCACAGATATGAAGGGATTTCAGAGGACTTTAATAACTAAGCAAATTAGCTCTTGGTATAATCAGAGAACTTAAGCCATATTTGAGGAGATAGGGTCCTGCTAAAAGTTCTGGAATGGCCAACAGTACTGTCCTCTGTGTTCTTGCTCTTCTAATGATATCCCCTTGCTTCTAGTCCTCATGTCTCTACTCTGGATTTTGCAGAAGCCTCTTTCCTAGTTGGCATGTTATACCCTGGCCTTTCTTCCTCATCAAGCACACTGAGTATGTCCCCCCACTGCACAAATATTTTGGTGGTTCTTCACTGCTTACAGACTAAAATCCAAAGAAGACCTTTCACAAACGAGCTCATTTTACTTTCCAACCTTAACTCCTACTTTACTAACGACACACTCTATTCAGCTCTAGTCACATACACTTTTACATCTCTGTGGAATTACTTCACACATTACTTCTTTTGCTGAAACTGTTTTCTCTACTGAGAATGTGTCCTCCTAATTCTTTCTTCAAGCTCCAGCTCAATGTCAGTTCAGGAGACCAACAGCTTTGGACCAGCCCAAATGATGCTCAGGTTCTGGCCCCACTTTTGAACTGTGCCACCCAGAGCAAGCTCAAACTCCTCATATACATAGTTCACAATTGGTATTTAATCAATGGTGGATACTCTAACTCTGACAGAGTCAGTCACCCATTTTCTGTGTTTCTGTAACCCATGGGATAGACAGCATCAACCTACACGTTTTAGATATGGGAGCTTAACCTATATTGCTACCTAAGTAGGAAAAAGTATTCCCATTTTACAAAGGAGGAACTAGAGAGCAGAGACATTAAGCAAGTGGTCCTAGGCAGACACTGGTAAAGTACAGTAGTAAATATAATACAGTCATTCACACATTCCGCTAACTCAATGTCTTCATACTCCCTGCTGTATTTTTGCATAGCAATGTGTGTCCTCTCCTCTAGAATGAAATCTTCAAGATACTGGTTTATTCAGTGCCAGATGCAAAGGAGATCTTCAAGAAATGTCTTTATTTCTTGAAATACTTCAAATACTTCAAAAACGAGAACTTCGTGCATGTGTTCCTTTAGTAATGGTTGATAGATATTCACCAAGTGTCAATTTAAGGATCTCAATATTTTCAAGAATAGTATGGCTTAAAATGATACTGGAACTTAAAGAAAATAATTAGAATTCACTATTAGAGTAGGAGATTTAACATGTTCCCCCAGAAAATGACACTTAAAAGATCAAAAATAAGAATATAAAACAGCTGAATAAAAATTGATAGGCCTAGCATCCAAATTGGAAAGGAAGAAGCAAAACTTATCTCTGATTCCAAGTGAATGATCTTTATACATAGAAAGCACTAAAGAGTCTACACACAAACAAACAAACAAAAACAAAAATGACCACCACCTCAAAACACTGCTACAAATAATGAAAAGTTTGGCAAACTTTCAAGATAAAAAATCAACATGCAAAAACCAGTTGCACTTCTACACACTAATAATGAACAATGTGAAAAGAAGATTAGGAAAATAATTCCATTCACAATAGCATCAAAAACAATAAAATACTTGGGAATAAGTTTAACTAAGGAGGAAAAGACATGCTGAAAACTACAACATATTGCTTAAAGAAAAAAGAGAAAGACATCTATATTCATAGAATGGAATACTTAATATTATTAAGATGACAATACCACCCAAAACTGTCTATAGATTCAATGCAATACCTGTCAAAATCCTAATTATTTTTTTCAAAAATAGAAAAACTCATCTTAAAATTAATATGGAAACTTACCTTAAAATTCAATTACCTAAATGGGCAAAACAATCTTAGAACAGGAGAGACTACCAAGATGGCAACATGAAAGGCTCCTACACCCCTCTTCCTCCCACGGATGCACTGGATGTACAGTTTTACATGGAGCAGTTTATACTGTAAGAACTCCAGAAGCCAGCACAGCAACTCCTACACATCAGGAAAATGAGAAAATACCCACATCTCAACAGGTAGGCAAAGCTGAGACACACTCTTGCTATAAACCCCAGCCCCAGCACAAGCATCATACAACTGGGAGAAAACCCCAAATCGAAGCTTCTTCCTGAGGAACAAAAATTTTGAACTCCCATCTATTACCCCAGATTTTAGAACTCCCACCAGAGGAACAGGCAGTAAACTAAAGGTGCTTGTGTTCACAAGACCTGCAAGACTAGCAAACAAAGCAGCAGTTCTTCAGGGTCACATGAGGACTTGTTGCAGCTCTGCCCCCTAGAGCTCATCACTGAGGGAGCAAGCAAAACTCTCAGTCTTTCTCTGAAAGAGGTCTATCTGCATGCTTTAAAAATTGCTGCCTGAGGGGTGCCTGGGTGGCTCTGTCAATTGAGCATCAGATTCTTGATTTGGCTTAGGTCATCATCTCAGGGTTGTGAGATCAGCCCAGTATCGGGCTTCGTGGTCAGCAGGGAGTCTGCTTGAGATTGTCTCTCCCTCTTCCTCTGTCCCTCCCCCCATTCTTACACACTCTCTCTTGCTCTATCTAAAATAAGTAAATCTTTTTTTTTTTTAATTGCTGCCTGAGAGTTAGGCTTCTAATTTAGCACACAGCTAAAGGAGGACTTTGATACTCCCAGGACACTAGGAAATTAATAGAATCTCCCTCACCTTTTCCCTCCAGCTCACTCTGAGTTGTCAGTATCTCCCTGGAAGGAACTTGTAATCATACCAGCATGCCAGCTTTTGCAGCTGCTGTCCAAGAAACAGGTCCCCCAGTGGCCTGGCTCTGAGAGCCAATGGGGCTTTCATTCACAATTTCCACGGGACTGTGGTAAACAAACAAGCAGTTCCTAAAGGACACAGGAGCACTTTCCTGAGACTATACTATATGTCCTGGCACAGGGTGAGTAGGAAAAAATTCCCATCTCCCAGTTCTTCCCTGAAAAGGGGTTTAGATACATATCCTCCCAGCTGCTGTTTGAGAATCTGGATTCTAATCATACTGCATCAAGTTGCTGACTGTGATCCTTCCCTATGGGACACTAATAGGTCTTAGCACATCTTAAATTAAGGGGGCCACTAAGAATAAAGAAGGTGACTTGAACTTGGACAATCACAAAGGTTTGATATAAAAATTAGAAGCTCAGGCCAGGCTGATTGATGTGGTTCATGTGATACACAACACTACTCTGTCAAGACAGGGAGAGATGGCATTTTTATATAAAGCCACCCAGGCACCCCACCAGAAAGAGATCTTAACAACAAAAGGAAAAGTGACTTTTACCTGATTGGGAGTTTAAAATAATAGTCATTTAGATGCTCACAAAAGGGGCACGTGGGTGGTTCAGTGGGTTAAAGCCTCTGCCTTCGGCTCAGGTCATGATCCCAGGATCTTGGGATTGAGACCCACATCAGGCTCTCTACTCCGCAGAGATCCTGCTTCCTCCTCTATCTCTTTCTCTGCCTGCTTCTCTGCCTACTTGTGATCTCTGTCTGTCAAATAAATAAATACTTAAAAAAAAAAAAAAGATGCTCACTAAAGTCAGGAGAACAATGTATCAACAAAGTGAGAATTTCAAAAGAGAGACAGAAAGTACCAAACAGAAATCACAGAACTTAATTGAAAATTACAACACAATACAATACAATACTTAATTGAAAATTTAACAGAAGGATTCAAAAACAGATTAGGTCAAGTGGAATAAATAACCAGCAAACTCAAAGACAGGTCAGTGGAATTTATCCAATCAGAATAGAAAACGAAAAAAGAATGAAAACAGTTAAGATGGTTTAAGGGACTTATGGATACCATCAAGCAGCCAATATACATATTACAGAGGTCACAGAAGACAAAGGGAAAGACTGAAAGGGGAAGAAAGCTTAGTCGATAAAAATATAATGACTGAAAGCTTCCCTAATCTGGAGAAAGAAACAGACATCTAGATCTAGGAAGCCTAAAACGTACCAAATAAGAAACCAAAAGAGACCCACACAGAGACAGATGATAATTAAATTGTCAAAAGTCAAAGACAAGGAGAGACTCTTAAATGTAGCATAAGAAAAACAATTTGTTACATACAAGGGAACCCTCAAAAGACTATCAGCAGGGCGCCTGGGTGGCTCAGTGGGTTAAGCCACTGCCTTTGGCTCAGGTCATGATCTCAGGGTCCTGGGATCGAGGCCCGCATCGGGCTCTCTGCTCAGCAGGGAGCCTGCTTCCTCCTCTCTCTCTCTGCCTGCCTCTCTGCCTGCTTGTGATCTCTCTTTCTGTCAAATAAATAAATAAAATCTTAAAAAAAAAAAAGACTATCAGCAAATTTTTCAGCAGAAACTTTACAGGCCAGAAGAGAGTGGCACAATGTATTTAAAATGCTTAAAGAAAAACACAGCCAACCAAGAATACTTTACCTGGCAGGGCTGTCCTTCAGAATGAAGGAGAGATAATGAGTTTTCCAAACAAAAGTTGAAGGAGTTCGTCACCACTAAACCAGCCTTATAATAAATGTTAAAGGGATTTTTAAAGCTAAAACAAAAGGATGCTAATTAGTAATAGGAAAATATATAAAAGTACTGGAAGAAAGTAAATATATAAATTCAAAACACTCTAATGTTGTAATGGTGGTAGTAAATAATTTATAAATCTAATATAAAGGTTAAAAGAAAAGGTACTAAAGATAATAATAACTACAAAAATGAGTCAATGGATAATGTAAAAGATGTAAACTGTAACATCAAAAACATAGAAAGAGAGGGTGTAAAAATGTTGGACTTTTGCATGCAATGGAAATTATCGGTTTAAAACAGACTGCTATAAGATGTTTTATGTAAGCATCATAGTAACCACAAAGCAAAAACCTAAAGCAGATACACAAAAGATAAAGTAATCACAGCATAGCACTAGAGAAAGTTATCATATCACAGAGATAGTAAGAGAGAAACAGGGGAATAAAAACCAGAAACAATTAACAAAATAGAAATAGTCCATACCTAGCAATAATTAGTTTAAATGTTTTATGGAAGTATGGAATGACTATATCATACACCTGAAAATAATATTACACTGGATGTTAACTGAAGTTTTTTAAATTTAATTTTGTGTGTGTGTGTTCCAAAATTCATTGTTTATGCACCACATCCAGTGCTCCATGCAATACGTGCCCTACTTAATACCCACCACCAGGGTTAACTGGAATTTAAATAAAAACCTTTTTAAAAATGTAAATGGACTAAACTCTACAATCAAAAAAGACAGAGATATTTGTATACCAGTGTTCACTGCAGTAGTATTCACAATAGACAAAAGGTAGAAACAACGTAAATGTCTGTCAGTGGATGAATGGATAAACAAAATGCGGTATACATAAGATGGAACAGTATTCAGCCTTTAAAAGACAAAAAATTCTGTTGCACACTACAACATGGATGAATCATAAAGACATTATGCTAAGTGAGATAAGTCAGAAGTAAAAAAAAAAAGACGACATGCTTCCACTTATATGTGGTACCTAGAATCACTAAATCCATAGAGAAAGAAAGTAAAATAGTGGCTCCTGGGGGCCAGGGGAAGGAGATAATATGAAGCTATTGCTTAATAGGTTTAGAGTTTCTGTTTGGGATGATTAAAATGTTCCGGAGATTGATGGTGGTAATGGCTACACAACATTGTGAGTAAATTTAATGTCTTTGAATTGTACATTTAAAAGTAGTTAAAACAGTAAATTTTATGTCATGTATAATTTATCACAGTAAAAGAATTATTAGGCCTGTCTCACAGACAGATATACAGAATAATGAATACATGTAATTTTCATACCAAGTAGATCATAATCAAACTGAATACAAACTAAGACAGTAAAGGAAGACAAATATATTCTAAAAAGTTATCATGAAAGCCATGCTCACCAACAATGGAATACAATAAATCAGCAACAAAAAAATCTGTAAAACTTAACACACCAGTAAATTTTTTAAAATATCATTAATGTAAACCAAAAACTTTTATTGAAGGAATAAAATGTATAAACGCTAGCAAATATGATCAATAAGAAAGCAAGGCCAAATAAACAACAGGAGGTAATAATACACAGGAGATTTAAAACTCTTTGGAGATTATATGGCAATATATTTAATAATGTAGCTGAGAAACATAAAGTATATAGAAAATATAAATTATCTAAAATTCTCATAGAAAAAGTAGATGGCCTGAAAAAACATAACCACAGAAGAACTGAAACAGTGGTCAGAGCTCTATGCTCAAAGAAAAATTTCCCAGATGATCTTAATGAGCAAGTTCTACCAGGTGGTCAAGGAACAAGACAATTTCCAAGGAAACTGTTTCAGAGGATTAAAAAAAAACATGGGAAGCTTTCACTGATTTCATGATGCTAGTATGACTCCGATAATAAAATGATAAAAAGCCAACATAGGGAAAGAAAACCGTAAATTAACCTTTCTTCTACACATTGCCTTAAAAATTCTAAATTAAATACCTGTAAATTGAATATAGGATTAAAAGAATTATCTTAATCAAATAAGATTCATCTCAGGAATGGGAGTGGGATTCAATATTAAAAATATTAGAGATCCATGTAATTCATGAGATTAAATAATTAAAGGAGAATAATCTTAAAATCACTCAATAGATGCCAAAGAAATATTTGGTGAAATTGCACACTCATTCATGATTTTAAAAAAAATAGTAAAAGAAAAAAGTAAGCTTCTTTTTTAAAAATTTAATTTATTTGACAGAGAGAGAGAGAAAGAGAGAGAGAGCACAAGCAGGAGGAGCAGCAGGCAGAGGGAAAAGCGGGCTCCCTGCTGAGCAAGGAACCTGATGCAGGACTCAATCTCAGGACCCTGGAATTACGACCTGAACCGAAGGCAGGTACTTAAAGGACTGAACCACACTGGTGTCCCAAGAGTAAGCTTCTTTAAGTTGATAAAGATAATACGTCAAAACCCAGATTAAGTATTTCCACTAGCTTCAAGAAAAAGACATTTTCTCCTCTACCACTCAAAATCGTACTGAAAGACCCAGTAAATACAACAAGACAATTAAATGCAGCAAGGGTTAAATCTGTTGGCAAGGACAAAACTGTCCTTATTTGTAGATGATATGACTATCAATCAAGAAAATTTACAAGAAACAATTGACAAATTACTAGAGCTAGAGAAAGATTTAAACAGGACAGATGCATAGTGACCAATTCAAAACAAAAATCCTCATTTTTTCTATATAAAAGCAATAATCCACAAAAAAGTATCCAAGACTTCTAAGGAGAAATGATAAATCATTATGTAGTAACATAAGGGAAGACTTGAATACATAACTAATTCATGACTGGAAAGACCGTATCATAGACATATTAACTCTACCCAATTTAAGCTACAAGTTAATGCCAATCTAACAAATTCCAGTATAAATACCAGGAGTTTTGAGGAACCTCCCTAATTCGAAGACTCATATGGAAGAGTCACTGTACAAAAACAGGCAATGTGATTTGGGAAAAGAACCAAAAGGGGCATGAGATTTTCCAAATCAGGAATCAAGACATGTTACAGAACTCTAGCACTTAAAATAGGAAGAATCAATACAACATAATTGAACCTAAAAATGAACTTATGTATATTTGGATATTTACTATGTATTAAGGATGATCTTTCAAATCAGTTGGGGAAGTTGAGTTGGGCCACTGAATTTAACAGTTTGAAGATATAAAAACTATTCTCTTAGTTTTAGTTTTAGTTGCAGGCCATACAGAAACAGGCAGTAGACCAGATTTGGCCCATGGGCCATAGTTTGCCAACTCCCACTCTATTCTATTCTTGGCATCTGCCCTAAAGGAACACTTACACATATGTACAAGGAGGCATATCTAGACATCTCCACAGCAGCTGCATTGCAAAAGGAAAAAATGAGAGGCAACCTAAAATTTCAACAATAGAAGAATGGTCAAATACACTATATATCCACACCATGTCCAATATTGCAGATCTACATATACTAATATAGAAACATCTTCAAAACATGCCATGAGGAGGAAAAAGAGCATAAATTTCAGAATATTAATGTATTTATTATAACACACACACACACAGTAGTAAGGGTATGTATGGAAGGCTATATTCAAATCTGACAACAATGGTTACCCCTCATGGAAGAAGAAAGACCAAGGTGTGTTTGTTAGAGTGGGGGAGGGTGTCTGTCTTAGAGGACTCCAGTCTTATCTGTGTTTTGGTTTTTTTCAAGAGCATATGGTCGTGATTGGCTTCGTAAATTAAAAAAGAATAAAAGAATAAAAAAAGGAAATCTAGGAATCTTTCCACTTAATGACCTTAGACCCTGGCTATTCCCTCAAGTATGGGGTCAAGGCAGTGAAAAGAGAGAAGCTAGAGGACCATCACACTCAAGTTATGACTGTTCATGGCACTGGGGACCTCCCTCCCCAGGTAGTACTGACGTCCCTTGAGACTATTAAATAAGCCTAAAATGTGACAGATGTGGCCTCAGCTATAATCTGTTCAAACACAAAACAACAGCTTAGGGCAAGGCCTGCTTCTAAGCAAACTTAATATTTAAAAATCTAAAACTGACAAACAGGTAAAGCATTCCAAAACGACTCAGCTAACAGCACAGAAAACTGTTCTGTGACAACCAGTTAAACACGGTGCTCCCTTGAAAACCCGTTAGAGAGGAGAAGGGAGTGGGGGAAATTGGAAGGGGAGGTAAACCATGAGAGACTATGGGTTCCAAAAAACAATCTGAGGGGTTTGAATTGGCGGGGGGGTGGGGGGGTAGGAGGTTGGGGTACCAGGTGGTGGGTTTTATAGAGGGCATGGATTGCATGGAGCACTGGGTGTGGTGAAAAAATAACGAATACTGTTATGCCAAAATTAAATAAAAAATAAATTTTTTAAAAAAGCAAGTAAACATTTGGAAATGTATAAAACCACAGGCAAGGAATGGAATAGAAGTTGAAAAGCAAGAGAGCAAAATCAACCCATTTTTATGACAGAGAGAAGATGGAGGAATTAGCAGGACTGAGACACCTGAATAATAGATATCAAAGAGAGGAGTCATTCATACACCAGATAGATTCCCAGAAGGTCTACCCATTAGAGACACGATATACCACAGATGGCAAAACCATGTAGTAAACCATGGAGAAAGAAAACAGGAAGGTTGGTTAAAAATCTGGGTAATGGGGGCACCTGGGTGGCTCAATGGGTTAGAGCCTCTGCCTTCAGCTCAGGTCATAATCCCAGGGTCCTGGGATTGAGCCCCATATCAGGCTCTCTGCTCAGCAGGGAGCCTGCTTCCTCCTCTCTCTCTCTGCCTGCTTCTCTGGGGTCCCTGGGTGGTTCAGTGGGTTAAAGCCTCTGCCTTCGGCTCAGGTCTTGATTCCAGGGTTCTGGGATTGAGCCCTGCATCGGGTTCTCTGCTCAGCAGGGAAACTCTGACCCTCTCTCTCTCTGCCTGCCTCTCTGCCTACTTGTGATCTCTGCCTGTCAAATAAATAAATAAAATCTTAAAAAAAAAAAATCTAGGTAATGGGCATACAGACCCTGGGGTTTCCCCCTTTCCCCACTGCCGCCCCACGATGAATGAAGGTGATAACAGGGGTTTTTTAAATCAACAAATTGCATTAGAATGACTCTAAACTCAGGGCCAACAGGCACAGTAGCATTTCAGAATACCAAAGATAATTTCATTTAGGTTCTGGAGAAAAATTACACACAAAGAATCAAAAATCAAAATGGCATTTCTCAACAGTAAAACTAAAAATGAGAAGACAAATTACAACTTCAAAATTTTCAGGAGAAACTACCTTTCAACTTTAAAATTTAGTGCTCAGATAATCAATCAAAGGGGAGGGTAGAATAAAGAGAGTTTGGGAACTACAAGGTCTCAAAAAAATATATATATCGCCCACAGTCCCCTTCTATGGCAGCTACTAAAGGATGTTCTCCACCAAATCGAAGGGAGGGGAGAAAACAAGGAGTTCTGGGGCCCACGACACAGGGATTCAGCCCAGGAGAGAGGAGGAGGGAAATGTCAGGACGCCAGCTGTACCGCCTATCTGAAGGGAAACGATCCAGATGGGACAGGAGGATGGAAGGGCTTCAGGAGAGGTTCTCCAGGAAAAGAAGAAAGCTGACAGATTTCCAAATACATCTGACTACATGGAAAATACTTTTCTGAGGGATTTTCAGTTTTATTGGGGAGTTTGGAACGAAGTGGTAATAGTAAACTCCCAATCAAAAAAAAAGAGGCAAGGTGAATTTCTTAATCTGAGATGGGGAAACAGGTGACTAAAAAGGAAGTTCAATGATAGTCTATCAACTGGCTTGGCAGTGAGCCACACTTACCATCATGGTAATAATGTAAACAGCAAGTGTTGATTCAGCCAAAAATAGAGAGGCTATTCTATTAGAAGTTGAGAGTACATCTCAGATGCAAAAACCTCAGGTAGAAAGCAGTTAATATTTATAATTCATAAGTGAAGAAATAAGAGGAAAAAACTTTCGAAAGGCAGAGGTAGATGTCAGAAACAACTGAAGTAGAGAATTAGAAGGTGTTGCTGTTGAGGACAAGGACATACGCACAAGAGGAATGGAGACCAAAGACCCATTTATCTCAAGAAATCCTTGCAGCATGATTTGACTTCTGACCCAGAAACACGTATTTCTTAAGCTTTCTGGATTTCCATTTGTTACCACTGTGAAACAGGGGTAAAGACAGTACATACCTATAAAGCTACTATTGAAACCACATGGCATAATTGGGTAGAAAATGGTTTTGTGAGCAGTCCCACTTCACTTGGACCAATTTTTCCATAGACAGGTTGAGTGAAGCCACAACTAAAACAAAAGTTGTCCAAGAACTGAGGACCGGAATGTCAATTAATTTAATGCCAAATGGTTTGGCTATAGCTTGCTTGTCTTGAATTGCAATTCTTTGTTATTCCCGAGAAAACCCATTTTTGATGGTTAAAAAGAAAATCTAATGCCAAATGTACATGAGTAGCAAGGAGAAATTAAATGAAAGAATCTAAGTGTGTAAGGTCTATTGAAGCAGATGTCTCTTGTCTGATATCAAGGATGCTTAGAATAAATTGTGTATAACTGAATTTGACTCCCCTTCTAATTGAACTAATCATGTGTTTCTACACAAATCACACACATTTCCTCATCTATAAAAATAAAGAGAAGGAACACCTGCCCTGCATGGTTGTTGTGATGCTTAAAGAAAACAATAAATGGGAAAGATCCTCGTGCAGGATCTGGTACAGTTTCTTCCCTGGCAAAGGGTGAGAGCTACAACAACCCCGTGTGAGTCTGGTCCTTCCATTCCTACCGTCAGCTAGGCAGAGCCTCCTGAGGGTGGACCCATCCTGTACCCTTTTCTCTCAATAACCTTTAATTAGATAACAGTACCTTTGCCCCGTAGAAAGGCTGAACACATAAATGAGTAAAACCAAGAAAATATGTATCACAAATAATCCCGTCAGTAAAAAGCTAACCACCATTAATGTTGGAGGGTGTAACCTTCTATGCTCTTCTCTGCATTCGCAAGTACCTTTAAATAAAAATACATTTTTGTTATACCTGTTATTCTTTATTCCTTTCCATCTTTCCTCAAAGTGAAATTATTTGAAAATCACTACTTTCAATGGTGGCTTAGTCAACTGGATAGATCTTCCCATACCAGTCATTCTTCTATGACATTTTTCCTCCGGGGATGGACGGTGGGATGGATGGTGGCCATTCCAGCTCTTATTCCAGCCTACTGGGTGGACTACAGGGTTCAGACCAGAGTAAAAAGCAAAAGCCCCCTTAAATTGTGTTTCAATATGTTCTGGCAATCACGGTACATTGATACCAGCTCAGCTCATCTCAAATGAGGCCAGCAGCTGCTCCATAGGCTTTTTAAAGCAGTGTTTATTTCTAGGTCTTGGGAGGAATGTGAGATATTTTGGAAGTCCTGAACATCTCTGACTCCTCAGAGCTTTATAAAATGCACACACACACACAAACATATATACATATACATATATACAAACACACATATAAACATACATATATGTATAAGTGCACATACACACACATATACATGTACTACATATATGTGTGATACAGTTATAGCACACATACATAATATTCATTGCACATAAAGCATAAGTATACATTTTAAATGAATACATATTATAGAAATATACTGCACAATGTATGTGTGTATTATTTTTGGGAAAGGGGGGCTAATTTCATCCTTCTGTTGATAAAGGAACACTGGAACTCAAGCTCTGCTACCTTCCATGAGTAATGGGTTTTCTGGAAGGAAAAGAGCTAGATTTGGAAAGACACATCCAGATCTTCAGCACGTACACAGTAAGATTTTGCTTTTTCCTAAGCTCATCTACTGAGAGCTGCTGGGCACGAGGCTATGACTCAAGTAACCACACTTATCTGTGCTTTAGAAGCAGGAATTGGGGACTCTCAAGTAATGAGTCTAATCCCACAAGCCACCAATAAAGCCCATTTCAACCACTGACATTCAGGTGATAGATCTCATCTTTGGCTTAGTATTCTTTCCCGAGGTTACCATTCCCAAGGCCGGGAGACTGTGCGTGCACTTGACAGGAAGAGGACAGAAGCGCCATGGCAGCAGTGATGATGAAAGGGTGACCCTGCCTTGCTTGTGCCTAACCTGACAGGGACAGGGAAGGCTGCAGAAGTCCGAGAGCAGGCCAGACCTGGGAGGCTCACCACACCACGAATGAATAGAAGTTGGCTCTAGTTCCAAGCCTTCTCTCTGCAGATAGCAGACTCAGTAATGGAAAGTTAAAAAAGAACCCACGAAAAGACTTTTGCTGTGCTAAACGTATTCAACTAAAAGGTGGAATTATTTGCCACACTCCACCTCTCAGACCAGAGGGGTTAAAGCTTAGGTTCAGATTCCCACAGAGAAGAAAATGTGTAAGCAGTGAATTGCGCAGTGTGCTTCCTGCTTCGTAAACGATCCTTCGGAGTGGGAGACAATGGAGGGGGCACCAACAGGTCGTCATCCACCAAGGAACACACTGTTCATAACAACATGCATTGCTTTTTCCAGACGGAGAGGCCTGGGTGAGTGCTAACAAGCTGGCACAACAGGCAAATTTGACGTGTGGGATTAATACGTTAATTTAATGCTCTCCTGTTTGGTTAAGTGGTTCGCATTTCTATATTTCTAAGTTTGGCATTCAAATCCCTTTATATGGGAAACCATTTGGCTTCTCTAGCTTCCTTTCCTCTTTCCTCCTGAATGATAACCCCTCATCGGCCATGTCTGCCTCCTCACCTCCATGGCAACCCTATTCCTGACTTTAGGCTCTATGGGTCCTAGGCTCCTGAACCTGGAATGCCTATCTTCTCTCTACAGACTTATCCAAGCCCCACTCTGAATTCTTCAGAGTCCTACTCATGCCCCAGCTCTTTAAATGAACCATTCTTAAAAGCTTAGCTCTCACTGACCATTGCACCTCGTAAACATCAGCTGCCCCATCACTCATCCTGCTCTCTGCCCATCATGCCTTACTCTGGTCTTCAACTGATGGGCACACATCTTGCATCTCCAGCTGGACCATGACCTCCTATGGCACTGGGAAAATGCCTCACAGTTCCTTCCTCCCACTGTCAGTACCCTGGCCTGGAGACATAACCACTCTTTAACTTCACGTTACTTTATCCCTTAATGGCGTCACCATCATTGATGACCCCTTCTAGGAAATACCCTCTTTCTCTTCGTTTCTGTGAAATTACCCTCTAGATTTTCCTCCACCTTCTGGCCCCTTCTCCTCCACCCAAGTTTCAAATCTTGATGTTCCTCAGGTTCAGTCCCAGGCCTCCACTTCTTGCTATTTTTCTGCACTCTCTCTGGAAAATCTCAAACATTTTTCAGGCTCCAAAATACCAACTATATGCTCCCAATGTCTATCTCTATCCCAGACCTTTCTTCTGAGCAATACCAGGGAAGGCTAGGCCAATCGGTATTTATGATGTTTAATATAGATCACTTAGCTCTTCCTAGAGAAAAACCTCTCATATCATATTTTTTTGTTCTTGGGTTTTTTGTTTGTTTGTTTGTTTTGTTTTTTGCCTCTTTATTCCAAAGCAGATACCGCAAAGATGACTATCCTGATAGGCCATACAAAATAACTTGTTCTTGGAGGGAACTAATAATAGACTCCACCATTACAAAATGACAGAGTAGTACACTAAAGGCATTGAAGGACTAAAAGATATGGAAAACTTAAAAAAAAAAAAAAAGAAGAAGAAGAAAAGAAATTTGGAGGAAGGGAACAGGTCTTTCACTCAGAGCTCCCTAGAGTTCTACAGTGTGTCTCCCACACAGGGTACAGAAAATGTTTTTTTTTTTTCCCCTAAATGAGCAAATTAAGAGACAAAGAACCAGACTGATTTTGAGTAAATGGCCAAGTCTAGGAAGCCTTCCAGTCTTGAGAAAATGACTTATCTACAATAAGTACTTGATCTCTATTTGTTGAAGCAAGCCAGGTATTAGAGAAATAAAAGATCATGGGTCATTATCAAACAGAACTACTCTTCTTAGACTAAGTTTGCTTTGTAATCCTTCAGTGAGTTAGTCAAGGCTGGTGTCACTGACCTCAAGTGAAAATTTTTCTTATGAGGCCAACTGATAATGTATATCCTGCTAATCGGTGGGCTGGTGTTCCAGAGAACTAAGTAAGCATTAATTGGATCATGACAATAATTCTTACAACTGACTGATCAATTTAAATTGACTGATCTTAAATAAATAAATAAACAAACAAACAAATAAATAAATAAATTGACTGATCTCTCAAACGCATGGTATTTCTGAACCTACACCTTTAAAGTCAAACTGACCAATACAGCAGATAAACTGAATGGATATCATCACAGATCTGTGGTCTTTGGGCTCCTTCTGACACACCAGCTCCCTCCCAGAACCATTAGACTGACCCTCCCTGATTATCACTGGAGGCGCCTTTCCTCAATTAAGTCTATAAATAGAAATTTTACTGCTTCAGAGAGGATATAAATCAGCTCAGCAGGATACTATTGGGGCAAAGAAGAGAAGACAAGGACTGCGGGGAGGAGGACATACTGAAATTACTCAATGAAATGAGCATAGGAGGGGGGCGCAGCGGTGAGCTGCTTGAGATGTTGATTCTCCTTTTGTAGGAAAAACTAAGAAGCAGCCTGAAGGTATCTTCCTTCAAAGAAGAGGGCACACTGAGAATTGGCAAGAAGCAATGTCACTCTACTGATGCTTCAAAATGTTTCCACTTATTAAAAGATTTCAATGCTGAAGACAAATTCTAGCTCCCTCCTTGAGAGAGTGCTTATATAGAGAAAAAGCGTGTAGCTTCAGCAGTAACTCCTCTTCATCCACCCAGTTCAGGTGCTTTGTGAAAGCACCTTTTGTCAGCTTCCTACAGCTCTGCGCCCCAGTGAGTCACAAGCAATAGCCCCCCCTCTCATAAAGCAGCAGGGTATCAGATAGGCTAATTCCTCCCCAACCCTTGCTTTCCTATATATATCTTTTGTTTACTGAACATTAAAATAGCATTTTGCCATCACGAGTTCAATTACTATCTATGCTGCTAAGACAAAAAATAATCTCCCTGTATAATACTCCTAATCCTTAGCCTTAGGAAGTTCTTCCAGTATTCAATCTATATTCTTCATGCTGCTGTATGGGCCTACTTCCTCTTATACTGCCCCTCAATGGAGTCAGAAAACATTCATTCATTCATTTAACCAGTATTTACTACACACATACTCTGTGTCAGGCATTTTGATACATGGGTACAGGTCTCTGACTTCATGAGGCTTACAGTTCAGTGAAGGAGATAAGGATTAAACAAGTTATTATACAAAAATATTTCATTGCACCTATGATAACTACAACAGAAGAGATCACCTACAAGGTGCCCAAAATGACACTACAGATAAAGGGCTGGTATCCAAGATCTATAAAGAAACTTCTCAAACTCAAAACCCAAAACACAAGTCGAAAAATGGGCAAAAAGACATGAATAGACCACCTCTCCAAGGAAGACATACAAATGGCCACGAAAAAATGTTCAACATCATTAGCCATTAGGGGAATTCAAATCAAAGCCACACTGACATACCACCTTACACCAGTTAGAATGGCAAAAATTGACAAAACAAGAAAGAACAAATGTTGGAGAGGATGTGGAGAAAGGGGAACACTCTTACACTATTGGTGGGAATGCACATTGGTACAGCTACTTTGGAAAATAGTGTGGAGGTTCCTCAAAATTTAAAAACAGAACTACCCAATGACCCAGCAATTGCACTACTGGGTATTTACCCCAAAGATACAAACGTAGTGAAAAAGAAGGGCCACATGCACCCAGGTATTTATAGCAGCAATGTCCACAATGGCCAAACTGTGGAAGAAGCCAAAATGCCCTTCAACAGACTAATGGATAAAGAAGATATGGTCCATATATACAATGGAATATTACTCAGCCATCAAAAGGATGAATACCCAACATATGCACCAACATAGATGGGACTGGAAGAGATTATGCTAAGTGAAATAAATCAAGCAGAGAAAGACAATTATCACATGGTTTCACTTATTTGTGGAACATAAGGAATAGCAGGGAGGACAACAGGAGAAGGAAGGGGAAAATGAAGGTGATGGGGGGCAAGAATCATGAGAGACTATGGACTCTGGGAAACAAACTGAGGGTTTTAGAGGGAAGGGGGGTGGGGAGATGGGTTAGCCCAGTGGTGGGTATTAAGGAGGGCACGTATTTCATGGAGCACTCAGTGTTATACACAAACAATAAATCATGGAACACTACATCAAAAACTAATGATATACTGTATGGTGACTAACATAACATAATAAAAAAAATTAAGCAAACAAAACAAGGTGCCCAAAATGATTTGTTAATCAGGACCTGATTGACTCAGGAGGGTCAGAGGAGGACAAACAAGATATCACTCGAACTGCAGTCTGAAGGATAAAGAGGTGGAGGGAGAGGAGAGACAGCATTTTAGAAGATGAACGAGCCCATGGGAGGGAGGGTTCTGAGGCTGGAGGGGCAAGATGTGCAAATGAAGAAAAGGAAGAACACAGTATGAAGTGGGGGGAGGGAGCAGAGAGGATGGGGAGAGCAAATACATACCAAGTTCAAGATCAGGCAGGGCCTCATAGGTCATCTTAAATATTGGTGGGCTTAGTCCTAAAATAATGGGATACCGCTAAGGATTTTAAGAAGGATAACACATGGTTAGGTTTCCAATGAGCAACATCACTCATCACTATGAGGATAATGAATTCAAAAAGGCAAAATTGGAATCAGGGAAACTAGCTAGAAACTATCTGGTAGACTGGGCAAGAAATAAGAATAGTAAGATTAGGATGACTTAGCAGAAATGGAAATAATGTTTAAAAATAAGATCTACCTAGGAGATAAAATATACAGTATTCTATCAGGTAGAACTGAGGGACAGGGAGTATAAAGGGTAAATTGCTGGTTTTGGTCTTGAGTAACCAGATTGAGGATGACTCTTCTAGAAATAGAGAATGCTAGAGGAAATGGAGCTACTTGGAATTATGGGGGGGATGGGCTATGCAAGTTCAGTATTACACATGCTAAGTCTGAGATATCTGTAAGACACACAAGAATGAAACATCTCAGTAGTCACTGGATATACGAGTACCTCGTCATTAACGAACACCATTTAAAATTATAGTCACAATCTACATTCTTTTAAATTTTTTTCTGGATGGCGGTATGCTCTAGAATTGTACTAGTCAAAATGGAAGCCCCCAGCCATATGGGGGCTACTTACATATAATTAAAATTACATACATTTAAAAATTAGTTTCTCGGTGATGCTAGCCACATTTCAAGTGCTCAGTGTGGCTTGTGACTCCTACACTGGACATATCCATTACCGCAGAAAGTTCAACTGGACAGCCCTGCGTAGAACACCAGAACGCTTCCACAACACCCAGCTCTGATTAGTCTTCTGGTGAATATTCAACTGCCATTCCATCAACACTGAGAAATCCTACTGTATTTTGTGCTCCAGGTTGAAGATGGAAAAAATATGGGACAAGAAAATATGATCATCCTTGTTACTTAAGGATCTTCCTACTTATCTTTTAAAAAAACAGAAGAAGGATTAATGCCATGGAGAGAGTGTATGAGCAGCCTGGGGGAGAGGTGAACTCACATGGTAAAAATACTATCAGATCAATCATGGGCAACTAATGTCAGAGGAAATTAGGTCCTAAAGAGATATTAAGTCTTCATTTGGATTAAGATGAAAGAATGGGGAATGGATTCATGAAAAGAGAGGGAAAGAGAGTGACCCAAGTGGGGAAACAGTTTATTCAAAAGGTTACACAATATTTGGAATGCCAGCCCTGTGTTTTTGAAGGAAAACAGAATCTGTGCTGAACTCTATAAGAAACAGAATAATGGAAGAAAAGTCTTTGGGTGGACAAGGGGAAGAACAACTAAAGAATCAACCCAATTGTATTATGCTGAGCAAAATAAGTCACTCAGAGAAAGACAATTATCATATGGTTTCACTCACATGTAGGATAGAAGAAATAGCATAGAGAATCATGGGGAATGGAGGAAAAACTGAATGGGAAAAAATCAGAAATGGAGACAAACAATGAGAGACTCTTAACTCCAGGAAACAAACTGAAGGGTGCTGGGGGGTAGGGGGGATGACTGGGTGATGGGCATTAAGGAGGTACATGATGCAATGAGCACTGGGTGCTACATGGAACCGATGAATTACTGAGCTCTATCTCTGAAATTAATGATGTGCTATATGTTGGCTAACTGAATTTTAAAAAGAATCAACCCAATTGTGCACAGACTTAACACTGTGGCTAACTCTGACACTGAGCTAACCACTGGGAATATAAACAGTAATGGAATCCTGATCTCATACTGAAGAAGCTCCTCAACTGCATAGCCACAACTAACTACCAGGCTGTCCAGATAGAAGATGATAAAATAGGTTTCACGGGACGCCTGGGTGGCTCAGGGGTTAAAGCCTCTGCCTTAGTCTCAGGTGATGATCCCAGGGTGCTGGGATTGAGCCCCACATTGGGCTCTCTGCTCCATGGGGGGAGCCTGCTTACCCCTTTCTCTCTCTTCCTACTTGTGATCTCTGTCAAATAAATAGATAAAATCTAAAAAAAAATACGTTTTGCAAAATGTGTTCTTGCTCAACAAATATGTACCCTAAATATCACATTAATAATACACAAGATATACATCTCACCAAAAAATGCACACTCTAAAATCACTATAACTTAGGTGTGTGACTTGTGGATGGCAGCTCAAAGGAGTCAAACACGAGGGTCCTGGACCGAGTGTGACGAAGCAGAGCAGTCACGTGCTTCCTGTCAATAGGGTTTCCACTGTCTTAATTTTTAACCAAAATTAACAAGCCATAGGCCATATAGCACAATTTGGGTTATTCCTTTAACATTTTAGATTTTTAATATTTGTCAATAACATAAGCCACGGCTCAAAGTCTACAGAGCAGTGCTTAACATTAAGTTCAAGGTTAATTTTAGACCCTTCATGAAGGAACGTGGAGATGTGTTACAGGGCTTCAGCCTAGGCTGAAAAGAATTCTCTGACTTTCATAGATGATAATTGGGTTTCAGGCTTTGGAAGATGGAGATTGAAACCTTGATATACCACCTTTTGTGGTTTTTCTTTGTGTTACATAGCTGTGACTATCATTGAAATTCCATTTTCTATTGAGATTCATTGACATTTCTTTCCTGCTGATTGCTGGGTACTACTACTGAATAAAATGTTTATCTTTAAACATACGTGAGCATATTTAAATTCCTTCAGATGTATTACTTTGCTATGTGCTTTCTATCAGTTTTTATTGAAATAACTGTCTACTTTTACTATGGCTATTTTTATAGGAAAAAAACTGATTAGTCTCCTATTCTATGTATTCTGTTGGGTGGTGTTGGGCTTCTGAAATATATTTGCTTTAGCTGCATATACTGGGGGAGTTTAGGCACATTAATCACTGCTCAGTAAATTTTTTGTGTTTTATTGCCTGCCGTGAACACTGATGACAGCATATTCTTCTTAGCCACGTTTTTCAGGGGTACCAGAATACTGCTGCATATTAAGAACTGACAATTTCCTACAAGATTCTAATACACTGTATATCAATTTTATATGATAAAACATTGGTGTACCCTATGTGTATAAAATGCCTAATTTTCCAAATCATTTTCCTGTGGAATCAGAATGTGTCTTAAGCACTTAGCTGTGTGTGTGGGTTTTTTTATGCTACAGTAACAGTACCTATCAAATTAGCCAAGATTAAAAACGCCACCACTGGGACGCCTGGGTGGCTCAGTTGGTTAAGCAGCTGCCTTCGGCTCAGGTCATGATCCCAGCGTCCTGGGATCGAGTCCCACATCGGGCTCCTTGCTCGGCAGGGAGCCTGCTTCTCCCTCTGCCTCTGCCTCTGCCTGCCTCTCTGTCTGCCTGTGCTCGCTCTCTCTCCCTCTCTCTCTGACAAATAAATAAAGAAAATCTTTTTAAAAAATAAATAAATAAAAAATAAAAAAATAAAAAATAAAAATAAAATAAAAATAAAAACGCCACCACTACTCAGTACTGGCAAGGGCATCCTTGTACATTGTTGGTAGGAAAGTCAATTCGTACACTTTGACTGTAGAGCAGTTAAGGAAGAGTGAAGCTGTATGCAAGGCAGAAAGGGGTGAGGAAAACCTTTACTTAGCAATTTTACATATAAGAATTCATCCTGGTTATGATACTCATCTCCATTTTGACTGACAACTGCAAAGAAAATTGGAATGACACAATTGCCAAGAGCAAGAGACGAAATCAATGATGGCATAGCCACATAATGGAGTTCTACATGGCCGTTGAAAGGGGTTGTTAGAAATGGATTTGGTGACATAGAAAGGTGGTCCTCATACATCCATGTCTCTAGAATAACAGCATTTGTGTTAAACGTTATACATGTGTGCATATATATAAAGAAAAAGTTAGAATAGTTGTAACTGTTTTTGTTAAGGAGGTATTTTTCTTTTCCTCTTATGTGAATTTTCTTATTTTTGTGCAATAGGCATGCATTGCTTTGAAACAGTTATGTAAAACAGAAAACAACAAACAAACAAAACCCCTGCTACCTCTGGGCACATTCTCTTTGAACCCATCGGGCAAGAATGGCCCATGTTGGGGTGAATCTGATGACCCCCTTCCCCCCGTGGCCAGTCCACCTGGCTCAGCTGTCCCCAACCACCTGCTCACCATGCTGTCCCGGACACATGGGGTCTGTACAAGTCTCTGGACTGCATTCTCCACGGTGACTCCCAGCCAGTTGAGGGCCGCCCAGCACCAGAGATAGTCATAGCCACCATGCCAGAAGCTCACAAAGGCAAACGTCACTGCGGTGGAAAACAGTGTCCCCAGGAGGCCGTGCTGGGACCCGCCTACTGGAATGTACACATACCTAGAGAAAGAAGAGGCGGTTAGGAGCCATGCAGTGGGCTGTCTCTTTGCTACCACCTGCTTCTGCCCTTGATTCTCCTGTCACACATTGCTAGCGACCATGTGGAAATCCTTCCCTGGTTCCAGGAAGCCACAGAGTACTCCCTGCATTCTCCCACACACCAGCAACAGGCAAAAACACAAGCCTCAGTTCTGAGGGGTTTGAGGTTAAATGAACACACAGGCTCAAGAGCTCTCATTACCAGAGCAAAATAGCACTTACGAGAGACAGGGTGAGGGGTGGTGAATTTAGTTTCTAAAAGGGGTGTGCCCTTCCCTGGAAGCCTAATCACAGAAGGGCAATTAAGCTTCCAATTACATGGGGACACCAACCTTCAAGACAGGTATAGATTTTACAGCTCAAACTATTATGTTTATGGTAAGCCCAATATTTAAGCACAATTGTTGCAATCAATCTCCTAAGTAGCAGGAGCTGGATGCAGAACAGGGGTGCCAAGACCCGTTGCTCAGGCTTCCCAGGCAAGTTGCCCAGAAGGAGTGGTGACTTTGCAAGTGAAGGGAAGAGCTCTGTGCTCACAGGTCAGCCAAATTATTACCCAGAATGCACAGTATCCCCGGGGTCTGCTCTCTACTGCTGAGGTGGCTCTATGACTGCACAGAAGCAGGACTTGAAATGGTATTTTCCAGCTAGGGTTGGGCAAAACTCACACCTTGGGTTGGTAGAATCTAGAGAGCTAGGAGAAAAGCCTCCTGGAAGCTGCTTTTAAAAAAAAACCCAGAGGTCTTTGATCTGTGGTGAGTGCATCTTTGTTCAACCTTCTTCCAGGAAGGAAAATTAAATCTCCTTTTCCTAAATATACAGTGTGTCCCAGGCATAGCACCACACACTTCACACACATTACATGCTTTGATTCTTTGAAGCACCACATGGTTTACACCTGCTGTTCCAGTATGCCAGTCAGTTTACAATATATAAAATTTGTATATTATTTTAATATTTTGTAGGAAATCTTATTTTGAAAACCATTTTTGAATAGAACAATTTTACAGAGAAGTCAAAAAAAAATGAAAACCACTTCTCAGTCAATAAATATTTCAAAAAACTATAGGATAGGTATTTTTAAATATACTCCTTCACTCTCAAATGTGCTCCAGTTTAGATAAAATTATACGATCATCTTAAAAAGGCCCATTTTTGTAGGCTAGAAAACGGAGGCTAGGAAATTAACTTGAGCAAGGTGCAGGGACTGAATGGAGGCAAGTGGACCATAGCCTGGCAAGGCCAAGAGCATGAATTTTGCTGGGACAAGGGGAGAAGGTGGGTGCTAAATCACGGACCCAGAAGGGCTAGACAATGAGCCAGAAAAGCCTGACAACCCCGGGCGCAGTAGTTTTGGTTGGTGCTCTGCTGCCCCCTAGAGGCGGCTTGGTTGGTGGTGCGAACACTCCTCAGCAGGAGCTAAAGATGGGCCACAATTCCCTCTAGCCTCCTACCTGCACAGAGGGAGCTGCTGCCCCATCATGGTACTCCATGAGTCTGCACTTCACTTCCTACAATGCTGTGTGTAAGAAGCTTGCGGGTATATACATGAGCATATATTGCATGCATATATATATATATATATATGCATGCCTGATAGGTATGTATGCATACATATATGTGTATGTGTGTATGTATAGAGGCAGCAGGAGAGGGGAAACAGGTGTTCAAACCAATTTCAAAAGAATGAGGAATGGCTGCTATTGACAGAAACTACCAATAATTTTGTAAAAAGAGGTAATATTAATACCAATACTCCTCTCTCCCAAGATAGCTATTTCATGTTGACCTCTTACTTACTGTATCTCACTATGTTAAGGTGATCCGCCCTCTGTATGTCAGGAAACCCAGTGTGGAATAAAAGCCTCTCATCATCCATCCACACCAACAGTCCTTCATATTGGATTCAACTCCAAGAAGGACATGTGCTCATGCTTGTGACGAGGAAGTGTCTAGCCCCATAATTACACACACAGCTATTTTAGGGACTCTTGGCACACTATGGCTTTGTAACTTTGCCTTCCAAATGACAGCCGACAAAAATCTAAGAATTTCTTTTATTCCTAAAATTCATATACGGCAGGTCTCCAAGGACATGAGGCTGCTTATTTTAAACCTGAGGAGGGTCTGGCTTCCAGACTGCAAGATAAAAATCCCTTCTTCACTCTTCACCTCTGGAAAACAGGAGGTGCATCAAAAAGGAGAGTAAACAAGTTATGTTCCTTTACAAATTCTACCAATCTCATGTCAGTTCCATGATTAATAAAAGCAGAAATGTCTCTCTTGCAGGAAAGCAGTAGTATGACCCCACTCACTGAGATCCTCTGCACGGTAAAATTGATTTCCCAAAGGAAGAAAGCTTTCAGCACCGCCTTCCCCGCAAAGCAAAAAATAAAAAGATTTTTCCTGTCAGTGACTGTGAGCTTCAGTCTGCACAGGGCCTGCCCCTGCCAGGCGGCCTCATGTGATCACTGCTTGCAGAGAATGCCGCTTGAAGGAGTTAGCATCCATCCACAGCCGCCGCCTTAATTTAAAACCACTTCACGGAACCAGCACAACATAGCAAACCCCCAACTCAGGAGGAGGAACTTCTATAAAATGGAGATGTTATTAATAACATCTACCCTTTACGGAGTTGTCCGTGAGCTAGGTGCTTTATGTACACTATTTCTAACCATTACAACAACCTAGCAAGGAACTAATAACTAGGCCTGTTTTACACAGAAGAGGTGAAATCTGAACCTAGAATGTTCTGGTTTCAGAACTCCTAGGCCTAGGTCCTATTTTGCCTTTTGTTGTTGTTGTTGTTAATAGAAACATTTCTTGGTGGTATGTTCCTCTTATTTAACCAAATCTTCAAAGCAGTCTCCACAAAAACATTCACCAGCATTTTGTTAACTGAAGAGATGTCCTTTGTCGGAAAGGAATCTTGATGGGGAGAAAGATCTTTATTATTTACAAAGGCATTTGGGCCAAGGAACATTGGGGCCAAAAGTCCAGGGGTATAAGTTCAAGTTTTAAACAGACTAACTAGGGGGCGCCTGGGTGGCTCAGTGGATTAAGCCGCTGCCTTCGGCTCAGGTCATGATCTCAGGGTCCTGGGATGGAGTTCCGCATCGGGCTCTCTGCTCAGCAGGGAGTCTGCTTCCCTCTCTCTCTCTCTGCCTGCCTCTCCATCTACTTGTGATTTCTCTCTGTCAAATAAATAAATAAAATCTTTAAAAAAAAAAAAAAACTAACTAACTAGTTTCCTTCTGTCCCACAAGTGGATACGTGCTATCCTGACCAGGCTGGCATCCTGCAGATGTCTGACTACAAAGAAGTGGGGGGTGTAGGGGTGTCTAGGTGGCTCAGTGGGTTAAGCCTCTGCCTTCAGCTCGGTCATGATCCCAGGGTCCTGGGATCAAGCCCCACATCAGGCTCTCTGATCAGCATGGAGCCTGCTTCCCCCTCTCTCTCTGCCTGCCTCTCTGCCTACTCTATCTCTCTCTTTCTGTCAAATAAATAAATAAAATCTTTAAAAAAAAAAAAAATAAGTGGGGGGGCAAAAAGTCAATGGTCAGGTGCAGGTTTGGGGAAGTTGCTGAGTAGGTATACACGAAGGGAGAAGAAAATATGTGGCTCTTTCACAGATCCACTATGAGAAAAAACTCAGGAATATGTCCTACAGTTGGGGAGAGGGGTGGTGAAAACCCATGTGGCAAAAGCATTAATCTTAAAACTATAACACTCCCTTTTCCCAAGACTACACAACAGCTTCCCAGCTTGACATATTATCTTCAAACTCCTTGCTGAGGCCTAATCCCTAACCCCCCCTTGAGGTAAGAGGATGAGGGACAGAGGATACTGAACGACTTCGTTTCTACTCTCTGGTAGAAGGAGGTGAGGTGGGCTTGCAGGGTCCCAATCTTCAATTACCTTGTGCTTGGCAGGGCTGGTCCATCCTACTCCAGCTCTGCCATCTCTTTCTATCTTTATTCCCCACTAGTTCTCTTGGTAAATCATGAAATCCTGAACAAATGGGGAATTCACACCTCCACGCCTTTGGTCATACCATGTTCACATCCTCCAGCCTCTCTGGTTTTTCACCTTCTGTTCAGCCTACAAAATTTTGTCCCTTTTCTCTCTCCTCCCAGAAGTCTCTTTGGAATATGCCCACTCTTCTGTTTAACCTAGAGCACCTACACTCTGTACCACTGACTGAAAAGTTATTCACCAAAAAAATGTCTTCTCTATTATACTGTCATTTCAATTAAGTTGTAAACTTCTTTACGGAAGGACTAGATATGTGATATGTGAACATGCGTGCATGTGTTATTATATAGTTCCTAGTCAATGGTATTTATGTACCTAGCAACCTAATTTTCACAGTCCCCAACAGCTTTTAAAGTTGTGATAAATTATCACCATGGCCACAGACCTATTATAAGCAATCAGGAACCAAGGGAAGAGTGTAAGGTCCTGCCCCAGTTACTGGGAGAAACTTCAAAGGAACTTGTTCCTAAAGAATACAGACACTTGAAGGATGTATAAGTCTCTCCACACTTTGTAATCCTATCTCTCCTATTAGGTCAAAAGCATGTGGCTCCAAACCACTAAACCTATCCTAACCTCAGGAGAATTCACAGATGACAACTACTAGGCTTGTAAAGATAAGAGCCATTAGTAGCGGGAAGGGCAAGACATTGTTGGTGAGGTGACCTCACCTTGGCTTCACCTGGGCTCTAAGAGGATCGCTTCTCAGCCTTTTGGCTAAGATCAAGTGTAAGAGGAGCTCCTAGGAGGAGTTCTTCGCAGAGCTGGCCAGGCTCTCCTAAAGCCAGCTGTCACAGGCAATAGCTCCCTGAACTGACCCTGGCTCTAACCTTGGCCCACATTTGTGTTCGCTCTCCCACAACCCAGGCCAACCCCCATCCTTTGGGTAGTAGACAAACAGCTGGTGTTTAGACCTCACAAAGGAAGCTACAGATCTGCTTATAAAAAGCTTTCAAAAGAAGATGCACACAGTAAAGAAATCACTCTGTCTAGTACAGATCATAATGGAATTTTAATAAGTAAAAACCAGCAGTTGGTTAATGGACAACTCAAGACTTTATCATCTACAGAAGGCTTAAAGAGGTCTACGTTCAAAGCAGAGGGCACGTTTTGAGCTGGGCTATTCTCGGCTCTTTTACTGAGAGATTCTGGCTGTATGTTTTGTATGCAACTCTGAAAAATCGCTTATTAAAAATGATATGTCCTATTTGGCAACAGAACATTGTGGAATTTATAAAATAGAGATTAAGCTCAGGCTATATTTAGTCTACATTTAAACTTCCAGGTTCATGTAATTAGATGCCAACTTTTTTTTTTAATTAATCTTTTCATTCCACAAAGTCTGTAGCTGAGTGGGTTGAGGTGCTGTGCTGATAAACACAAGCCTGTAACATCCATCCTGGAGAAAGATTCCGTTCTAACTTCACAGACTGAAACCCAGACTCTAGCTCCCCGAAACCTCTATCTTCCTCACCATAGAAGAGGCTGATAGAAGATGAATGGCTCAGCCCAGCCTTCCTCAAGTAGCAACATCAGCAAAGCCTAGGGCAAGCAGGAGGGCGGTGCTTAAGACCTGGAGATGTGACCTTGGTTCTGCTCTGCCACTTACCAATCTCTGTAACCTTGAGCTCATCAATTAAGCCTACTCAGCTTAAGTGTGTACACTGATCCTATGCTAGGAGCACTGAAACCCTCTTTGGGTATGAGCTGCTATGAAGATCAGAGGAGACAATGTATGTGTAAGGAGTGTGGAGATGTCAACACTCCATACGAACAGGAGGAGGCATGTTACTAATAACGAGCCAGCAGCACCACACTTGCATTCAAGAAAAAACAAAATGCCATTATCATAATATCAGATTATCATAATGATCAGACACCATTCCTGTATCTTCCATAAGCATTTGAAGGCACCAAAGCTCTGAACTGCTTGCTCAGAGATGTTCTTTACTTAAAACCATTAGCCTTACATAAGCCACAGTCAGAACCAAGCTGCTTAACGTTCAGGGGTCTACTATGGATTCAACACCCACCCATGCGGACCTGTTGATTAGGCTGAGCCCAGATGGAGGCCAGCTGTTCTCCAAACATTTGATCCTGGCTGTGGAGGGGCCTGTAGAGGGTACGTGGATGGGTCAGGGTACAGTAGCCCCAACCACAACTTGGTCCATCACCAACATCTCACTTACAATCACTGTTGGCCTTCCACCAGGTTCCCTCATACCTAGAGAATACAAGAGCCATCTGACCAAATCCTGTCCTTATAATGGGTGACTACTGACTGGGTGGGCAGGGCCTCAAGAATGTGCTTTTATAGGTTTACTCATTCGACCAGTTTAAAGCAGCCTGATAATGCTCCAGAAGGTTCCATCCTCAGTGATACACGAGTCTCTGCAGCACTACGATTCTCAGACTACAGACTGGAACTAAAAAACAAACAAACAACTCTTTAACACGCAATACTTCCAAAGTAACTTCCGGTCACAAGTGGGAGAAGGAAAGGCCCAGGCGGAGGTGACCACAGACGGGGGTACACAACTGCTTCCCTTCACGGGGTTTCAACCGTCTTCGGCTTAGGAGCACACTGAAGCCTCTGCTCTGGGGCCTGTGTCTATTTTGGGTTATAAATAAACACAATATGAAACAGATTCTTGAGAGATTTGAGCAGAGGAGACAGAGCGGGAGTTTATACTCTTTAGTGCCACGGAGCTGAGTCTAATCGCTAATAAAAAGGTCCTTGAGCCTCAGTTTAATAACCACCAAGATTTCCTGGCTGCCTGCCTGTCTCCCCACCTTCCTCCCAAGAGGATGCTAAAAGCATCTATAAGCTTCCCTAGACCAGATGAAAAGGAGAGGTGTATGGAATGTCAGATGAGAAGGAGCAAACCCAGCTGTCTGCATGATGTAGGTCTGTATGATTCCCCATCTCACAGTCAGAGGGAAGGGGTTAAGAGGAAAGACACCATCCTCTGCTGCTCCTAACACATTTCCCAGCCTTTGCTTCATCGGCTGTCCGATTCCCAAGTCCGGGCTGGAAATTACAGCACTCCCAGGCACACAACTCCTCTCTTAAGCAACTGTACTGTTTCTCTCCTATGCTCCCTTTCGATCTCTGCCTCTCACCCACATCCTATCCAGTGCCATCCTGCTGGTCTAACCTTCTTATTTATTTATCATGACTATTAGGGAAATGTTCACTTCAAAATGAACTTGTACAACTCAACTCAAAAGTTGCTGCACTGGTACACTGCCTCAAGGGTCTCTAGAACAAAGTGTTCTGAAGACAAGTGCATAAAGAAATGCCTAACCGAGAGCTGAGGCATTTCAATCTCCATCTGGGTTTATGGTGTAATGATTGTGAGACATCTGTGTTAAGGCCCCACAGAGGCAGGGCCCACAGCCCTGATGGATATATCGTCTGTGTTCCCACAGTAACATAGTATCTCACACATAAAGTCCAGTTGGTTGGTCATGCAGACCAAAACAAAAATTAACAGCTAAGGAAGGGACAAGGCAACTTCTGTGTCTTCGGGAAGCATCTAGTCTGACAATGGTAGCCAAGTCCTTATCCTCAGGGGGTCCTACATACAATGAATTCCCATGGCGTATATCCTAAATTAAAACCTATCTACCTGGCTTTTCAAAGTCATTCTCCAACTGCCTCCCTCCTATGCCACCCAACTCCATCTTCTGAGTCTGCAAAATGGGTTTTCCAATCTAGTCAGTGAACTGCATTTTACACAAGTCTGGGCCCGTCCGCCCCACCATGGAAGACCCCTGGCCATCATTGCCACCATCTGATTTTTCAAAATGAGCTCAACATTCAAGGAAAATTTCCCCTGCCAGTCTCACAGAACGCTGGTGGCCCTTTGATTCTTCCTCTCTTCAGAATACATGTATTCACTGGGTCTAATTTCCTCAGACTTGTCCCTGTGCTGCTTTCTAGCATTTCTGAGTGACTTCATCAGGTCCGTGGGCAGGTACAACTCCCCACCTCACAACCAAGACATGGAACAGGGAAATGTTACATTTCCCTTTTTTCCCCCAGAGTCTACCTTAGCCTCTGAATTCAGGGGATGTTCAGTAAATCCTGACCAATTTCCTTCTTTCCCTCATCCTCTTCAATTCCCTGATTCCCTGATTCCTTCCTCTCCTTTTTTTCTTTGACTGTCACTCTCTCTAAACAAAAGATGATTCTCCAGTTAGAACGTATGGCTTCATAAGTAAATGTCATCATTCACATCTGCCACTACATTGTCCTCTAAGGTGCTGCGGGTTTTGCAGAGTTACATTTACAAAGTCAGACTAAATCACAGATACCAACAGGAGATGTCCTGAGCCAGGGGATAGCTGGCAGGACTGAGAGGTGGAACATGTGCCAACTCCAACTTCCCCAGGAAACTGCAGAGCTACCCAAAAGAAAAGGGAGAGTTAACCAAAAAGCAAAACTTCAGTGCGAAATGTTTTTTTAAAGATTTATTTATTTAGGGGCGCCTGGGTGGCTCAGTGGGTTAAGCCGCTGCCTTTGGCTCAGGTCATGATCTCAGGGTCCTGGGATCAAGTCCTGCATCAGGCTCTCTTCTCAGCGGGGAGCCTGCTTCCCTCTCTCTCTCTGCCTGCCTCTCCATCTACTTGTGATTTCTCTCTGTCAAATAAATATATAAAATCTTTAAAAAAAAAAAGATTTATTTATTTAGAGTGCAGAGCAGAGGGAGAGGCAGAAAGAAACTCAAGCAGACTCCATGCCGACCGTGGAGCTCAATGCCAGCCTTGATCTCACAACCCTGAGTCACAACCAAGAACTGGACACGTAACCAACTGAGCCACCTAGGTGCCCCAATGTGTTAAATGTGTAAATGTTTTTAAAATTAAAATACCTAAGTTGGGAGGTTTAAAATTTTAAATGTTAACTTTACAAATAAAATCACGGACATGACCATCAGTGTTAGGTACCTGTGAGCGGAGGGTGTTCTTGAGGCCAACAGGAGTGTGGCTTTAACCCTTCAACTTTTGGACAATATCTCTTCCTCTGCCATGAATGTCACTTCCAAGTCCAGTGTGTGCTTTGGCTGTAAGAGTAGAACTGAGCTGAAGGGTCAAGACCATTGCTGGACATGGATTAATGAATGAACACACACACACACACACACACACACACACACACCACCTTAGAGCATAGAGATGGGTGGAAGTCTGGATGAGTAAGTCACAGTCATGGACTTCAGAATGCTGGTTCCTTCTCCGGGCCTTGGTTTACAACTAAGAAGAGATCAAGAGCTAAGGGAGAACTAGGGGGTGACGTCTCTGGCTTGGAACATGAATGTTCTAGAATGATCATTCACAATGGCATGCGTTTTGCTACTGGTTTCTGCTAAAACAGAGACGATCTGTCTTTTCTAATGGATTTTCAAGACATGGAGTACCTGAATTATGAGCTTATGCTTCTGAGTTCCCCATTTCTCCACCTCCCTGTTGCCATAAAGCTAACTCATGAATTAATATGAAATGCATGAGGAAAGGGTTATCTGAAGGAAGCCTGCAGGGAATCCTGACTCAACGTGTTGAACCTTTTCTTGGTAGCAAATTTCCATCCACCAATTTATCTGCTTTGCCAATTCAGACATTTATATTCTGGACCTCCTTAAAGAGTAACAACCAATTGGCAGTAAAAATGCTCATTTGGGCTGGCCATCAATGGGGTTCAATGCCAGAAAGGGCGAAAAGTGGGAGAAAAAAATGCCAGCAGATATCATACAGGCACCATTTTAAACACAAGGCCATTCAAGACTGTTTTCAGGAAGAAGAAAAATAAAAGTCTCAGGCGCCGAATGATTTTCAGAAAATAATCGAAGCAAAATGGCTGCTGGTAGTAATAATGAGGCTACTCCCCTCCGGACTGAAGTCAGCACTCTGACAAATCAGCTCTGACAGCACCGTTCCGATCGCCTCTCATTTGTCATAATTATGATCCATAATCCCTATCAGGCATGATACCTTTTAAGGCCTGGCTCTGGAAGGAAAAACTGACAATGCTTGGGTCTGGGCGTGAATGGCAATAAATCTGCAATGCCGTCCAACACAACCATGCTAGCGCAACATTTACGGAAACAAAACAAGAACATCATCTCATGCCCGGAAAACAATGCCCCAATAAGTATTTTCCCCTTAATGCAGTGAGAGGCTGCCCAGATGACACTGCTTATTCGAAAGATCCCACGGTAATTGAATGAACCCTTGAGTGCACATTAGAGATTAATATTTTAAGAGCTGGCATTTTACAGAGACAGTCTAAGAATGACATTCAATGTGTATCACAAAAGGCAGAGTCTTCTGTAGATTAAAAATGCCACCATTCATGCAGTAAAATCATAAGAAATCCACAGACATCAGACGTGGAACTAGATATTAACATGGTAATCCGTGTTGGAAAGCATCCATTCCCCAGGGCAGGGGATAGAAGTGGGCCGTAAGAATGGCATTTTACTTTCTCCCTGGGCTCCTTCTCAAGTGTGGTCGAGATGAGGAAGGAAGTTTTATGAGCTGGAGGGTATTGTGCTTGACTTTTACCTTACTCCTGAGAAAGGTGGGCAGAGAGAATGGGGAGTAACATAGTGGTCCCCAGCTACGAGTGCCTAATGGGGCTGCAGTGACAAATGAGGTCCTGCATCTAGATAAGCAGAGAGGCAACTTGGGTTCAAATAAAAAAAGTATTATTCCCAGATCTTCCCTCCCACATCACGGTCCTGACATCCAAGACTATGGCCAGTGAAACCGCAGACAAGGGCAGATCCCAAGAGGAGCCATTTCATGGGGGCCAAAGAGCAACAGCATCTCCTCAGAGCTCCTACCTGCTTATGACATCTCATCTGCCTGGGGTACATCCACTAATACAAATCTAAGGCCCAGTAACCAGTGCAGCAGGCCTAGGCTTCCAACACCATCACCCTTCCTAATGAGAATGGAAAAGGCATGGAAGAAATGTGATCAATCTGGGTCATGGGTTCAAATACAAGGTGTAGGGCAGAAAGTAGCTGACTGAGTTTACTATCTCCACCTAGGTAGCACTGATGAATTTTATTTTGAGAACTCAACTGACACACCCTTTTTCCATTCCATGATCATGGCTAGGAGACAGGGAACCTACTTTCAGAACATTCCCCCTTCTGCTAGAAGGAGTTTCTGGAACACACAGGAGAGAGGCATGGCTGCCTATACTGTTGAGCATGAAGGTGCTAAGATGCAAGCTGTGAGCTTTAAACATCAACTCTTCTAGGGAGTCAGAAGCCAAGAACCATGCAAGAAACACTAGAGTGGATGAGAGTTAGGGGGCAACCAATCTATTCTTGAGTTCAACTGCGGGACCAGTATTCCAAGCCCGTCTGGTTGTCGTCATGTCTGCCACACTTTCCTGCTGCATCCCAGTCATGACAAGACCTCTGAGACTTTAGGCTGGACTGGAGGGCTCTGCCTTAGTGATCTCCACTGGGAGTCTCAGTACTGCGATTCTCAGTCCCATCAGCTCTCCATGTTCCAGCTCTTCAGTGAGGAGTTTGCTGGAAGGATGGAAATCTCAGCACCACACTGGATGTCAAGGGGACTCCCAACTGATATTGGCTAAATGGTCTCCCCAGCCCGAGGACCCTTCTGCTCCTCACACCAACACCCAGCCCTGGCTGAGACTGTCTGTGGCTGCTTCTTGTCCTCAGCACCAGCAGCTGCCTCTGGCACAGCTGCAGAACTTTGGTGTTCTCCTCAGCATCTCCTGAGCTCTCTAGGAACCTCTTGGTCGCAGGGACCACACTGCAGTGTCATGTGCTGAACACCGCTCTTGGGGAGGAGCTTGCATCAGGGTCTCTGCTGAGCCCCAGGGGGCCATGTAGATCTCTGAAGGACCCTCATCCCAAGTCCCCTCAGGAGTGAGATACCTCAAAGCACAGACCCCACAAAGGACTAAGCCACCCCCGCCCCCACAGCTCTGGGTGAGCTCAAATACTTCCCAGTGCAGCACGCAGTGCTCAAGGTAAAATGTCACCAAAGCCAGTGTCAGAGGAGAACAGTTATCATTGCCAGCTCAAATCTTTGAGGAAAAATACTCTTAGGAGTTGATGATTTTTTAAATGTAATCAAAATGGTAGGCTACAAGGGGACATGTAGGCACATGAAATACAAAATGAAATGATATTTTCTTAACGAGTTCCCTGGGAACCAAGGGTATCTAGACATCGCACCTCGCTGGATGTTGCTGCTGCTCCAGGAATGTGCCTGGCTCAACAGGCAGGGCCCTGGGTATGTGCCAGGCTCTGCCTCCAGCTCCATCACCCTGAACAGCTGTGACCCCAGCAGGACCAGAGAGCCTCCTTCTTGGAGATGCGTTTATAATCTATGTCCAGTTCACCTTATAGGATTGCATATGATGATCAAATAAAACAAAAGGAATGAAAAGGAACTGAAAATTCACGTAAAAAAAATGATGATTCTACTAACAGTATATGGAACATAGTATATTAGGGATACTATTATCTATAATAATCAGGGAAATAATTTCCATTGAGTTAAATATTTTGCTAAATGAAGAGGAGAGAGAAAAACCAGACTGCTCACTTAAGCCAGGCACTGTGCTAAACATTTTATAGGTGTTAATTCAATTTTCAAAACTACCTTGGGAACTCCCCCACCCCCCCCACTCCAAATTACTTTCCCAATCAAAGAGCAGACAGACTTCTTCCGCGCTGCACCAGAGAGCAGAGCCTGGACCAACCGATGACCATTACAAGGAAGCTTTTTTCCTTCAGTCTGAGCTGTCTAAAGGCAGAAAAGGCTACAAACAAAGCTAATGGTGGAGGGGAGATGGAGATTGAGGTCTGATTCCAAAATGCATGCTTTTCCACTAAATCAAGTGGATTTTCCAAGATAACTATGGATGTTAGGCATAGATAACTTATATGTTTAACATTAAAAAGATAGTTAATATTTAATCCAGTATTTTTTACCTTTCAAAAATGTCTATTGAGTCCCTAGTAGGTGTCACTCACCATGCTCAGTGCTTTAGACACTATTTCACTTCATTTAGATGGTACTTCAGCATTTTTAGTGCCTCAGAGTCATTTTTGTGAACCTAAATTATCCTTACAGCAGCAAAGCATAATAGCTCTAGATTACAGAGTGCCCAAATTCATTACAAGATGACAAAATAATCCAGTGCTTTTCCACTTAAGTAAACCCAGTGGAAACTTATTGTATCACCTCAAAGTTCAGAAGGAAGAAGAAAGGATCTTGGAGGCCATCTTGTGTATAAATCCCCTATACTAGACCCACAACCAAAAGTCGCCCAGCCAAACCATCAACACTTGCAGTGGCTAAGAGTTCTCCATTTCTTGAAAAAGTCTTTTTCACCTTTTTTCTTTTTTTAAAGACAACTTAGACTGAAGAGACAATGCTTCTCTGTACTTTTACCAGTTAGTCCTGGTTCTCCTTTCTGAAGAAACATGGAACAAATGTAGCAGGTCTTCAACCAGCAAGCAGCCTGTCAAATATCTGCTGAAAGTCCTCCTCTAGCTCCAAAAGCTTAAATGTGCAGGTGACATACCCTCTGTTTCTTTATACATTCTTGTATATCTGGTTTCAAATCTCCTGTCGTAGTGCCCCCTTTTCTAGATAGTTCCTCATCTGTCTGGGTTCCTCTGGGATTATGGTGCCTAAAGTAGACTGAACCACTTAAGGAATGACATGAATAGGGCACCTGTGTGGTTCAGTCAGTTAAGCATCTGTCTTTGGCTCAGGTCACCATCCCAGGGTCCTAGGTTTGAGACCCATGTCAGGCTCCCTGCTCAGTGGGGAGTCTGCTTCTCCCTCTGCCTCTGTTCATGTGCACACACACTCTCTCAAATAAATGCATGAATATCTTTAAAAAAAACAAAACAAAACTGGGGGGCATGGGTGGCTCAGTGGGTTAAAGCCTCTGCCTTCAGCTCAGGTCATGATCTTAGAGTTCTGGGATCAAGCCCCACATCGGGCTCTCTGCTCGGTGAGGAGCCTGCTTTCCCCTCCCTCTTTACCTGCCTCTCTGCCTACTTGTGATCTCTGTCAAATAAATAAATAAAAAATCTTTAAGAATAAAAAAAAAATTAAAATAAATTTTTTTAAAAAGCTAAAAAAAAGGAATGCATGAATAATGAAGAACAGACTGGAAATACCAATTCTTTTTCTAATCATAGAGTAGTATAAATGACAAATATTTTCTAAGTCTCCACTATGTGCCAGGTATTGTGCTAAGTACTGAAGACACATGGGAATGTCCCATGTAATGTTGCCCTCACAGAGCTTACATCCAACTTATTACACTGACAAAACCCGTAGGGACATTTATTTTGGGGGCAACATTATATAAGACCAAAGCTTGTACCTGTTGATTCTCTGAGAAAGTCAAGACCATTCTATAAGAGTGTCTTCATCTTCTTTCCTAACCACATATATCTTTATCTCCACTGGCACCTACTCACTCATTCATCTGTGTTCCCATAGTGTAAGGGACAACCTTCCCATGACAAAACTAACTCTGTGCTTTGATTCTCTCCCCTTCAGTCTCCTAAAGGACCATCCTCCATCAGTTATCTCCCTCTCTTCCTGCATCCTCATCCAGCTTATCTTAACTGGTTCTCTCCTTAGCATAAAGACATATTCCAGCCCCTCCCACTTTATGGGCTGGAATCAGCTTCGATCCCAACTTCATCCTTTACATCATCAGCTTCAATCCTAACTTCTTTTCTTCATGGCCAAGTCCTTCCAGACCCTTGAAAGAACAGTCAATGCCCGGCCTCTAAGTCCTCCCCTCCCTACCCACTCCCTACCCTGTTGCAGTCTGACTCCTGTTCTTCCCTGTTCCATTTAAACATTTAACTTCTGTCAAGGTCATTAACATCCTCTAGATTATTGAAGTCGAGGGATATATTTATATCATTCTCTTACATGAAGATGTCTGTCACATTCGGTATGGACGGCACCTTCCATGTCTTACCATAATAGTACAACTTAAATTCGTTATACAAATTTTAGGAATAGATACATTTAAAAAATCCAAAAATAACAACTACCAATGACCTTTTTAAAAATATCCTCTGTGACATTTTTCTAGAAATACACATAGATATATACTTTTCATAAGAATAGGATCACATATGGACCACTTTAGGAAACTGCTCTGTTCACCTGTTCATGAGCATACTTCCATATCTCCACCGTCTGTTTCCACAGATTTTCCTCCGTTGGCTCTAGGGAAACCACTCTTCATTTTCCCTTTACCTCGAGAGCCATCATTTCTCAGTCTCCACCCTCTTTTCATCCTCTGGCTAGTTCTAAACACATCAGCAACTTCTCAGACCTCTCTCCCCAGACCTCTCTGTGTTCACCCCAGGAGTCTGTATCAGTTCATTAACAAAGCAATTACTGGAGTGTGGCTCACCTACCACATTAGCTGGCAAGTCAGCCACACACAGAACAAGTAAACAGTGATGCTAGTATACACAAGGTGCTCAAGGCATGTCTGCTACACTAATCAGAAGGCAAGAGGAAGGGGAGGAAGAGCTCCAGCAAGGAGTACTGTTGGGGAAATGACTGCACAGGTGAAGATCGGTATGAAGGCAAGGAAAAGAAGGAAAAAAAGGATGAGGAAAAATGATAGAGAAGCATCGAGACAAAACTCCCTCCTCCTTCACACCTCTGCTGAGAGCTGGATGTGTCATGCAATCACTGAAATGCGGCACTGAATGGGTGGGAGGAGCTCCTCACTACCCCCTCCTCGAAATCAGTCTCCCATAATCACTGCGCATGGGAACCCTTGTGAGGTGACCCTGCAGCCCCTCTCCCTGGCTTTCACCCTGCTACAGAGTTGAAGAACCCTCCCCACCATGCTTCCCACCCACCACTTCATACACTGCCTTCCACTATCCCCACCCCAATATCACCTTTCAGCCCCTTCCCAGATTAACATCATTAATCTGCCAAACCCAAATGATCGCCCTGACCTCTAACACCATCTTTTCTGCTATTCTTAAACTCTTTTTTTTTCAATTTATTTATTTTCAGAAAAACAGTATTCATTATTTTTTCACCACACCCAGTGCTCCATGCAATCCGTGCCCTCTATAATACCCACCACCTGGTACCCCAACCTCCCACCCCCCTCCACTTCAAACCCCTCAGATTGTTTTTCAGAGTCCATAGTCTCTCGTGGTTCACCTCCCCTTCCAATCTACCCCAACTCCCTTCTCCTCTCTAACACCCCTTGTCCTCCATGCTATTTGTTATGCTCCACAAATAAGTGAAACCATATGATAATTGACTCTCTCTGCTTGACTGATTTCACTCAGCATAATCTCTTCCAGTCCCGTCCATGTTGCTACAAAAGTTGGGTATTCATCCTTTCTGATGGAGGCATAATACTCCATAGTGTATATGGACCACATCTTCCTTATCCATTCATCCGTTGAAGGGCATCTTGGTTCTTTCCATAGTTTGGCGACCGTGGCCATTGCTGCTATAAACATTGGGGTACAGATGGCCCTTCTTTTCACGACATCTGTGTCTTTGGGGTAAATACCCAGGAGTGCAATTGCAGGGTCATAGGGAAGCTCTATTTTTAATTTCTTGAGGAATCTCCACACTGTTCTCCAAAGAGGCTGCACCAACTTGCATTCCCACCAACAGTGGAAGAGGGTTCCCCTTTCTCCGCATCCTCTCCAACACATGTTGTTTCCTGTCTTGCTAATTTTGGCCATTCTAACTGGTGTAAGGTGATATCTCAATGTGGTTTTAATTTGAATCTCCCTGAGGGCTAATTCTTAAACTCTTATAAGTTTTTATAACTGTTCAAGTTTTCAGTTGTTTCATTGACTCTATGGGAATGCCACAGGGCTGAGACCTAGTATGTTACTTGAATCCATAACCCGACATGCCCAGTACACTTCTGTATTCCTCTGGGTGCTTGCCACAGACAGAACCGCCTGATCCAGGGCACTAAGATAAGGAGAGGCATTAGAGCCTCGCGGTTATAACAGCCTGGACTCCCTCAAGGGCTCTGATCCTACTTTTACTTACTAGTTGTGAGGCTGTGGCAGACAGTTTATGCTCTCTGAGCCTCAGGTCCCTAATTGGTAGAGTACAAAACCCATAGAGATGGAAAGATTAACTGAGATATTGAAGGGAAAGAGCTTTGAACAATGCTTGGCATACAGCAAGCACTCTATTGAGTGTCAGCTGTGACAATGATAACACGTTTAGAAGTGGTCACATAAAGAGACGGCAAGAGCTCCTGCTCCTCTATCAAAGCATTAATGTCCTCACATCCACAGCAATTTCAAATTCCTCACCTACCCCCACCTCCTGCCCCTTGATACCAGGATTAAAAAGAACTTCTACAAAGCATTCTTTTCTTTAGGGGCATCTCATTCCTTAATAGACTGGGTGAGTGGGAGGCCCCACTGTCAACAATTCAGATAAGAAAAACACACATTATTAAGTATCTTCTCTAATTCATGTTTGTATGATTTATACAACTAATGTATTTTACACTAGAGACAGTTCTAGAAATATCAGTATATTCCCTATCTCCTAAGTGTTCAATAGCTACCTAAAACTGAACTAGCTTATTGCATAGTATTTGTGAATTGTAATCCTATAATTAAGGCTTCATTAGTCCTTGTGATGCCAGTGCTCTGTAGTGGTTGATATAATATGATGAAGTTTATGTCATATGCTTTAAATCTCTGTCATTTTCATTCATTTATTATTTTGGTACCTACTATGGGCACCCACTATGGGCTAAGTGCTGAGGATTCACACACTTCTGTGTTGTCTTTGTGAAATTTCATGCCACTGGGCAGCTCTTGTTTCATCAGCTCTAAATGAAGCTTCATTAAGGATTTTATGAAGTGCCTGGTACTCATCAGGTATTGTGCTGGACATGATGAAGAATATAAAGATGATAGAGATAAAACCCCTACTCTCAGTAAGTTTATAATCTGGTGGGCAGACAAAACAAACATGGAAAAATACAGCAGTATAAGACAGTGTAAGTAGCACCAAAAGGGATTTGAATTAACATTTATCCAGTACCTTCTACATGCAGCCACTTGGCTGGGCACCTGCCATATTTAAGCGTAGGAGGTAAGTTAAAAACTCCCAATTTTCCAGATGAGAAAAGTGACTTTTAGACTCAGATCTGTCTCTGAAACTGGCATCTTGTCACCAAATCATGCCAACTCTTAGCTCAACTTCTTCACCTAGACCTATTTATGCATTTATACTGATTTATACAAAATACATGCAATGAGGTACAGAATGGTTAAGTGCCTTGCTCATACTTTAAAATTATGAGCAGGTTTATTTTTTCTAAGAGTTCGTAGTCTTCCGTGGATGGAACTAGAGGGTATTATGCTAAGTGAAATAAGTCAATCAGAGAAAGACAATTATCATACGATCTCAATGATATGAGGAATTTGAGAAACAAGACAGAGCATCACAGGGGAAGGGAGGGAAAAAGGAAACAAGATGAAACCAGAATGGGAGACAAACCATAAGAGACTCTTAATCTCAGGAAACAAACTGCGGGCTGCTGGAGGGGATGGGGGAGGGATAGGGTGGCTGGTGATGGACATTGGGGAAGGTATGTGCTATGGTGAGTGCTGTGAATTGTGTAAGACTGATGATTCACAGACCTGTACCCCTGGGGCAAATAACACAATATATTAATTTTAAAAAAGACAGAGAGAGTTCTTCAAATCCTACCAACTCCATGATTAAACCAAACGCCCCTCTATCTGCCGCAAAAAGTAGCCCACAATCTTGCCTGGAGGCCATTAAAAAAGGTCCAGGAATGCACAGGCCAGGAAAGAATTTACCTGGCCCCACAGGGCTTACCCTAAACCTCAGCTAGACACTGGGATGTGGCAAAGGATTCTATTTAAACCAGAAAACGAGGTGGCCGCTATCATCCTATCTCTCAGCTCTTTCTCTGAGAAAAGGTATACAAAAGAACTCTGAAGATGACCTGGCCCTCAGTCACCACTAACTTCCGAAGTGGCCTGGATTGTGTCTCTGGCCGACTAATCCACTGAATCCCAGCCTCCAGGGAGAGGGCATTAGGAGGCGGGGCCTCTGGGACAAAACCAGGTCCTGAGGGTGGAGCCTTTGTAAATGAGATTAGTGCCTTTGTGAGAGAAACCCCAAAGAGCGCTTTTGCTTCTTCCACCATGGAGGATACAATGAGCAGTCAGCCTTCTGCAAACAGAAGAGAATTTTCACCAGAACCTGACCACGCTAAAACCTTGACTTCCAACCTCTACTGGCAAACCTCTCTTCTAGCACTTAGAATCTACTCCAATGATTCAACAGGCTTTTGCCAAGCACCTAATATGGGCCAAGCAGAGATTAAATTATTTATTTTCTGTTGTAAACACAACAGACAAGGTCTCTGCTCTCATGGAGCATTCTACTGGAGGAAAATTAAGTAAACAAATGAATAGGTGATGTATTTTTGTTAATAATTTCTGTGAAGAAATAGAGCAAGATAAAGGGCTAGAGTCAGAACACATAATTTAGAATCCCACCATAGACGGCATGGTGTACTCACTATTTGTTTCTGTATGTTGATCTATATCCTGAGCTAAGAGATAAAGTTCTTGGGTATACAAAGCAAGCCTTGTAAGTCTTTATTCCCTGTGACATCCATTAGAGTGCCAAGTACACAGCAATTTCCATTAGTGACTAAGGATGAACTGACTAAAGAATATTCTGCAAGTCAGACGTCATCTTATCCTGTGAGCTACTACATGACATCATTATAAAATAGAAACTTCGGAAATGCTCTTTCCTGACTACTTCCAGAACAAGACTTCTTATATATAACTTCTCATCCTTGCAACATCCTTGACCCCAAGAAAGTCCCAATCTTTCCATTTCAATTTCTTCGGGCACCTTTCTCAAGGATGCCTCATCAGACCACATACCAGTCATCTGACACTGCCCCCCCCCAATCTATGGATACTTGGCCACTAGAATAACTGACAAAATTCTAACGGAATAAACAGCTTCCTTCCTCTAGAGCTATTTTGGAGGTTTGAAGGAAAGGGGAGAGATTGTTTACTCATTTGAAAATGAAAGTGTTTTCCTTCCCCACTTTTCTAAAACTTGCAAGCCCTTTCAACCAAGAACCCTCAAAACTGATCAGGAAAGCAGCAAGAAAGTTACCAAATCCATTTCCTAACACTGTAAAGTTAATTTCTCCTTTCCTCTCCCTTCCCCCTAGCAGTTCTCCCACTAGAATCCCTAAACACCAAAAACTACTCAAGCCAACAAAAACAGATATGTAAGACCCAAAGTCAAGTCCTGGCTGGTACCAGGTGTCTGACCTTCAGGACAAGTGTCTGACATTCAGGACAACTGCAGTCTTTATTTCCAGGTAAAGTAAAAAAGAAAGATACACGGGGTCAGCCAGGTAGTAGTTACTACCATCAATTAAAGTTCCCACTATCCTGATTCTTTCCATAATAAGGACCACTAGGCTTTGTGAATAACATTTATATTCACTTGCCTTTTACCCAACTACCATTTGTTGGATGCCTTTCAGTAGAAGGCCTTATGCCATAAGAAATTCAAAACTGAGTAAGAAGAAAAATCTTTGCTACCAAGTAACCTGCAAATATAGTATTATCTCCAAATACAAAGTAGAATCAACCATTATCACCACTTAAGCTAAAGAACAGATCCTAGGGATCCAGGTCCATGTAAGGTGTACCCATCTGCCCAAGACACACTGAAGGCCAAGGAGGAAGAATGTTCTTCTGGCCCTCTAAAAACTGAATCCAAATGCCCATGTGGACAGTGTCATCTGACCTGTTCCACCCACAAACTCCTGGCCTCGCAGATTATCAGCCAGTAACCTTGCCCACTCCTTTCATGACAGTAGCCAACAAATAACTGGCCCTGGGTATCAATTACCCTGGCAGGAGACATTCACACAGAAAAGTGACTTGGGTTATGACCTTCAGGCTGAGAAGCTTACAACTTTTCAATGCTGAAACAGGGGTCGGTGCAGTTGGAATGTGGGGAGAAGAGGTTGGCTAGTCTGAGATTTACCTGTCATCTGAGGAAACTGACATCTGTGAGGGTATTTACTGTAACAAACCAGTCCTTGACACAATAAACATCTTCTTTCTGTGTATTTACCTAGCAACCTACTGTCACTTGCAAACATAATACATGTAATTCCTTAAATAAACTATATACTCAGAAGCTGGTCCCAGCAACACATAGACACTCTCTCTGAGGTCCCTTTCTCATCCATGAGTCTTTGGTCCCACTGGCCCTTCTCTGAGCTCCTTTAGCCTCTCGGGAGTAAGGACTGAGTATGGGCAACAACCAGCATCATCTATAGGAAGCCTCGTGCATATGTGGATCCCATGCCCCTACAGCCATAATACTACACCCTTCTTCATAAAAGGACAAAATGCCTAACTCCTTCAGGAGGTCACTGGCTTTTAGGTGCTTTGCCAGTAGCACTGAATTATACTGAATTTGATCTACTTTCTCTCCCAGAACAAGTCATACCCTTTTGTGAGTGGCTGGTCAGGTTAGGGGTAAATCTGCAGTCAATGAATTGTCATTTGGGGAAAATTATATGAGGTTGGATTCCATAATCTTCATCTCATCAGTACCAGTCTCCAACTCAAAGAGCTAAATAACATCATCTACCAAACTACAATCAATCAAATGTGGCAAGAGAGCGGGGCTGTTGATGCCAGGCTTCAGACTGCTTCTGGGTCATCAAGATGACCTTCATACGTGTGCATCAGTGGAAGGAAAGGACATGTGGGTGCAAGACTGTGATGCCATGCTGGCCTGATGGCAGGGGGGGCAGCCCCCAGCGCTCGGTGAGCAGCAAGGAGCAGTGGGGAACAGGATGGGTGTGTCTGCTCATATGTAATCATGCACCTAATAAATGCCTGGGACCGAACACAGTGAGGGCATCTAGTGACCAGCAAAAGAAACACAGCGCTTGCCCCAGTAGAACTGACATTTCAACAAGGGTGGAGTCAAATTATAGAAGGTTTTGGGGTTTTGCCTCTTTGTTTTAAGAAAACCTGAAGAAAGATAGCATTTTAAGAGGAAATTTTCTGCACAGTCAGGAAACATGAAACAGCACTGGAGGGGGCTGGTGGATCTGTGACACCACCCTCACCTCCCAACCCCCCTTCAACCACCACAGGGGAGAGAGAAGCTGAGACAAAGAGTTGGGGAAAAGGAAGAGCAACAAGAGAGCAGAGTAAAACCCGCCCTCTGCAGACTACAGTTCTGATTTTTCACAAAATGTTTCTTCAAATGAAAACTGTCACTGAAAACAAAAAAACAAATAAAAAATCAAGGGGAAGAAAAGAACAAAGATGGCTGCTCTGATGAAAACAGGACTCTAAACATCGACATTAATAAGCATATTTATTGGTGGCAAGAAATTCCAATCAATACTAATCAGGCTCAGCTGGCCCTCTTTTCCTTGCCAGGTTTAATGACACTTCCGAGCCCTTATTGGATTGAGAGTCCACACGCATGCATACTAATGAGGTCACCAGTACAGAACTCACCGTTGGCTTCCAAGGGGACCTGATGGGCAGCATTTCTGTCCCCGAGTGTATGTCAACCAACACATGAGGCAGTTGGTTCGTTGGTTAGTCCCTCGAGGTTTCAACCTGCATGCTTGATCACTACTCAATCTTGTTATCTAACAGTTATGAGGGATAGCATGTGAAAGATTGGCTGGTTTGAAATTGTGCAAACTCTCCTCTGAAACTGAAAACCAGAGATTTCTTGCTTTTGACAATGATTTAATGACCACCTCTTCCAACATTTCCCCAACTAGTCTATGGCATCTCTACCTTCCATACATTCCCTCAAACTTGGGTGGCCATGCCCTTAGCAGAATCTCAGCCCAATTCCAGGACTTCTCCAGCCCTTTGCCCCAAGACTCCAGTCCCATGCATGGATTCAAACTCTTCTCCTTCCTGCACACCACCCCCATCCCGGCCCCCAGCACAGGGAGGAACTGTTGTGTTTTCTACCAGGTTGGAGAGGAAGACCAAAAAGTCTATAGACAAATATCTCTCCTTCCCTTATGTGTGCTTTCCCTCTGGTATCAGGGTGGGGGGTCGGGAGGAAGAGGCAAAAGGAAATCTTCTCAGGTGAGTGTTTAGAGCAAAAAGGCAGCCAGTCCTCTTTCTGTGGATTGTCCCTGTTTCTTCAGATTGGCTGGTGGTCAGTTCTTCCTTGTGGCAATATGTCCAAATGTCAGTCTTTTGTGGGGAGTGTTTTTTGGTTCCTTAGAGGGACCTTCTCCTCCAACCCTGGGTGAGAGATATCCATCTCAAGTTTACCACACTCCCCCATCCTTGGGTCCCTCCCAGAGGAGAACCAATCCACATCCTCTTCCTTCTGGGATTCCTTATCTGGTGGGCAGCCTTCTTGACAGGTGGGGGGATGGGAAATAAAAGATTCCATAAGGTGGTTCAAGCCCAGCCACCTTCAAAGGGGCCCATGTAACAGACATGAACCTCGTGCACCCTAGCCTTGCCAGAGGAATGACAGCTTGGATGGCACCTCTTTCAGACCTCCACCTCTCTCCTGACCTTGTCTCCAAACCACAGCAGCTTTGGGCATTTTGCTAACCTGGTGGCTTGATGATTTTCAAAAGTGAGGTAATTGCTAGCCCTGGTTTAACTGAGGAGGAAGAATTTGGGGCACCCCCAACCTGTATGAGTTATTCTCTTGGGGGTCTTCCTCTCCCCATTTTAGAGAGGAAAAACACTCCTTCTCCTTCCCCCAAGACCGGGGAATAGAGGACACAACAGCCTCTCTTTACAGGCACCTCTTTAGAAACCCTAAGCCCCTTTCTCTCTTCCAGTCCTTTACTACTGGCAGGCAGGTGACGGGAAGGAGCCTGTAAGTCTGCTTTTCTGAGTCCAGACTTTCAATAAGCTCTGGGAGCACACTGTGAACTTAGAATGTAGGGTTAATTGGCTCTTGTCCCAGCTTTGGGTGTTCATCAGCTCCCCAGAATAAAAAGAAAACTCTCTTGGCATCATGTTCCAGAAGTTACCCACTCTAAGGTCATATCTCCACTGACCGCACAGGGCACCATTAGAAAGACTACATGATTCCATACAAATCCATCCCTAAAGACAGGCAGCCCAGGAAAACCCACTCTCTGACATCTTGATGTAGGGATGGCGTCTTCCCATTCAAAGGACCTCTCAGCACCTTTATGGGCTCAAGCTGAACACTACCCCCTTCCTCCCCAGCATCTCCTCCAGCACACACCACACGTGCCTATGGACTCACACACACATCCATGACTCACACACACAAAACAGGGTGCCTGGTCTCTGAGTAGAGAATGGTACCTTTGTCCTCAAACCCAAATCTCAACTTTCAGAAGCCAGACCCTACACTGAGCTCTGTCCAATACGTCACTGAATGGTGAAATCACTTCCTTGGCCCTCAGAATTCCAGTGTCTTTGAAGCACAATACTAACCTGAAGCCAGGAGGACCAAGCAGCAAACGAGGCTATGCCCCTAGTTCAATTAGGGTGGAAAGCTATGGTTTTCCTGGAGATAATTAATTACATGATTAACTCAACACGTTTTTTTTGAACCCCTACATTATCACAGACACTCTAGAGGGCACTGATGAGACAGCAGTAAACAAAACTCTAATTACACAATTACAACAGTGGGTGCCCTCATCTTATAATTATTAACCTTTTTTATTGCTATTATTATTATCATTATTATTATTATTAATATTACTACTGCTGCTGCTGCTTTATCTTTGTGAAAATGCCTGCTAGAAAAACCACAGGCATTCACTGCTCCCCTCCCTGTCTCTCCACACACAGTGTTCATAAACCCCATCAACCCTTGATTCCGCTTGCTCATGCAAAGCTTCGCATGCCTATGATGTATGACAACATAAACGCAGCCTGCTCCACTTGAAATTTTCAATAAAAATACAGATCTAAGTGATGAATATTTTATCCAGTGAAAAAAACAATTTCAGGGCCATTTCTAATAACACGTCAACCCAACAGGAGAGGGAGGGAGCTGGAGAGTAATGAGGTGGATAAGCACCTGCACCAGGAGAAGCCAAGGCCCCAGGCAAACAAGAGGGGGGCGGGGTGGATTGAACAGCTCTGTTTTGCAGCCGAGGAGATCCAGGCCCACAGAGAAGTGATGAGGGAAGCTCACATCACAGGGACCTAACCCAGCCAATTCTCGATGGCAGAAGTGTGACTCTGGTATTGGGGAAGGGGACTCGGGGTGCTAATGAGCGTTCAGAAGGAATCCAGGTGAAATTGGATGGAGACTGTGAAACCCCATGCTGAGTGAGCAGACTCAAAAATGCACACAGGTTTGGGCCTTTTACCCTGCATTTATTCATGTTCCTGAGGCCTCTCTGTTCTGCCTCCATGGGTGTGTGTCTGTCCTCTCCACGAGATCCCAGAAGCGCCTCAGTGGAAGAAATAATGTCCCTCTTCTCTGTCTGGAAGGTTTGTGAGAAGAGGGAAGCTATGTTGCCTCTCTCAGCTCCAACTCCTGAGGGGGCCTCTAAAAAGCAAGGGCTCAGGCTAAGGGCAAAGGACAAGCAGCAGGGGTTTCCACACTCTGAAAATTCGGTGTGGGGTCCAACATCACAGAAGTTGGCCCTTTCTGTGGTAAGCCAAGAAGCTGACCGTGGTCCCCCATTTCTGGTCAGTGATGGAGCCACTGAGGGCAAGAAGCTTCCAGAGTTGCCTCTGGAAACCTCTCTTCTGCTCTCCTCCGCAGTCTGCCATGGCTTTAACAAGATGCTGAAACCTCAGAGCAGCCCCTTCCTGGAGGCAGCTCTGTCCATAACTTGCTCAGGAGAGGGTTCTTAAGGTCCAGCCTCCTTGTTTCAAGGCAGGACAGTGTGAAGGGCCTCCCCGCTCCACAGCCACCCATGGGGTCTACTGAGAGAGACCTCTCTGTAACTGACCTGTAACTGATCTCACAGTCTGTTTCCCAGATAATCCGCTCTCTGCTGGCCAAGCACAGGCAGAGGTTGGCTGAGAAAGACTTCAGGGAAGGAAACAAATCTGATGCATAAGTTACTTACATTTTAAGCAAGCAAGGCACTGAATATTTGCCAAACATGCAAACTTTCCCCCAGAGCACTCTGGAAGTCATGAGAGATCTGGAGGAGTTGCTGTGGAAAATTACAATGCCCTGAGGAATTCTCAGAACGTCTTCCTGCCACCTGCCTTCTCTGTGCGTCTTCCTCATTATTCACAACTTTGTTTACCCATAGAAACAAAATGTTAGAGCTGTCATCAGGAATACAAATGGGAAGCAAGCCACTCTCGAGGCAATCAGTAATGCTGAGGAAACAATGGGACTGCAAACTTTTTAAATTTTTCTTTAACTGCTAGTCATGGATTATGAAGCAGAAGGAAAGGAAATTCAACTCTTCACATTCTAGTTGACTGTCAGTAAGAACAGCTCATTTCCCTATCTATTTTAGCCACTTTGCAGAAAGTCAGTGCTCAGGCATAACTGAAATGGTCTTGAGAATGAATAAAAATATTAGGTCCACTTTCCAAACTTCAGCATTGCAAAACTTTTGGGATCTCCTCCTTTCTGCAAAGCTTACACATAAATTTATAAAGGCAAAAGGTTCTCCAAAGTACCTTGGTTACCAAAGCAGCCCACGAGCCGATAAACCAATTTGTTTTGCCCTCAATAAATCGTTCATTAATGTTGTTTATGACATTTAAAGTTTAAAATGGTTTTATGGCTTGAGATTAAAAAAGAATTATTCCAATAAATTTCGTGTACCCGAGAGGATCCTGGCATTTGGATGAGGTAGTTCCTTGTGATGATAAAGTTTTATCTTCAATAATGAAGGGGGAAAGCATTAATCACCTTAAGTCACGGGTGGGCATCTCAAGAGTCAACAGCCCAGCTGCCTCTCCTAGGGGGTTCTCAGAAACAGAATGTTAAGAAGACAAAAAGCGACCAATCTCCTAGCGGAGTTAGAATGTTCAGAATAATTGCTAGATCTGAGCTGTCTCTCAAATGGTAGAGAAGCACCAGAAGGGCTCTCTCCTTCCAGCTGCTCAGGCAGGACCTCTGTGGGCACTTGGCTTTGGTGGCTGGAGGACACGCTGTGTGGTTCAAGGAACCCACGACTCCTGAGATAAGCTGAATGTTACCGAGGAAAGCCCGACCCGGCCTATGTCAGGATTCTTACCACCACAGAGCGTGAGCTCTGGCTCGGCCTGAGGAAGGTCTCAGTCCTGTTTGAGAAGTCATTTCTGAAGATACGACCAACAGTGAGAATGAAATGTTCGGTTTCAGTGGGGCTTAGAAATATCTCTTCCCCACCTCACCCCCACCTCACCCCCACCCCTGGTCTTCCTCTGCAGGGGAGAGGTGACCTGAAATATCATTGACTGAATGCCTGCCACACTTTGAGCTTCCTATCATTTGAGTTGCATAATGATGCTGACGTGGGTACTACTATCACCATTTTACAGATGAGAAAATGGAAATTCAGAGAACTTCAAAATTTAGCCAAGGGTCCACAGACTGTAAGAGGCAGAGATAAAATGCCAAGCTCAAGCTCCCAAGTACTGTTTCTACTACCCAGCCAGTCTCCTTTCTCCAGCAGACTTTTGGATATACATATAGTCATCTCAAGTTACCTACAAGGTAGTTAGAAACCCAAACCAGCTTCAGTTGAAGAATAAGTCAGTGCTAATTTGTAGATTTCGGAAGATAGAACCCCACATGGATGGAATAATCAAACAGCCAGGCTTGAGGGAGAGCTACGCTGAGATGTCAGGAGGCAGGAAGAACCAACACTTCAGGAACCAGCATGAAGACCTGTGGCTGGGAATCAGCACAGTGTGGGGGATGTGGGGTGGGGGCAGGCTGGGGGGGAATGCGTGCACACAGTCAATCCCCTACTCGCTGGCCCTGCTGAGCCTTTGGTACATGTGCCTCAGGAAAGATGATGATCCACAATGCTGTTGCGTTTTTTTAAGTTTTTGTTGTTGTTGTTGTTTTAATTTGAGACAGAGAGGGAGTGTGGAGAGAGCACGAGCAGGGGGAGCGCCAGGCAGAGGGAGAAGCAGGCTCCTCGCCAAGAAAGAAGACCAGTGCGGGACTCAATTCCAGGACCCTGGGATCATGACCTGAGTCAAAGGCAGACACTTAACTGACTGAGCCACCCAGGAACCCCACACAAGGGAAGAATGCAAGTGAGGCCTTAAAAGCAGAATGCAAGTGAGCAGTGGGATCCAATTTAACAATAATCATTTGTTGCTGTTACGGATATCTTAATCTTTCCAAACTATTTCCTTTGACATCTTTATCCTGTAATAATGCCATTGGTTATGCAAGATATGTATTATTCTGCTCACTTCAAAGAGAGGGAAAATGAGGCCTACCTTCCCTGCAACTCCTCCAAGTTACAAGGAACCTAAAACTCAGGTCCCAGACCACCAGACCCTTCAAGGGGATGGATGTCATCTGTTAAATGACCGTGGAGAACTGGCACCGTGGATTGCCACCCCTCCATTCTCACCTCTCCTCTAACAGTATCATGAGTCGGGGAGCCCTGCTTACCCTGGACTCCCCAGAGGACCACAGACTCAAACCTGAACCCCAACCTCAGCCTTCGCATACCATCGACAAAATGTCCTGCCTGTCAACAGCTCAATGCTAGTCCTTCATTCTAAGAACCGGTGCCTACACTGAAAATACAGACAATGTCTGACCACTCCTCCTTTACTCCCCACCCAAAAGTAAAATAACAACAATAAAAATACCTAACTCAATACTTTAAATATATTATGCATGTGATCCTCAAAATAACATTCTGAGGCAGATCTTATTATTATCCCCGTTTAACAGATGAGCAAACTGAGGTCCAGAGAGATTAGACTTGCCTAACTGAGCTAATAAGTGCAGCCAAAAGTGAAACTCAGGAGCTGGGCTCCAGGGTCCATGTTCTTAACCACCTCATGGCACTTCTATCTACCATAGGGGAAACAGTGCCCAAGCACTAAATCTGGTGCTGAAACACAGAATACCCTCCCATTAGTGCATGTGTGGGGTCTCCAAGATCCTGTTGCCTGATTGCCAGTGCACCGAGGAGAACAGGAGCCCTGGGAAACACATGAGCATCCAGCTGCTCCTGGACCCCATCTCAACCTTCCCTACGCACCCGCCACACTAGCTCCACCAAGTCCCATGGTTCCTACTCAAGGTCCTTCACTTGGACCCTGATTCATCCATTTGCTCTTCTTCCATCTCACTGCTTGTTCATTCATTCATTCATTCATTCAGCTTACAAATTATTATTAAAGATTTACAATTTTCCAGGCCTGTAGACTCAACAGATACAGCCTTTCAAGCAGCTCTGTTAGCCTGCGTCCCTATCAATGAGCCCCTCTTGTTTGCCACAGCACCACCATCACACACACTACCATCAGTCCTGTGTTCAGAGCCGCCCACTTGGCCTTGGTAATGGGGTCACGCTCCTTTCCTGGGTGTTTGTGGAAGTTTTCCTTTGCCTTGGTACTCAAGAGTGAGCACTGAGAGTAAAATGGCATTTATGTTCAATAGATAGTGAAATGTTCAACAGATAATGGGGACTCCCATGGAGGATCCATGGCTTCTGGGGACAGTGAGTACAGGAGGTATGAAAGGAGAGTACAAATGTCCCATCAGAGTCTTCTCCAGAGCCCTTCTGGACTCTGCTTCCTGTAAACTCTTGTCACACAGTTGTTTATGCCCAGCCCCCCAAAAATACAAATGTTTTCATACTTTGACTTTTTAAAGCCATTGGCACTTCCACACCAATCTGCTGTGCCCTCTCACACATCACACATCTGGAAACTACCACCTTTGTGGTATGGCACGCCTGTTCAAATAGCCCAGGTTCGATACAGGCAGAAGAAAATGGCCCTTGAGTGGGGTTCTGGAGTTACTGGAGGACTCGGCCCAATTTACAGATTAAAGCTATTCGGGTAGAAATGGGAACCAAGTTACCAGAGGCTTAAGAAGACATGAGATTTTCACGACTCACTTAGTCGTTTTCCTTACAGTGCCCCACTCAATGTTAGTACACAACGGCTGTCCAGTAAGTTTAGAGAACAGAAAGAGTAACAAGATTATTGGAGTACTGCCAAATACAGGTCCTTCGGGAACTGCCTTACTGAGCAGATAAAACCAATGTGCCCTCATCACAACTAGCCCAAGTGCCACATGGGGGCCAGGGATATATTTTCTTAATAGGATCACAATGAAATTTTCTATTAATATGATCAACAAGTCCAGCAATTTCCTTCCTCACAGAGAACAAATGCAAATTTTGCTCAGGATCTACTCAAATTATGAATCAAAAAGTTCTTTTTTTCTTATAATTTATCAAATTTACTTCTCTGTATTTCATTCCAACCTGCCCTGCCATCTACTGACCACTGGAGTCACCTGGACCATCTGAATCCCAAGGAGCCTTGGGGACTCCCTCCATTTAAGATGTCATTATCTGTCACTTCACGCCAATGAAAAACCCTGAGCCACCTTGCCTCCATTCTCCCCTTCCTCTCCCCATCAAGATTCGTCATCAAGTCTTGTCTCTTCTACTTTCATGGTGTCTCTCAAATCATTTGATCCTGCCCACTCCCAGTCTCATGGTGAAGGTTCAAGCCCTCCTCATTCACCGCTCAGATACTTCCAACAACGCCTGTCTGCCTATATGGCTCCACGCCTGCCCCTACCAGCTGCTACACACTCTCCATGCTGATGTTATCAATTTAAAAACATGAATCTGATCCTATTGATCTTGTGTTTAAAACCATACAGAAGCTCCTTGTTGCATGAGCAGGATTAAGTCCCAGCACCCGGGCCTGTCTGTCCCTCAAGGCCCTCCCCTCACCACAGTCCCCTGCATGGGCCTGATGCCTCTGCCCCAGCCACATGGGACCTCACTCATTCTAAACCCACACCCATCTTCTCACTCTGCACCTCTGCTCTGGCTGTTTCCTCTCCAAAGATGCCGTCTTCCCCCAACTGCCAGGCCTGCCATGGCAATCACACACAAATCTTCAAGTTCAGCCCCTGTGTCACATTCCCTGGAATATTCCCTGGCTTCCCCAGGCCAACCTGATGTTTTCTCTTCTGTATTCCCTATTACTTTATTCACAGCCCTCAGACAGCCCTCAAACATGCCACATTCTATAAGCTGCGGGCACTCTGTGTCAGGGGCCATGTCCTTTCCATTGCTCTATCCCCACGGTGCAGTGTGCTGCCCAGCACAGCAGCCCTGATAAAATGTTAGCGGACATGATCAGCTGAATTACTCAGTAACCCAGGCCGCTGAGGACCAGCACACTGTAAGCTCAGGTGAGGCATCTGGACTGAATCTTAAGTAAAAGGAGGAAAAGAGGAGGAGCTTCAGTGAGAAAAGAGCACGCACTAAGCGTATGGTAAATGCCCTTCCTCATGCCTTTCAGCAAATATTTAAAGGAGCCTATTAAATGTCAGGTATTGAGCTAAGTGTTGGTGATATAATAATGAGTAAACCCAGACAGGACTCCTGCCTTAATGGAGCTTAAGACCCAGGAGGGAAGAAAAACAACCAAATCATTTCATGAACGAAAAACAAATAAAACAACCTGTAATGAGGCCCCAAAGAGTTAGAACATATGGTTTAGAGAAAAATAATAGGAGGATCTGACTGAGAGATCAGAAGAGGCCCTTTGAGTTCTAAAAGGAAAGTTTATTAAGCAAGTGAGAGGGGGATAGTATTCTAAGAAGATGGAATAGCTATGTGAACACCCTGTGGCAGGAAAAGGAAAATGCACCTGCAAGGAAGGAAAGAGAACTCAAGAGTCTGAAGGGCGCAGAGTGAGGGACATAAAATCCTGGGTGAGGCTGGAGAGGTAAGAAAGAGAAGACGCCAGACCCGAGGGAGTCTCACAGGTCAGCTCAAGAATTTTGTCTTCATTCTCAAAGCAGCGGAAGGTGCTGGAGTATTTTAAGCAAACGGTGCCATGATTCAGAATTGTGTTTCGAAAAATCCATTCTCAATACAACATGGAGAATGGTAGAGTGGGGGACTAAGTGGGTACTGACTAGACGGGAAACTATTTCAGTCAGTTGTCCAGATAAGAGAGGAGCATAGCAATGGCGGTTTAGAGACAGTGTGCAGATTTGGAAGCTATGAGGTATGTAGAATCAAAACACGGTAATGGATGGATACGGGGGTAGAAGGGAGCTACAAGGGGGGTATCAGAGATGACACCTGTGGTCTGCTACATGTAGCAGGAGAGGTGATGGCACCACCTGCTGAGATAACAACTCTTAAAGAGCTTAGTTCTTCTTGGGGGAAGACTATGAGTTGTAGTCAGCAAATGTTTTGGATGAACCAGGACCAACCTATAAGAAAACTGAACCAGGTAAAAGCTGGATTAGGAATTACTGGCACTGTATGCTTTGAACAACACCCTGGAACCTTTTCAGACCCTTCAGCCCCTTTAACTTTCTGTAAATAAAGATACCTGACAAGACCACCGACAGGAAGTCACACAGTCAAATTCACTAGGACTATATGCATTGTCAGCTACAGTCATCCCAGTGGAGATGCCCAGAGCTTGAAGAGATCCCACCCAGGTCCAGGGGTAAGAAAATAGAGCAGATTGTCAATGCACACATTTCCTTCTCTGTCCTTTTATCAGGGTCTGGTGTTTAAAGGCCACGGCCATGGAACAGACCTATCTTGGACTTGACACATGGCCCACAGTCCATCTACACCTCAAAGACACAAAAGGAAGAAATGTCAACAGTGCGTTCTGGGACTAACGACTGGTTCAGTTGCATAAGATCAGTGGAAGGTGGACGACACAAGTGCAGAAAAACAAGGTTAGGAAGAAAACTAAGGTTGGGAAGGTGAGCTGGGTGGGGTCCAATATGAAGGTCTCCAATTAGAATGCCTCGGACCCTTGCCCAGTGGGCAGAAAGGAGCTTTCAGAGTTTCTCAGGAGGTGAGGAGACTCTGATCCATGCTCTGAAAAGGTAAAAAGGCAGTGAAAGGATGGAGTAAAGGGGCAAAAGAACACAGCGAATCATACAGAAGGCAGAGAGAAGGCTACTGGAAGGGCCCCATGAAGAAATGAGGACAGCCTAACAATGAAAGCACAAAAGGTAGTAATTCATAAAATCTGATAAATTCTGAGTTTGGAAGAGTCAAGAGAGATTATCTGAACAACTCCTTCAGTTCTTCAGGTAAAGCATGCAAACCATCCCACCCACACCGTCAACCCTTCCTGCCACCCCCTTCCCTGTCTTCCTCATTAGCCTCCATTTATGAAACCTGATGAATTTCTTTTCCTCCAAAATACATCTGCTTTTCTAAAAGGGTACTCTGTCATCTCCTGACCATGGGCTCACTAAAAATGCCTGCCCCTTTCTCAGCAGGTCTCAGAGGCTTTGGGATAAGAAAACTAAAACCTTTGTTTAACGCTGATCATCACTGTGATGTAATGTAATTCACCCCACGACACTTCCCAGCAAGCAACAGTGCCACATGAACCCACTCTGCTGGCCCAGCTCTGAGAGCTGCCCCTAAGCAATTTGTCAAAGTAGAACAAAACAACCAAATGAAAAATACACACACACACACACACACACACACACACAATACGTATATTTAATATGATTTGGGATAACATTGATTCCTTTAAACAAAAACACTGAAGCAGCAAAAAACAGCTTCAGAATTGTATTAATTTCCTAGACCTAACAGTGACACAGCAAAACCAGGGAAAGAAACTAATGCATCTGCTGGACTGGAGAGGAATCAAGATGTGTTGTTCAAACACAATGACGCTGGTAAAATAACCATGACTCTGTAATGACGGGTAACAGTTCAGCGACAGCAAGAGGTCCAGGCAAGTTGGAGAGACCAATCTCTGCCCCCCACCAGTTTATTCTCTACCTGGAGGTGGTGAAAGGCTGGAAGATGGGTAAGCAGAATAATCAAAGTCCTTAAGGAAGCAAAGATATCATTTCTGTCAGAAGCGAAGATCTCATACCAATCTTGAAACAGTTTGAATTTCACCCTCCTTTGCCACCCAAAAAAGAGTAGAGCTAGCGGCAGAGAAAGCAGCCTCCAAATGCCTCTAAAAACAAGAGGATATCAAGGGAGAGGAGAAAGAGAGAGCCACGAAGGAGAGAGATGAATCCACCAACTGGTCAGCATTTAGACACCGGAACTCAGCGGGGAACCACCAGAATAAACCCTGACCGGCTCCCGGCCAACCCAGAAGACATTCACCGTGAGAGTCACGTGGCTGGCCTGGAACTCTGGGGGGACCTCGGGCTGAGTCACTCAGATCAGGATGCAGACAATTCCACCTCAGCTCCCCAAAGTTCCCTGTGGCGGGAGATACTCTTTTCTAGGAGAGTCAACCTTCGTGCATAACATGTTTCCAGAGGGTACCTTCACTGATGCTGTACAAATACCAGTTTGGGGGTGTCACCCTAAACCATCTTCAGAGTGCAGACCTACTCTTGCAGCTCTTCACCCCTGGCCACGTATGCGCTGCTGTCCAGGGGCCCCTTTGCTTCTCCCAAGTGGACTCAATATTGTCAGTGACCAAGACCTCTGGTCCTGGAGTTGAACTGCCTGAGTGCACGTCTAGCTGTTCAACCCTGGGCAGTTACTTAAACTCTCTGAGATTTCTTACTTTAGATGGAGTAATAATAGTACTTCCCAACTTCAAAAGGTTTCTAAGTCACACAGTCATATCTATTAAAACACTTAGTAAGTGCCTGGAACACTGTAAGTACTCAATAAAGGTTGCCTCTTGTTGTCATCTTTTCTGTGTATTTTTGTCAGTTGAGAGGAGTTAAGAGTTCTTCAAAAGGAAAATAGTTTGTAGACTAGAGCATTAAGTGTTGG